>NC_060138.1:526108606-526823606 GCF_021461385.2 Schistocerca piceifrons | reverse complement strand
ACACGTCTTATACCATGAAGAATTACGGAATGCTCCAACATTTGAGGAATTGAAGAAAGGATTGCTTAAACGTTTTCAAAAACAGAACAGCTGTAGATTTTATAGGGAACAGTTACACACTATCACTCAGAGGCAAAACGAGTCGTTAGAAAGCTTTGTAGATAGGATTAGAAAAGTTAATATTAACACCTATCAGTTGACAACTAGTGATGAAGCAAATAAAGTTATTTTACAAGAGGCAGAAGATAGAGCTCTAGATATATTTTTACGTGGGTTACCTCCTGAACCGTCCCGTCGTGTCAGGGCAGAGTTTCCTAAAAATTTAGCAGAAGCTGTATCTGTGGCGACAGCTTTTGAAGAAATTGACATTGCCACCAGATACAAGGAGAAGCGAAATATATTTTCAGCAGGAGTACGATGTTTTAGGTGCGATCGACACGGGCATATAGCAAAAAACTGCAGACAACCTCAATGCACTAATTGTCAAAGAATAGGTCACACATTCAAGGAATGCAGGTCTAAGAAAGTTTTTGGAAATAGAAATCAGTTAAACTCAAACGGGAATGTCGGAGCCGCCGCCAGGCATTCCCAATAAAATTTCATGCCATTAAGGCGAATGTGAAGGCGGTATGCTGGTTATCTGCTACCATACAGGATAAAGAGGCAAGGATACTGGTGGATACAGGCACAAACGTATCAATAGTAAGTAATGAATGTATTGGAGAAAAGAAATATGACCCTCCAAGGTATAGATTGAATGGGGTAGGAGGAGGTACAGTTAAGTCATTAGGATGTACATCATTGATTTTTTATATTCACGGTGTACAATTTCAGGAAGATGTAGAAGTGGTAACAAAGGTAACTGACGGGTACGACGCGATCCTAGGGTTGGATTTCCTGAATAAACATCACGCTAAAATCGACCTCAGACAGCAAACTGTAGAACTTAGCGGAATAGTGTTTCAGCTAGGTGACACCGCTGCAAAGGGCCCTCTGCCGCAAGATTTCCCCAACCGGAAGGCGAAATCAACTATACTGCGTGCAACGTCCTTGAAGGTTGATTCGCGGGATCAGATACCATCTGGCTCAGGAAAACTTCTCTGGATGACCGTTGACCACGAAGTACCTACAGATACAGTGTGTCTAATAGAGCCTTTAGAGGAAAATGAGGAATTAGATGTATCACATTGTTTTGTACGTAGGAGTGTTGTACGGGTTCAAGACGTTGAGGGAGAAAGAAAAGTACCGGTACATATTGACAATTTTGGAGTGGAGGACAAAGAGTTGCATAAGGGAATATTAGTGGCTACAGTCAGTACTTTTGAAGAAGAAGATTTCATTTGGTCAGATATTACTGATGGTCAGAAACCAGACGCCTATAAAACCGCATTGCGCCAGAAGATTGAGCATTTGAAAGGAAAGGATAGAGACACGATAGAAGCAGTTTTAGTTGAGTTCCAAGATTTATTTAATGCAGAAGGTCCATTGCCAGCAACAGACATCACACAGCATAGGATCCCAACAGGAAATAGCCCCCCAGTTTATAGGAAGCCTTATAGAGTTCCGCATCACTTACAGCCAGTACTGGATGAATTTTTGGAACAGCATCTAAAAGATGGAATTATAGAATATTCTGATTCGCCTTATAATTCAAATATTGTAATTATTCCAAAGAAGTCTCCCGATGGTACGAAACGATATAGATTTTGTTGTGACTACAGACACCTTAACAAACAAACTATCTCAGATGTTTATCCTCTTCCAAACATTACAGATATCATTGACAGTTTGGGTAACAGTAAATACTTTTCAACAATTGATCTACGTAGTGGATATCATCAATTGGAAGTTGCTCCTGAAGATAGGCATAAAACAGCATTTTCTACCCCTGGAGGCCACTGGCAATTTAAAAGAATGCCTTTCGGTTTGAAAAATGCACCAGCAACTTTTCAAAGACTACTCGACGGAGTATTGCGAGGACTCAAAACTCAGCAATGTTGTGTATATCTAGACGATATTATTGTATTCTCCAGAGACATTAATGAACATGCTGTGCGTCTGTGTAATGTTTTTCAGAGACTTAGAAAAGCTAAATTAACATTAAATATGGAAAAATGTAGTTTTGCATTGACAGAGGTTACATACCTAGGGCATGTCATTAGTGAAAAAGGAACTAAAACAGATCCTTGATTAATTTCGGCAGTTAAGGACTTCCCAACACCACAACGCGTTAAGGAAGTACAAAGTTTCATTGATCTCGCATCGTATTACCGAAAATATGTTCAAAATTTTGCTGAAATTGCCCGACCCTTAACCCAATTATTGAAAAAGGGTGCAAAATTTCATTGGTCTGAAGATTGTGAATCTGCATTTGAAACCCTTAAAGATAAGTTAATACACAGTCCTGTATTAGCCTACCCAGATTATAATAAAGAATTTATTTTATCCTGTGACGCAAGTGGTCATTCAGTAGGAGTTGTTTTGAGTCAGAATATTAATGGCGTGGAACACCCCATAGCCTACGCTTCGAGACAACTAACAACGGCAGAAAGAAATTATTCCACAACGGAGAAAGAATTGTTAAGTGTTATTTATGGTATCAAATACTTTAAATGCTACTTGTATGGTAGAAATTTCAAGGTTATTACAAACCACGCAGCTTTAAAATAGTTGCTTGGATTAAAGGATCCATCTAGTCGTCTTACCCGTTGGGCCCTATGTCTTTCCGAAATGGATTTCGAAGTTATCCATAAACCAGGCAAGAAACACACGAATGCAGATTGCCTAAGTCGGAAAATAGCACTTTTGGAAGCAACAGGCCGAGATACTGAGGACTGGAGAAAGGCACAAGATGAGGATACAGAATGTAAAAAATACGCAACTCAAAAACAATTTTGCTTTGAAGATGGTGTATTATGCCGTAAAACAAAACTTGGACTGCGAATTGTTGTTCCCCAACACCTTAGACAAGAAATAATGGCAGAGGCCCACGATCATATCCTTGCAGGACACGGTGGACAGCGGACAACGGAAAGACGAGTAGCAGAGCGATTTTGGTGGCAAACCAGAAAGCAGGATGTTGCGCAGTACGTTCGTAATTGCATTGCGTGCGCACAAAGAGCTGAACTTTCTCGTTCAAAAATACCCTTACAGAGGCTCCCCGAGGCTTCATGTCCATTTCAAATCTGCGGAGTGGATCTCTACGGGCCATTTCATAAAACACCTGCTGGTAATAAGTATGTTCTTACAATTATCGATCACTTTTCACGCTATCTAGCTATGGTGAGTCTCCCAGATCAGCAAGCAAATACAGTTGCCCAAGCTTTAGTTAACAACTGGATACTTAAATTTGGCGTACCTGAAGCTATTATCACAGATCAGGGATCTAATTTTATGTCTGAATTAATGAAACAGCTATGCCACTTATTAAAAATACACAAATTACGCACAACTCCGTTACACCCTCAGTGCAACGGGCGCACAGAAAGAGTTCATCGGACACTTGGCAAGATCCTTAGTTATTATATTAATGAACAACATTCTAATTGGGATACGTATTTACCAATAATCGTGTCGGTATACAACGCCAAAACGCATGAAGCAACTGGCATGTCACCTTATGAAGTGGTCTATGGGAAAAAAATGCTGTCCCCTTTTGATGTAATCAGGCAGAAAAACGGAAAAGTCGGAGAAACAGTAAGAGATTTCAGTCGAATGATGAAGGATGTATGGAAAAAGGTTCAAAAATCTAATACAAAGGCTTTGGAACGACAGGACAGATTAGGTAATACCCAAGCTAAATATCCAAATTACAAAATCGGTCAGTGGGTTATGCTTTCAACTCCTTACATAGCGAAAGGAAAAACGAAGAAATTTGTAACAAACTACAGAGGTCCCTATCAAATTATTGAGATCACGTCACCAGTCAACATTAAATTGCAACTGCCAACCCGAACTACCATTGTCCGTGCAAGTCGTTTAAAACCTTTTAAGGGCGCTCCAGATGTAATTCCTTCAACAATAGTGTCTGCTTTTCCGAAGGGTGGAGGAAGTTCCCGTAAAGGAAAAAGAGTGGCCACGCCAGCACAACATACAGACATGGCACCATACAATCTTCGTTCAAGGGTGCGAATGTCCTAGTTGAATCTTAGTAGACTGTGGACAGTATACAAATGTAAATAATTAATAAATTATAATGGTTTATTTTTGAAGAAAGAAAAGTTGAACGTAGAAACATGTAGATCTTGTAGTTAACAATGTATTCCTTCTTTTCTTTGTTTTTGTTTTTACTAGGTTGGTAGGTTCATAACCATGTTGTTTGCTTTTTTCAGAAAACGCCTTGCAAGCATTTCCTACACAAAACCTATTCTACCTCAATGACTCCCTTGACAGTTCCCTTCTGAAGTCATTAGATATGTTCATAAACTCACAGCAAGGCAAAATTGATGCCAATGTTATGATGCAACATGTCTTAAAATTAAAAGATGAACAAAACTAAAATTATAATGCTAGAAACGGGTATATCTGCAACCTTTGTGTTGGTGTTTCTGCTTTGTACAGTTTCCTTTTATTTAAGACGAAAAAATAAGCCAAATAATAATATACCACTTCATCAAATCCCTGTTAACTGGATACCACACTCGTAACTGGTGTACTTCAGTAGTTACTTTTGAGCATTAGTGTATTAATTTTGTTTATTGTACTTCATTCTTTATTAAACAGTCTCTTGTTAAAATAAACAATACTGTAGAATAAATATTCTTGCATTAGTATAGGGTAGATTAAACAGCTGTTGCTATGTAATTTTCTAAGTGCAAAATCTATTTTTTGTTTATGCATTGTCATTACACTTATTACAACCATTTATGTAAGAACTATGTGATTCCTGAACGTACAGTGCTTTTGTAAAGTGATAAAGTATTTTCCACATACTTAATGTGAAGCGTGTGTAATCTTCTAAGTCGAGAGTTTTCAGTGCTTGTGCTTTTTCCGCGTGAAGAGTGGAGGAATGTTGAGTGGTAAATTCGAGGGCGAATTTCTCCGAAGGGTGGAGGAATGTTGAGTGGTACTTAAGTAAATAAATTAGTGAAATCGAAGTGAACTAAAAATTAGAATATAAATGGAAAACTTGGTTTAGTTTAGAGAGTTACATACTCGCATTCAGCGAGCAGAACAGCAGAGACAATGACCGTGAAGTCAGCAAGTTCCACATAAGCGGGCGCTGTCGATTCAGCCGTCAGGGCATCGCCCCACCAGCTCACGTGTTTCTCAGTTGTCGCATGTGAGCAAAGGCCCTCGCCTACATTCCAAGAGCCAATGACCGACGTTAAGAAGAGTCTTCGAGAAGCTTTTCAACGTGATGGAAGAGGCAATGACCGGCTCACGTGTTTCTCAGTCGTCACATGTGATCAGAGGCCCCCGCCTACATTCCAAGAGCCAATGACCGACTTTAAGAAGATTCTTCGAGAAGCTTTTCAACGTGACAGAAGAGGCAATGGCCGTGAAGTCGTTCACCTCCAGTGAACTGAAGTGAATAAATACACAAGACGCGGTGGGCCCGACAGATGAAGACAGAGGAAGACAGATGAAGACAGATGAAGATGGGGACGGAGACGAAGACGAGAGACGAAGGAAGAAAAGAAGAGTAGCAGTAGTTTCCAGTCAGTTTCGGTGCTGAAGACCGTCATGCAAGAAGAGACTGCATCATGCACAGACGCACCAAGTCCGCCGCTGTAATGGAATAGCAAGCAGCAGCCGCGGCGCCAGAAGACAGAAGTTAAAAGGTATTTGAAGTCTGATTTTTACGTACCCGGGTGACTCGTGAGGACGGGAAGGAGACGGCCTCACCTCAGCAGTCACCTGTGAGCTGGGATGAAGACCTGACAGCCGAAGACTGGCAAGCGGGTGTCCGTGGTTCGAGTTCGGGATACTGGCCTTGCCCCGCCGCGCCGCTCTGCTGGTCGACGCACAACACACACGGCCGCTTAGAGAAGAGAAACACTGGGACGCCACATCCAAGGTATCACCATCCGATGCACGACTTCTCTCGCAATAATTAAACGGGCCACCTCGTGCTGCGCGTCTCCAGACAACTGGGCGAGACGGCGACATGAGATACACACCGCTACGCGTAATCAGACGCCGCCGCCGCCGCCGCTGCCGCAGCAGAAGACTTCACAAAAGACACAGCTGCCGCTCTCCGAACCAGAACATCCCGTAAGATACAGTTGTACAAATCTTCAATAAAAGTTATCTTATGTAAAAATGATGTTTCATTCGACCTCATACCCGAGCCAAGGAAGAACCCACCCTGCCCACATGTTATTAAGAGAGAAAAGTTAATTTATTTAATATTTTCACCCTGACAGAATGCTTTAGAATGCTCATCCTGACAATTGACAGCATCCAAAGAGAAAACCCAGTTACATTGAGTGACAGAAGTGTCACATTTAGTAACACAACTGTTACAGATAGTCATCCTTGTTCCCTGTTTGATAACTGTGGGTCTCACTATTCAGAACTGAAACTTGATGGTTTTTTATGAAGCAGATACTTTCAAATATAAATATAGATGCTAAGGTCATGATTTTTAATTCCTTAAAGATACCTCTACATGATGCTTTTCAAGCAACATCACTTATTAACCTTACAGCTCTCTTTTGATGCTTAAAAGACTACTTTATAAAAGAGGTATTCCCCAGAATACCATACCGCACTTCAGTAGACTATGCATGTATGCATAATAAGCACTTAACACTGTTTCGGTACTGCAGCGATCTTTAAGCATTCTTAATGTGTAACAGTATTTGCTTGATTTTTTGTTAAGCATTTCTATATGTTTTTTCCATCTTGGATGCTCATCCACCCATAATCCTAAAAATTTTATGCGATTCTTTTACTGAATTTGGCTATTTGATAATGTTAATTTTACATTGGTTCTATTTTTGTTCTTTATATGGTTGAAGTTCATCCATACATGACACATTAGTTTCCTTCACTTATTTATAAAACTGTGCCCAACAAACTGCAACTTCTTAGAAACATCACTCATCACAATAACTCTCCAGTTGGCTTAACACAAGCCCACATGTAGCTTATTGACAATATGTGCCTTTTTCAGTGCTGTTGTAGTAATGAATTTTAATAATTTACAGTGAATAGAAACTTCTGCAAATGAATTTATGTGTGGCAACATGGTCTCTAGAATATAGACATACCTTAAATAAATTGTTTCATAAAATACAAAGTTTTTCAACAATAAACTTTGTAAGATGAATATTTTTAATAATTAATATTACAATATGTAATTTTCCATTGAAGTATATTAAGATTTTAATTGACAACAATAGTGGTGACTGTAATACTAAGGTTTGTCTATTTTATACAAAATACACTGTCCCAGTCCATACTGAAGGTTTGTAAATTAAGGCTTGTTTATATTATGAGCAAGCAATTTTGTAATTTAATAGAATTTGATTAAGTTACTATCTTTTCAAGTCTGATTATTACCCTTCATGACAGTAAACAACAACTAGTGTAAATTGAAAATTAGGGCATGTTCATACACATACGTTTATGTAATGAACGAATCATGTATTGTAATGTATATTAGTTATATATACGTTGTTGACCAATATGTGAATCACAGTCTGTTGCATTACACACACTTACACAATTGCATGCATAAAATAAATGTTTGAAATTCTGCTAGCATATAAATACAACAGGGAAAGGAAAACTTTTATAAATAAGAGACTGAATTCACTAGCATATGCTGTTAGGATCCTCACTCAACATACAAGCTGCTCATCAGTGCTGACAATGTATCATTGCAGTGTACAGTCGCTACTAATGTACGGAATAATTTTTTGGGGAATTCCACAAATGTTACAAAAACATTTAAAATACAGAAAAAGATTATCAGGGTGATAAAAAAAGCTAAATGTAAGGATCCCTCTGAAAATATTGCCACTGACTTGCTTGTGTATGTACGAAATACTAATTTTCACAAAAGAGAGCACCTTAAAAAAGGAAAATCTCTTCAAACACAACTACGATATACACACATATGAAAGTAGACAGAAGATGAATCTACACAGGAACACAGTAAATACAAACTTATACAAAAGAGGAGTGTATCATTCTGGAGCTGTGTTATATAACCATATGCCTTCTTACCTAAACTACATACCACCATTAAATGCATTTAAAGTAAAGTTAAAATAGTTCTTGCTTGACCACTGCTTCTATTCTTTGTCTGAGTTTGTGGAACTTCATAATAAGTAAACCTCATTTACCAAATTTCACTAATTGTCAATTCATAATATAGTTTACATTGTGCTTATCATGTCATCACATTTAATAACTGCTATTATCACATGTAGAAGCAATGTAGTACACCAACCTACATTATTATGCAATTTTATTATGTCAACAATATAGTCAAAATGACTACTGTATTGTAAACTAGCTAGGTTTACCACTGTCCTATATCACATGTACAAACAATGTACAAAACTGATTCTGAGCCAAATAAATAAAAAAACCAATAAATAATGTCAGAACTGTGTAGACACTGGCCTAAGTGAATCATTATGGGTCTTTATTTGTTACACGTATCACTGAAAAGAGTACTTTTTGTCATAAAAACCAATGATATAATTGTTTGTGATGCATGGTACACATTAAATAAATATTTGTAATAGTTTCTAGTTCCTTCTTCTTTCTTCACCCACTGGGATAGCTGCACACATTAGCATACCACTTCCAGGATTTGGTGAGACGTGCTGGTCCCGGATCAAATCCGCCCAGTGGATTAGCAATGAAGGCTTGTTTGCTGGCCAGCCTGAATGTGGTTTTTAGGCAGTTTCCCACATCCAACTAGGTAAACATCCAATCGTCTGGTATTCTTGTCCTGTGACAGTCACACAATATGCAAACATTTCAAAAACATTTTCACCTTTCACAATAGATGCAAACATTAGATGCAGACAGATGGAGCACACAGCTTCACAACTTTTGTCCTGGAAAGGAGATTGGGATGGAGGGGGATGGAGGTAGGTGATGGAAAGGGCATATGGCAACCCTCTACCACTAACATAGCCAAATCCATATTACCATGCTGGCCCTGTGATGACACTGGTTAAGGCCAGAAGAAATTGAACGAGTTCCTTCTTCTCTTGTATCCTTCTTCTCTCATTTCCTGTCTCTTGTTCCTTGTGTTTCGAGACCAGACTTCCATCTTCATCTCCTTCACTAGAATCATGCATAAGCTCCACATCAAAGGTCTCTTTCCTCCTACAAATTATACAGTATAATTAGCATCAAATCAAAAGCAGGGCATAATAGATACAAAAAGTGTGATAAACAGTAAATATCAGGTCGATAGTGTAATACAACCTGCTTTAATGTTAAAAAAATTCTGGAAGAACATTAATTGTTTTTGGCAGGATACATTACAAGAGCTGCAGCAGGAGTGCAAATGACTCTGATTAATTTTAAATTGAAATATGTTTTGAATAAAATTCCAACTGTAGCTGACTCTGGGTTATTGGTTTTTGATCTTGATCTGATGAAGCCAGTGCAGCAATCTCTGTTGGAGAGTGACAAGTTGGGTGATGCCTGACTGTGTGAAAATACTATACAATGTAACAAATATGTCACAGTGCATGGCAAGAAAAATTGCACTTTGTAGTCAAAACAAATAAGACTGCAGGTTATAAAATGAATGATGTAACTAAGATACATAATGATGACATCATTGAACATGTGCTTCAAAGGGGAAATAAATAGAATGAAATTTTCACTCTGCAGTGGAGTGTGCACTGATATGAGACTTCTTGGAAATAAAGAGCTGAAATGCAGAACGCACCTATACATATAATTAATGATACATGACATGAATATCTAATGAACATTTATTTATTGTATTTAAAAAATATGCTTATTATTTGCAATTAGATTATGAGTGCAAAATGAATGTTTTAGTTTTAAGAAGACAGATGAGAGAAAGATGAGTCTCAAGGATTTGACAGTAGCTCATGTTTGTTTTATAAAAAAGGTGAACGAAAGTATGTCACTGATACTTCTACATAATACTCAATTGAATCACTGAAAATTAATGCTGTACAATAGATAAGCTGATATATGCATTTGTAAATGTCTAATAATATTCTATCAAGTTGTGAGATACGACATAATTAGTAATTGAGAGTGTGTTCACAACAAAATTATACAGATTGTAAAAAGAAGTACACCACATTTTGATATTTGGTCCAAAAGAAGACAAAAATGTCCAGTTAACATGGGTTCTACATCTACATCTACAAGGCTACTCTGCAAATCACACTTGAGAGCCAGGCAGAGGATTCATTGAACCATTTTTACATTAATTCTCAACTGTTCCACTCTTGAACCTCATGCAGAAAAAATGAATACATTTGTCTCTCTGTGCAGGCTCTGATTTCCGTTATTTTATTATGATGATCATTTCCTCCTATGTAGGTCATCATCAACAAAATATTTTTCCATTTGGAGGAGAAAGTTGGTGATTTAAATTTTCTGAGAAGATCCCACCACAACAAACATATCTTTGCTTTAATGATTTACACCTTAAATCCTGTATCACGTCCATGACACTCTCTCCCCTATTTCCTCATAATACAAAGCACACTGCCTTTCTTTGCACTTTCTTGCTGTACTCCCTTAATCCTATCTGGTCCCACACCACACAGCGGTACTTCAAAAGAGGACAGACAAGCACAGTGTAGGCAGTCTCTTGAGTAGGTTGGTTGCATCTTCTAAGTGTTCAGCCGATAAAATGCAGTCTTTGGTTCACCTTCCCCACATTTTTCATGGGTTCTCTCCAATTTCATTTGTTCGTAATTGTAATTCCTAGATATTTAGTTGAATTTATGGCCTTTAGAATTGATTGATTTATCATGTAGCCAAAGTTTAATGGATTCCTTTTAGCACTCATTTGGATCAACTCACACTTTTCACTATTTATGGTCAATTGCCAATTTTTGCACAATATGGTTATCTTACCTAAATCATTTTGCAATTGGTATTGATCTTCTGATGACTTCACTGGACAATAAATGACAGCATCATTTGCAAGCAACATAAGATGGCTGCTCAGACTGTCTCTTAACTCATATAAATGTAACAGCAGAGGGCCTATAACACTACTTTGGGGAACACCAGAAATCACTTATGTTTCACTTGATAGCTCTCATCAGTTACTATGAACTCTGTCCTCTCTGACACAAAATCATGAATCAAGTAGCGTAACTGAGACAGTATTCCATAAGCAAGCAATCTGATTGAAAGCTGCTTGTGAGGTGCTGTATCAAAAGCCTTCTGGAAACCTAGAAATATGGAATCAATTTGAAATCCCCTGTTGAAACCACTTAACAGTTCATGTGAATAAAGAGTTAATTGTGTTTCACAAGAATGATGTCCGCCCCGATAGCTGATTGGTCAGCATGACGGATTGCCGTCCTACGGGCCCGGGTTCGATTCCCGGCTGGGTCAGGGACTTTCTCTGCTCAGGGACTGGGTGTTGTGCTGCCTTCATCATTTTTGTCCCCATCCGGTGTGCAGGTCACACAATGTGGCATTGAATGTAATAAGACCTGCACCAAGGCGGCCGGACCTGCCCCGCAAGGAGCCTCCGGCCAATGAGGCCAAATGCTCATTTCTGTTTACAAGAATGATGTTTTCTAAACCTGTGTTGACTAGGTGTCAATAGACCATTCTATGAAAGGTAATTCATAATGTTTGAACAGAATACATGTTCCAAAATCCTGCTGCATAGTCACATTAATGATAAGGGCCCGTAATTTAGTGGATTACTGCTATTGCCTTTCTTGAATATTGGTGTGACCTATGCAACTTCCCAGCCTTTGTGTATGGGTCTTCCATAGAGTAAGCAGTTGTATATGATTGTTAAGTATGTAATCTTAAGAGTTATGAGCACTTGTTCATCTTTGCCACTGTGAAACACATCTTTTCTATTGCAAACTCTTTGCTATTATGAACAACCTACAGAATGCAGTAAACAAACGACACATTCCTCCATCATTGTCCACAGATACAGTATGTAGTGACCATCTGTTAGTGTTGCTGTAGACTGTTTTCACGGTTATGGACAAGTGCAGTGCTTACATTAGTTCTAATGGAACCAGTTTGTATTTTGATACATTTGTGAAATGCTTTTATATTGTACTTTTGTCTTTGCTCTTACCACCATAATGGAAGCCTATCATTCCACACAGAAAATGGACACCACATTGAGCACATCCTTTAGCTATGGCTCACAGATGCAGTTTATACATAACAGCAAGCAGATTACTTTAGAAGCTCAGCTGTTTTACAGTAATAGAATAACGTGTTCTCATTTCTTTACTGCAGTCTGTAGGTCATAACAGCAAAGACCTTGTAGCAGAAGATGTGTTTTACTTTAGTGAAGATGAACAAGTGCTCATAGCTCGTAATCCCATGGAGAGAGTAGCAACAAAATTCATCAACTGAACTACAAAAGAAAATGCTGACTAGTCATTCAAAATTCTTTCAAGTAAGCCAAGGGAGGTAAATAGCTTAACTACTTATACTAAGTTGACCTAATCTACACCAATAAATTAGTAAAAAGCCAACCATAGAATCTATTAAATTCCAAACAGAACAAAATGTCTTTGCACAAACAAATAACAATTATTATTACTACCACCCCGTAGAAAATAGGACAAATCCTTACCAGATATTGCTATTTTGTAAATTAGATATACAACACTTTTCCAGGTTTTGGAAGTGAAGTATGTTCTGTAATCAGATATCTTGGCTTTAGGTATTGAACATTTGGGATAGTCTCTCACTATTTTTGAAATAATGTTCCTACTACACACTTTCTGAATTGGGTATAGTTTTACAAAATTTGAAAATAAATCTACCTTTACGAACATGTAAGACAAACCACCTTTAATTCTTGGCAACGGTTCCTAAATATCCACTGCTACTAAGTCCATTTGTTTCATTTGTATTATGTTTAGGTTGGCTCTGAGCACTATGGGACTCAACTGCTGTGGTCATAAGTCCCCTAGAACTTAGAACTACTTAAACCTAACTAACCTAAGGACATCACACACATCCATGCCCGAGGCAGGATTCGAACCTGCAACCGTAGCGGTCGTGCGGTTCCAGACTGTAGCGCCTTTAACCACTCGGCCACTTCGGCCGGCTATTATGTTTAGCATGGACCCTCTACAAGTTTCATTGCCAATCCTAACTCTCTGATACCTATGATAAGATGAAAGTTTCTTCCTTACTCTTTTGGCAATGTTTAGAAATACACATTTTCTTGAATATGTTGGATACATTTTAAAGCCCCAAAATGAACAAAACTCTCATGTACGTATTGAATCAAAACATCTACAAACTGATTGAGCCAACACATCTTCCAATTATCACTATCAGCACTAGTTCTGAAAGGAATTTACGTATACCATACTTTCTGTAGTATTCATCAACCTCTCCATGAACCTTCTTTTGAATAGAACACTTTTACAAACTTCCAGTTTTGGTCATGGTTCTGATTTCTCCTTATATCATATCATCCCATGTGGAAAGATCAAGCAAGGCACCAACAAGATGAGATAGGGAAGTATGCCACCACAGAAAAATAATCAGCATAATGTAAATGTGAACAGTGTTCACAAAGCAGTTCTGCAAAAGGTAAATGAACCTAGACCTCGGTCAAAACAGTTTTAACTAAGTCATTTTGTCAAAACAGGTTCTGTCCAATCATAGCAAATTTTAACTGGCATTCATTTTTGACCAGCAATAAATTCTATTTGTAACAGAGGTATTTGGTCTAATCTAGTTTTAAGTAGTAACTACACCTTCCACTCAAAATGAGTTTTCACTGTAACATATACAAGAACAATCTACCTACTTCTGTGCCCAACAAGACAGCAATACATCCTGAGGATACAACTCCCATAATGATAGATCCTAGTACAGATGAAGTGAAAGGAAAACACTGAAAATGGTTGATATGTCTATATAATGGTAACAAAAAAATTAAATAATACTAAATGAAAGCAAAACTGAAACAATGTACTTAAAGCCCCACAAACTAAGTAATAAGATAAATGAGTGTGAATCTGTCAGACTACTATGAATTTGTTTGGACCACAACTGCAATGTCATGCACACAAAGACCAACTGTGCATTAAACTACCATATGTGATTTACTTACTTTTCAAATTAAAACTCTGTGTCAGTAAGCAACAAGTTTAGTCTTCATATTATGTTTTCTTCCAATTTCAGTTACCTTATGGAAATATCCTACAAAGCAACTCTTCTGGTGAAGAAACCATGTTTATGTGGCAAGAAAAATCCGTGAAAATGATTGCAGGTATTTCAAACAGTGTGTCATGTCAGTGAAATTTCAAAGATCTAAAAATATTAACTGCACCTTCCTTCTATATTAAAACCTGTCTCCTACCAATAAAAGAAATCAGCCAGAAACATCAACTTACAGAAGCTGTATTCACAATTTAGGAGGTGACACACAAAGATGATCATGTCTGCAATTTAAAATAAATTAGACAGAAAATGGAACAGTACATATAGAATAAGCAGCATCTAACTACATTATGCAATTTAAGTGAATTAAAACATGTCTCATGATACATGCATGTGAAAATACATGGGTCAGAGCAAACATGAATCTGTCAATAAATACATTTCATGCAAACAAGAAACAGTTCATCACAGCTAGTAGGAGGTGCTGATTCAAGTCACATGATTTCCATTCCATTCACAGCCAGACATTCCCACAAAGAGCAGCTGTTACCATAAGTTTGTGCTTCTGTGCTCCCTCATAATAATATTGTATAATACTATTATTAACAACTATTATTATTATGTCAGCATTATTATTATGTCACTACTTATCGACAATCAAATTAAATTTCATACCACAAAGAAAGAAACAAATACAAAACAGGAAAACTCAAAAGATAGACGCAAACATCTTGAAAGAGAAAAGAGAAGAATTCTGTCAAAACATAGTTATATGTTCAGATAAATGGGAAGATATAAAAGAAGGAATGATAAGATCTGCTCAAGAAGCTGCAAAAATGAAAAAGAGAAAGAAACACGAATGGTGGGATGAGATATGTGAGGAAGCAATAGAACAAAGCATGAAGGCATGGAAGAAATGGCACTCAACCAAAAGTGATAAGGACTACCTGGAGTTCAAACAGCAAAAATCTTCTACAGCAAAACTCATTAGATCAGTAAAAAGACTATTTGAAAAGAACCAACTTACACAAATGGATAAAGATTTTAAGAGAAACAATAACAGATCCTTTTACAGCACATTCAGACAGAAACTACAAAAATATGTAGCACCAAATCTGTGTTTTAAAGATACCAGTGCAAAACTGGCAATGAATAATGAAGAAAATTATGAAATATTAGCAAAATATTTTGAACAACTCCTCAACTGTCAGGAACCTATTGAAAAATTACCAGCCAACACCCCAAACACAGTAAACAATAATTCTGAACCCCCATGCCTCATAGAAATCAGAGAAATCATTAAAAACCTTAAGAACAATAAAGCACCAGGGGGAGACATGATAATTGCAGAAATGTGGAAAAGTGTGGATAATACAACTCAAGAAAAACTACTGGGAATAATCAATGAGATTTGGAGAACGGAACGTATACCGGAAGAATGGAAAACTGCATTAATCCACCCCATCTTCAAGAAAGGGGATAAAACCGATGCAAATAACTGCAGAGGGATATCTTTACTTCCGGTAATGTATAAAATTCTATCTAAGGCCCTACAAAACAGATTGGAGAAACAACTTGATCAAGGAATTGGTGAATACCAAGCAGGCTTTAGGAAGGGAAGATCTTGTGTGGAGCAAATTTTAAACTTGAAGTTAATTATTAAATATAGACGATTAAGAGGAAAAGACATCTTTATCACGTTTGTTGACTTCAAGAAGGCATACGACTCCGTTGACAGAACAACCTTGGTTAACATCCTTAGTGAGTTTGGAGCAGACAAGAAAACAGTCGCAATCGTCAAAGAAACACTTACGGATACCTATGCAAAAGTAAAGTTCCATTGTGAGGTATCCAGACCATTCAAAATCAGAACAGGATTAAGACAAGGAGATGGGTTGTCACCTACCCTATTCAACTGTGTGTTAGAAAAAGTTATTAGAGAGTGGAGGAAGAAAACAACTGAAGAAGGAATACAAAAAATCAGATTAGGAAGAATAAAGGATGGATTAGAAGTAGATTGCCTCGCTTTTGCTGATGACTTAGCGATTCTGGCAGGAAGTTTGGAAGAAGCAGTCAAACAGATCAATATTATGAATGAAACAGCAGGAAAAGCAGGACTGAAAACCTCCTTTGAAAAGACAGAGTACCTAACCAATGTAAAAGAGGCACCGAACAATATGATTACAAAGTATGGCCAGATAAAGAAGGTTTCTAATTTCAAATATTTAGGGGAGATCATCCAGCCCAATGCTTCAGATAAAGAAGGAAATAAAACAAGAACAAGAAAAATGGAAATGGTATTCCAGCTAACAAAGAATGTGTACAACAAGAAGTCAGTATCAATTAACCCAAAAATAAGGCACTACAACACTGTGATTAAGCCAGAGTGTCTGTATGCATCTGAATGTTTAGCAATGAACACTAACAAGGAAATGGAAGCTATAGCAAAAAAGGAGCGAAAAATCATTAGAAGAGTACTTGGGCCGAGGTTTGAGAATGGGACTTGGAAGCTTAGAAGTAATAGAGAAGTGTATGACAAAATTGAGAAAGTGGGAGATACTATGAGGAAGAGAAGAGTAAGCTTTTACGCCCATTTGAAAAGAATGAATGATGAAAGGCTGACAAAGAAAATATTCATGTTTTTTGACAAGAACCCCAGAACCCAAATTACCTGGTTCAAAGAAGTCAAAGCAGACTTAGAGGAGATGGGTATAGGAGAAGATGATATAACCAACAGAGACTTAATGAGAGACAAAATTCAACGTTTTGAAGGATTTGAAGTGAAGAAGGGAAGAACTGGAGGAACAGTGTGGACAGAAGACCGAAGGGAGCAGCACAGAGAGAGGATGAAGACATATTGGCAGAAGAGAAAAGAGGAGGAGCGCAATAGGAGAAATGTACATTGAAAAATAGTTGTTTAACGCGGTCCCTAGATGGCCAAAATCGGAATAATATATAAGTCAGCATGGTAATGAGGCATTAAAATGGCCCAAGAACATATCCTTTGAAGACTGCAATTGAGTGTTGCAGAATGATGATCAAGAAAGACTCAAAAAGCATAAAGGAAATTTTGGTCTTACGTCAAAGCGGTAGGTGGATCAAAACAAAATGTCCAGACACTCTGTGACCAAAATGGTACTGAAACAGAGGATGACAGACTAAAGGCCGAAATACTAAATGTCTTTTTCCAAAGTTGTTTCACAGAGGAAGATTGCACTGTTGTTCCTTCTCTAGATTGTCGCACAGATGACAAAATGGTAGATATCGAAATAGATGACAGAGGGATAGAGAAACAATTAAAGTCGCTCAAAAGAGGAAAGGCCTCTGGACCTGATGGGATACCAGTTCAGTTTTACACAGAGTACGCGAAGGAACTTGCCCCCCTTCTTGCAGCGGTTTACTGTAGGTCTCTAGAAGAGCGTAGTGTTCCAAAGGATTGGAAAAGGGCACAGGTCATCCCCGTTTTCAAGAAGGGACGTCGAACAGATGTGCAGAACTATAGACCTATATCTCTAACGTCGATCGGTTGTAGAATTTTGGAACACGTATTATGTTCGAGTATAATGACTTTTCTGGAGACTAGAAATCTACTCTGTAGGAATCAGCATGGGTTTCGAAAAAGACGGTCATGTGAAACCCAGCTCGCGCTATTCGTCCATGAGACTCAGAGGGCCATAGACACGGGTTCACAGGTAGATGCCATGTTTCTTGACTTCCGCAAGGCGTTCGATACAGTTCCCCACAGTCGTTTGATAAACAAAGTAAGAGCATATGGACTATCAGACCAATTGCGTGATTGGATTGAGGAGTTCCTAGATAACAGGATGCAGCATGTTATTCTCAATGGAGAGAAGTCTTCCGAAGTAAGAATGATGTCAGGTGTGCCGCAGGGGAGTGTCATAGGACCGTTGCTATTCACAATATACATAAATGACCTGGTGGATGACATCAGAAGTTCACTGAGGCTTTTTGCAGATGATGCTGTGGTGTATTGAGAGGTTGTAACAATGGAAAATTGTACTGAAATGCAGGAGGATCTGCAGCGAATTGACGCATGGTGCAGGGAATGGCAATTGAATCTCAATGTAGACAAGTGTAATGTGCTGCGAATACACAGAAAGATAGATCCTTTATCATTTAGCTACAAAATAGCAGGTCAGCAACTGGAAGCAGTTAATACCATAAATTATCTGGGAGTACGCATTAGGAGTGATTTAAAATGGGATGATCATATAATGTTGATCGTCGGTAAAGCAGATGCCAGACTGAGATTCATTGGAAGAATCCTAAGGAAATGCAATCTGAAAACAAAGGAAGTAGGGTACAGTACGCTTGTTTGCCCACTGCTTGAATACTGCTCAGCAGTGTGGGATCCGTACCAGATAGGGTTGATACAAGACCTAGAGAAGATCCAACGGAGAGCAGCGCGCTTCGATACAGGATCATCTAGTAATCGTGAAAGCATTACGGAAATGATGGATAAAGTCCAGTGGAAGACTCTGCAGGAGAGACGCTCAGTAGCTTGGTATGGGCTTTTGTCAAAGTTTCGAGAACATACCTTCACCGAAGAGTCAAGCAGTATATTGCTCCCTCCTACGTATATCTCGCGAAGAGACCATGAGGATAAAATCAGAGAGATTAGAGCCCACACAGAGGCATACCGACAATCCTTCTTTCCACGAACAATACGAGACTGGAATAGAAGGGAGAACCGATAGAGGTACTCAAGGTACCCTCCACCACACACTGTCAGGTGGCTTGTGAAGTATGGATGTAGATGTAGATGTAGATGTATGTTGCACCAACCAGCTTTCACTCTTTTCATGCGTGTTCACATAAAAACAAACAGAACAGTTTTAAAATACACTCACAAGATGTGTAGCACCTTAGACAGTTAATTTACCAACCTCAGACAAAGCAGTTCAAGAGAGAATGGTAGTACAAATGATGTCATTAAAAACTGTTCAACAGAAATGATCTCTAAATAATTCATGGGAAAATAAACCCCAGAACTTTAATGTTAATTACACTCTTTCCACTAATTGCAAGATATATCCAAGTGTGTAAGAAATTTTTCATGAATGTTACTCAGCTGAATGGCAAAGTGGAAAAAAAGAAGTCAAAGTGATAAAAGGGGTGATCATGACAGTTACAAATCTACAAAGAAGAGGAACAGTGTTAGACAATTTGCATTGCGGTGGAAGTCACAACAACAGACAAAAATCACAATGGCTTCATCTGAACAATTAACTAAATATAAAACAGATAAGTGTACTGTATAACAAACCTGTGACTAATGACAACAGAATGTCTGTATGTAAGTTCCACAGAATATTCATGGATGAATATAATATAGAAAGCTTGCATCTGATTCTTGCAGTTTCTTTCCAAGAATCAACAGTAAAATGAAGGTGGTTTCAAAGAAGAAAAAGGTGAACTTATCACACAGAAAAGAGTTCATAAGAAAAAACCAAACGCTTTCTACAAAATTTTAGGGGAAGAGAATGAGCAGAGATATGTTTTGCCCCAGAACGGGTGCAACCGTTGTCCAAGAGTCCAGGACAAGAAGCATTTTACTCATGGGAGATAATTTCTTTACTCTGATTGCGTAGATTTTTCTGGCATAATAAATGTTCATGCTCTTCATGGCTATGTGGCCAGATTTCATCATCCTGATGACACGATATTTTGGTGCTCCAACTGACTGCTATCTTGAGCAGAGATTGCAGATGCACAATCGTGCTGGAATTGAGGTAAAATCAGATACAGTGGCTCTTTATATTCTGGGAACAAGTTGCATTGTGTGTGAGAGAAATGGAAAGGATGCCCTCTCTGAAGTGAAGAATTGCAGCACCACCAGCATTGGAAGCTAACAAAAGTGATGAATTGCAAATTAAGATGCATTCAGTCAAAAACCAGACCATTTTTGTGTCATATGTGATAAAATAGGATAGCACATCTTGCTTAAGGAAAATTTTTTACCTCTATTAATAATGTCATAGAATAATCTTATTTCAATGGATTCCTTAACTACATAGTTCCAGTAATGGGAAGTCAGAGCAATAATTTAATAATTTGCATCTCTTTAAATGACTGCCCTTCATTGAGACAATGTTCCGCGATGGCAGTTTTTTTAGATGTGTGTATGAAGTCAAAATGCCATACATCGGTCATGAACTATATAAACAATCTGGCCAACACAAGCCTTCCACAGTACAGGGAATTTTTTATACCCTTGGCTTCCTCAATCCCAAATCATCTTGAACTCTCTAGTTTTGGCCAAAGGCAAAAGGATGCTTAATATCGTACTGCGGATTCATGAAAGTTTAGAAGAAATACTCCCCACAAAGGGTAAAAAAGCAACTGATTTACAAGTGTCCATTGTTGGTTCACATGATGGTTCAAATTGCTAGTTGTAGCATCCTTTTTTATCAGATATAAAACAGTAAAGGTCTGGTTTTAGACTGGCTCGACCTAAATTTGTGATTCATCACTTTTGTTAGTTTCTACCAGTGGTGCTGCTGCAATTATTCACTTCGCAGAGGCAACTCTTTCACTTCTTGTGTACATGCATCACCTGTTACCAGGGCATAAATGAGCCACCATATCTGATATTACCTCAGTTCCTGCATGATTGTAAATTAGACCATCAAAATATTGTATCATCAGGACAATGAAATCTAGTTGCATACCCTTGAAGAGCATCAACAAATTTTTTTCCTGTTTGTGCATTGTCAATGTGAAATCAGTGGATCCTGTATTTAATACATGGGTGGAATAGTTGGCAACATGTGGTGCAGCAGAAGTGGCTTCTGCCTTGTTGCATTTTTAAGAATCTGTTGACTTTAAACAAATTACTGAGGTTAAACTTTTCTGTGATGGGTGTGTGGCACAAAACAAGAACAATATCATTCATCATACCCTCACGCAATTTCTTGGAAGACATGATTGTTCTGTTCAAGAAATTAATCTCTAATTTTCAGTTTGAGACACAGTTACTTAACTGCTGACCGCATTTTTGAAAGAATAGAGAAACTTCTATGAAAAAGGTCAATAATTGTAAAAAAAAGAGGAATATAATGAAGTCTACTAGTCAGTGGGTGAAATAAGAAACCTTAGTGAAGATTAGAGAGAGGTAGACGTAAAATTCCTGTCTAAAGGCCTATGAATTTATACCACACAAGTGAAATGAAATGAATTTTCATATACAAGAACAAAGCTATGGGAAACATTCATACTGAAGTGGAGGCAACAGCATTCTGCTACTCCCAGCAAGATGTACAAGAGAGGAAGTCTCTTCTGAAACCAAGAGCTGAAGTACTTCTCAAACATCCAATCTCAGATGACAAGAAAAAAGATGTTGACGATTCATTGAAAACTAGTAAAACTGTTTTTGGAGAAGACTGGTGAGATAAAGATGAAGCTGGTATACATCCATCATTGATAACATGCCCCTGATGTTCAACAGAGATCTATAGGAAATTGCTTGTGATTGTCTAGAAGTTGATACTTGTTTATATGTTCAAGTGTAACAATAACCGCAAAGAACTGAAACTATAGGAAACACCATTCTTACACCAATGTATTATGGAGATTTGAAAGATTTTGAATAACTGTGAAGCAAAAAAATGAGAAATGATATCCACCTAGTAAGTCCACTGTGATAGAGTTTACACTCTCTCAAGAACAACACAGTGCTTTGTGATCTGAGTAAACTATGATTTAATGATCCAATAAATAATTCTTAAATTTGTTGAAAGCTCATTATATAGCTAAAAATCGTTTGCTGTACATTTCTGAAGACCTTACAAAGCTCTTTGGCAAGTGCTATGAATCTGTGTTGAACATTCACATCAACATCTTTCCTCTGAAATAAATATGTTCCTACACCTGTGTCACTGCTATCAGTCATAAGGTAAAAATGCATTGATAAAGCTCGCCTGTATACAATTTTCCTGATCTCTTCAAAAGCCTACTGGCAACTATTTTTTATTTCTTTAAGAAATTTCCCATACAATCTACAGAACCCAAAGAATGATTTCAATTGCTTTTTAGTTTTTGGAATGAGAAATTTTAAAATGGCCCTAATGTTTTTCTTTGTCAGACGAAATTCCATTCTCTGAAATGCTGTGCCATAGATACTTAAGATTTTTCACAACTAATTTACAATCAAATTTTAGAAATTGATCTCTTTTCCTAAAATTTTATAGACTTTCTTTAACAATGCAATATGTTCCTTCCCATTTTCCCTGAAATTAAATTATCATCTACACAAACAGTTAATTTAGCAAGCAAAAAATTTCGTAAATCAGAGTTTTAACCACAAATAAATTCAGCAACAGATACATTAAGTACAACTGAATCCATACAATATTGCTAACATTTACCCCCATTACAGATAAGCAGTTTATTTTCTAGAACCATGTTCAAGAGGAGTTTGGTGAAATCCAGAAGTAAGCTCTAAACTAGTCATGAATTTAACATGTTCAAATTTGTACAACAATTCATCAGTATTCTCATGATGATTAATTGCTCTCTGTAAAAATTTATTGCAATATCTAGAATCAACAACATGCCTTATGCCCCTGTCTTTTTTAAAAAATCAACAACAAGAGGTTTGCTGAATTTACTACTGTTCCTCTGTCTTATCCTCTAGCTTTTCACTTTTTGCAACTATCTCTCTACCACTTCTGGTTCTGAAAAAGAAGTACCCTGTGAATTTATAAAGATAGGTTGTTACAGCTTCAGCTTTAACCTGAACTCTTAATTTCTAACTTCCCTGGTATTTCATAAAATACATCATAATATTCACACAGTATTTCCTTCAGTTTTATTTTCCACCCCACATGTAAACTTTCAGCCACTTCTAATTTGGCCTCTACAGTTCTACTACCTTGCTCACCAAACAGCACATCCCCTGTCTAAAGTATGAGTTACCCTTTCGTCTGACTATTCCTAGTTGCACAATTTTGAATAACTGTTTTTGTTATTAAAGAAATTCTGGTTGTAGGACTTGTAAATACCACCTTGACTTAATAATCCATTCCAGTCCCAAAATAATATCTTCTCTCAAATCTGGTAATGCTAAACAGCCTTGTGAGAATTTAATGTACTAAGTCGTATTATTATTATTACCATTGTTTTAATGTTCTGGCACTTGACTTATTGTCATTTTCCTTCTTGCTTCCCAATGCAGTGCTGTTAAGTCTGAATTACAGTCACTTAATTTTGTAGTCTTTTAAATATTTTTCATTTTCTTCCAATACCCATGACAGTTGCAAAAATAGTCTTTCTTTGGGTGATATGTTTTGGGCCATCACATCCATTTTCAGACCAAAATTTGATTTGATTTGATTTAATTTATTATTGGTCCTGTAGATCATACAATTTGTACAGCAAAGCACATCAATTCAATTCAATTCAATTTATTAGCGTCCTTGTGGTACATCATCAAAATGACATAGGACTTGTCAATAAACATTACAATTACATGTACATGAAAATTTATAATTGAATTTACTTGTCACTTAGACATTATAATTATAATAGAACTATAAGAACATTAACATAAAAATATACAAGTAGGATAACAACGTAAAAAAAAAAGCTCGTGATTCTCACAACAAAGATTATTTCCATTCTTGCATTAACACTGTTTCACACTTTCATAGAGACAGCAAGTATTTAAATGTGAGCAATTACACATATTTATTATGTCAGGGAAATATTAACTGCACTTTTATTGTTAATGATTCATAAACTCTTCAGTACTGTAAAAACTATTGCTCAATAACATGTTTTTTAATTCTCTTTTAAATATGTGCAGTTTTGGTATTATTTTTAGTTCTTTGGGGAGAGCACTGTAGAGGATTTTGGGTTGGTATAGTACACTTCTTTGATACATAGCTGTTTTATGAATTTCTCTATGGAAATCATTCCTATTCCTTGTTTCATAGTTGTGAAATTCTCTGTTTAATGTAGAAAATTCCTCGTGTTCTTTTAAGAAACATATGCTTTCATATGTGTATAAGGATGGTAGTGTCATGATTTTTAATTCTTTGAAAGATGCCTACAAGAGTCTCTATATCCTATACCTTTTATTATTCTGACTGCCTTCTTTTGTAGTCTATATAAATGTTTTGTTAGACTGTTGTTCCCCCAGAACTGTACACCGTATCTTAATAAATTGTGCATGAATGAGAAATAAACACATAACACTGTTTTAATATTACATGAGCTTTTAAACATTCTAAGTATATAACATGTTTGACTTAATTTTTTGTTCAATGATATTACATGCTTTTCCCATCTTAAGTGTTCATCAAACCATACTCCCAAGAATTTAGTGTATGATGCTTGTTCAATCTTACACTTACCCAGTTCTACTGTAAGGTTAGTTTTTATTTTATTTGTAATATGTCTGAAGTTGATCCACGTTGCTTTTTGGCATTCACAATGAGTCTGTTTTCATTAAACCATCTGTCTGCTTCATCTGTTGCTAATGTGACTTTTTCCTGTAAGTCAGCTTCACTATTTGCTTTAACAAACAAAATTGTATCGTCAGCAAACAGTACTGCCTCTGCTTCAGATAGTTGACTTGGTAGATCATTGATAAATATTAAAAACAGTAATGGCCCTAATACAGATCCCTGGGGTACTCTGTACAAAACTCTCTCGAATCTTGATGAATATGTCCTATCTGCATGGCTTATCTCCACCTTCTGATACCTGTCCAACAGATATGATTCAAACCATTTGTGGGCAACTCCACGTATCCATAGGCATATAACTTCCTGAGCAGTAACTTATGGTCGATGACATCAAAGGCCTTTGATAAGTCTAAAAACAATCCACAATTTAATTCCTTTCTATTTATGGAATTTAGAGCAAGTTGCAAAAAACTGAAGATGGCATTTCAGTTGATTTATTTTTACAGAAACCATTTTGCGCATTAACCAATATTCTATTCTTCATAAGAAATTTGTATAGTCTATGATACATTATCCTTTCTATTATTTTTGAGGAACCTGACAACATTGATAAAGGCCTGATGTTACTAACATCATATTTATCACTGTTCTTGTAAAGTGGCTTTATAGTTGACATTTTAAGTTTTGATGGAAACACCCCTGTCTTAAAAGATTCATTTATAATTTCAGTGAGATGTGAGGCTATGTTTCTTGCACTTTGCTTAATGACTTTGTCAGGAATCCCATCACACCCACATGACATTTTATTTTTTAACTTATTTACAGCATTTAGTACCTCTGATTCAGTTACTGGATAAAGGAACATTGTCATGTTATTCATGGGGATTTTTAGCTTGCTATCGGAATTGCATTTAGTTTTGATTAAATTTATGGCTATATTTGTGAAATTTTTGTTAAATATGTTGGCAATCTGAAGTGGGTCCTTAACAATTTTACCCCCACTTTTAATGACAAAGCTGTTATCTTTTCTTTTGTGTCTACCTATATTTTTATTTATTACCTCCCAAGTTGACTTCATTTTGTTGTTACCTTTCTCAATATATGAATCATTATCAAGCTTCTTAGCTGCAATTAATACTTTCTTGCACAGGCTTCTATAACATTTCACATGTGCTTTCAGTGCTACATTCTTCCTGGCTGATATGATATGATATTATATAGGACAAGTCAATTTGAAAAATTATGTTCAGATGGTATATGACGAGAGATGACAGTAGTGGCACACAACTCACATAGCAGAGTACATATAAGAGATACAGACAGAATATGAGTAACAAACAATAATTAAATTATCTTACTAAGTATAAATATCTACAAGTGAATATACAGCTTATTACAAGTAATTAAAATATTGTGGTACATAGTTCACATAGCAGAATACATATATACAGACAGAATTTAGATAAGATACAATAATTAAATTATCTTACTAAGTAGAAACATCTACAACTGAATAAACAGCTTATTGCAAGTAATTAAAATTTTGTTTCAAGAAATTCATGTACAGAATAGAAACAGTGATTTAATAGCAATTCCTTTAATTTAATTCTCATTATTTTTGGGTTTTTGCTTGGTTTTATGTCTGTTGGGAGGTGGTTGTATATTTTAATGTCCATACATTTAACACCATTTGCATATAATTTTGTGTTGTAGGCTATAATTTGAACTGTGTTTTGTTTCTAGTGTCGTGTGTAGAGGTCTGCATTTCTGTCGAGGGCGTCCAAGTGCTGTACTGTAAAACAAGCTAGTTCCAATATATAGAGGCATGGCAGTGGCAGGATTTTTAGCTGTTGAAATAGTGGTTTACAGTGTTCAGTTCTTTTTTTACATTTCATTATTCTTAGTACTTGTTTTTGTAACTTGAAAATTGTGAGAGGATCAAAGCTCTTTCCCCAGAATATTATTCCATAGCTCAAGACAGACTCAAACAGGGCATGGTACACCAGCTTCAAGGTATCTACACTGGCTGTGTCTTTTAATGATCGTAATAAATAGAAGGTTTTACTAAGCTTTTGTGACAATGCCTCAATATGTGGTTTCCAATTTAGTGTGTTACTGATGGTAAGTCCAAGAAATTTGGTCTCCTGCCTGTTCGTAATGTCATCTTTGCCAATAACTATAACTGCATTGAAGGGGATTAGATTTTGTCTAGTATGGAAGTTCATACTTACAGTTTTTTGAGAATTTATGAGTAGTTTATTTGCTTCAAACCACAATTGTAAATGACAAGTAGTTTCATTAACCGCATCTTGCAATGTGTCACCTCTACTGGTTATCAGGATGTTTGTGTCATCCTCATACAGAAAGGAGCTGGCATTTGGTATGGGTTCTGGGAGATCATTTATGAACAATATGAAGAGAACAGGGCCAAGGACAGATACCTGAGGGACGCCATTTGTAGTATGTAGTATATCTGACCTGCAGTGCTTGAATGTCTCTGATTTTCTTATTTCTACATATTGCTTTCTTTGACTAAGGTAGCTATGGAATCAATTTTGGGCTACACCTCTAATCCCATACTTATGGAGTTTCATAAGCAGCAGCTTGTGGTCAACCATGTCAAAGGCATAAGTGTAATCACACAGTCCACCAATGTACATGTGAGTTATTCATCAATAGAAATCATTAAATGAGTACAAGATGTTAAATTTCATATGAGCATACAATGTGTTTTATTTCCAGTCGAATGCAGCAAGTCTTTTCCTAAAACAAAGTTTCAACAATAAATAAATTGTGCAATAGTGCATTATGTGAAGTTGATTCTATACAATACTGGTAACATTTACCCTCATTAAGAAAATCAGTATATTTTCTACAATTTTTCTCAGGAGTAATTGTATACTCACATGAAGTTTAACATTTTTTATTCTTATAATGATTTCTAGTGATGAATAATAAACTTTTGTTTACTCACACATACACTGGTGGACTGTTGCTTACACTTACCTCTAAGGCTATGGTTTGAAAATGGACATGATGGTCCCAAACTAGTCACCATGAAGAAATGTCTATTATTGCAACTGTGATGGATATTGGAAGACAGCTAAATGATTTAGGCAACTGCTTACAATAAGCAGGAACTCTGACATCAAGTCTCAATCTAGCACAGATTTTCATTGATCACAACAAATTTGTTAACTATTATGTTATGTCAGCCACAGACTATTCTGCTGATCTTCCAGATTCATCTTCAAGATTCATCCTCCACACATCAAATCCATTCACTGCCTTGAACTGAAAATGAATGACATCAAAAGAGAAGACTGTTTATGAGTTTCAAAATATTTTTATCATGAGCAGCTTTGTTTGGGGAGGAGGGGGAGAGGGACAATAATACTATCCTCCCTCTGTGGCTTTGTTTGGGGAGGAGGGGGGGGTGCAGTGCAGTAATAGTACACCCCTCCAGATTTTTTTATTGTTTTTCAAAGTGTAGGCTATTTTCTACAATAACCTGGCACATGGGGTCTCAGATGTATGTATGTTAATACTTCTTGTTCTATAGCACTGAAGCATGTTGTTGCGCTCTTAAGGTAGAGGACTGGTTTGATGCAGCTTTCCATGCTTTATCCTCTACGAGCCTCCTTATAATTCCACACTAACAGCAACCCACATACAATTTAATCTTACAGTAATCAAGCCTAAGTCTCCTTCAACAATCCCTCTCTCCCCCCTTATCACATTGATGATTGTTTGGTGCCTCAGGACGTGTCCTCTCAAACAGTCCTTTCATTTAGTCAATATCGAGCACTTCTCTATTTTGTTGTATACGGTTGCTGTTGGTTTTTCAGTTGTGACTGGACTATTTATTTTTCTATGTACGTTTTGTGTACCGGTATGCTATTCTCAGAAATGTTGTTAAGAAGATAAACTAAACGAGAAGGAGCACAGGTGTTCTGAACCTAACAATATATGTAAATTGCGTTTGATGCAGTAAAATTGTAAATTTTTCTGAGCGCAAATTGGTGTTTATATTCTGGCGGTGATATAATTACTGGTACTGATTTTGAGCTTAATGAACTCTCAATTCTGGAGGCGGTAAGTAAATATGGCTGATTTTTTAAGTTGTTATTTATGATGTCCGTCAAGTTTTATTTAGTTTTAAAACTGCAGTTGCTGTTGTGTCCTCATTTTTAAGTATAATTATAGCGCGTTTGATTATCGCGGTCTTAAACGATTTGCCTCCACTAATGCATGGCAGTTGTTAGCTGTTGTAATTTTCCAGTTAATGGCATTTTTATGGACCCACTGTTTTATTAAATACGGTACATAAACATTAAATCACTTTGTCGCTGTTCTGCGTACTTTTATCTGATGCAGATCTTGCATCTCTGTCAGTAAAATACCGGTATCGTAAAAGAAAGTACCTGTATTACAGTGAACCGTACTGCATTATTGGTCATAACTATATTATGTAATAATGTCTATCGTAACGCTAAGTCCTGCTAATAATGTATCCACGACACTTGGCTATCATATAAGTTAATGCTACAGTATGTAGCCTATTATACGAAGCCAAAGGGTTCTAATCTGTATAGGCATTGAAATGCATCAACGTATAAATTTCCTCTCAAATCTTGAAACCAAAAATTGTCATCACAAGTCGAGAAGACGTATAAAACGAATATAGTTGCCAGGCATTTCTATTTGAAGTTCGTCTTCAAGATACATTTTTTATTTTATTACATGGGAGATAATGTACAAGAACAGGCGTTGGTATCCCCTGACCCTTCGTATCTTTTTCCGCAACAACAATGCAACTGATGCTTCACATCTTCCATATTTACACAGGATCCTCTCAGCAAAAATGGTCTTCCATGATAACCATCAGAATGGTACGAACGAAGCATCACTGGACCAACATCTCTCTTTAGATCAGTTATGAAATACATCCAGCATTTCATCACAGGAATATTCTTTACATCTTCTTCATCTTCAACGAAAATACGAACACTGTCTTGTAATCTACAATATAAATTTGGATGACTTTTCAGCTCGTCTATAGTTTTCATCATGCGCTCATCTACTTCGTAAATTTCTCCCAAAATTCTGTGTCCCATACCTTCTCGATGAATAAGGAAGGGAATGTTGTACTGAGTATCTATAATAAGCGGATAACGCTTCACAGTCTGAGCTGTAGACACAAATTTGGAGGTTCCATTTGTCTCATATTCAAGATAATGGTGTTCTGGTTCGTCCCTCTTCAGAGTGCCATAAACGAACAAGTAGAATGACATATTCTATCTTGTCACCACTGAAATAAAGATTCTGAAAATATTTAGTTCCATAGAAGATAACTCCTGCTGCATTCAAGGTTTTTCTTTATTTGTTCATCGTGTGTTGTATGGCAGAATCCTACACTGGAAGTCTTGGTCTCATAGTGTTGATAAAGCCATTTAATACTTGACTATTAAGTTTTGTATTGACTACGACGAACAGGCGATTCAGGACTACTCAGTATAATTAATCCGCAGTAGATTACAGGTTATTTCCTTAGATGAGCGATAAATTTTAGAGCACACAACTAGTTTTGAACAAATGAGTGACTATACCACCACGCTTTACATTATGAATGGTTGTACTTAACAAGAAAAAAGTGTGTTATTCACACAAACCAAATTGACTCTCGGCGCCGTGGCTGATGGGAGCAACCGTAAATGTACTTCCCATTTGTCCATAGAGTTCCACACTATGAGTGCTTTGCCTCTATAAAAAAAAGTTTCCGTATCTCTTGCTCCTTGCCCTATAAACACAGCACTGCGAGTGTAGAAAGTAATTAGAAACGTAGAGCTTACCGAGGAGTCAAATCACTGTACTATCAATAACAAAAACTGCCAATTTTTTATTCAATGTCATTTATTTTCCATGCGAAGTACAAAAAAATTGAATATGAAACACATATTCACATCCGACTAATAATCTGCGGAATCATTTGAATGGTCTGTGATATTGACAGGCCTAATTTCATTTATGGCGATTTTGCTACCATCTTACTCCTAACTTTTCACTTCAGAATAGCGCTCACTTGTAACACCACGAACTTGTATAGCCGTTGTGCTAAACTGAGTAGACTGCCCACTATTAAACACCTTTACTTCTTATTGGATATTGACAGCGTTGCGGAACAAATATATGACAAATGTTCAGAAAAATGTGCATTATTCAGAATCGGGTACACTAAATATCAATAATGGTTAATTTTCTACTTAAATGTTATATTTTGATATACATTTTCATTATCGTCATTGTTTTGTAATAACTAATCTGCGCTGCACTTTTGTGAGGTGCGAGGGGCCTGCTGCAATCAAAGAAGTACGAGAGACGGCAAGGTCAAGCAGTTTGCATACTCTGTGCAAAACTCAATTTAGCGTTGACTGATTCTATGAAACCGTGTCGATCTGACGATTTCTCTGCGTTTGACTTTACTGTTTATAGTATGCATATTTAAGTGTTTATATTTTATTTTAATTCTTAATAGAATAACAGTAATCTTCTAGCAGATTAAAACTGTGTGCCGGACCGAGACTCGAACTCGGGACCTTTGCCTTTCGTGGGCAACTGCTCTACTGGCGGAACTGAAGCTGTGAGGACGGGTCGTGATTCGTTCTTGGGTAGCTCAGTTGATAGAGCACTTGCCCGCGAAAGGCAAAGGTCCCGAGTTCGAGTCTCGGTCCGGCACACAGTTTTAATCTGCCAGGAAGTTTCATATCAGCGCACACTCCGCTGCAGAGTGAAAATCTCTCCCCTATAATCTTCTACTTTCTGCTGGCCGCTGAAGTACCAGACCGGGCACATTGCAGGCCAAAAGGTTACACCCCTCCACACTGTAATGTGGATGTCTACTAAGTCTGAAATGAGTACCAGGAGTAACCCTGGGACCTAAGCGACTCACTGACTACCTGTCCGCGCAGACAAAGGTCTCAGTGACAGGCCCTATCCCGCAAGGGCTGTCGTGCTAGTGGGTTTGTGTTATAAGGATAAGCTATTCTAATGAATATCCTCAAAATATGTAATCGTAACATTAATCGATTCTTCCTGTATTATAATATTTTTTAATTAATTTTCAATTTTTAATTCTGTAACAAAATGCCAGTTGGATCTATATCAGGTATTATATACTTAAAACATGCACAGTGATTGCAAAAGGCAACAATGTGAACACCTTACTAAAGGAAAATAACACATTCGTACTAATTAAAATGAAAAAATCTTCACAAATCAGAGAGTTGTAATTTATTGGAGAAAGAACTATGGGCCGGCCGAAGTGGCCGTGCGGTTCTAGGCGCTGCAGTCTGGAACCGCGAGACCGCTACGGTCGCAGGTTCGAATCCTGCCTCGGGTATAGATGTGTGTGATGTCCTTAGGTTAGTTAGGTTTAACTAGTTCTAAGTTCTAGGGGACTAATGACCTCAGAAGTTGAGTCCCATAGTGCTCAGAGCCATTTGAACCAAAGAACTATGCAAAGATTTTTTTATGAACAGAACTACAAAAATACTCACTTAGCGTACCAAATAATGATATGTTAACTTTCAGTGTAAAACACTTTCTTTTTTAGGCCATTTGTACATTTTCTTGATTTTTTTTTTTTTTTTTTTTTTTTTTTTTTTTGCAGTTTTAGTAATATCATTATTTTTAGTCATTTCTTTGTGAACATGGATAATTTCCAAATCATTCAATCTTTTTTGTGTCGTTGACTGCAAAAACGCTTTCAGTCGTCTGAGTGCTGAAAAGGCCCACTCAGAGGTACAAAAAGTAACAGGTATAGTTAAAAATCATCTGAACAAACTTCATAAATTCTGTGAGCATTTCACGCTTGGGACCAGTGATTTCTCTACTTAAAATATTTGTAATGATTGACAAGTTGGCCGTTTCCACTTTCTTCGTTCTGCACACGTGTCTTTATCAAAGTCGGCCCCAGAGAAGTGCAGAATTCGATTATCCCCAATTTAACCGATAGCAAAAGCTTCAAATTGTGAAATAAGTTCCAGAATTTTAAGTCACATCTACGGTTTACCGAATTCAAAGCCACATCATTAATTTCAAAAATTATTTGTCTGTACATTTCCTCCGGCGTATCAGGAGCAATGCCTTCGCTGTAGCATTTTGGCAAAACTGGTTCATCACTGTTAAGTTCCTCCTCTTTCCTAATGGTTTCATCCCACAACTCAAAAAATATATGCCTTTGTGAAGTTAAACTCGCGGGTAAAGTTTCCACCAATGTTTTGATTTCTCGGTGAAGAATAAGTTGCTCAGCCTTAACGAAAACTGAAATTAACGTTTTCAGGGAAATAAGAAGCCTGAATTGATGCAGGTTTGAAAAAATCCACTAGACTTTCCATCGACTTCACTTTTTTCTTCTGTCAGATCTTCCAATAATTCCAAGAGAACACCAGAATTACTTTCCAACGATTTTAGTGATTGTCGCCTGACACACCACCTGGTAAGACAGAATCGTCGCGAATTCAGCCTGTGATTATTTTCTACACCATTTTCGTTGTCTTCTTGTAGCGATTGAAACACCGCTAGCCTCTTTAGTGAATGTCTTACAAATGATATTAATTCACGAAGAATCACCGGAAAGTCTCGCACATAACACCTTGCATCGCTTCTTCTATTACGAAATTCAAATTACGCCCCGGACAATGAAGAAATACAGCTCTCGGCTCCAACTGAGTAATTCTACTTTGTAATCCTGTTAAATGTCCAATGAAATTGCTCGCACCATCGTGACAATACAGTATTTAATGTCTTATGACATTCTGACCGAATTCAAACAGATCTTTATTGACATTGAAACAAATGGATAGCAGTTTCTTCTCTGATATTTAGGAAGACTCATTTACAATAAGAGAAAATATATTGCCTCCTTAGTAGATTTCACAAAGTTTTGCTGTATATCGTTGGATAATAACTAGACAATTCATTCAATGCATAGTGAGAAACCTACTTATATGAAGTTCGGTGCAGCAAAGATTTCAAGTCAGGAGCATCTTCTGCTCTAAGTAACAGCAGCTGATGAATATTTGATGCTTCATTGGTGTGGCCACGAATGGCTATTCCCTACTGACGTAAAACCTGGAGGGACGTTACTAGCTTTAAAATCGCTTTGCGTGCTTTTTTCACATCTTTTACTTTGTTTGTTGAGATAAGGCATGACACATTTGTACCTTGTTCCGTAGTTGCCGAGCAGTCACGGACGAACGGTGTAGTGTAAATTTTTCATTAACTCTGATACGTTCAATTGCCTTTTGCCACTGGGAAAATCCATTTCGAACAAATGCGTTACAAGAATGCCTGTCTGCAGAAGTATCAGTTGCCGACGGAAGCACTATACTGGGCTCAAAAGCGTTTGTACACACATCACAGAACACTTTGTCCAATTCTTTGTCGTAATAAATCCAAGGAAGTGTGTATTCCCATCCTTTATGGTACGACCTGCCTGACGGTTCCCTGACACGTCTTGGATGTGCTACAGGAACTGGCAGGGTTCCTTATCTTGTGGCTGAACGTGCTTATCACTATTGGCAGTGTTAGTAATGCCCACCTGTGATTATGACGACAAACGTATGACTTTATCCATAGAAACTAGGGAACTGTTCGAATTCGAAATTATATATAGAATCAATACTCAGTACTGTGTTTCAGCATCCCACATGCGTCCAGTAGTCGCCCAACGTTTGAAAAGTGCGAAAATTTTTGCCCGGCGAAGGGCTTTTGCTTCACGCATCCTGTCAGTAGACCCTCTTCTTTGTTCTAGCGATTAATGTGGTAACACTCCTTCAGCCTACACTATAAACTCCCGCGTCCGTCAAGGCCATTGTCTCAACGAACAAAACGATAACAATACAAATTACGTGAAAAAAACATCCCTGAAATCTTAAACCACACCGCTGTTATGTTAAAAAAATAGCTACTGCGGTATTCTGTAACAATCGGCTTCCTTGTATCTAGGATTATTTTTTATTGCTCAATACTGGCAAGCAGGTGTTTTGAAATAATTGTTGACGAATGGAGTGGGCGTATTATAATGTGACACTGGTAAGGCAACATGAAAGCAAGCTGAAAAGACGGGATTCGATTCACAGTATAGTGCGACTGTTGTTCTGGGGAAAGCTTTTGACTTGACCAGAGAAAAGCAAGGAACCGGGGAGTGTGTTGCGGTTGCCTATGCACAGAGACATCTGAAACAAATATATGTTTGAGAGGTCAGAAATTTTAACTCCCATCTTAGTGTTTCAATATTGATTACGTTTTGATAACGACAAGAGAAAAATATGTGTCTTAGTTTGTTTTCATCAAACTAAAAATTTTGTGGGTGTGGCGCACCGACAAGATTATGTAAGTGGGTGCTCGAGGCATGGCGCACCCACGTTATCGGCGGGCATGCATGTAAGAGATTCACATGAAGACAACTTGATCCAGAAACTGCAATCTGCACGTTAAGGACTAAGTTCAGAGGTCCAAACTAAATAAATATTCGTCGACACATGTCACTTGGTCCACTTATATCAAGGTGACCTATACTACAGTAAACTTCAGATGAAATGTGTGAAAAAATGAAGCCCATTTACCGACCCGATCAAAAGATACAGGCAACTAAATATCGGCGAATATGCGCCGTATATTAATTTTCAGATGTTATCCTATACATAGCTAAGTAAATACATTAATATTATCTTTAAATCAAAGAGTCCGTGGAAATGGGCATCTCTTGCTCAAAGCAAATTACGTTATTACTGAAAGGCACATGATGTGAAAGTTTACATCCTGTGATAAAACAGAACACTGGCATCTCAGACACGCCCTACAGCGGCCTCGTCAGATTTAAAACGGGTAAAGTAAAAATAAATGTGCCATCAAAGATATTAGAATAATGAAAAAGGTAAACATAGTGGTGATAACACCCCAGCTTATGAAAAACTTAAGATCCAATTATGTTTCAAAAGTGTACATCCATTGGAGTGAAATATTTCAAACATACTATCCTACGCACAAATAGGTGACAGATTGAACAAAATATACTTATGTTTGCAGTAGAACTGCAAAGTCAAGGCTCTTTGTCCAATTAAATAAATTCAGCACAAGAAGAAACTAACTTGAAAAGTCAACACCAGATTAAAATTTGGTGTTCTGTATGGCATAAAGAAACGAATGTTCGTATTCGACGTACCTTATTCAGAAATTATAAAATAAGCATCTGATATATGATTAAAAAATCACATTGTCAGAGGCTGAGACTGGTATGTCGTTCGCAGTGTTGCCTGTTTAGCAGACCTTTGATTGATTCTGGCAGATTTGTGTTCCTAAAATATTCTTCTCAGACGACAGACGAAAATCTGGCAGATTTCTTTCTCGCATTGCTGTATTTTAATAAATAAAACAGAATTAAATACGTGGTGTCTGCTCTTTCTTGTGTTACTGTACTTTAATAAATAAAACAAAATTACACATATGGTGTCTGTTCTTTTGGAAATGTCCGAAGGAACAGACACCATCTCGATTAAGCAGGCACTATGAATCAAAACACAAAGGAAATAATTACACTAGCTGCCACTGGCACCGACACAAATTTTCAGCTTCCCCCATAGATTTAAATCAATGCCCTCTGGCAGCTAATGTCATTAATTCCTTTGGTCTTGTTTCATAATGTCTGCAGGATCAAAATGGTGTCTGTTATTTCAGAAGTGTCCGTAAGGACAGACGCCACATACATAATTAACGGGAGGACGGCGAATGATCACTTCAGTCCAGATGCCCACTACACTCGAATTCTTTCAGGTATCTGCGAAATGCCATAAGTCATTATTATAATGGACAGGGTGCACCAAATCAGCAGTGTGTGGATATGTTGAGAATTTGGGTGTGACAGGAGGGGTGCTGGGATAGTCTGTGCACTTACACTATCTGCTGTGCCCAGATGGCGTAGTGGTCAGCACATCTGCCTCGTAGGGAGGAGGCCTGGGTTCGAATCCTGGGGGCACAAATACTTTTAAATCAATACTCACTGGCAGCTAATGTCATTAATTCCTTTGTGTCACAGTTAAATAATTTAATTTAATTAACTTAATTCACATTTTATTAAATTGTTACCGCTCAAAGACGAAGTTAATATTCTGGATGAACTTTCAGAATAGATAGCTTTATACATTATTTAACGATCAGTATTCCGATCATTATTGCCTACTGTGTGATGCATGACGCTATAACAAACTGAAGCTTGCTTGCTTGCATACAAAATCGCACTTGTTACAATATAACTTGCAGTGCATTTATTTAACTCCTTTCACTCTGAGTAATAAGTCAGTTTTCTGAGAGGTGTGGACATTTTGTTACAAAATGCCGACGAACCTCCATACACGCAACAATTTGGGGAATGGATTCAAAAGGTGCCGACAGATATGACATAGCTGCGATCTCACTTTTGTCAGTGTCTTCTCAGCAGGAAGTACTCGCGACTAAGAGATCATTCTAAATCCGACAAGCGTATGAAAGCGGTTAAACCACTTTCTTGTGCTACACGATGTACTTCATTTTCAGCGTAAAGTTCCATCAGTCACAACAGCTAGAGCCAAGGTCGGAGTAACATTATTTATGAGCATTTATTGTGCTACGCAGTTTTTGTTCATATTAGCGAGCTGAACAAACGATGTTTCCAAACAAGAGATCTGAAACTATATAGTACAAAATGTATTGAAGCGACAAAAGATGTAATCATCCGCGATTTAAAGGTTTGTTGAAAAATAGTGTTGGTAATAGTTCGTACGGCATACTTGTGGACAACACCGAAATTACTATTACAAAACAATTACGTGTTTGTATTTCAAGGGATGTGGCGTTCCAACATTTCTGAAACTGTCAGCGATTGACTCAGGTGATGCAAAAGCAACTGTTGAAGGTGTGGAAGCTATATTAGCTGACTTTGAACCGAATTTGCAGAAAATGCTTGCCATAGACACAGGTAGCGCATTATGTAATGGTGAGCAAAGACATTGGAGTTTATGCTCTCCTTAAGCAAGAAATTCCACACCTAATAGTCATACGACGTTCTTGTCACTCAATCCACTTGGCCATTTCTCATTCTTGTAAAGAAAAATTACCAGCCCATTTAGAACTCATTTATCCAGAAATACAAAATTGGCTTCACCGCTTCTAGATAAAGCAGAAGGCCTACAATGGTCTGCATAGTACACTTTGTCATGGTGATCCTTAGAAGATAATACACATCGCTGTAGAACGCTGGATCTCAATTGACTCCGTCGAGGTACTTAATCAGGGGGGGGGCTCTAACAGAGTACTTTAGGGACGCGTCAGTGAATGAAAGCTGCTGTACCGCCGATTTTATAGAATCTATAAAGACAATAGTAACAAATTGATTTTCATATTTCTACGACCAATTCTGCGACACTGCGACACAGTTAACAAGGCGCTTTAGTCTAGGTCTGCCAACCCCATTAGATTGTAAAAGGTTGTCAAGAAGACCTGCTTTTTGTAAATGTTAGAAATTTTCTTCATCCCAGGGGGATATTAAAAGTTTTCTTCATCCCAAGCCACATTTCGGTTCCGCTTCTGAAAAGCAAATAGGAATTTTGCGATCAGCGATAGAATAAGTGTAGATTTTGAAATGTGAATTCGGAAAATTTCCATGAACTTTATTGTACGCCTTGTCAGTGAGCTCCATTGCCGTCTCCCGAAGAATGTTGAAGTGCTACGCAAGATCTATAGTACCAGAAAACTGTTTAATAAGAGTAAAGGACAATATCACATAATTAGCTTTGGAAACAGGTATCAGACAGGCCATCCTGTCTGATGTAGAACTCCAGTGGCAGGAATCAACTTTGTATATTGGGAAAATGTGAAAGTCATGGTTGGATTCTGGCGTGAAGTATCAAAATATGAGGATGTGAGTAAACAGAAGCCTTTTAGTGAACTGTGCAGATTGGCTAAGATACTTTTAGTGCTGCCTTGGTCAAATGCAGAAATAGAGAGGCGCTTTAGTCAAATGAATACTGCCAAAAGTTCGTATAGAAACAGTTTTATTTTGACGATTCGTGCCAGCCTTCGGTGCTTCGAAATGTCCTGTCAAAACTTCCAATTTAATGATGGAGTTCTGAAAAAAAGATAATATTTGAAATAATTGAATAAACACATAAATTTATGTCTCGAGTTTTCTGCACTACCATGCTTTAAAAAATATGTATTTTTTGTTTCACATGTACCATCCAACCCTGCGACTATAGTAATGGCTTCAGCAGTGACAACACAGGGCCCTCAACATTAATACAATCTGTGGAAGAAGAAGCGGATGACACTGAAATACTTGTTTTTCATAATTAGACAGTGAAATTTCCATTCAAAATAAAATAACAGTGTGCCTTAAATGTGCCATATTTAATATTGTATGCATTATATAAAAGAAAGCATATTCCTCCTACAAATATTTTTTCTGACCAATTTCCAGCAGATTTTGAAAGTTGACAGACTTGGCAACATTGGTCGTTCAGTCGACATTAGTGGTCGTGCCATTTGTTTGTATTAATGACAAGAAAGTAACTTTCAACGACAGATTTTCTGCAAGAAACGCAAATGAAATTGAGGTGGAAGACAAATGCATCGCCTTCCGTGCATTGGACTGTGAGAAGTATATCGATACCAGTATTTTTCGAATTAGTCGCAGTTGCCCCCCCGCCCCCCCCCCCCCCCCCCACCGTATACAGCGTGTTTATCAGTACAGTTAACACAAGTTTCTGGATCTGAGGACGACACTACTGCTTCGTGTTCAGTCTCTTCACACGAGCGTGACACTGGCTTGTGGAACATGGGAACGTATTCAGTACTAAGGGCAGTATCTTGACGAAGAAAAACGCGTGCATTTAAGTACCGATAGAGAATTTCCTGCTTGCCTTATTTAATTGAGAAGCGTCAGGCATCCTCAAAACAACGTCAGTACCTGTTAAATGCGTAGGTGTTAAGGACACCATATGCAAATCTAACTTTTGCACTAGAAATAATCATTTTGCTGCTTAGTATTGAGCCTGAAATGTGCAGGATAGAACAACACTGGCATAAGAAGTCAGTGTATACTGGACTATTGCAGTGTACGTGAGCTAACGACAAGATTGTTCGCCCAATTTTAGAAAAGCAAAAGGGAAAGACTGAGCATTTGGCCTATTTTTTAGGTGAAGAACAACAAATTTATCACTGCATGTCTGACGTGTTTGTCACGCATGTGTCCTGTCCACAACTGGTGGAAGTGACCTAAATTATCACGAAAAGAATTTATTATATCACTGGAACATGGTTATAGATTACCTTCACCATATTTTATTGTTTGAGTGGAGCTGACGGATCATTACAAAAGAATTTCATGATTTAGAAGGTACAAGTCATAGTGCCTTACGTAAGATGTTGTGTTCAGAATAGGGAAAAGAGGGAACTGGAAAGTGTAAAATTGAGAAACCACTGTAAATAACACTCCAGATTTCCCCACGAAAGAGAACTGCTCAATCTGTGTAAGAATGGAATTGAATGGGAGTGTGATTCAAAGACAAAAAGGGCATACTTTAGACTTACACTTTCAAAGTTGCGTTTAAACTTTAGCTGTGGGCATAGTGTAGTCTTTTACTTACACAAACTACGAAGCACACAAAGACGCCATTTCGATCCTGCTTTACAGAACAGCGTCCTCGGTATGATTGAAAATCAGAAGCAAGCCACAGTCTCACAACTTTCAATGGGCCACAATTTCTTATTTGATTGTTTTGGTGACGGTTTCGTGATAGAAAATGTTCGTCGTAGCCCCCAGTAAAAGATCCGACAACAGAACTCACGCAACAAGAGGGAAAAACCTGTGGGATGAAATCTAACGATGCCTACAAGACAACTGTGCGCATAGCTTACCGCTGCCTCTGAAGTTACAGTTGACCAATGAACTGTTTATCAGAGGCTCATATTACTTGGTCTCCATACCATACATTTAGCTGTCTGCCATTTCAGATATTTTCGCATTTATCTTGCAGGAGTTTGTGAGATGTCTCTTGTTTCGAGGGGCATTTAATTTTCGAATTTTAGATAGCCGAAATCAATTGACTGCTTAAGAAGTGCTGCAGAATTACACTCCTGGAAATGGAAAAAAGAACACATTGACAGCGGTGTGTCAGACCCTCCATACTTGCTCCGGACACTGCGAGAGGGCTGTACAAGCAATGATCACACGCACGGCACAGCGGACACACCAGGAACCGCGGTGTTGGCCGTCGAATGGCGCTAGCTGCGCAGCATTTGTGCACCGCCGCCGTCAGTGTCAGCCAGTTTGCCGTGGCATACGGAGCTCCATCGCAGTCTTTAACACTGGTAGCACGCCGCGACAGCGTGGACGTGAACCGTATGTGCAGTTGACGGACTTTGAGCGAGGGCGTATAGTGGGCATGCGGGAGGCCGGGTGGACGTACCGCCGAATTGCTCAACACGTGGGGCGTGAGGTCTCCACAGTACATCGATGTTGTCGCCAGTGGTCGGCGGAAGGTGTACGTGCCCGTCGACCTGGGACCGGACCGCAGCGACGCACGGATGCACGCCAAGACCGTAGGATCCTACGCAGTGCCGTAGGGGACCGCACTGCCACTTCCCAGCAAATTAGGGACACTGTTGCTCCTGGGGTATCGGCGAGGACCATTCGCAACCGTCTCCATGAAGCTGGGCTACGGTCCCGCACACCGTTAGGCCGTCTTCCGCTCACGCCCCAACATCGTGCAGCCCGCCTCCAGTGGTGTCGCGACAGGCGTGAATGGAGGGACGAATGGAGACGTGTCGTCTTCAGCGATGAGAGTCGCTTCTGCCTTGGTGCCAATGATGGTCGTATGCGTGTTTGGCGCCGTGCAGGTGAGCGCCACAATCAGGACTGCATACGACCGAGGCACACAGGGCCAACACCCGGCATCATGGTGTGGGGAGCGATCTCCTACACTGGCCGTACACCACTGGTGATCGTCGTGGGGACACTGAATAGTGCACGGTACATCCAAACCGTCATCGAACCCATCGTTCTACCATTCCTAGACCGGCAAGGGAACTTGCTGTTCCAACAGGACAATGCACGTCCGCATGTATCCCGTGCCACCCAACGTGCTCTAGAAGGTGTAAGTCAACTACCCTGGCCAGCAAGATCTCCGGATCTGTCCCCCATTGAGCATGTTTGGGACTGGATGAAGCGTCGTCTCACGCGGTCTGCACGTCCAGCACGAACGCTGGTCCAACTGAGGCGCCAGGTGGAAATGGCATGGCAAGCCGTTCCACAGGACTACATCCAGCATCTCTACGATCGTCTCCATGGGAGAATAGCAGCCTGCATTGCTGCGAAAGGTGGATATACATTGTACTAGTGCCGACATTGTGCATGCTCTGTTGCCTGTGTCTATGTGCCTGTGGTTCTGTCAGTGTGATCATGTGATGTATCTGACCCCAGGAATGTGTCAATAAAGTTTCCCCTTCCTGGGACAATGAATTCACGGTGTTCTTATTTCATTTTCCAGGAGTGTATTTTGCAGCAACCTGGTTCCCATGGAGCCTTATTGTTGGGCTATAAACTGCTGCTTGCCTCCAGCTGCTTTGGCGAACGAATCACTTGCAGGTGACGACATCCACAGCATGGACTAGCCAGAAATGTCTCCGGATCTGAACCCTACAGTCCTGTGTTCGGCAGGCCGCTGGGGCTTTGTAAGAACTTCGTAAAGGGACCGCAACGGCACCTGCAAACAATAATAAGCTCATTGGAAAAAAATATCAATTACCTCCTAAAAAGAGCACGCTAGTCGCTCTGGAACGGGTACCAGATTTTTTAAATGGGCATGTGCCAGCCAATTGATCGTAATCAGCTCAGTAAAACGGGTTATCGTGCTTGGACGTGTCCATGACTACGTTGTGTAATAAGTTATCCGATTTATTCATGTATGAATGCGGACTGTCCGAAGTACAAAGAACAATGTACAACTCACAGCCACGTAATACGGCGCTAAGAGCAGTGATCGTCAAAAGATTCTAAATGGCAGGCAACTGACGACTGACACGCTTTATCAATGAGAATGGGCTTCAAACTCGACAAGAATTGTTATTGTCAGAGAGGGCAGGTACATCTCAACCAGTTTCAGAGCAGACTTTGCAAAGAGAGCGCCATGAAGTGGATATCTGGAGTCGCGTACCTAGCAGAAAGCAATTTCTCACGGCTGCACATCTTCAGTGGGCCAAGCGACACAGAAACTGGACAGGAGCTGACTGTTAAGAGTGTAGTCCGGTCCGACTAGGCAATGATGCAAGGCGCTGTGTGTACCGACAATCCAATGGGACATTTAACCAAAGCGTATGGAGGCTGTAGTTCTTGTGGTATTGGTTTCTCATGCCATGACTTGGCGCCACTCAATCAGGTTACTGTGAATATGAACCAGGAGGTTTGTTTCATCATCCTCTGTGACCAAGTGTGGCCCTCTCTTATACTTCTTCATGATGAGTGCTCTGTGCACACTCCTGTTTTCCAAGGTGACAACAGCCATATTCACAGGACTGCAAGTATTCGTTCCTCGGTTGATGAACACTGTGGCACCCTTATGCTCCTTGACCTATCAGCTAAATCATCCAATCTTAAGACCACAGAAAATGTCTGGAAATATCTGGAACGGCTGGTGAAACATAGGAATCAACATCCCCATGATCAGGTAACTCAGTGGGTTCTAATCATCATTGAGTGGCTTCAGCTGGGTATACCGTATCTGAAGAGACTAGTGCACTCTCTTCCTCGCTGAATTGGGAGCTGGTGTTACACGGTCTCCTGGGGGTAACTAATTCTTTTGTCTTATATCGCTTTTAAGTTGGGTTTACACGGACTATTTTTGGGCAAAATATTCTAATCATCCAAGCTGATGTCCAGGGTAGCTTATAACACTTGATGGAAGGTGCATTTCTCGTTCACCTTTGTCGTTTTTTCAAGTGCTTGGTTCGTACGTAAGTTCTAGGGACACATTCACCAACTATAGCGTAGGGAAATGCCCTCGTCGTCCTGGAATCTCTGTGTCATTAACAGGTAAACTCTTACAGGTAAAATAATACCAGATAAGTTATGTAAACTCCACATGAATTAATCAACATGATGACTTTATTTGAGGATTCAGCTTTAAATTAAAGGTTATTTGAACGGCTTTGAGAAAACATGGAAGGTACACGGACACACTTCTTACTGTATTCCACAGTTCACCCATTTCTAAGGAACTTGTCGTCGACGGTACGTTAAACCCTACTGTTTATTTCTAGTGTATCAAAAGTCGCAGTGGTAACACGTTTTTTCTTGTTGAAAGACACAATAGTAATTGTTCTTAGGGAAAAAATTCCATCTGCATGAGTGTTTTTATGACGTGACACAAGAATCTCGCTTATTTGGTGGGCATATTTTTGCATTTAAACTCATTAAACAAAAATCTATAAAAAGAAAAATTCACAAAATTTCAAGCTTCAAAGAACTATGGAACTCCATACCTGGTTCATTTTCCAGCCTCCGGAATTTACCTGTATTTTCGCGAACGGCAAAGATACAAGATGTTTTGCACAGTAATTGTACTATTTGCAACACAGTTTTCGTGAATATTCTTGAATGTTTTGTACAACCAGACGAATTGGGAGAGAGGATTCGTTCCCTGTGAACGTGAATATTTTGAAAGTAGTAACTTCGGTAGAGCATCACAGTTCGCCTCTTTTTTCTACCCACGGGCTGTGAAGCAAATGTTCAATTGGCGAAATACTGCAATTTTATGGCCTTCTTTATGATTAACCTGCTTTAACTAAGACCCCCCTCCCACGAACCATGTACCTTCCTACGGTGACGGAATTCGCATGCCTCAGCGGTACCGACAGTTATGCTATAGGTGCAGCCACACATAAGGGGTATGTGTAGACTAAAAAATGGCTCCTGCTGAAGAAGAACACGAATCTACTCATTAGTGTAGCGAGCAACAGGCTGGATTATTGACTGATCTGACCTTGTAACATACGCAACAGCTCAGTTGGCAACACTACATACAGTAAACACATAAAACCAACACATTCAGTGCTCCAGTGGCGCAATCGTTTAGCGCCCGATACTTATAGATACAGTGAAAGTGAAAGGTTAAACTGATACGTGCTCGAAAACGCTGAAAGTCGGACATCTTGGTGTACGCAAGCCAGCTAAGCAGAACTCCAGGACGACACATATGCAGTAATAAGATCACAAAATCACCACTTAAAGATACTTCATAAATAAAAAGAAGCGAGACGCGTATGACACGGAACGACCTTTATTTAGTCGCATAGATGGACCACATTTCTGAGGATCGGTATTAACTGAACAAGGCTGAATCACAGTGCAGGACACAAATCTCGTATATAAGTAAGAGTACTCTTCTTTATAAACATTCCGTATACGTCGTCAGAAGACCTACAGTCTTTAGTTGTATACTCGACCCACTATGGCTTAGATTATTTGTCAAACCATCCGAGCACACAATATTTCATTAAAACGGTGGCTGCGATACTCCCTATGTCGGCAACCTTAGGGGGATGGGAATATTTCCCCACAAAATGAAAATACTTCCACTGCACGTGATGTTCCGTGCTTCCCGTGACATCACGGGTACTCTTCTAGTTGTTAGAGTGCCAAACTAGGTCATGATGTGATAATGTTATTAGCTGTAGAAGAGACTGAAACACTGAGAATGGCTACGAACGTAGGACAGCCCAATCATTGTCTAGCTACAGAGCTGATTCGCTAAGAAGCGTAAATGTTTAGCGAAATGTATAAGTTGCTCTGTACTCGTGAGTCGTAGAGGCACAACGACATCTCCAGTTGGTGGACTTCACAATTTTAGCGAATGTGCACATGACTTTGCAGCGTTATCCTTTTTACAATAACAGCTTAACGACAGTTGTGACTCTCACGCTTAGCACGAAATGATGATATTATTCGGAAGTAGTTTTGTGCCAGATCACATAGCTGTATGAATTATTGATCGTAGAGTCGAAACTGGCGGCTTTCGTAAAGTAGTCGAAGACTTATTTGATGCAGTTCTCCCTGCTAGTCAATCCTGTGCCAGTATCTCCTATCTGGATAGCTTCTCCAATGTACATCCACTTCAACTTCTTTACTACTGTCAAGCTTTGATCTCCCTGCACGATTTTTTGTCCCACGCATTCCTCAGTTACTAATAACTATTCCTTGGTGCCTCAACAAATGATTTCTTATAGTAGTAAACTTGTACCTTAAATTTATTTTGTTCTCATTTCGATTCAGTATCTCCTAATTAGTTGTCTGATCTACCCATCTGAACTTCTTCTTTTTCTGTAACAGCACATTTTAAAAATTTATATTATCTTATTTATCTCTACTGCTTATCGTCCTCTTTTCAATTTTATATAAGGCTCCACTGCACGCAAATACTTTCTGAAAAGACTTCCTAATATTAAAATTATATCAACATTTTTTTTTTTTTTTACGAAACGATTCTTTTCTGTTTACTTTTGCCATTGTCGGACTAAGTTTACTGTCTCGTAATTACGAAGGGCGTTCAGTATGTAATGCAACACATTTTTTCTTGGTCAATTTCAGTTGAAAAAATGCAGAATTTGTTATGGGACATCGTGGAATATTCTCGCTTCAGCTCCTATAGTTTCATGAACTTACAATAGGTGGAGGCACTATACGCCGCCTTCAAAATGGCGTCTGCAATGGAGGTGCGTTCCAAGCAGAGAGCTGCCATTGCGTTTCTTTTGGCAGAAAACCAGAGATTCGCAGATATTCAAAGGCACTTACAGAATGTGTACGGGAATCTGCCAATGAACAAAATCACAGTGACTGTTGAGTGAGGCATCTGTCATCATCGCAACAAGGTCTCGCAAACTGTCCGAGCTCCGGCTTACTGGCCGGCTGTACACAGCTGTGACTCCTGCAGTGTTACAATTGTACGTTGCCACAAAAAGGCAAACGAACTTCTCCTTCTCCATAACAATGCAAGGCTCACACGTCTGCACACTCAAAAGCTCACAAAGCTTCACTGGACTGCTCATCCAGCCTACAGCGCAGGTCTCACACCTTCCGACTCCCATCTGTTTGGCCCAACGAAGGATGCACTCTGCAGGAAGCAGTACGTGGATGATGGGGAGGTTATTGACGTAGCAAGACGTTGGCTACGAACTGACCAGTAGAGTGGTACCATAAGGCGATACAGGTCCTCCCAGTAAGGTGACACAAGGCCAACGCATTGAACAGGGATTATGCTGAAAAATAAGTCAATAAAAATCTTCTGGATTTCAGACCGCACTGTCAACTATAAAATTCCGACGTTTCGGCGACTATTGCAAGACGCCTTCCTTAGGTGTGTCTTGATCTTGGAACCACTGCTACTCGGTCAAATAGCTTTTCAGTTGGTCTCGCAAGACAGAAAGCATGCTGTTCCAGTACTTACACCAAGGAAAATTCTCTGGTAGTATTATGTACCGAACACAGGAGCTCCGCATGGCAGTCAGCCAGCCCACCCCTCAGCTATGGAAGTGGACTATGCTAGAAAATTATAACTGATTATCCTGATTGACAATTATTTTTATTATTACAAATGATTCAAACCTGCTCGAGATTACACACAATGATAACTTTTGAGGAAAGCTACAGTATTTAACAATCGGAACTGTGGTGCAAAGGCTGTCTGGAATGGTTACAGAATATAATTCCCATAACACTGTGCAACAATGAAAATAGAATGAAAATAGCCAATTCCTATCACTTCTAATGTGCTGATCGCGAATATCACAAAGACAATTCAAAATTAGCTCTAATTTTCATTTTACACTGTTTTATTACAGTGAGATAATTATATACGGATTTTTATGTTAAGTTTAAAATCAAATATTATAATGGGTTGTCAAAGTCATAATAACAAGTAACAATGGATTATATTATTGTCCCTGGTCTTACTTGTGTCCAATATTTTGGATATAAACATCTTGATGCTAATTTTAGTGGTCTTTATGTCTCCCTCCTCTTCAACGTCATTGACTTTATTAATGTATTTAATAATTTTTGCACATTTGTTTCCAGGTTAACTGCCAGTTGTTCAAGTTGACTGCTACTGAAGTGAACAAAAATGCCACGATTTTGTGTTAACAGTGCTGACACATTTTGCTATGTGTGTGAAGAAGTGACATTTGCTTCACAAAAACAGCAAATGACTCTATTGATTAAAAAAACTTACAGTTGTTATTTTGGGTGCAAAACAGGTGATCAGGATAAACCCTGGGCTCCGCATGTGATGCAACACTTCTGCCAGCAACCTCAGGAATTGGATGCATGGGAAATGACGTTCAAAGCTCTTTGGAATGCCCATGATCTGGCGTGAGCCAACTAACCATGTCAGTGACTGCTACTTTTGTATGGTTCCTCCTATCAAGAAGAGAATATCTAAGAAGAAGAAGCGGACAGTGATCTATCCTAACATTCCTCTCCATACGTCCAGTTCTACATGGGGAAGGATCGCCAATACCTTAACCACCGACACAGTACAAGATTACTTCTGATGGGGATTCTGAATGTCCTGAACCATGTACATCACAAGATCCAGAGTTTCTTCCAAGTATATCATCAACTGATGATCCACAAAAATTGTCTCAAAATGAGTTAAGTGATCTCATTACAGATTTGGAGCTCTGTAAAGCCAAGGCTGAGATTTCAGCATCAAAATTGCAGCGGTGCAATTTTCTGGAAATCAATGTAAATGTTTAATTCTACTTCAGAAGAGAGCAATAATTCACTCCTTTTTTAACATGCAAAAGAGTTTTGTGGCACGTGTGGACATAAATGGTCTAATGAAGGCTCTCAGAATTAATAACAACCCTGATGAGTGGAGACTCTTTATTGATTCGTCAAAGTTGAGCTTAAAACCAGCGATTTTACATATTGGCAATGAGCTTCCTTCTATTCCAGTAGGGTCTCTATATTTTCTATTTTAATATTTTGTGACTAAAGCGTTATCACTTCATATTTATTTTATATGTGACATGCCAGTTTTAAATGTTTTATTTCTGATGGAGGCACTCTTAGAAGTAGCCGAAACCTAGGTCGTCATCGTAAACATGTCCCTGCAGATGCTGCTCGCCGACCGTGGCCCGCGTTTGTTATAACACGCAACTGAACGTCGGAGGTTTCAAGCGTCAAATTTAGGTTACAATATCTCCGGATGCAATTAACATTTTACAATGCAACAAACGGCACTGATTACGTATTTGTTTATATGTTCAGATGTGCTAACAAAACTAACGGGGTACCATTTAAAAAAACTTAGGTTTGTGTAAAAAACATACTTCCGTGCATTTTTTTATGGTTTGTATTAACCAATTACACTATCCCCTCTCCTCACGTTCGGTCTGTGGAATCGATTTGTCAGTATTTGATGTGGTTTACGAAATATATCCAGCGGTAATGTTAGATGACTCACCGTATATATATGCTTCCCTTATTGAACTAGATAAACAAATTACACGTTAGTAGACGAGTGTCGTTCGAACTTTGTACACCCATTAAATCCATTAAAATACATCAAAATTAGTTCTATAACATTTCAAAACACACACATGAATTACTGCTAGTCTAACCTACAGCTTATAGTCCACTTTTCGATGAGAATTACCAAAGTAAACAATGTTATTTCCTTATATAAATATGCCCTATACTCGTCTTTAAAACCAATATCAGAGTCAGCCAAATATTATAATGGTCCTGTGCTAGGGTATTACGTTCATCTTGCAGTCCAAAATGTTTGTCATCTTGTGCTGTCACACAGTGAGAAACTTTATGGGACATTGACATAATAGTATACTGAACAGTAGCAATAAACATTCGTATAGGTAAGAAACAGGGGTTGCTATGCTTTCAAAATCACCCGAACGTAATAGCGACTTCATATCAGGGTATTAACTTTATCTTGCAGTACAAAATGTTTGTTAACTGTTACTGATAATTCCAAACATCACAATAGGCATGACACTAGAGTTCATGACAACAGCAGTAATACACAGTCATATAGGTAAGAAACGAAGATTGCTTTAAAAGTCACCAAGGCATATGTTAGAAAGTCTCAGCATAATTTAGCACTATCGGCAGTAGCTTAGTCAGCAAGTACTGTTTAGATATGTTGAGACATGTTGATGTCTGTGTAGTTACAGGTAGTCACAGCCACCATGTTAATCGACCCTTATTGTCCCAATAATATTCAGTGTCCTTTCCGAGTAATGCTGGTCACCACGACTGGGGTAACAGCAGTCACTATGTCAACTGACCCTTATTATCCTAATAGTTTCTACCATGATTTCAGGGTAATGTTGGTTACCAAATGTCACCTGCTGGGTGTGGCAGCCACTGGCAGTGGCAGCTACTGAGAAGTCAGCTGCTCGATCATGCCCCATACATCGTCATTTACTACAGAATAATTCTACTATCTGATCTTAAGACTGGGAAGAGAATGGGTCAAAATGTAATTCACACAGACTGTTAATATTGTATGAAATGGATCAGAACATAACGAAACAGAACAGGTCTGGAAAGGAACAGTATGGATAGGATCAGATCGAAATAGACTGAGTCAGAAGGGACTGGAAAGGAATGGAACAGATCAGAATGGCAGAGAATGGATATCAACAAAATGGAGTGGAATGCGTCAGAACAGAACAGAATGGGCTGGAATGGAGTGGATTGAAACAGAACAGAATGGGTCAGAATGGAATGGTTTGGAATTGTAATATGAGACTGATCAATGCCAGCAAGTCAAGACTTGTTACATCAAACTAAACACTTAGTCAGAATCATGATGCCGAGTGTTTACGTTAATATACTACCCATCACATCACAAGTAATGTCCCTTTACTATGACATCATTAATGCCACAATCCAAAATGGTGGAGTGTCACAATACCACAGTGTCATTATACCAATCATGAAAATGGAACACCAAACAGTAATATAGTGCCAGTCATGAAAATGAACAGAATTCACGGCATCACAATGGAATTGTACAGTTACGATAATGAAACAGCCACTCAAAGTATATTATTTTACTAGTCATTAAAACAAACGCCACCATGACGTCTTGGATTCATCATCATGGATTATAACATCATCTGAACAAGGCCAGTCACCTATATGTGACACCATGATACCAATACGGTAAAGGGGGCTTAACTTGTGAAATTATGGATAGGGTACTGACTTGTGCATGTGATGTCATGAAGGTGACTAAGTGTTTTATTGTTATAACAAGTTTTGATTCTCTGGCATCCGTAATTTACCGTTAAGATATATTACATTCCATTAGTTTCTAACAGGTTTCATTCTTTTCTATCTTTTCTATTCCTTCCCATTCTGTTACATTCCATTACAACCTGTTCTATTCCATTCCAGTCCATTCTGATTCAGTTCATTCCATTCCAATACATTATGTTCTATTTTGTTCCTTTTCACCTGTTTCATTCCGTTTCGACGCATTCTGTAGCGAACTGTCCCATTCCATTCAATTCTAACATTCTGTTTCATTCCATTCTGACCTGTTACATTCCACTCTGGTGCAATCTGATCCGATCCAGTCCATTCTGTTCCATTATAAACCATTCCATTCTGTTCTGACCTGTTCCATTCCCAGTTTTAAGACCCAGTAAGAGTTAACATACTAACTACCGTAACCCCAATCATGGTGACCATCATTACCCTGAACACATAGGGGACGTCATTGGGATATTGAGGGTCAGTTGACAAGGTGATCGCTGTTACCTCCAGATGTGCACACATCAACATGTGTCAACTTGCAAGAGAAAGTGCACAATCATTTATGTCAACACAATGAACTATGAGTTTGACTTGGTAAGAGGATTGCATCAATATGCATGTGCAGATGACAGTACTTGCTAACTAAGATACTGATGTCGTTGCTAACTTATGCTGGGACTTTCTGATACCTGGCATGGAGTCGCTATAATATTAGATGACTCTGAAAGCATAGAAACCCTCATTTTGTACTACTGTTCAGTTTGCTTTTTCGTCGAAATGTCATGTAGTCTCCGTTGTGTGATGGCACACGTTTAACATTACTGGCACAAGATAAAAAACGTTTTGTATTGCAAGATAAAGGTAATACCCAAGCATGAGGGTTACTGTAATGTTTAGTATTATCAGCAGAAGACAGCAAACATTTTCCAATGCAAGATAAAGTTATACCCTTGAATGCATATGGTTGACTTTTAAAGCATTGCAACACTTGTTTCTGGACTATACAGATGTGTATTACTAATGTTCAGTTTCCTATTCCATCAGTGTGCTATACAGTTCCCACTGTCTGACAGAAAAAACTGACGCCAGCGTAGGATCACAATAATGTTCGGCTGATATTGATATAAGTGGTAACTGGTAATTCCTGTCGATAAGTACGCTTTATGCTGTAGTTAGAAGAGCAGCAGTTTCCATCTGAGTTTTGCGGCATTAAAGGTTCACTTTTATATGTATTTTTATGAATGTAATGCCTTGTACATATGTCGAATACACTTGTCTATTAACCTATAAGTTATCTAAGTAGAAAAATAATTAGATTTTATTTTGGTGCAAAGAGTGAGTTTTTGTCCGCAATCAGAGATATAAAACGAATTTACGTATTACTATAGGTGACTTGTATGTGTTTTCTACATCTACATCCATACTCCGCAAGCCACCCGACGGTGTTTGGCGGAGGGTACCTTGAGTACCTCTACCGGTTCTCCCTTCTATTCCAGTCTCGTATTGTTCGTGGAAAGAAGGATTGTCGGTATGCTTCTGTGTGGGCTCTAATCACTCTGATTTTATCCTCATGGTCTCTTCGCGAGATATACATAGGAGGGAGCAATATACTGCTTGACTCTTCGGTGAAGGTATGTTCTCGAAACTTTAACAAAAGCTCATACCGAGCTACTGAGCGTCTCTCCTGCAGAGTCTTCCACTGGAGTTTATCTATCATCTCCGTAACGCTTTCGCGATTACTAAATGATCCTGTAACGAAGCGCGTTGCTCTCCGTTGGATCTTCTCTATCTCTTCTATCAACCCTATCTGGTACGGATCCCACACTGCTGAGCAGTATTCAAGCAGTTGGCGAACAAGTGTACTATAACCTACTTCCTTTTTTTTCGGATTGCATTTCCTTAGGCTTCTTCCAATGAATCACAGTCTGGCATCTGCTTTACTGACGATCAACTTTATATGATCATTCCATTTTAAATCACTCCTAATGCGTACTCCCAGATAATTTATGAAATTAACTGCTTCCAGTTGCTGACCGGCTATTTTGTAGCTAAATGGTAAGGGATCTATATTTCTATGTATTCGCAGCACATTACACTTATCTATATTGAGATTCAATTGCCATTCCCTGCACCATGCGTCAATTCGCTGCAGATCCTCCTGCATTTCAGTACAATTTTCCATTGTTACAACCTCTCGATACACCACAGCATCATCTGCAAAAAGCCTCAGTGAACTTCCGATGTCATCCACAAGGTCATTTATGTATATTGTGAATAGCAACGGTCCTATGACACACCCCTGCGGCACACCTGAAATCACTCTTACTTCGGAAGACTTCTCTCCATTGAGAATGACATGCTGCGCTCTGTTGTCTAGGAACTCTTCAATCCAATCACACAATTGGCCTGATAGTCCATATGCTCTTACTTTGTTCATTGAACGACTGTGGGGAAGTGTATTGAATGCCTTAACTTTTGAACTTGAGGCCATTAGTTATTATGATAAATGATTTTATTTTGTTTCAGTGATTGTATTTTAGAGATATCTACCTTTCGTACGAGTGACTAGAAATCGGAAATACTTCTGGCACTCGGCTGAAATTGGAAAGTGGTCAGTTGACGTCCCTCGCTCGTGTGGTGTGATCTTTGTCTTGGCCCACAAATTTACGAAAGTGATGTTCAGGATACGTCACAGTTAAATACTTACGACAAGAAAGACTAAATATGATTGGTGCTCGTTTCAGACACAGCTTTTTAAGTTGTGCTCTTAGGTACCTACCTAACCACACGCTCAAAAATCGCGACATATTCCGAATAAACAGCGAAGTATCAATGACAAGAGTATTAACATGATTGCCTCTCGTTGTACTAATATCAGCGTTAGCTGAACTTTTAGGCTGTTTTCAAACTGCTTAACTACATCTTCGGAGATCAAGAAATATTCCAAAATAAACAGCCAAATACTTGTGACAATTAAGACTATATGTGTCACTGCTGCTTATTCTATTCACAACAATTCTAAGCTGTATTTTTAGATTTATGCCCAACCACACCCTCAGAAATCGTGAGATATTTGGAATAAAGATCAAATCTTTGCGAGAAAAGGGACTATATGACTGGTGGTTATTTCACTCGTAGAAATTTCGTCTATTGTTTTTTAATCAGACTGAAGTCACAAAATGGAAGGAATTCATTACTGAGGGAACATGATCTTATATATAAATAACAGTGAATATTGCAGAACATACTTCTAGTACACAAACGAAACTCTCAAAATCTGTTACAAACGCTAAAGCAAAACGAACTGCATGTACCAAGTTTCAGACCTGTTCCATCGTACATTAAACAACATGACTTTAACCACATGACCACAACTAACGTATGCTGTGCAATGTTTGACAATTGTTGATACTTGGCAGAATAAATTATTACTAATGTGTCATTATCTGACATTTGAGTATAACAAATCGCAGCTGGAGTGGAAAATCTTCATTGCGTCATTGCCATAAAATGACATATTGCCTTAACACGCATGTTATAATTCAGAAACAACCGAAATATAATGAACCCAATATGGTGTTTGAAACGTAGCAAGCAAGGGACGTCATGGACTGTTTTGAGACATCTCGATGTCACTGTGGGCTTGTACCATGGGAAGCAACGAGAAGATGTTGTTTAGAGGCCAATATCTTCTTTGTGTAACAGAACTGAACACATGTATTAACAGTGTTTTCGATTCATGGGGTGAGACCCATGGTCTAAGAGTAGTGTCTTTGATTCATCTTAGAAACATCTCCGGTCCGGCGTTCGAATCCTGCCGCTGCTTAAATTTTGATTAATAATCAGTATTGGCGGCCGACGACTTCCGGCATAAGAAGTCACCCACATTCTGCCGTTCACCTTGTCAAAGAGGGCGGAGGAGTGGACAGAGGTTCAGGGCACTCTCATGTCCTTGGGGTGGGAAACTGACCCTAAAGGCGGAAGAATCAGCAATGATCAACGGCAAGAGGACGCAGAAGGCAACGGAAACCACTACATTAAAGACACAATGTGTATCCACAGGACATGAGGCCTGTAATTGAAGAAGTGTCATGATCTCCCCATTGGCAAAAGATTCCAGAATAGTCTCCCATTCGGATTCCGGGAGGGGACTGCCAAGGGGGAGGTTACCGTGAGAAGAAGATTGAATAATCAACGAAAGGATAACGTTCTACGAGTCGGGGTGTGGAATGTCAGAAGCTTGAACGTGGTAGGGAAACTAGAAAATCTGTAAAGGGAAATCAATCTAGGTATAGTAGGGGTCAGTGAAGTGAGGTGGAAAAGAGACAAGATTTCTAGTCAGATGAGTATAGGGTAATATCAACAGCAGCAGAAAATGGTATAACGGGAGTAGGATTCGTTATAGACGGGAAGGTAGGGCAGAGAGTATGTTACTGTGAACTGTTAAGTGACAGGGTTTTTCTTATCAGAATCGACAGCAAACCAACACCAACAACGATAGTTCAGGTATACATGCCGATGTCACAAGGGTAATACAGTATGTAAAGGGCGGCGAAAATCTAATAGTCATGGGGGACTGGAATGCAATTGTAGGGGGACGACTAGAAGAAAAGATTACAGAAGAATATGGGCTTGGGACAAGGAATGAGAGAGGAGAAAGACTAATTTTGTAAAAAGTTTCAGCTAGTAATATCGAATACTCTGTTCAAAAATCACAAGAGGAGGAGGTATACTTGGGAAAGGCTGGGTGATATGGGAAGATTTCAGTTAAATTGCAACGTGGTCAGACAGAGATTCCGAAATCAGATACTGGATTGTAAGGTATACCCAGGAGCAGATATAGACTCAAATCACAATATAGTAGTGTTGAAAGTAGGCTGAAGTTCAAGACATTGGTCAGGAAGAATCAATATGCAAAGAAGTGGAATACGGAAGTACTAAGGATTGACGAGATATAGTTGAAGTTCTCTCAGGCTATAGATACAGTAATAAGGAATAGCTCAGGAGGCAGTACAGTTGAAGAGGAATGGACATCTCTAAAAAGGGCCATCACAGAAGTTGGGAAGGAAAACAGAGGTACAAAGAAAGGCACTGCGAAGAAATCATGGGTAACAAAAAAAATACTTCAATTGATCAATGAAAGGAGGAAGTGCAAAAATGTTCCGGGAAACTCAGAACTACAGAAATACTAGTCGCTGAGGAATGAAATAAATAGGAAGTGCAGGGAAGCTAAGACGAAATGGCTGCAGGAAAAATGTGAAGATATCGAAAAAGAAATGATAGTCGGAAGGACAGACTCAGCATACAGGAAAGTCAAAACAACCTTCGGTGACATTACCAGCAAGGGTGATAACATTAAGAGTGCAACGCAAATTCCGCTGTTAAATGCAGAGGAGAGAGCGGATAGGTGGGAAGAATGCATTGAAAGCCTCTATGAGGGGAAGACATGTCTGATGTGAAAGAAGAAACAGGAGTCTATTTAGAAGAGATAGGGGATCCAGTATTGAATTAGCATTTAAGAGAGCTTTGGAGGACTTACGATCAAATAAGGCAGAAGGGATAGATAACATTCCATCAGAATTTCTAAAACCATTGGGGGAAGTGGCAACAAAACGACTATTCACGTTGGTGTATAGAATGTATGACTCTGGCGACATACCATCTGACTTTTGGAAAAGCATCATCCACACAATTCTGAAGACGGCACGAGCTGACAAGTGAGAGAATTATCGCACAATCAGCTTAACAGCTCATACATCCAAGTTGTTTACAAGAATAATATACAGAAGAACGGAAAAGAAAATTGAAGATGCGCTGGGTGACGATCAGTTTGGCTTTAGAAAAGGCAAAAGCAACAAAGAGGTAATTCTGACGTTTCGTTTGATAATGGAGGCAAGACTAAAGAAAAATCAAGACACTTTCATAAGATCTGTCGACCTGGAAAAAGCGTTCGACAATGTAAAATGGTGCAAGATGTTCGAAATTCTGAAAAAAAGTAGAGGTACGATATAGGAAGAGACGGGCCATATACAATATGTACAACAGCCAAGAGGGAGTAATAAGAGTGGATGACCAAGAACGAAGTACTCGTATTAAGAAACATGTAAAACAAGGATGTAGCCTTTCGCCCCTACTGTTCGATCTGTACATTGAGGAAGCAATGACGGAAATAAAAGAAACGTTCAGGAGTGGAATTAAAATTCAAGGTGAAAGGATATCAATGATACGATTCGCTGATGACATTGCTATCCTGAGTGAAAGTGAAGAAGAATTACATGACTGCTGAACGGAATGAACAGTCTAATGAGTACACAGTATGGACTGAGAGTAAATCGAAGAAAGACGAAGGTAATGATAAGTGGTAGAAATGAGAACAGCGAGAAATTTAACATCAGGGTTGATGGTCACGAAGTAGATGAAGTTAAGGAATTCTGCTACCTAGGCAGTAACATAACCTATGATGAATGGAGCAAGGAGGACATGAAAAGAAGACTAGCAATGGCAAAAAAGGGCATCCCTGGCCAAGAGAAGTCTACTAATATCCTTAATTTGAGGAAGAAATTTCTGAGAATGTATGTCTGGAATACAGCATTGTATGCTAGTGAAAAATGGACTGAGGGAAAACCGGAACAGAAGAGAATCGAAGCATTTGAGATGTGGTGATACAGACGAATGTTGAAAATTAGGCGGACTGATAAGGTAAGGGGTGAGGAAGTTCTGCACAGAATCAGAGAAGAAAGGAACATGCGGAAAACACTGATAAGGAGAAGGGACAGGATGACAGGACATCTGTTAAGACACGAGGGGAATTACTTCCATGGTACTGGAGGGAGCTGTAGAGGGCAAAAACTGTAGAGGAAGACAGAGATTGGAATACATCCAGCAAAAAATTGAGGAAGTAGGTGTCATGTGCTACTCTGAGATGAAGAGGTTGGCACAGGAGAGGAATTGGTTTCAGGCTCCACCAAACCAGTCAGAAAACTGACGACAAAAAAAAAAAAGAAATTACTTAAGCTAGTTGTTTAGGTACAGGCTCTTCCTTAACAGTCCACATTAGCCTCACTGTTGGTGAAGTACAAGTTCCGCTATGTACTCTATTCTGGTCGCTTGGTACTGACTGGCTAAGCTAGAGGCTGAGTTAACTGTGACTGTAACTCCCACTGGGCTGCAACTGATGACTCGGCTCACTGACTCACTGAATAACTGACTGGACCCTCCAGTCTGCGGAGGCGATCTAAATACTGGCTGTCGAGAGGGCGCTGGCAGCGCATTTCTTGCGAGCTTGTCTTTGGCCTGTGTCCTGATAGGCTCGCTTGCTCCGGTGCTTACTATCGATCTCCTCGCAGCCTCGTTGCCAACTGGAGTGCTGGCAATAGCTTGCACGAATAGGTTCCTCTCCTCCCCCCCCCCAAAAAAAAAAATCCGCACCATTGTCATGTAGTGAGGCTGCAAACAACAATGGGGAGGGAGGCAGGACGCTGGAAGTACAGATGAGCCAGCAACCGTAGCTGTGGAGGATGGCGTACTCCTGACCATACCCCACCATCTGGCTTGCATGTAAACAGGAACATGCTCCTGAAAACTGCTGCCATAGCACACGTCCACGCCTGTGGGCGTGTCCTGGGGCGATGACGGCGATGGCGATGGCAGGTCCAGGTCCAGGGACGGATGGGGCGACGGCGCACCGTCCATCCGCACCTCCTGGGGTTCCCTGTTGGCACCAGCGAGCGGCTGCGACGGCCCTGCGGTCCTTTGAAGGCGTGAATCTGCGGGAAGAAAAGCAGCAGAATCACGGGGCAAATGACACGCACGAATTTGGTTCTGGTAGCGGCGCTGCAAACCGACGGGACCCGCAATCAAGTACACTCCTGGAAATTGAAATAAGAACACCGTGAATTCATTGTCCCAGGAAGGGGAAACTTTATTGACACATTCCTGGGGTCAGATACATCACATGATCACACTGACAGAACCACAGGCACATAGACACAGGCAACAGAGCATGCACAATGTCGGCACTAGTACAGTGTATATCCACCTTTCGCAGCAATGCAGGCTGCTATTCTCCCATGGAGACGATTGTAGAGATGCTGGATGTAGTCCTGTGGAACGGCTTGCCATGCCATTTCCACCTGGTGCCTCAGTTGGACCAGCGTTCGTGCTGGATGTGCAGACCGCGTGAGACGACGCTTCATCCAGTCCCAAACATGCTCAATGGGGGACAGATCTGGAGATCTTGCTGGCCAGGGTAGTTGACTTACACCTTCTAGAGCACGTTGGGTGGCACGGGATACATGCGGACGTGCATTGTCCTGTTGGAACAGCAAGTTCCCTTGCCGGTCTAGGAATGGTAGAACGATGGGTTCGATGACGGTTTGGATGTACCGTGCACTATTCAGTGTCCCCTCGACGATCACCAGTGGTGTACGGCCAGTGTAGGAGATCGCTCCCCACACCATGATGCCGGGTGTTGGCCCTGTGTGCCTCGGTCGTATGCAGTCCTGATTGTGGCGCTCACCTGCACGGCGCCAAACACGCATACGACCATCATTGGCACCAAGGCAGAAGCGACTCTCATCGCTGAAGACGACACGTCTCCATTCGTCCCTCCATTCACGCCTGTCGCGACACCACTGGAGGCGGGCTGCACGATGTTGGGGCGTGAGCGGAAGACGGCCTAACGGTGTGCGGGACCGTAGCCCAGCTTCATGGAGACGGTTGCGAATGGTCCTCGCCGATACCCCAGGAGCAACAGTGTCCCTAATTTGCTGGGAAGTGGCGGTGCGGTCCCCTACGGCACTGTGTAGGTTCCTACTGTCTTGGCGTGCATCCGTGCGTCGCTGCGGTCCGGTCCCAGGTCGACGGGCACGTGCACCTTCCGCCGACCACTGGCGACAACATCGATGTACTGTGGAGACCTCACGCCCCACGTGTTGAGCAATTCGGCGGTACGTCCACCCGGCCTCCCGCATGCCCACTATACGCCCTCGCTCAAAGTCCGTCAACTGCACATACGGTTCACGTCCACGCTGTCGCGGCATGCTACCAGTGTTAAAGAGTGCGATGGAGCTCCGTATGCCACGGCAAACTGGCTGACACTGACGGCGGCGGTGCACAAATGCTGCGCAGCTAGCGCCATTCGACGGCCAACACCGCGGTTCCTGGAGTGTCCGCTGTGCCGTGCGTGTGATCATTGCTTGTACAGCCCTCTCGCAGTGTCCGGAGCAAGTATGGTGGGTCTGACACACCGGTGTCAATGTGTTCTTTTTTCCATTTCCAGGAGTGTATATATAAGAGTCAATGCGTTCCTGGATCACGCCTCTTTCCCAGCGCCTACGGTTGCCATAAACCCTGATAAGAACAGGATCGCGTGGCGCAAAGTGATACTTGTGGACGATTGGCAGCGCCACGTGCTGCTGTGGGTGTAGCAGCATCTGATGGCGGCAGCCTTGTAGAAGTTTCTCAAGTGATGCTCCGTCTCGTGTGTGGGAGTGATAGGAGGCGAGAAAGAGTTGCAACGCCTGTACCCGTGTGTGGGTGGTTCAAAGCTTGGCCACCTATTGTTTGAAAGTGCGTACGAAGCGTTCTGCTTCTTCGTTGGCCTGTGGGTAAACGGAGCACTTGTTAGGTAACGAATGCCGTTTCGTTCACAAAACTGTTAAAATTCTGTGGAGTGTACTGTGGTCTGTTGTTCGACACAAGTACTTCTAGCAAACCTTCTATGCAAATTATGAAGGACAATGCTTGAACGGTGCTGCGTGACGTATTAGTGTATGTAGGCATCACAAATGGGAAATTGCCAAATGAGTCTACCACTATGAGCCAACGATTGTTCCAAAATGGTCCTGCAAAGTCTATGTGCACTTGTTGCCATGGCGACTGAGTTTTAGGCGAAGCTGAGAATGTCTGTGGCGGAGCGGATTGGTTTACCACGCATGCGCGGCACTGTGACGTCATCTATTGAATATGGGCGTCCATGCCCCGCCAAGTACTGTGCCGTCGCGCTGACTGTTTAGTGCGAACAATTCCTCAATGCCCTTGTTGGAGCAATCGCAACACATCCTTTTGCAACACTTTGGGAACAAGCACACGCGATTGTCCACTGTCATTTAGAACGAGAATCACACCCTGTTGAACGGAAGGGCTATGCTGACGTGCAAAATATCGGCGCATAACTGAATTCTGGATACTGTTCAATGAACGAGGCCAAGACGTACGAATGTAATGCAACAAAATCTTCTGGGTCTGATTCCGTGGCTTGTGCTATTTTTTCGTAGTGCAAGGGAAAAGATTCCACCGATTCCGAGTCCTGCGCATCGATTTGGCAACAAGATGCGGCAGCTCGATCAAAATCAGAGTCTGGGGCAATCGGAAGGGGAGATAGGCCGTAGGTATGTACACAGTTTCATACTGATACTGCGAAAGAAACAAAGCCCACCGTTGCAATTTTTGAGCCGTGCGTGTAGGAACCAGTTTGAAAGATGATGCAAAGGCTTGTGATCTGTCACTAAACAGAACTTGCAACCATACAGATAGCGATGGAATTTGGTCACATCATACACAATAGCGAGAGCCTCTTTTTCCATTTGTGAATAATTGCACTGAGTTTGAGTTAACGACATTGACAAAAAAGCAATAGGTCTGTCTTGTGCACCAATTCTGTCCGAAAGCACATCGTCGATTCCGTAGAAAGAAGCGTCCACTTGCAAAACTACTGGTTTGGAAGAGACAAAATGCACTAAAGATCTGTCACTAAGCAAGACTTTTTGAATTTCTGAAATGCGTCTTGACAGTCTGTGCCACGCAAAAGGTACATTTTTGCGACACAAGTGATGCAATGGAGCCGCGATCTGAGCGGCATTCGGTATGAACCGAATGTAGTATGTCATCTTGCCAAGTACTGACTGCAGTTCAGACACAATGCGAGGAAAAGGCAGATCACGGATTGCAAGTAAATGAGTCTGGAGGGGGTGCACACCCTCATTGTTTATCCCATGACCTAAGTATTGTAGTTCAGTTTGAACAAAGTCACACTTTTCGAGACGACACTTGAGTGCTGCTTCTGACAACACTCGAAAAAGACCACGCAAATTGGCAATGTGTTCCTCTGGTGTACGATCTGAGACCACAATATCGTCAAGGTAGTTTGAGAAAAATGACATTTTTGCAGTCAGCTGTTCCAAGTAACGTTGAAAAGTGGCGGATGCGGAAGCACCGCCGAAGGGCAAACGCAAAACTCGAATGGTCCTAAGTACGTGTTTACAACAAACACTTTCTTTGGTTCTGCATTCAACGGAATTTGCAAGTAGGCATCACGGAGTCTATCTTAGAGAAGTAACGTCCTGAGCCAAGCAAGTCCATGAGTTCCTCAGTGCGAGATAACTGATAAGTGTCAACTACTGTCTGTGGGTTGATTGTGGGTTTGAAGTCAACACAAATGCGCATGCGAGCAAAAGGCTTAGGCAACAATACTAGTGGACATGCCCAATGACTAGCTTGAATGGGAGCAATTACACCGTAATCCTGCAATTCTTTCAATGCGCCGGGTACTTTGTCTCTTGAAGCAATTGGAAAAAGGCGGGCGAGGATGAACTTAAGCTGTGCGTTGTCGTTCAATGTAACATGCGCTACAAAGTTATTAGCTTTTTCCCGTTTCCTTCTGACAATAGTTCAGGAAATTCTTTAAGCCAGCTAGCGACACTTTCTTTTGGTGTAAAAGCTGATATGGAAAGTACGTTCTCGTGGATGCTAAGTCCAAATAAATCAAAAGCATCTAAACCGAAAATGTTCTCACTGTCTCTTGATTACAACACAGTAAAATTCACTGTCTTGGTGTGAGATTTGTAAGTGGCAGGCAAACTACACTGTCCAAGCACTGGATTTTCCTGTCCATTGTAAGCAGTAAGGTGCTTGCTAGATTTATAAAGGCATGGTGAGCCTAACTTTTCGTACGTGGCACGATTAAGCAAAGTTACTGAGGCACTTGTATCTAACTGAAAGTTCACACGACGACCAGCAGTGCGTAATGAGACAAATAGTTTGGTAGAATGTTGTTGCACAGCACTAGGGCGAGAATGAGGCACAACTTTAATCTTACTTATGTCAGAACATGTTGTGGGTTTGGAAAACGCAACGTTCACTGCATGTGCACGAGCCTGTTTTTTTTTCTGAGCGCGGGCAAATTTGGCGTTTCTGCGCGGTTGCAAACAAACTGCTTGGACATGGCCTTTTTTTTCACACATGTAACACGTTGCGTTACGTGATAGGCAATCCTGTCTTTTGTGGCGAGCAAAACATGTAGGGGAAGACTTCACTAAATTCACAGGCCTCTTTACATGTCTACGTGGCTGTCAGTGCGGCTGTGTGCGCGCTCGTTATTGTGGGTGCTTGGAGCGGTCGCGAGCAAGGGTCGACTCGACCTGACAAATCGGGACTTGAAACTTATCGGCCGCTATGGCACCCGAATCATATTGCTCTAAAGATTTGCAGCACTTAAGGAAGTGATGGATCTGATGGTTCAAATGGCTCTGAGCACTATGGGACTTAACATCTGTGGTCATCAGTCCCCTAGAACTTAGAACTACTTAAACCTAACTAATCTAAGGACATCATACACATCCATGCCCGAGGCAGGATTCGAACCTGCGACCGTAGCAGTTGCGCGGTTCCAGACTGAGCGCCTAGAACCGCGAGACCACCGCGGCCGGAGATGGATCTGAGTACTTCAGGATCTGTTCCCGTATTCTACTATCTGGAATACTGAATGTTGTTGCATCGCGTCATGCCAATTAATTCTGTGTACCACTGTAACACCCCACCCGTCACTTATCTGGTTTTGGTGTGTGTTCACCCCAGGTAATTGTCTAACAGATCAGCAGAGAGTGCAAAACTGCCGCAATGTCGCAAACGCAAAGAAAGTAATAAGGCCCTGTGACTCCTGATTGAACTGCGGTGGCAGTGTTGACATTAATTGATTCAGAATTGATCCCTTTTAATTAAAAAGGGGTGCACATTGATGTTATATTCAGCTATTGAACACCAGATGCAAATGTTGAACATAAAATTAATTAAGAAAGTGACTTGGGATTTCAACTACTTGATTGAAAACAGATGCACTCGATTAGCACAGATTTATTTTAACACACGACCTTCAATCATCACATTACATGACTCTCCTAACAGGCAGTGGTAATAAATTGCGTTTGCGTGGAGTAAAGCGCGATAAATCAAAAGTAATTCCTATCGACTGACCCAGGCGTAATGCGAAGTGCGAGAAGAATTCTACAATACACGGCCCATGAAACCCTCATCGAAACTTTGCCGACGTGATCCAACAAATTAATCAGTGGCCGGAGCGGGCGCAATATCACCAAATTCAGCGTGGTGGAGCGGTGTCGTTGTGCGGATGTCGGCTGATCTCATGGTGCTGCAAGGCTGCACTTGTCTATTCACTTCTAGCTATCTTGCTCAGTACATAGCTGAACGAAAACTTTCTATCTCCAAGCTCAATCGTTCCATTTGCTAAGTCCTACACTGCAGAGATGCTCACTCTTTCTCAGGCAAGCTGAGTAAACAATGCCATGTCCGCACTCTAGGTAAGCTGGTAACAGAAGACCACTACGGAGACTTCTCACAGAGTGCTCTTCACCTCGGTTTACCCTCCAGCAAAATCACTTACGCCAATTGCAGCGCAAGTCAAGTTAATTATGCGTCGCTTCCCAGCGCCGACATATGCCTGCTCTGGAAAGTGAACAAATTGCCACAAAATTTCCCTTCCTCTCAACTTCTGCTATTTAGCTCCTCCCCGGCCACCCATGAAGGTTAGCGTCTGCACAAACACCAATTTTTCCAGAATTCTGACTCCCAGGACAGTACTTCAAATTCCTTGGTCCTACATTCCCATCGGAGGCCGGCGTATTCTGTCGCTTCTCACCTGATTTACTTCAGACTCTGCGGACCATGAATTCAGTGTGAAGTTGCTATAGTCATGAACATGCATATTTTGACCTCTGTTGAGTGCTCCCCCTTAGCTTTGCGTGGCTTTCTCGCATGTTTCACTGAAAACGGGACGACAGACATTTATCAACAGGCATACAAGTTCTCCATCTGCTTGCCGGTACACCAGCATGGGGTCAACCACTCACTCACTGTCACTCATCTTAAGGCAGCTGGAGGCCGCGCCCCGTTACCGCTTTCTCAGAGCTTGAGTCGCCCTAAGCTGCCTATTGTCGCTTCCCTTCGTCGCTCCCCCGCTGGCCACGGTCACTTGAATACTTCCCTGGGATAAACTAGCCTCCAGTAAATCGACGCATTTCCACAAAGTTTTCATGTTGTGTGAATTACTTTAAAACCATCACCCGACATGAGTTATTCCAATACGTCCATACTATACCCTCTACAAGATGCATTGTGCCTTGTCAGTCATTTTTGTTCAGCCCTACTGTTCGCTCAATGTGAGTTAGGTGATCTTTAATGACTTCATGTACGGGGCATAGTTCTTGCCATCTTACACCACTAATGGTACGTCTGGTCTGGTTTTTTTCTTCAAGAGCAAAAACTGATACCTGGCTGCAGCTACTTGGACTTGCTGATCATAGAACTTGATTAATGCAGCAATTAATTCGTCATAGCTGATTTCGTCGGGAGATGCAGTTAGGAGTAGTTTCTGTATTAACCTGAACACTGTGGACACCGCAATCAAAAGAAAGTGTTTAGCTCCACAGTACCACCTTGAGCTCGATGAACTTGACAATGTGCTTGGACCCATGTCAGGTATTCGTGCCATCCTCTTCGGTGTCGTTAAATTCCTGGAACCTTGCTATGTTGGTCGGCGGCACTTGTTGGGCTAGTCGGTCGGTCTGTTGTTAATGGGTGGCCGACACTGCTTGCGCAGCCAGAAGTTGTTGTACCGTCGCTAGCAAAGCGTCAATTTGTTGTTTCTGAAACTGAAAAGCTTGTGTTAGTTCTGTCACAATGGCTGTCTGCAACTGAGGCGTGGGGCGGGGAGTGGAGGGGGCGGGGTGGCCACGGTTTACACAAAAACCATTCAAAGTCTCTGAAAACAGAAATTTGATTAGTTCTGAGGCTGCCCTTCTGGAATACATGCAAGAACACAACAAGAAATTAGCAACGAAATTTGAGCACCCGTGCAAACTAAAACACAAGAGAAGCAAACAAAGTCTGCACTGAATTATACTTGTCACCAGTTTTTGTGTCGTCTCGATGTGATTGTAGGCTAGTATCATGGGAAGCAAGGAGAGGATGTTGTTTGATGGCCAGTACCCCTTTCTGTAGCACAACTGCATGCATGTATTAATAAGAATAAGACATTATTTAAGTTAAGGGGGGTAGGACGTCAAACGGCCTGACTTGGAGCAGGACTGTCTATACTTTTACAAATAAATTCATAAAACTTTGTCAGGATGACCAGGAAGGATTCAGGATTCACACTCATAGCAGTGGAAGTGCAAAAATATAACAAAATAAATTTTTTTTAGATATGAAATTTCATCATTTATTCACTTACTGTGAAATTGGATGAATTTTGCACAGCATACAAACCGTACTTACAGGTGTATGAAACTCTAGAATTTTCCAAGTCTATTAAAAACTGTGGTAAAAATTGAGATAATTAACTACAAAATTTGATTTTTTTCTAAACATAAAGTTTAAAACGTAACAGCTCATTCATTTTTTCATAAATTAAATAGATTCTAGAGTTTCAGACACCTGTAAGTATGGTTTGTATGCTGTGCAAAATTCATCGAACAGTCTAACTTATTTATGGAGAAAAGTGTACCTATAGCAACAAATGCAGCCAATAGTAAGTGAAAAAATGAAAAAAATGATACAATTTCACACGTAAAACAAATTATTTTGTTATGTTTTTGAACTTCCGCTGCTACGAGTGTGAATCCAGAATCCTTCCTGGTCATGCTGACAAAGTTTTATGAATTTACTTGTAAAAGTATAGACAGTGGAAATTAAAATGTCCTGTGGTGCCTCTCCTGCTCCAAGTTGGCCCGTTTGACGACCTACCCCCCTTAAGCTAGTTGTTGTGGTACAAGCTCTTCCTTAATAGTCCACGTTAGCCTCACTGCTGGCGGAGTTTAAGTCCCACTATGTACTCGTCACTAGGTACTGAGTGAGCTAGAGGCTGAGCTAACAGCGACTGCCACTCACATTGGGCTGCAACTGATGATTCGACTCATCGACTCACTAAATAACTGACTGGAGCTGACTGGGCCCTCAGGTCTGCGGCGGCGATCTAAATACTGGTGGTCGAGAGGGCGTTGATGGAGCGTTTGTTGCGAGTTTGTCTTTAACCTCTCTCCTGACGGGCCCACTTGCTCCTGTGCTTACTATCGATCTTCTCGTAGCCTATTTGCCTCTTGGCGTGCTAGTGATAGCTTACACCAGCACAGACTGCTTTCCGATTCCAACTGAGTGCCAAATGTACATCTGATTTTTAGTCACTCGCACTCTCCACCATTATCTCGTTGGAAATATTTCATCTCTGTGTTGCTCCAGCACTGTTTTTGGTCGTGTAGTGTAGAGTGTAAACCTAGCAGAAGTTCTCTTGTGTATATCGAGCTTTCTTCCGGCATGAATTTCTTACATGTGCTTCCCCGCACCACTACCCTTACACGCACGTTAGTGTTTCCACTTGCCTGATTTGAAAATGCAACTTTCAAGATGGTGAAAAATGAAATTATTTGTACATGTGAGGATTGTGTTGCTTTTAGCTGGAACGCTTGTAGTGAAATTTACAAAGAAACGATGGACCTACAGATGATGGATATGGAAAGGGCCATCCCCTAGGATTCGCTTTGGGGCATCAAATACATTAATAAGGGAGTTATCTGACGAGGACGAAGTTTCGTTCGAAATACCTTTCGAATGAGTAACATAAATTTTGAAAACTTTTTGACCATTTTTCTGGCTCTATACAGAAGTATTTGAGATGCCATGCCAGCTTGCCTTAAATTGCACGAAATATATGGAAACTGGAAATATATGGAAACTGGGGTCACAGCAATATATATATATTGCATTCCGAAGAGCACTTTTCTAAGTTTTTGTTTTATCTACAACACACTGAAGATATATTGGAAAGTTATGTTTTTGTCTCGATAGCTCAGATTTATTTTCAGAGTCCATCAAGGTTCTGATAGGTCACTGATGCTATAACTATATTACATTTGTTTTGAAGGTATGCTAGTTAATTTCATAGCCAAACATGGTGCTACAGTGCAGAACGTTCATTACTTAATGATAGTGCTAATACAAACACTATTATATGAATGCTACAATAATTTTTCCACCCCACGGTTTAATGGCATTTTGTCACTTTACAAAGCATTTATTTACATAGTTGAAGACAAAGGCCATTAATTTGGCATGACACTAACTTTACACATACATAAACAAACGATTCTAGATCTGTACTGTCGGACGAACCAAAGCAAAATGAAAGCAGATCCACCTGTCAGCAGTTGCTGAAGCGAGGTGAGTGCAGGGGAAGTATTAAATCACAAGAAAAATCTCATCAAAGCACCTTCTTCCTTCCAAAAATAGTGCTTGATCAGTTAATTTTTCTTTTAGCATTGTTATGTGTGTGAGTCTTTTTACATCACATATTTTGATTAGCTTTTGGTTTTATTTAGTAGCTGATTGTGGGCAATAGGCATGTATTCTGTAAATGTTTGCGAGAGCCATGGCACCATTTTTCCAATTGTAAATATTGCAGCCTTCCTCCAAAGTTGTTATTGTATGTAACCTTGAGGAGGCCTGAATTATTTGTAATAACAGCAGTATCGTCAGTTATATTTTCCTAGTATAGAACATGATCTCCACTGAAATGGTGTCCCGTAATGTCAGAAGTTGCTGAAGAACTTGTAAAACTGTCTAGTAATGATACTTCGTTCTATGAACCATCAATAATGTAACCTCAGATTGCAGCGCCAACACTTTTTACGTATTTTACACATGGATTTGTTATTTTATCACTTGAAAGCATTATGCAACGTTTTAAATGGGGAAATATTTCAGTTTGATGGTGCATTGCGCCTTACACCAAGTGTAGGCCTAAAAATGTACATTTTTTCCAGTAGCTGGCAGTAATTCAGGCTACCTGTTTGTGTACTTGCCTGCTTAGCACCATGTTTTAGCCAACATGTGTTTCCTGCAGTTTCAAGCTTGGTAAGGTTAGTTTTGTTACATCACCTCATTTAGGCCTCAGATGAAAATGTCAAATGTCTGTCGCACTGAGTCATTGGAGCACTTCATTTGAGAGTTCACTATCATGTTCTATGTAGCAGCTTGACAGATATGTGTATGTGTGTGTGTAGGCATGTGTGGAAAATAATCTTGTGAGCGTTAACATAAACACTGCATGTTTTGTATTGGTGATATTTTTTGCAGACATTTTAGACGTTGAATTAACATTGTGACACTTGACTAGTATCATGTAACAATTTAGATGTGGACGATATTTAATTTGAGGCTCTGTTGTGCCTTACACCACGTATGGTAGAGGATTAGCACTTCTTAACGTTAAAGTTCATGAGACAAAGATTGTGCGTGCATGTATATGTGTGTGTGTGTGCTTTCTGACATTTTACACTACTGGGCATTAAAATTGCTACACCAAGAAGAAATTCAGATGATAAACGGGTATTCATTGGACAAATATATTATACTAGAACTGACATTTGACTACATTTTCACGCAATTTGGGTTCATAGATCCTTAGAAATCGGTACCTAGAACAACCACCTCCGGCCGTAATAACGGCCTTCATACGCCTGGGCATTGAGTCAAACAGAGCTTAGATAGCATGTACAGGTACAGCTGCTCATGCAGCTTCAACACGATACCACAGTTCATCAAGAGTAGTGACGAGCCAGTTGCTCGGCCACCATTGACCAGACGTTTTCAATTGGTGAGATATCTGGAGAATGTGCTGGCCACGGCGGTAGTCGAACATTTTCTGTATCCAGAAAGACCCGTACAGGACCTGCAACATGCGGTCGTGCATTATCCTGCTGAAATGTAGGGTTTCGCAGGGATCGAATGGAGGGTAGAGCCACGGGTCGTAACACATCTGAAATGTAACGTCCACTGTTCAAAGTGCCGTCAATGGGAACAAGAGGTGACCGAGACGTGGAACCAATGGCACCCCATACCATCACGCTGGGTGATACGTCAGTATGGCGATGACGAATACACGCTTCCAATGTGTGTTCATCGCGATGTAGCCAAACACGCATGCGACCATCATGACGCTGTAAACAGAACCTGGATTCATCCGAAAAAATGACATTTTGCCATTCGTGCACCCAGGTTTGTCGTTGAGTATACCATCGCAGGCGCTCCTGTCTGTGATGCAGCATCAAGGGTAACTGCAGCCGTGGTCTCCGAGCTGATAGTCCATGCTGCTGCAAACATCGTCGAACTGTTCGTGGAGATGGTTATTGTCTTGCAAACGTCCCCATCTGTTGACTCAGGGATCGTGACGTGGCTGCACGATCCGTTACAGCCATGAGGATATGATGCCCGTCATTTCGACTGCTAGTGATACGAGGCCGTTGGGATCCAGCACGGCGTTCCGTATTACCCTCCTGAACCCACCGATTCCATATTCTGATAACAGTCATTGAATCTCGACCAACGCGAGCAGCAATGTCGCGACACGATAAACCGCAATCGCGATAGGCTACAATCCGACCTTTATCAAAGTCGGAAACGTGATGGTACGCATTTCTCCTCCTTACACGAGGCATCACAACAGCGTTTCACCAGGCATCGCCGGTCAACTGCTGTTTGTGTATGAGAAGTCGGTTGGAAACTTTCCTCATGTCAGCACGTTGTAGGTGTCCACACTGGCGCCAACCTTGTGCGAATGCTCTGAAAAGCTAATGATTTGCATATCACAGCATCTTCTTTCTGTCGGTTAAATTTCGCGTCTGTAGCACGTCATCTTCGTGGTATAGCAATTTTATTGGCCAGTAGTGTAGATGTAGAAATACTGCAATTTACATTCTGTACATAATTTTCTGTATAAATACTTTTTAAAGACGTAAAAAAGGTCGGATTTTTTGTATACTTTCTAGCACGCTGGGGATACCGTGTGATTGGCTGTTTCATTTTAATGGTCTGTAAAGCACTTTTAGATGTGGAAGTATTGCAAGTTACGCCCTTTATGTATTGTTTGATGAATGCTTTCGAATATGGCACAAAAAATAGATCGCTGGATACTTTCTAGCGCGTCCACGATTACTGTTCTGGGCCTACACTGTGTTTCGCATCACTGGAACTGCCGTAGATATAATACTGTTGTTTATGAGAAGATCATGTTACGCTCATGTAAGAAGGAGGAACACTTATCTGCACATTTTGGTATTTGACAGTAGGTACACATGGAGAGATTGAGCACCAAATGAATTGTTACTAGATATTCAATAACACCGTTGATGACATGATCAATGATGCCATGTGCTGTTGCCAGATTTCCCTCGCCCCGCCACTCTGATGTAGTCCAGCTGCTCTGTGTAAAACATCGGGAAATTGGAAAAGTGATGGGAAATTCAAATACTTTCCACTTGTGTTACAGAGTTTCCCTCCCCACACTCTTATGGCATCACTGCGTAAATAGAGTTGTTGCCCTAAGTGTAAACTGGCAGGAAATTCAAAAACCTTAAATGTCATATTGTCATTCTGGTGAAAATAGGTCACTTAGGCGAAGTGCAGAATCAATGGGAAGAAACTTGCCTGCAAGAAAGTGCTCAGTCTTGTATAGACCTATAGTGCTATTTATAGCAGTCAGTTCACTCGTTCTAAGTGTGGCATTGCATAATACCTGTCCTAAATTAAACAATACTTTTGATCTGATGGCAATCCTATAATAACACATTTAACGTTGCAGAGAGTAACACCTCACTATGATATGGTGGTGATGTAGGAGATAATGGAAAGTCAAAGTCTGGAAACAATTGTGTGTATCATGGAGCCTGTCTGGAAACACTTCTGCAGCTGTCCTCAATATATTCTCTATGCTATTAAGTCTGGACGCTCGGGACGAGTGGTGAACAGAAACTGCTAGAAATGTTAGATACCCTATGGACAACGTAAACGTTTATGTGAGAAGTCACTTAAAAATGCAGTGCTAGGCTGGACATAAATCACGTTCTGTTTATAAGAGCGATGGCTCGCGTTTAATGTTCCATCTACATCGATATCAAATTTATATCACACCAAGGCTACCTGCAGCGAAAATAATATAAAACAATACTGTCACCCATCAAAAGAGTGTGTGGGTCACAGCGGTAGAGCTAGCTGAGAATCCATGGCTATGAATCTGCTGCACAGCTGTTGCAATCTGCAGTATGAATCCACTTTTATGAATTCGTCATGGGGCCTACTGTTCGAATCTATTGAATCTACTGCTACTATTACTTCTACAGCCTCCAGTAGTCTACTGACTGAGCCACAGTGATCCACACATCGGTATGAACTATGATAGCACATTTTCCTGCACAAGCACCTTTACAATTCATCGGAACTGATTTATAAATGCCCTGGAAACGTTAAATGTATTTATCAGTCTTTAATATACCTTGAGGTGTAGGACATTCGCAGTCCAAATCAAAAGGGCTACTCTGTCATGTCGAGAACTATTTGCAACACTTGAAGTACAGGAGTTTCACGTCACTTCTGCCGAGCTACAAACTGAAACCTTACAACGTGGATCACAATTGCTTTAGACTGAATACAAACTGTTGGAAAACCAGTTTCAAAGTAAAATTCCTTGTTTCAGACGCAAAATTGAAAATCAGTTTGCATCTCCTCCAGACGTATGTGGGATGATGTGAAGTACACCATTTTCATGTTACACCCTGGGCTTCATGTTAGCTAGTAATTAGTGTATTGATAACAGTCGCTTTTGTATAAATAACTGGTAACGAACTGCTAAAAGCTGACAGTTTATCGTAGACAATGTTTAAAACCACAGTATTTTTGAAAGGCCTTTGTATTTGAGATTAAGTTATATCATCTAAACTTATGGAGATTTCAAAGATACAGCAATGATACTAATGCTACTCACAGCATAACTTTGTTGGTGATTCTCTTCGAAAACGAAATGTGTCTCTCAAAAGAGCCAGGCAGGAGATAATACCACAGATCTACATACTCTCGTGAAGTGTATGCTTAAATTACTTATGGTCATCGTCCTTGCAGTGACATTGAGGTCAATGGCTCACTGGTGTACATCACGTTAAACCACAGACGGCATACCATAAGAAACCCACTGAGGATGGTGGTTGTTCTATGTACAACGTAAAACACTTCTAATTTATATGGGGGAATAGCTTAAAATCGCGTCAGTACACAGTCGCTTTCCGTTTATAGGAGGGACGACGGAAGTTTTGTATGTCTAGCGACTAACGCAGTGTCTTACAGACCGATGCAGTATTTCTCTATTGACTTTTCTTTGACATGTGGGTGCCGGCCGCGGTGGTCTCGCGGTTCTAGGCGCTCAGTCCGGAACCGCGCGACTGCTACGGTTGGGCATGGATGTGTGTGATGTCCTTAGGTTAGTTAGGTTTAAGTAGTTCTAAGTTCTAGGGGACTGATGACCTAAGATGTTAAGTCCCATAGTGCTCAGAGCCATTTGAACCATTTTTTTTTTTTTTGACATGTGGACCTGACTATTGGACGGTGTTAAATCATCACAGCACATTTACACCCAGAAGACAGTGCAATAAGAAATCCGTTACATATGTTGGATGTCCTATGTACAGCAAAAAACACCTATAGTTTTGGTGAGGTTCTGTCAGCTCTACATATGTCTCTCCATCCATTTGCTTGATAGTTATGGTGAGGGAGAGAGAGATTGTGGTGATCTAGTACTCTGTTCTGTTCTTGTTCATGACTTTAGTGCTGCATACTGTTTTAAATTCGGATGTCAAATGCTGCTGTCTTCCACACATTGATTCATGTCAAGGAATTCGCTTTAATTGTATTAGTTTTATAGCTGATGGGATGGCTATATATTTAATGAAAATTAGTTTGATATATAGTGGGTAACTTGAACCATTTTTTCACTTTGTGAAGTATAGTAAAAGTGGATGGAGGACTTAGATTTGCTGGAAGGTTCCTTGAAGATGACTTATACTTGAAGGAAAACTGGCATTGAGAGGACTGGTATGATCAGTTGTAGAGTTCATGACAACACACATCGAACGAAACTAGAGGCACTCTGCGAAGATCGTAACAGTTACCTGCAGTACAGCTTTCTCAGAATGATAGTCACAGCACTGGACTGTGAATTCAGTCAGGGCCGGCGCAAGCCCAAGTGCCGCCCCCACCCAGTCTTTTTTTTACGAAACGTTTGTGGAATTTTATTTAAACAAATCTGTAGGAAATGTCAGCAATCAATCGCCATTTTTGTTTTTACTTTTCAGATCTACCTAGGTTTCAGCCACTGAGTGGCCGGTCTCAACGCTTTTAATATATGCTTACATCTAGTGTGCGAGTAGTATTGTCAAACAAAAGTGCTTGTCAGAGTTTAATTGTTGTTCATGCAGGCGGAGACAGGTGTTTCTTGGCTCAAAAACTAGAACGTCCAACTATAACTCAGAAACAGACAGCAAAAATTTTCAAAAATATGTCGAAATCCAACTTATGCCAGGCTTATTAGCAATGTCTTTATCCCTTGTAATTACTCGCAGCGTATTTATCCATTCAGAATACTTCTAGCCATTGTAGGTGTAGGACATGTTTGACTGTAGTGATGTTCAACCATTTTTTTTCCATAATACGGGAAGAATAAAACACTCAGAAACTGCCATTGAAGGGCTTAGCAAAATTGCTTCATGCTTAACATGTAACCGCAGTATCGAACATTGCATTCGAATTTCCAAATTAGATTTCGTCTTCTGCAAAATTAGTTGTGAGTAAACGCACGGCGCGGAACAGGCTGGCAGCGCTCCACTCATACGAATACTGGCGTGTACGCCAAACTGCTTCCCCTCTCTGTTCCTCCAGGGTAAACACGACGGTGGTGAGGGAGAAATTAGTCCTCCTCCCTCCCCTTGTTCAACAGGGAAGGCCGGCAGGTAGTCGAGGCGCCATGCCACAGTTCCCGAAGCCGCTCCCTCCGAGGTTTGTTTTCGAATCCCCTCTTGGGCATGAATGTTGAGTTTGTACTTAAAAAAAAAGGGGGGGAGGCAGATTTGTCGCCCAACGGAAAGTGCCGCCCCGTATGGCCGCACGTTTCGCACGTGCCTTGTGCCGGCCCTGAATTCAGTGTATGTTTCGGTCGTTGGATGGTGCAGAAGTATCTTATGCATTGAATGCCATCTGGCTGTGTCTCGAACAGAGGACATCTGTGCCACAATCGCAGCAGCCTTGCGTCAGCACATTGATGGATGTTACGCTCTGCTTAAGTCCCCTACTGTTTAAGTATAAAAAGTTCTTTCTCTACTGTACATATGGCGAAATAGCTTTGGCTGTGACGCTGGACTTTGTGGCAGTTGGTGTGGATGGTGTGACGTTTGGTATGTGTGTCTATGTTGATACTGTGGCCATTGGATACATGTGTCTATGGTGGTGGTGGTGGTGGTTAGTGTTTAACGTCCCGTCGACAACGAGGTCATTAGAGACGGAGCGCAAGCTCGGGTTGGGGAAGGATTGGGAAGGAAATCGGCCGTGCCCTTTCAAAGGAACCATCCCGGCATTTGCCTGAAACGATTTAGAGAAATCACGGAAAACCTAAATCAGGATGGCTGGAGACGGGATTGATCCGTCGTCCTCCCGATGCGAGTCCAGTGTGCTAACCACTGCTCCACCTCGCTCGGTCATGTGTCTATGTTGATACTGTTTTCGATTCCACACTGTCATCACAATCTTTCTTCGGGATCCTGGATGACGTTAGATACACGTGCCTGTATCGATACAGTGTCCAACACAGTTTCGCACTCTAATCATATGAATAGAATATGGAATATTAAACCAGATTTGCTATTAGGTTGGCGAGTTACTAACAATGGAGCGTTGTTCTTCATGTAGAGGGAAGTTTACGATTCAAACGTAGTTACATGCATTCCTTTGTGAAATATTATTACAGTTTCTAACATTGGTGCTGTCTGGTACAGTGTGCATTATGGTGTCAGTTTGTGTCTCAGTGCTCAGTTGGGAAACATATCAAACCATCAAGAATGGCCGCACAGGGTAGCTGTGTGGTCTAAGGCGACTTGTCACAGTTCACGTGGCTTCCTCCATCGGAGGTTCGAGTCCTCCCTCCGGCATGTGTGTGCGTGCGTGTGTGTGTGTGTGTCGTCCTTAGCATAAGTTAATTTAAGTTAGATTACGTAGAATGTAAACTTAGGAAATGATGACCTCAGCAGTTTGCTCCCATAAGACCTTACTGCAAATTAAAAAAAAAAAAAAAAGTAGTAAAGATACTTTAACGAGGGGAAAACGTGTGTATACTTCCTTCCAAATCCTCATTTTTCCTATCTTCGAGGTTACCATCCATTCTGCTGGGAACTACCCTGCGGATGCAGTTTATGTGACTTTCATGAACTAGTTGATGCCGGAAACCCACCAAGGGATTGTGTTATGCAGAATCATCACTGTATTCCTTGTAAAATGTGTGCAAATGATATCTTCACTTGTGCTATCCATACTGCACACATACAATAAAAAGTGACGATAATTAAAGAATAATACTGACATCTATCATAGGTAGTGTATACTTTCATCAAATCAAATTCAGGCTTCATCTTTAAAAAATTGTTAGTCAAACACCAATATAGATCGAAAATTACGTTAATTTGTGTCATCATACAGCCATGGGGGTGCTGATACCATTAAGTAATTGCTCGCACCGAGTGTAAGTAGTGGAACAAGGCCGGCTTCTCCCCACTGACGTCATCCAAGATTGTGGCCGTGACGTCAGCTGACAACACGAGTACGTGACATCACATGATGCCAGCTGATGAAGCGATTGACGTCATCCAATGTGGCGGCCATGACGTTAGCTGATGACGTGAGCACTGTTATCCAAGATGGCGGCTTTTGTCGGGAAAGTGCCACGCCCCTCTGGTGGGAATTTCGAATTATGGAGGGAAGATAAATCAATTGGGTTATCTCCAATAACCTAAGAAAATGGTGGGAAAGAAAGGGCACTTGAGCTAGCTCCACTAACCTAAGTCACCCAATCGCCACCTCTTCCTAGGAACTGGTGGGGAAACGACTCAGCCTGTGCTGGACATAAGTCTTTATTTTCAGTCTTTATTTAAACAATTAGAGGCAGTATCACCATCAAGTTTGTTCGCCATGGGGTCCTGGCATGTTATCCTCTTGGAAAATGGGCGGGAATTTCGAATTTTAGAGGAAATTTTGCTCTAAGAGCTTACTCCTGCAGCTGAGGGGAGTTAGTATGGTGTTGCTCCCACTCGAGGCTGCTCATGATGTCATTCAATTCGAATATAATTTGTTTAAATTTCTACAAATATGTTTAATTTTGTATAAATTTGTTGAAATTTGTTGAAATTTCTTATCTACCTACAGCAGTAGCAACTTAATTCGGTGTTACCACCACAAGACGCTGTGATATCAGTGCTTGTTGAGCTGTCAGTGTTCAATTAGCGAGATGTTGGTGCCAGATGGGGGGAGTTTTAATAGCTGTATTACATGCACTCATTCGTCTGAGGAGTGCATCCACAGCTCACGCACAATTCCCTTGGTATCAAAGAAAACGATGATCATGCTCTTTACTTTGCTCTTCACCTGTCTCGCTTTTTTGGGTCTTGGAGAGTCTGGGTTCTTCCACTGGGACGATTGTTGCTTTGTCTCTGGGTCATAACGGTAAATCCAGCTCTCGTCGCTGGTGATAACCCGTGACAAGACGGTTGGATCATCAGATGTGGTCTGACGAAGGTCCGTGCACACTTCAACACGTTGTGCCTTCTGATCGGCAGTCAAGATCCTTGGCACAAATTTTGCAGCGACACGATGCATGCCCAATTCATCAATCAAAAATAGTTGACATTTCCCATAACCAATACCCACTTCATCTGGAAAGTTTTGAATGATTCGACGTCGATCTGTACGAATCAATTGTTGAAGTTTGGAAATGGGCCTTCCAGTGTGAGCATGATCTTCGACGTCTGTACGGCCAGCCCTGAACCGAGCATGCCACTCAAACACATGCGTACGGCTCATGCTCTGTTCCCCAAACACTTGTTGAATCATTGCAAGGGTCTCTGTAGCACTTTTCCCGAGATTCGCACAGAATTTGATACAAACGTGCTGTTCTGTTCGTGGATCCATCGTAAAATCGCCACACACCAAACAGAGTATTACGGAAATCACTGTAGATATGCAACACGTCTTCCCAGCTAAATGCTAATCTGCACACTGACTCATCAGATATGCAGCTCTCGCCACCTAGCAGTGCAAAGATCTACTACTCCTACTGTGGTGTCACCGCCAGACACCACACTTGCTAGGTGGTAGCTTTTAAATCGGCCGCGGTCCATTAGTATACGCCGGACCCGCGTGTCACCACTGTCAGTAATGGCAGACCGAGCGCCACCACACGGCAGGTCTAGAGAGACGTCCTGGCACTCGCCCCAGTTGTACAGCCGACGTTCGTAGCAATGGTTCACTGACAAATACGCTCTCATTTGCCGAGACGATAGTTAGCATAGCCTTCAGCTACATTTGCTACGACCTAGCAAGGCGCCGTATTCAATTGATAATTAATATTATGAAGCATGTACCGTAACGAGAGATGTTCTACAACTGTGGATTAAAGTTAAGTATTACATTATCTACGTACTTTATTTACAATTCTCAAGATATTGTCCTGTTCCACACCTCACGCCAGTCAGCGTGTAATTAAACGCGTGCATTTCGGACTCCTCTAGAAAAACAGTGTTGGCTCTTCTGCCAACACTACACCTACTTTCCAGATGGCAGCACCAGTCGCGAAAATTTTGGATTCCACATCTTAACTCGCATAAAAGGGACGAATATACATTTCGTGTGAGAAATTCGATGTGTAAGATCAATAACATCCCTGTCTCGGATTGGGTAAAGTGGATTTTTTAAACTGGAGAGAGTCTATGCTGTGGTGAAATTCCTATTAGAACTATATGTCCAATTGGCGCCTGCTTGTCTTGCAGTGCTGGTGGCATGAGTGGCCATGAGGCTTCGGTTGACTGGAAGCCGGGCTAGCTTAGCCTCCAGCGACCGGCGAGTACAAAGAAAAGATTCCTACTACCGGCTAGTCACCTCTTGCCCGCAGCCACGAGGACAAGTCCCAGCGGCGGCTTTCGCAGCATCCTCTGGGCAGGTAAATAGTGAACTAGCCAGTACGCTTGTAGGGCATCGACAGAAGTGGACATATGTGTTGCGTGAGAAGATTCAATATGGCGAATGTTTCGCTGGTCAGTTACTCTCCCTCATTTAAATTGGTCGGTTGATGGCTGGGCAGCCACAATGATACCCTCTCCCATCCCTGAGTGTCTTGTATGGCAGTTGTGCAAATACTGGGAGATTTGTGTTTAAATGTCGATGTGTTTCTGCGCTTGTAGAGCGTTCATGCTTACAAGACCTCAGATATATTTAGCAGTAGAGTTATTTCTTGCAGAAATTTAATTGCCTGATTTGTAAAATGTTTGTGTCTGATTGTCAAACGTTGAAAATATATTTTTATTGAAAGACGTATCGTTGTAAGGTTGTGGTAAATGTTTTAAGCGATCTATTTGACTCATGTAAATTGTTAAACAATTAATTTGATGGTTGGAGCAAATGGTCTATTTCACTCTATTTTTGATATCGAAATTGCGTCAGCTCTCGCTCTGTTTCCAGCATTAGTCAACAGGAGCACAGTGTTCTGAGGAGAGATGAAAACCTCCATGTGCGCGTTTGGAGACGTTGGTTGGCAGAGACAAACAGGAAGTGGCCTCTTGAGAGAGGCAGAGACACGAAGCGAGTCTGGAATTTCCTGATCAACAGACTGCCACCACCTGATGATTTTTTGGGGCCGCAAGATCACAAGAGGCTGACATTCTTTCTGTGGTCGGTTGTATTTAGTATTGTGATCTGTAATTCGGACATTGGGTGGGTTTGACCTCAGTGGCGGCGCCTGGACGACAGATGCACGGGCTGGAGACACAAAACAGGGGTTGTTATGCCGCACTTCATTCCATTCCTCAGTGCTTACAATTGTTACATCATGGGAAGTGGGGATAGGGTGGTGCTGACATGAGCTCTACCTAAGTGGGGAGCCTTATGTCCTGCAAACTGATTTAATAAAGAGTATGCATCAATATATTATTGGCATTGATTTGAATTTTGTGTCGTGAGATCCTTCCTCCCCATCCCAGATTGAGTCTTTCTCCTGCCAATTTTTGTAGGAGGGTTGGTGAGGGAGAGAGCGATGGATGAGGGATGGGACATCCCCTGGTGGTGACACTGTGCACTAGCTCAGTCGAGCCCTGTATGGCAAAGTGAGGACATACGAAAATTTTCCAACAAGACAACATCTCCAATCTGCAGCTGTGTAATTACATAATTAGGACATGTAGTGAGCTTATCTTGCCAAATATAGAGATCCAACGCCAGAAAACTGAATTTTGTAAATAAACAGCATATTGTATGTATGGTTCTCGGGTGAGACGTCGGATGTCATAGTGAAAACTCCACAATATTTCGTCAGCGCAACTGGCCGACATCTTCAGGTGCGACGAACACACTGCTAAGGCAGCACCAGGGCCCCCTATTTATGCCAGTTTTAGGCAGGAAGTACGCATGCGTGGAGGCGCCAAATTCGATGGCCAATAGCGACGGTATCAACTGATAGCTGGAAGGACAGTAACGCCACCTACAGGATGAAGGACCAAATACTTCGGCGCACGCGCGGAGGCTGCCGCCGCTGCTCTGCGCTGCCAGCGACCTCTGTCGGAAACCGCAAGGGCGGAGGCTGCCGCTGTTACTCTGCGCTGCCATCGGCCGCCCCAGCGACCTCCGTCGGAAGCCGCAAGCAAAACTGCGCGTCCACGTAGGCGCCTTGATTATCCTCCCGTTGTCAACAGAATATTTATGTTGCTGGCGAATCGTCGTCCGTCTTATGACCAATAGTATTCCTCTCTGCTCGAAGCGACTTCAATATGGCCAGTGCAGGATCCCATACTGAACTAAGCTGAAAGCCCGTGTCTCTGTTTACAAGATTCGTCGAGCTACGTATTTCCACTGCTTCCTTAATAACACTGTCCCACTACGAACTCGTCGATGCGAGAATTTTTGTATGTTGATAATTCATAGAATGTACTGTACTGAGACAATGCTCGGCCACTGCAGACTTTTCTGGTTGCTCCAGACGAGTGTAGCGTCGCTGTTCAGTGCATCTCTCTTCTACAGTGCGACAAGTTTGTCCGATGTACGACATGCCGCAGCTACAAGGCATCTCGTAAACACCGGGTCTTCTTAGGCCAAGGCTGTCCTTAGAGGAGCCCAAGAGAGCTCTGAGTTTTGCTGGCGGACGAAAAACACATTTAACTTTATGCCTCTTCAATAGTCTTCCTATTTTGGAAGAGACACCGCCGATGTATGGCAAGATGACCATTCCCCTTTGTTCTTCGCGCAGAGCAGCGGCGGCAGCCTCCGCGCGTGCGCCGAAGTATTTGGTCCTTCATCCTGTAGGTGGCGTTACTGTCCTTCCAGCTATCAGTTGATACCGTCGCTATTGGCCATCGAATTTGGCGCCTCCACGCATGCGTACTTCCTGCCTAAAACTGGCATAAATAGGGGGCCCTGGTGCTGCCTTAGCAGTGTGTTCGTCGCACCTGAAGATGTCGGCCAGTTGCGCTGACGAAATATTGTGGAGTTTTCACTATGACATCCGACGTCTCGCCCGAGAACCATACATACAACATGTCCGTCGGGAAAGCCTCAAGCAACAAAACAGTATATTCTCTGCAATGTAATTGGAATTGACTTCAATTTCATATCATGAGATTCTTCCTTTCCACTACAGCTGAGCCTTTTTCCCGCTATTTTCCAAATGAGGAAGGGGAGGGAGAGTGGGCGAAGGGAAGGGAGGGCTGGGGGATTTCCCAGAAGTGGAAGGGTAATTAATTGATCAGTTTAATTAATTAGCCAATTAATTTGGAATCAACAGTGTAAGAAAGAGGGGTGTGGGGTTTCTAAGGAAGATAGATTGTCCTCAGAGGGTCATAAAACAATTCTCAGAGGCTCATAAATCAGTTAGCGTAAAAATAAGTTAAGGGGAGGGGGAAAGGGTCATAAATCATCAAATTTTCCTCTGCACATATGCTTTCTCCTAAATGTATACAATCTGCAATGTGGGATGATACCCTCCTCATCCTACTGCTGGCATTTGTCACTTATTGTTAGTAATGCATCTTTCAGCTTATTGAAGTCTGACACAAATTCTTGTTACCACATTAATGGAACTTTCTTCCAACGGAGGCGATGCAAGGGAGCGGCTATCTGAACAGCATTAGGGATAAACCTGGCCGTTTGCTGATCCAAGTACTGTTGAAAAAAAGGCGGGCGCTGAAGCGCTACCGAAAGATAAATGCCGAAATCCGGATAGACCCATGTGCGTATTTATGACAAAACACTGGTATGACTTCTTGTCTAAGGGAATCAGCAGATAGGCATCTTTCAAAGCCATCTTTGAAAGATATCTGCCAGTACCTAGTCTCTACAATGAGTGGGAATCAAAATAGGTTCACAGTGGACTTAAAATCTGCACAAATAAACCAGCCATCCAGCTTGATTATTACGACCGAAGACGAAGACCAGTGGTTTGTTGTGATTGACTCGTTCCACTACACCTTGTTCTTGCCAGTGTTGCAAATCTTTTGCCACTTTGTCCCAAATAACGTGTGGTACTGGCCATGCCCGGAAGAATTCTGACTGTTCATTTACTTTCAGTGTAATATGAGCTTCAAAATCATTGACCATGCCTAACAAGTCTTGAAAGAGATCCTGAAACCCATTGCACGGTTTAGATACACTGTTATTAGGCACGAATGTGTTGAAAGACAGAACATCGTCCTGAATTTTCAAACCAAGCACTCCAAAGGCGTCCATGCCAAAAATATCTGGCCGTCTTTTATGCACAGCACCACAAATGACACTGGTCTTGTTACTTTCTAAAAGTGGCAGGGAAACTACGCACGCTAAGAATCAGAATATCACCCCCACTGTAGATAGATAGCATGGTTCGTGATTTTGAAAGTTTTGGCTGACCTAATCGTTCGTACGTACTCCTGTTTAATAGAATGAATGATGCTGCCATGTTTATTTGCAAACACACATCTTGATGACAAATTTCAAAGAGACGAATAACTTGTTTGCTTTTCTCTGGGTTAAAGACAGATTCTGTGACTTCGTGACTGACTTCACCACTGACTTGAAAACTGACTTAGAATTAACACTACTCGCCTCAGAAACTGGTTTTGACACAATTACATTCACACTGTTATCTTGCGTTTTGAATGAATGAACACTTGATTTGTTCTGAAATTGCTTTTGCGTGCAAACTGATTTGACGTGTTCATATTTGCTCCATGTAAAGCATTGTGCCTCCCTGTAAGGACAAGTTTGCTGCTTATGTCCCTTGAAGCACTGAGGACATGATTTAACTTTGTTTACAGCTCGCTTAGCGTGAGGCAAGTGTTTACTACGGCCGCCGTGTCGCACGGGCTAGGCCAGGCTGGTTCGATTCGCACTATGCCGCGGCACGTAACCTGCGCTCCCGGCCTGATTAGTACTGCCACTAGCCTGAACAACGGAAGTGTGTGGCGAGTCGAACCCCAACACCGCACTATCTAGTGTGTTTTGGTGATCAAACAAATCAGGAACCTGCTTGAGAATACGATCTGGGTATCTACGAATTTGATCTCTAAGACGACTGTTTGACACAGTTTGGGTAATTGCATCGCGCAACATTTCGTCACTATAATGTTTGTCACATTCACATTTAAACTTGTACTATCTGGTTAAGCCTCTCAAATCTCCGACCCATTGTTTGTTAGTTTGTTCTGGCTTATTACACAATCTAATAAATTTAAACCTTGCAGCTGCTGCATGAATCTGTTCGTCAAAATGCTTTCTTAAGCTACTACAAGTTTCAGCATCGACACTTGATAGAAAATAAGCAAGCCGCTTGTATGTGATAGGCTGAAAAGTGCACCTGCAGCTGTGCAGAATACTCAGTCCAGTCTTCCAGTTGAGCACTGAATTTCCAGAACTTGGTGCACAGGAGGCTGTACATTGCTACGGCGGGGCTTAGGTAACAGGAAGCGATGCCGTTATGTATGATTGCAGCTCCAAGAGTCTTTTCATACCGTCCATGAGTTGTTGAATTTGTTGTGCCTGAAAGTGAGAGATTTTTGTTGGAGACTTTTCTGACTTAGCCATGACGTACACAAATAGAAGTAAAAAAAAAATGGTTCAAATGGCTTTGAGCAGTATGGGACTCAACTGCTGTGGTCATCAGTCCCCTAGAACTTAGAACTACTTAAACCTAACTAACCTAAGGACATCACACACATCCATGCCCGAGGCAGGATTCGAAACTGCGACCGTAGCAGCAGCGCGGCTCCGGACTGGAGCGCCTAGAACCGCACGGCCACCGCGGCCAGCAAATAGAAGTAAAGCCACAAGCAATGACTAACTGTAAGCAAAAGCGAAATCTGAGCACTGCACAACAAAATACAGTATACACAACAGAAGAAGTCTCCTGCCAGAATTTTGTAAACAACAACACGTTAATACACTTATTACTGGTGGGCAACGGCTGGATCTGAAACAAACACATATTTACTACTGAAAGTAAACGACACCTTCTAAATTTTCTTTTTCATCGTCATCACATGTCAGGGCGCTTAACGTCGGCGCCAAATGATATGTGTCTGAGTGGTAAACACGCGTAAAAAAATACATTTCTGTTCAGAAAGGTGCACGGGAACTGAAGCATAAATCAAACGTGGAATGAATAAATAAACATCAATGTAAAATAGTTGTACTGAAAGTACTCAGCTTATATAGCGAATACCTGCACGTAGTGCAGTACAAAGTCCTTTGCCGGCTTCGGTAGCCGAGCGTTTCTAGTCGCTTCAGTCCGGAATCGCGCGACTGCTACGGTCGCAGGTTAGAATCCTGCCTCGGGCATGGATGTGTGTGATGGCCTTAGTTTGGTTAGGTTTAAGTAGTTCTAAGTTCTACGGGACTGATGACCTCAGATGGTAAGTTCCATAGTGCTCAGAGCCATTTGAACTATTTGAAAGTCCGTTGTCTGCTGACGGCGTTCGCGGGTCACAATTGTAAGTTTCTTTATAATAGTTCTGTGGCGCCTGGGAAATTAAAAGTTCCGCAAAGCTTACTGTCCTAGCAGTGAGTTGACGTTTCTTGAGGCGAGATAAACACCGAATAGCAGCGTGCGTCACTATACTGGTAAGTGCCTCCACTGGCACCATCGTAGACTAGACTAGCTGCAGCCGAAAGAGCAAGCGGGGTGTGACGCGAGTAACTGGAATTGCTACTGCAGAAGGCGCCTCTACAGGGCGATTCAAAAACGTTTGCCAACTGACATGGCACATATGGTATACAACAAGGATTAGTAATCATATAGGAACTGGGGTCGCAAACGCCACGAAAGGGCGCTACAGTTACATGTGGGCCGGCATTGTCAGAGACTGCTTAATTGGACTGTACATTCATCTGGGCCGACTTGATGGTCGCACGTATCTCATATTTCCGCTAGAGGTTTTGCCGGACATGATAATTGATGTTCCCGTAACTGTTCGTAGCGGCATTCGGTTTCAGCACAACGGAGCCCCTGTGCATTTCAGCAGATAAGTGAGGGCACATCTGCGGGCAACCTGTCCCAGCTGCTGGATTGGTCAGGATGTGCTAGTCACATGGTCACCACAATCATTCTATCTGCCAGTCAATCGATTTTTTTCTGTGGGGATATCTCAAAGGCCTTGTCTATGAAACACCTGTTACATCGCCGGAGGATCTAGTGGACAGGATTGTTGCGACAGCAGGAAGTCCTCGAGGTACAGCAGGTACCTTTGAGATAATGCATTGTTCAATGCAGCGTCGGTATGAGGCGCGGCTCGATGCATCTCGATAAAACTTTTGAGCATCTCCTGTAGTGGGCGTCCATTCGTGGCATGTGCCTAAATAACTGCAACACTATTTGCTAACCCAGAATGGTCTTTACAACCCCCAATTCTTATATGATTACCGATCCTTGTCATGTTCCTGGTGCATCGTGAAAGTTCGTAAAGATTTTTTTGAATCACCCTGTATATATTGTCGAGTCACGTGCCATGGTGATGCTGTCACAAATGGGTCGTGAATGTGGGCGTGGCACCACTCGAGGTTGGACGGTGACAGTTGCAGTAGCAATGCTGGTGGATGACAGTTGCAATTGTGCTGCCACTTCAGGGTCTTCGACGACGGTGCCCCTCTGTGTGATATCGATTGTGCAGCGATACCACGTTAATATTAGCAGAACTGAAAGGAGGCAATGCCTTTTCGCTAAAGACACTATTGAGAAGTGACATTGGTAGCAAGCGTAGATTTTCCCGTAAGATAAAAGAAATTAGCGATCGATAGATGTGATTCTCTCTACTCCTGTTTTTTGAGTGGCGCAAGGAACCATACTGTGTATGTGTCTGAGGAATGGAGCTATCATGATTGTGTGATCCTCTTATAAGGGACCTAGAGTTCGGACAAGCATTAAAAAAAAAAAAAAAAAAAAAAAAAAAAAAAAAAAAAAAAAAAAAAAAAAAAAACCAGAATGAATCTGTGTCTAACGTTTGTTCAGATTTATGTATACAAAAGAGTAGAGGGACAAGCTATGTAACTGTACATTTTATTAGTGCAGGTTGCCTACATCAGGCCCAGGTATGCACTCAGGGGCCAACTGATTGTTCTCCTTTGATTGACCGGTCCTTAACCTATTGTTCTGCTAAAAGGATTCTTCCTTTTGATTGACAGGTCCTTAACCTATTGTTCCCTGCCCCCTACTCCTCCCCCACTCCTCAGGAAACATTCCCCACCCCCCACCCCCTTTCTGCAACAGATACACTTTCAGGTGTGAGTTATTGGAATAGCCCCCCACTCTTATCAATTTGATTGACTACTTAATTAAATTGATAAATTAATTACCCTCCACATGGGAACCCCCTCCCCTCCCACCCTCCCTCTCGGAAATTGGTCGGAAAAAAAGACTCAGCTGATCGCCCATTTGGGAGGAATTTGATTGCAGTGCATGGAATATTGTTTAAACAATTTAGACAATGTCTAAAATATTGTTTAATTATTTATGGCAGTGTATGGTATATAGTTTATTTATTTATTTAAAGAATTTTGAGGAAATCGATCACCACCCCCATCAACCCATCACCGATCCTCATGCCCCCTCCCCTACCTGGAAACTGGCGGCTCTGTGGTGGAGAGGAAGGATCTAATGAAGGGAAATTCGAGGGTATATTGTTAATTTATACAAAAAATCAGTTTGCAGGGGCTGGAGTTCTCTTGCTCATCATTCCATGCTGTTTGGAAAGATGCAGGTCTTGTAAGAAGTAATTAAATCGATCACACTTCTTTTCATTCCAATTGCACTACCATCATGCAAAACACATCACACATACACACAGTTAAAAATCGATCGAGAAGCACGCACTGTCCACCTCCCCCGTCCACTGGACTGCACATGCTACCAGGATTCAGGATGCTCCAGCGGCCCTGCAAAGTGACGACACAGCCGTCAGCTTCCAAACCATGCACAGGTGTCAGTTCAGGTCCCACAAGGATGAGGCGGCGGCATCCATTTCATACATGACACGTGAGAAATACCTGTCGAAATACGTGTTCACCTAGGCACCTTTGCTTGCGTGACGATGGAGAGCTGCGGGTCCAGTGCTGAGAGAGATGTAACGAAACAGCCCACCCCTTACTTTGAGTCCCTTCTCGAGAAAAGTAAAGTGCTGCAGAAATAGTTAACCATCTGGAAGGTGCTGCATCCTGTCAAGACTCTCTTAAACAAGTATTATAAAGCGCAGACATCCGGCACTATGTGCTAATCAAGAATTCCCCCACAGTCTAAAGGGTTGGAAAGAAATCACCGATAAGGGTCGGTGTACTGCAATCAACTCTGCTTTGCCACTGGTGATGAAAGCTTGAATATTACAGCGTGAAACCGATCTCCAAACCGACAATATATCACCACATACTGTGTCGAATTGTAAACATACAATTCGTATCCTGCGCCATACAAATTCGTACCCTTTTGGGTCATGCATATAGCTATCGACCGCCAGACACTTGTACATATTCTGTGAATACAGACAGCATAATCACATGCACCATAGGTACACTCCTTGAAAGCGCTAGATATTTTCCCACAAGATCGGATAGTCATTCACCGTGGCCGAGGGTCACAAGTCATCCACTCCTGATGCATGAGCAGAGCGCCCTCAGTGGACTGAAATCACTCTCCGAACTGTTGTACAAAATCAGGGTCAGTTCCCCTCGGCACAAAGGCATTATTGTTCCTGGCCCTGACCTGCTTGCTTGGTTTGCTGGAATATCATACCATTTACGCGATACTTCTCGATATCAAGCACACATCAATATCGCTTGCATGCCGCTTGTATAACTTGCACAGTATAATTCCGAAGATATAGACTTGAAATTATTTCTCTAGAAACCCGAAACCTTAGCGAGGTGTAGCGTGCTGTAAACCACTTAGTAACTAGAAACTTACCCTGTCTGTGAAGATCTTTACATAAGAATTCGAAAAAAAAGAAATAGAGGAAACTGGTATTTCCACTCACGAATACAAATGTCGGTGAAGTAACAGATTCCAAGTCATTCTTATAATTTACAAAGACAACTAAGGTGTATCTCATGTCTAGAGAATCAGCAAACGTGTCTTCCATCCGTCTTTCACTTGCTAGATGCATTCAGCACAAACTACACTCCTGGAAATTGAAATAAGAACACCGTGAATTCATTGTCCCAGGAAGGGGAAACTTTATTGACACATTCCTGGGGTCAGATACATCACATGATAACACTGACAGAACCACAGGCACATAGACACAGGCAACAGAGCATGCACAATGTCGGCACTAGTACAGTGTATATCCACCTTTCGCAGCAATGCAGGCTGCTATTCTCCCATGGAGACGATCGTAGAGATGCTGGATGTAGTCCTGTGGAACGGCTTGCCATGCTATTTTCACCTGGCGCCTCAGTTGGACCAGCGTTTGTGCTGGACGTGCAGACCGCGTGAGACGACGCTTCATCCAGTCCCAAACATGCTCAATGGGGGACAGATCCGGAGATCTTGCTGGCCAGGGTAGTTGACTTACACCTTCTACAGCACGTTGGGTGGCACGGGATACATGTGGACGTGCATTGTCCTGTTGGAACAGCAAGTTCCCTTGCCGGTCTAGGAATGGTAGAACGATGGGTTCGATGACGGTTTGGATGTACCGTGCACTATTCAGTGTCCCCTCGACGATCACCAGTGGTGTACGGCCAGTGTAGGAGATCGCTCCCCACACCATGATGCCGGGTGTTGGCCCTGTGTGCCTCGGTCGTATGCAGTCCTGATTGTGGCGCTCACCTGCACGGCGCCAAACACGCATACGACCATCATTGGCACCAAGGCAGAAGCGACTCTCATCGCTGAAGACGACACGTCTCCATTCGTCCCTCCATTCACGCCTGTCGCGACACCACTGGAGGCGGGCTGCACGATGTTGGGGCGTGAGCGGAAGACGGCCTAACGGTGTGCGGGACCGTAGCCCAGCTTCATGGAGACGGTTGCGAATGGTCCTCGCCGATACCCCAGGAGCAACAGTGTCCCTAATTTGCTGGGAAGTGGCGGTGCGGTCCCCTACGGCACTGCGTAGGATCCTACGGTCTTGGCGTGCATCCGTGCGTCGCTGCGGTCCGGTCCCAGGTCGACGGGCACGTGCACCTTCCGCCGACCACTGGCGACAACATCGATGTACTGTGGAGACCTCACGCCCCACGTGTTGAGCAATTCGGCGGTACGTCCACCCGGCCTCCCGCATGCCCACTATACGCCCTCGCTCAAAGTCCGTCAACTGCACATACGGTTCACGTCCACGCTGTCGCGGCATGCTACCAGTGTTAAAGACTGCGATGGAGCTCCGTATGCCACGGCAAACTGGCTGACACTGACGGCGGCGGTGCACAAATGCTGCGCAGCTAGCGCCATTCGACGGCCAACACCGCGGTTCCTGGTGTGTCCGCTGTGCCGTGCGTGTGATCATTGCTTGTACAGCCCTCTCGCAGTGTCCAGAGCAAGTATGGTGGGTCTGACACACCGGTGTCAATGTGTTCTTTTTTCCATTTCCAGGAGTGTACATCAATGTTCTCTCAACTACATAAAGACGGGAAATGTGAAGAAGCAGTCTATAGAACAATTTACATGAGAGGTAATAATGGTCTAGCGGAAACACATCTCCATATTGAATCTTCTCAAATTTCCAACACATACTAAGTATCAGTCCGCTATTCGGCCTTCTAGAGGACGCCATGATCATGATTAAGGAAGCTACATTCATGCATCCCAACAGGCCTCTCCATTCAGACAGCTTCTACTGTTAGCTGGAAATGTGAATACATAATTCCCGCCATAGACCACTGCCGCAGCTGAGCGCCACGCACCCACAGATAGAATCATCTTAGGAAACATACATATTTCATTGCTATACCTAAAATTAAATGTTACGATTGCAGTCTCAATTGAACAACATTCGACAATGAGCGAAATATCAGAAATACCCCTGCTGACGGCTATGGGTCTGGAAATAGAAATATCTGTACCATTCTTATGACATGACATACTCTTCCCTTTGCTATCACAGCATTCCATGTCAAATCCATACCTTCCTTACGACTGGACATAGTTATTTCCTTTGCACATGTTGGAACACAAATACATACTTTATAAGCCTGATGCTCAAGGCACACCTATCACGCATCCCCTATTACAAAGTATAATACTTCACAAATAACTGATTGCTGACAATACGAAATAATACTGACCGAAAATCAGTGAGTGGTACCACGATGTCTTAGAAATAGAAACATAATCGTCTCACAAACCGCCAGATGTTAAAAAAACACAACCATATTACTATCACTATCGGTCCTGGTTCTACAGGTGCTCACAAGTATCCATGTTAAAAGCTATACTGGCTTTATAAATCGAGGTATTGCATTACCTCCAAATGAATGGTTTTTCCCAACTAATACCGCAACACTGAATACAGGGGGGGGGGGGGGGGGGGGTCCATTGATAGTGACCGGGCCAAATATCTCGCGAAATAAGCGTCAAACGAAAAAGCTACAAAGAACGAAACTCGTTTAGCTTGAAGGGGGAAACCAGATGGCGCTATGGTTGGCCCGCTAGATGGCGCTGCCATAGGCCAAACGGATATCAACTGCGTTTTTTTAAATAGGGACCCCCATTTTTTATTATATATTCGTGTAGTATGTAAATAAATATGAATGTTTTAGTTGGATCACTTTTTCGCTTTGTGATAGATGTTGCTGTAATAGTCACAAACGTAGAAGTACGTGGTATCACGTAACATTTCGCCAGTGCGGACGGTATTTGCTTTGTGATACATTACCCCTGTTAAAATGGACCGATATCGTGTTGATGTATGGCTATTGTGATCAAAATGCCCAACGGGCATGTGCTATGTATGCTGCTCGGTATCCTGGACGACGTCATCCAAGTGTCCGGACCGTTCGCCGGATAGTTCCGTTATTTAAGGAAACGAGAAGTGTACAGCCACATGTGAAACGTCAACCACGACCTGCAACAAATGATGATGCCCAAGTAGGTGTTTTGGCTGCTGTCGCAGCTAATCTGCACATCAGTAGCAGACAAATTGCGCGAGAATCGGGAATCTCAGAAACGTCGGTGTTGAGAATGCTACATCAACATCGATTGCACCCGTACCATATTTCTATGCACCAGGAATTGCATGGCGACGAGTTTGAACGTCGTGCACAGTTCTATCATTGGGCACAAGAGAGATTATGGGACGATTACAGATTTTTTGCACGCGTTCTATATAGCGACGAAGCGTCATTCACCAACAGCGGTAATGTAAACCGGCATAATATGCACTATATTGGACAACGAAAAATCCACAATGGCTGCCACAAGTGGAACATCAGCGACCTTGGCGGGTTAATGTATGGTGCGGCATTATGGGAGGAAGGATAATTGGCCCCCATCATATCGATTGCAATCTAAATGGTGCAATGTATGCTAATTTCCTACGTAATATTCTACCAGTGGTACTACAAGATGTTTCACTACATGACAGAATGGCGATGTACTTCCAACATGATGAATCCAGAATGAGATTTTCACTCTGCAGCGGAGTGTGCGTTGATATCAGCGCACACTCCGCTGCAGAGTGAAAATCTCATTCTGGAAACATCCCCCAGGCTGTGGCTAAGCCATGTCTCCGCAATATCCTTTCTTTCAGGAGTGCTAGTTCTGCAAGGTTCGCAGGAGAACTTCTGTAAAGTTTGGAAGGTAGGAGACGAGGTACTGGCAGAAGTAAAGCTGTGAGTACCGGGCGTGAGTCGTGCTTCGGTAGCTCAGTTGGTAGAGCACTTGCCCGCGAAAGGCAAAGGTCCCGAGTTCGAGTCTCGGTCGGGCACACAGTTTTAATCTGCCAGGAATTTTCAACATGATGAATGTCCGGCACATAGCTCGCATGTGGTTGAAGCGGTTTTGGATAGCATATTTCATGACAGGTGGATTGGTCGTCGAAGCACCATACCATGACCCGCAATTTACAGGATCTGACGTCCCCGGATTTCTTTCTGTGGGGAAAGTTGAAGAATATTTGCTGTCATGAGCCACTGACAACGTGTGACAATATGCGTCAGCACATTGTCAATGCATGTGCGAACATTACGGAAGGCAAACTACTCGCTGTTGAGAGGAATGTCGTTACACATATTGCTAAATGTATACAGGTTGACGGACATCATTTTGAGCATTTATTGCATTAATGTGGTATTTACAGGTAATCATGCTGTAACACTATGCCAGAAATGATAAGTTCACAAAGGTACATGTATCACATTGGAACAACCGAAATAAAATGGTCAAACGTGCCTACGTTCTGAATTTTAACGTAAAAAACCTACCTGTAATCAACTGTTTGTCTAAAATTGTGGACCATATGTTTGTGACTATTACAGCGCCAACTATCACAAAGCGAAAAAAGTGGTCCAACTAAAATATTTTTCTTCACGTACTACACGAATATGTAATAAAAAATGGGGGTTCCTAAAAAAAACGAAGTTGATATCCATTTGTCCTATGGCAGCGCCATCTAGTGGGCCACCCATAGCGCCATCTGGTTTCCCCCTTCAAGCTAGACGAGTTTTGTTCTTTGTAGTTGTTTTTTTACGCTTATTTCGTGAGATATTTGGCCCGGTCACAATCAATGGACCACCCTTTATAAACGGTCATCGCCGGAATGTATATTATCAGACCAACAGTGCGGTTACACGTCGCCAACGTTGCAACCTCGTAATAAAATTACCGAATTTAAAAAGTGATTCGGCCAAGGAACGTGGGATGAAACTGGTACTTGCAACTCCCTCATTCCGCCGCTAGATATTTCTCCAGAATTTGTACCGCATTCAGTCTCCATGCCACATCAGAGGATTGGTGATATATCCACTGAGCTATAGGTGGTGGTTGATTGAGAAGGATCACAAACAGTAAATGGTGCGCTGCTTGAGGTCATAAGAAATGTGCAATAGCTTTTCAGATCTCTAGTGCTACGCTTTCTGGTAGAAATGATGTCTATGATTTGGAATCAAGTCCTTCTATTGAACCACATACCTGCATTGCATCCTTTAATGATTACAGGCACTAGTGAATCATATATCTGGCACTCTCATATCTCGAAACGAACCACATTTTTCGAACCTGTCTGCTGTAGTAAAATTTTAGATAGTTCCTATTCCTCTTGCAACTGCTGCCATTTCTGCAGCTTTGCACATGTGATCGTTCCAATTTAAGTCGGAACTGAGCAGAAGTTGGAGAGAGCTGTATCTACCACCTTCTGCAACCTGTGAAGAAACAGAGTGACTTGAGTTAGTGCAATATGACCGAGTTTTGACCATTTGGTGGAAAAGGGAACATGTTGTCATAGCTTTGACAACAGTGTATGATGTGTCAGGTCAGCGCCAAATGAAGCCTGCTCCTGTAACACGAGGTAGTACAAAAGACAATGCGGGGACTAGGAGAAGGACGAGGATTTTGCTACTGCACTGTGGTGCATCCCCAAACTACATACAGGTACTGCTGTCTGAAGCAGATCTGCATCCCTCAGGGCCCATTCACGTCTATCACCCCAACATCGTTATTCAGTACCATCCTACAAGAAAAATTACGAACTATAAAAGATCCACTAACTTCATCCGATAGAGTACTCGACAAGATTTTCACCCCCATCTCTCTCCTCCCATATGTTAAAAACAAACACTCTCTGCATGCTGGCATCGAGCACATGTGATGATCCTATTAAATATACAGGCATTGATCCATTGCACAGACCAGTGTAAAGTTGCATCGCCTGTCCTGTAGGTGGATGACCATACCCCACAAACTATACTAGAAGTCGCAAGAGACGCTCCCTGTGAGAATGTGTTGTTTGAAACATTTTTTGTTTCTGCTATAACACGCTTTGTACATAGCCATACATTTTGTTTTTTCCTCCACGACTTCGAGGTCTGTGTCAAGTTCTAAACTGACATTAATACCTTCTGATACATTGCTTCTCACAGAAAACTAGACATCGCATGGCGTAAATCATGTTGTTACTACTACTACCCTCCCCCCATGAACCATGGACCTTGCCGTTGGTGGGGAGGCTTGCGTGCCTCAGCGATACAGATGGCCATACCGTAGGTGCAACCACAATGGAGGGGTATCTGTTGAGAGGCCAGACAAACGTGTGGTTCCTGAAGAGGGGCAGCAGCCTTTTCAGTAGTTGCAGGGGCAACAGTCTGGATGATTGACTGATCTGGCCTTATAACATTAACCAAAACGGCCTTGCTGTGCTGGTACTGCGAACGGCTGAAAGCAAGGGGAAACTACAGCCGTAAATTTTCCCGAGGACATGCAGCTTTACTGTATGATTAAATGATGATGGCGTCCTCTTGGGTAAAATATTCGGGAGGTAAAATAGACCCCCATTCGGATCTCCGGGCGGGGACTACTCAAGAGGACTTCGTTATCAGGAGAAAGAAAACTGGCGTTCTACGGATTGGAGCGTGGAATGTCAGATCCCTTAATCGGGCAGGTAGGTTAGAAAATTTAAAAAGGGAAATGGATAGGTTAAAGTTAGATATAGTGGCAATTAGTGAAGTTCGGTGGCAGGAGGAACAAGACTATTTGGTCAGGTGATTACAGGGTTATAAATACAAAATCAAATAGGGGTAATGCAGGAGTAGGTTTAATAATGAATAAAAAAATAGGAGTGCGGGTTAGCTACTACAAACAGCATAGTGAACGCATTATTGTGGCCAAGATAGACACAAAGCCCATGCCTACTACAGTAGTACAAGTTTATATGCCAACTAGCTCTGCAAATGATGAAGAAATTGATGAAATGTATGACGAGATAAAAGAAATTATTCAGGTAGTGAAGGGAGACGAAAATTTAATAGTCATGGGTGACTGGAATTCGTCAGTAGGAAAAGGGAGAGAAGGAAACATAGTCGGTGAATATGGATTGGGGGGAAGAAATGAAAGAGGAAGCCGCCTTGTAGAATTTTGCACAGAGCATAACTTAATCATAGCTAACACTTGGTTCAAGAATCATGAAAGAAGGTTGTATATATAATGGTAAGACAGAGATTTAGGAACCAGGTTTTAAATTGTAAGACATTTCCAGGGGCAGATGTGGATTCTGACCACAATCTATTGGTTATGAACTGCAGATTGAAACTGAAGAAACTGCAAAAAGGTGGGAATTTAAGGAGATGGGACCTGGATAAACTGAAAGAACCAGAGGTTGTAGAAAGTTTCAGGGAGAGCATAAGGGAACAATTGACAGGAATGGGGGAAAGAAATACAGTAGAAGAAGAATGGGTAACTCTGAGCGATGAAGTAGTGAAGGCAGCAGAGGATCAAGTAGGTAAAAAGACGAGGGCTAATAGAAATCCTTGGGTAACAGAAGAAATATTGAATTTAATTAATGAAAGGAGAAAATATAAAAATGCAGTAAATGAAGCAGGCTAAAAGGAATACAAACGTCTCAAAAATGAGATCGACAGGAAGTGCAAAATGGCTAAGCAGGGATGGCTAGAGAACAAATGTAAGGATGTAGAGGCTTGTCTCACTAGGGGTAAGATAGATACTGCCTACAGGAAAATTAAAGAGACCTTTGGAGAGAAGAGAACCACTTGTATGAATATCAAGAGCTCAGATGGCAACCCAGTTCTAAGCAAAGAAGGGAAAGCAGAAAGGTGGAAGGAGTATATAGAGGGTTTATACAAGGGCGATGTACTTGAGGACAATATTATGGAAATGGAAAAGGATGTAGATGAAGATGAAATGGGAGATAAGATACTGCGTGAAGAGTTTGACAGAGCACTGAAAGACCTGAGTCGAAACAAGGCTCCGGGAGTAGACAACATGCCATTAGAACTACTGATCGCCTTGGGAGAGCCAGTCATGACAAAACTCTACCATCTGGTGAGCAAGATGTATGAGACAGGCGAAATACCCACAGACTTCAAGAAGAATATAATAATTCCAATCCCAAAGAAAGCAGGTGTTGACAGATGTGAAAATTACCGAACTATCAGTTTAATAAGTCACAGCTGCAAAATACTAACGCGAATTCTTTACAGACGAATGGAAAAACTGGTAGAAGCGGACCTCGGGGAAGATCAGTTTGGATTCCGTAGAAATGTTGGAACACGTGAGGCAATACTACCCTTACGCCTTATGTTAGAAGAAAGATTAAGAAAAGGCAAACCTACGTTTCTAGCATTTGTAGACTTAGAGAAAGCTTTTGACAACGTTAACTGGAATACTCTCTTTCAAATTCTGAAGGTGGCTGGGGTAAAATACAGGGAGCGAAAGGCTATTTACAATTTGTACAGAAACCAGATGGCAGTTATAAGAGTCGAGGGGCATGAAAGGGAAGCAGTGGTTCGGAAAGGAGTGAGACAGGGTTGTTGCCTCTCCCCGATGTTATTCAATCTGTATATTGAGGAAGCAGTAAAGGAAACAAAAGAAAAATTCGGAGTAGGTATTAAAATTCATGGAGAAGAAATAAAAACTTTGAGGTTCGCCGATGACATTGTAATTCTGTCAGAGACAGCAAAGGACTTGGAAGAGCAGTTGAATGGAATGGACAGTGTCTTGAAAGGAGGATATAAGATGAACATCAACAAAAGCAAAACGAGGATAATGGAATGTAGTCAAATTAAATCGGGTGATGCTGAGGGGATTAGATTAGGAAATGAGACACTTAAAGTAGTAAAGGAGTTTTGCTATTTAGGGAGTAAAATAACTGATGATGGTCGAAGTAGAGAGGTTATAAAATGTAGACTGGCAATGGCAAGGAAATCGTTTCTGAAGAAGAGAAATTTGTTAACATCGAGTATAGATTTAAGTGTCAGGAAGTCGTTTCTGAAGTATTTCTATGGAGTGTAGCCATGTATGGAAGTGAAACATGGACGATAGCCAGTTTGGACAAGAAGAGAATAGAAGCTTTCGAAATGTGGTGCTACAGAAGAATGCTGAAGATAAGGTGGGTAGATCATGTAACTAATGAGGAGGTATTGAATAGGATTGGGGAGAAGAGAAGTTTGTGGCACAACTTGACTAGAACAAGGGATCGGTTGGTAGGACATGTTTTGAGGCATCAAGGGATCACAAATTTAGCATTGGAGGGCAGCGTGGAGGGTAAAAATCGTAGAGGGAGACCAAGAGATGAATTCACTAAGCAGATTCAGAAGGATGTAGGTTGCAGTAGGTACTGGGAGATGAAGAAACTTGCACAGGATAGAGTAGCATGGAGAGCTGCATCAAACCAGTCTAAGGACTGGAGACCACAACAACAACAGCAACTGCTACTACCATAACACACCACACACACTGGATAATTTTAAATAAAAGACGGATACAACATGGAAACTGGAAGAGTTTGGAGGAGTTGTGGAGCGTTTCCAAACTGCTGTTTGAAGGTGGCTGACGACCTCTACATTTAAACTCATATGTAACTGTGATGGAATAGCTGATGGCTCTGCATTCCGTTTCAACTGTTTTCTCATATTGCAGTCATGTATGCGATCACTGTTTCGGTGCTAGCCATTCCCAGAACGTGTTGCCCCTCCACCAAAACTCTTTCTCCAACTCAAACAAGCGTTGTCAATCAATCATTATGTGCTAACCAACAGCATACCAGTGGACAGATGAGATAGAAAAGACACTGTCGGTGTAATGTAATAATAAGCATGACAGTTAATAGTGCAAACAATTTTAGCAATTTTACAGTAATTTCAGCACCAACCAATGATGTGACAGCATGTTTCCCAATTTCAGTATCATCGCTGAACTGCCACTTCTCTACTTTGCGAGTATCATTGCGAAAGTAGATGGATGACTGTGCAGTATGTCCATTCACTGTTAATTCTCGAACGTATACATCATCAAAGTATACCAGACAGCGCTCTACATATTTCTAGCATATCAAGCACAGTGAATAATTTACGATCTATCTCTATGCAGATAGGACTCACAGAGCATTCTTGCAGTCTTAGGATAAAATTAGATACTGAAAGACCCCCTCGCACTGTCTTGATCTACCCGCCCCTGCAGCACTGCTACAAATTTAATCTGCAGCTGACCAGAAGTAGACTGCTATGTTCCGCATCTCGTGAATGAATAGAGCTTGCCGAGTCCTCGCCCATCCACGTGCACGAGATTTCTTCAGATGCGTCCTTCTCAAGAAGGTTAGCACCCCTTATCAGTGTATAGTAACAGATTTCAAAGTGTTGTAATAGCAGACAGTTAAGAAGAACAAGAAACGGGTGGTTTTTATGCATGATGGAGCCCCAGACGAATGGAGTTTGAAGCATTTTACGTAAATCAACTAAGCTATCAACTTTAAAGCAATGTTCTAGTGTCTGGGAACAGTACCAGGAAGGTATTGGTAAGAGAGAACATAAACACACGCTCTCCTAAGGCTACACAGTTCTGCACTTAAAACAGGCTATAATGTTAGATTGCTTCAGTTTCCGACCTGTCAGTCATGTGGAATGCAGCGCTGTTAATATCTCAATGTAAGAAATATATTTCCAGCACATGACATACATCCTTGTTGCAGGTTTCTCTACAATAAGCTATGATAACAAACTGTAAAATGAAAAACTATATCCTCAAAACATCGGCTCTGTGTGATACGTGCGCAATATACCTTTCCACAGATGTATAGCGTCCACTGTTCACATCCAAGCAAGGTTAGGAAATTATACTATGCGCACATCAGTCTTATATAAAACGATCGTTTGTAATGGACAAACCTCTTTTAAGGAAACAGATAAACGCATAACAGAGGCATACGACATGTGAAATTACACGTCATGCTGCCACTAACTCTGTAAACAGCACGCCTGTCAAGCAGATGTATACATGGGGATTGCACTGTCTCACAAACACCTACCAATATCTTAGAATCATCTTAGTCATGAAACTGAAGTCTCGATTTTATACCCAAGATGCGACAGTGGAGTAGGCTACATTGCCTAAATCTTTATTCGCTTAGAGGAATGTGTGGAAACAGGTTGGTCACGTTTCATCACACATGAGGTGGAAGTCATCTAATGACCGAGAGGTTTGCTGTTATCGATCGCAAGTAGACAGTGCTCTAAGTCACATACAGAATATGTGGTTGAATACAAGTTGAACGCAGGCTATGTCACACGACTGTTGGATTCTGACAGAAAAGTGGAAAAAATGGTCAATTGACCTGCAGCCACATCTCCAACTCTAGAACGCATCCTCAGTCTGCCATTAAATCATACCTCGTTATAGCTCCATCACAATCAACCACCCTGTCCACTCTCTGATATCCATTAACGCAGATGCACGTAAATTTATAGGCACATTGTTCTCTGTTTTCCTGAAAAGCGTCAAATACAGTAGTCAACTCACGTGTATCACTGTTACCTCAATAGACATACAGTAGAATGCTACCTCGTCGGAAAAAAAATTACTGTTTCCCTGGTTCCTTTCGCTTCCAAGTCGACGTTTTCTTGGATTCCTCTCGTTGTCGGATGCTTGTTCCCATGTACAAGAATTTTTCTGCGCCAGCCAGAAGACACTCGAGTACTTCCTCAATTTCCCTGCATTTCAGTGTATTTTCCCTCAATTTATACGTATTTTCCGTCATTTTTCGCAATTCTGTCGATTTTTAATGTCACTTCTACCCATGCGATCAAGACGTAACCTCTCGTTCCATTTTCTAAAATTGCATGTAAATGTAGTACAGCAGCCAACACCTAGCACAAATGCACTATGTTTCTGATTGGGAGACATAGTATAGCTCTGTACTCGATTGCATCCTGTCGCCTCCACCCACATCTTCCACGTTTGCAGTGCATTTGCTCTGTTTTCTGTATGTCTGTGTATGTTTACTACATCGACACGCTCTTCGGTGATATATTGCCAGTTTGAAGATCAGTTTCACGCTGTAATATTCAAGCTTCCATCCTCAGTGGCAAAGCAGAGTTGATTACAGTACACCTATCCGTATCGATGGTATCTTTCCAAACCTTTTGACCATGGTGGAGTTGTTGATTATCACATAGTGTTGGACGCCTGTGCTTTGTAACACTTGTTTAAGAGAGTCTTGACAGGATGCAGCACCTTCCAGAAGTGTTGACTGGAAAACTTAAACGTCTAATAACTTCCTAGAACTGAGGAGAATCGAGACATTTAGCTGGTGTGAATGTGGGCATGCCATAATTTTTTCAGGTGTTGTACACATGAAAATGAGAACTGCACTGTTTCTCTGAAGTATATGTTTGCAATGTAAATTTTCTGTGGCTTATGTTCCAGCACGTACAGAGAAAATGACTGTGTGTCCTATCGTGGGGGAGGTATAGATTCAGCACATCAATAGCCATAAGGGGTAGGAAATATGTTTTTCTATGTAGAAATTAATGTGCACTATCAATATTGAGATTCGTTCCAGAACCACAACCATCAAGAGGAGATATTTCCAGTACATTGCTTCGTGTCAGACTGCAGCAGCAATCCTAATATTTAATTGTAATTACACTGATAAATATGTGCCTGGTTCCCCATATTCTTGTGAGTCTGAAGATGGCCGTGGAAAGCACAGCAGCAAGCAATTAGGTGTGTTTGATGATCTGTAGACCAATTTTGTGGGGTTTAACTGTCAGTGCAATATAGCGATCCATACAAAATAATTTTGCCGCTGAAAGTCTCATCTACAGAAAACAATGGTGGATGGTGCTCCCACACCGGCAGCAACAGCAGTCTGGCAGCTACATTCAGTAAGAGCCAGTCAGAACGCTCCATCATTCACAAGAAATCCTTTGCGCTGGCACATAGGAGCCTCTACAGGCCGTTTTGAACAAGATGGGGCAAGCTATCTGCAGAAAGTTCTGAGAGATCTGTTTGTGTAATTGTTGTGATTTTCACCTCTGTGCTTAGAAAGTGCTCTCTTTCCAGACAACAAGAATACTTTTATGATTAACGGTGTTTTCGCGAGCGTGCACAGAAATGATGAAGGCTTTTGGCGTTGAGAACATTTACCATTCCTGAGACAATTTTCGAAAGCAGGACATTACATGTGATTGATGGGCTGTGTCGTTAGGACCACCAGGAGGAACGGATTCGGCGCTATTCTGGGCTATTTTCGTAAACAGGTTCTGTCAGGACAGGAATTTCCATTCAGACAAGCTGAGGCCTCACGAAACCTACAACAAAACCGATTATTAACTATTTCTGCAGCACTTTACTATTTCTGAGAAGGGGCTGAAAGTAATGGGTGGGCTGTCCTGTTACATCTCTCTCAGCACTGGACCCGCAGCTCTGCGTCATCACGCAAGCAAAGGTGCCTAGGTGAACACATATTTCGACAGGTATTTCTCACGTGTCATGTATGAAATGGATGCCGCCGCCTCATCCTTGCGGGACCCGAACTGACACCTGTGCATGGTTTGGAAGCTGACGGCTGCGTCGTCACTTTGCAGGGCCGCTGGTGCATCCTGACTCCTGACACCATGCGCTGTCCAGTGGACAGAGGAGGCGGACAGTGCATGCTTCGTGATCGCTTTTTAACTGTGTGTATGTGTGATGTGTTTTGCATTATGGTACTCCTTGTGCAATTGGAATGAAAAGAAGTGTGATCGATTTAATTACTTCTTACAAGACCTGCATCTTTCCAAACAGCATGGAATGATGAGCAAGAGAACTCCAGCCCCTGCAAACTGATTTTTTTTGTATAAATTAACAATATACCCTCGAATTTTCCTTCATTAGATCCTTCCTCTCTACCACAGAGGCGTCAGTTTCCAGGCAGGGGAGGGGGCGGGAAAGTCAGGGATGGTTGGGTGGGGGTGGTGATCGATTTCCTCAAAATTCTTTAAATAAATAAATCAACTATATTCCATACACTGCCTCGAATCCCCTAAATTGTTTAAACGTACAATATTACATACATTGTCTAAATTGTTTAAACAATATTCCATACACTACAATCGATTTCCGGACAAATTCCTTAACTGAATAAATAAACTATATTCCATACACGGCCATAAATAATTAAACAATATTTTGGACATTGTGTAAATTGTTTAAACAATATTCCATGCACTGCAGTCAAATTTCTTCCAAATGGCCGATCAACTGAGTCTTTTTCCCACCAATTTCCGAGAGGGAGGGTGGGAGTGGAGGGGGTTCCCATGGGGAGGATAATTAATTTATCAATTTAATTAAGTAGTCAATCAAATTGAAAAGAGTGAGAGGGGCTATTCCAATAACTCACACCTGAAAGTGTACCTGTAGCAGCGAGGGGGAGGGGGAGGTTTCCTGAGGAGTGTGGGGAAGGAGTAGGGGGTGGAGAACAATTGGTTAAACAACTGTCAATCAAAAGGAAGGATCCTTTTAGCAGAACAATAGGTGAAGGACCTGTCAATCAAAGGAGAACAATAGGTTAATGACATGTCAATCAATGGAAAGCAATAGGATTGCCCCTGAGTGCATACCTGCCCCTGATGTAGGCGACCTGCACTAGCTAAAAGCACCAGATCATAGCTTGCAACAATACTTGCAAGCACTGAACCGTCAGTGAAATAGAATTATTTGAAAGTAGTTCTCACAATAATTGTAGCCCATATCTATTAACTCAAGCAAGTAAGTATATTCATACTGTCTATCAAATCCTGTATCTTTTTGTAACACACCACGAATGCGTTATACATGTTTTTCATGTGAAAAATGTTTTAGATTCAAAGGCCAGTCAGAAGTATTTATTTATTTGTACAACACCATAATGACATTTTCACTGCATAGTGGAACCGTAACACATCAAAAATGACTATTTTTCTGCCAGCCATAGCTGCAATGGCATAAAAAAGCCAGTTTTATGGCCTTTGTTCTATAGGAAGTAACTTGGGCAGACGAAATTATTTCATCATCTGGCGAAGTAACTCTAAATTCCAACATCAGATTCGCCACAAAACAGCTCCAAGTATCGCTGTCTTTTGTGTAATCGATTCCCATGTTAAAACTATTGGCATACAATACATAGTTTTATGAACTATTACAGATCCTGTTTGTGAAGTATCGAAGTATTACATCCTGCCATTACCGAATAATCCTTTAAAACTACGCTCTTTGACAATATGTACACATTCACAACAATATATTCTAATCTTAGCAGTCATAACATTAAAAAGAAGTCATGATCAACAACATCTAATCTAGTATCACTTTCCCAGTAGACAAGTTGCAGAACGATCTTACACTACATATGTGAATAGTTTAACAGATAATGGTTTACGTTTGTTGTCAAACAATTCCTCTTTTACTTATCAGGATATCATAATTTGCTCTACATCGTTACCAGCAAGACAACATAGGACGCACCTTTGTTTTATCAGAATGAGTGTCATTATATTTTTTCCATTTTCCTAACATGCTATCAATAACCTCTGGGGAGGGTCGTGCATTTGATAGTTATAGCAACTGCAAACAAAAAATATGTTTCCCACACCACTATCTTGGCTGACGAAACAGTTATGTGAATAAATAGCCACATCCTTCCGCCATTGGCGAATCATTGTAGGTCCTGCCAGCCTTTTTTTAAATGATGTACTGGTGCAGGGTATTGTATACTACCATTACCGATTAATCCATTAAAACTAATTTCTTCCACGTCACGTACGCATTCAGATAAACAATACAACTCTTACGTATTCGATTAGTAGTCATAACCGGAAAAAACACCATGATCAACCCCATATGAGCTAGTATCCTACTCACTTTACATCGATAGTTTTTTAAACTATTACAGAGCCTTATTGTCTAGTATCGAGGTATTACATCCTGCCATTAGCGAATAAGCCATTAAAACTACGATCTTCAACATGTACCTTTAAAAGGTAACAGTCTGTCTGCTCAATGCACACTGCCTCCCTGACATCAGGAAGGTATACTGTGTTCTATATCTCTGCCAGCAAGGTAGTCAGACCCTCTAGTGATGTATAATGGTTCTGTGCATTCTCATATTCATGGTCAATAGGGTTTTTCATAGTCTTAACACTATGAAAAAATCTCTGGAAAGGTTTTGTATACCGAAGTGGTTTGCTTACAATGAACAAACTGTCATACAACCTACATATAGTGCACAGTAGAACTGTAAGCTTTGCTGTTTGGCATGGTTGATTTCCAGGTTAGATAATTAGAGGTATAGACATACAGAGCATAGGTTTATAACCAATTATCAAATCTGATTATATTACATTTATGCACACTATCCTGTCTGACTATATCGCATCTGGATTTTTACTGAATTTCTTACAATTTACACATTTTCACTGTTCCATACCACAATGCGTAAAAATGGAGCCGTTATAGGCTCGCTTTGTTTTCTGTCAGTATAGGAAAAATACCCTTACACTAAACAACAATGTAACAAATTAATTTCTATGTCGGATCATAAGCCAATGTAACTCTGAACTGTCCTGCACCAAGAGTTCAAACCTTCTACAAAGCGCACAAATAAATAGTACTGAATTAGTGCATGGCAACTCATGGCCCAAAAAAATTACACAATTCGCACCTCACTGGCTATGAATACTTTTTTCTGGATTTACCTCTAAACAATAGGTATGAAGGTTCCTGCAGTATCAGAAAAGACACTTTAAGAGTGGAACTAATGTCCTTGCACTTTGACATGGTCACAAAGAGAAAAAGATCAGAAAGGCCAACAGAAAAATGCTCACTCAACCCACTACATTGTGAGGGGATGGAAGTCCAGAAAATGGTAATAATGATTGATGATATTGCAGACGTGGTTCTGCTTCAGCAGCCGATGTAAACACTTCTGGTGCCGATTTTATAGTGGCCTACGATGAGATCTCTACTGTTATTAGGATGATAAAGTGTGCCAGGCCAGTCAGCACACTGGGCACTAATGACACAACATTAGCAGAACAAGAATTTATTCTTTAAAGTTCACACTCGCATATTCTCTTCTGTATTGGTATCCAGTCCAGCGGTGGGGATAAGTATTGGCCTCAGAAGTTGCTGATGCTATCTCAGTGGATTTAAGTGGCCATCACTCTTGGCGTGCAGCTCAAGTAATCATGGTGCTGTGCAGGTGACAGGCCCCCGAGGAGAATGGTGTAGTCTGCCAAACAGGTGAGGCTGACGAAGATTGAAACTGCAAATCACCAGGGTACTTTCGTTGATGTCGAAGGGGTTGTGCTCAAATAATCTCTCAGCAACTCTGAAAGATCTGGTGATGGTCTATAGCATTGCCCTTGTACCGAGGAAGGCTGGAGATGTCAGTTACTTCCTACAGGTTCTGGTCGTAGGCGGCAGTAGTTATTGCGCCTCCCAAATACCGTGACAGTTGTACAGTCACAGTTGTCTCAGACACTGCACTGCATTCTTTCATGCCACAGCAAGACAATGACGAGCGAAAAGAGTGTTCACCCAGTGCGGGAAGCACTGTAATATAGTGTGAGCATAAAGGAGAGTAGACACTAAGACAAATTGAGATTTGGGCCGGTCCTGGAAGCGTCCTCAGGTAGCCGATGTCGTTAAGGTGGCTGTTCGTGACAAGTGGGAAACCCAGGTTTCAGTCATGGTCCTACACAAGTTTTCATTTGTTTTGAACTAGTCTACAACTGATGGGGAATGATAATTGCAATTTGTGCATTCTGTCTATTTACAAAATTACAAAAGTCGCAATTTGTGAGTTCTTCCTACTTGAAAAATTATAAAACTTCCTACATCTGCACAGAAAAAACTGCAGAAAGCTTATTGCAGGAAGGGGGTGGGGGTGTGCAGCTTTGACAGTTCTGCCAGTGGCGAAGGATCTCCTTGATATGGCATGTGTCCTGAGCCAAATAAAGAGATAAAGCATGGAACTGACGATGAACAGTATGTGAGAAGTCACATGCGGATAGGTAGTGATTTTCTTTCTGAGTGCAGAGTCTATGTTAGATATTCTGTGGTTAGTTGCCCAAGATTGCCACCATCAGTTTCGTACATTTTGTGAAGCTTGTTTCAATAAGAGCATAGCTAGAGTCTGAGCTGGGGGTAGGGGACGGCTTATGTTAGTTACGCTATGAATAACGAGATAGTTTTGCGATTTCGTGACAAATATTTTGCATACGCTTCCTACTAGTCAGTATTCATTACATGTTCCAGCTTTCTTCAAACTGAAAATGAGTCGATTTGTCTGTCTATTTGGCAGGCCAGAATTCGAGTTTGGTTGAAGAAACGATTTTTTTCCTAGCTAATGAGTAATAAGGTGCCCTCCATTGTCTCACTGGATACACCCTTGTTTGTGCAATTCGTGATAGATTCAGAGGAGCAAAATGAATCATTTGATTACTCATGAGCTAAAATAAACATTAGAAATACCAAAAAGGTGTGAAGAGCTGGATATTCTTGGATGGGAAGCTGTTATGGACTATTTACAGGATCAAAAAGAAGCAGGTGGTATAAAAAAATATATGCTATTAAGATGAAGATGAAAGATTTTCAGAATCGTCGCATATTTTAAAAAATGCAATGCCTGGAAGGTAACAGAACGGCACCCAGAACGAATACGTTTTATAGAAAGTACTCAGAATACAAAGGAGGCGCCACAGGAAGAGCGTTGTTTAGGGCATTGGCCGGAATTGTTGTGTAGACTCACGAGATGTCACAGGAGCTCACGTGTCGAGCTGAGAGGGCGGCAGATTGTTCGTGGTAACCATATGTGGTTATACTCGAGACCTGATAGGGCAGTGTCGAGGTGCGCCAACATGGAAGGGGCAGAGCGGCCAGCTGCACAGTATAAAGGCAGATGTGGTGTAACCTGTGGGAGAGTTCAATACAGACAGCAGTCCAAAAGGGACGTCTGTGTAGGTCAAGCCCAGGGCCTGGACTAGTAGTATTCACTCTGGCTCTGCTTGCACTCATACTTCGCCATGTGTCTCCCTCCATGGGATCTTGCAGTCAGGAGCAGTTCATTCAAGTTATTATCCAATTCTGGCTCAGACAAGCAATTCAAGATTGTTGTTATTCAAGTCTTGCCTTTGTTTGATTATTTCCTGCCGAGCCATCTCCATGTTAGCTGACTGGACAGACCTTTTCCAGTCTCAAATGTCATTGAGCATCTAGACGGCTCGCTGTATGTGACAGAATGATATGTGGCAGAAGCATGATGATATGTAAGGCTAGTTCACATCCATAGTAGAATACAACATGTGCACTACTGGATAGCGTCATTATAGACGTGAACTAAATGAACTAGCGCTAACTGGCAGCTAGAAAATCATATTGATCTCCTGGCTATTTACTAGCACATCCTAATCGAAATAGCACAGACGAAACCCATTCGTCATTCTCATGGCCAGCTGACAAGAAAACTTGGACCTTGCCTCAGGATCTGCCAGCCAAATATAGAAGGAATAAGCAGAGCAAAGAGTGATGTCCTGCAAAAGGCTCTAATTGGTAACGACATTGATGTCACTGCCATTCAGGAAACACACACAGAGAACGAGGAACAACTAAGAAAACATATAAAATATACGGTTATGACTTAGTTCGTGCCGGCCGAAGTGGCCGAGCGGTTCTAGGCGCCTCAGTCTGGAACCGCGCGACCGCTACGGTCGCAGGTTCGAATCCTGCCTCGGGTATGGATGTGTGTGATGTCCTTAGGTTAGTTAGGTTTAAGTAGTTCTAAGTTCTAGGGGACTAATGACCTCAGATGTTAAGTCCCATAGTGCTCAGAGCCATTTGAACCATTTGAACTTAGTTGGTGCCACATACCACCACACTTATGATGTGACAACTTATGGAGATCCAATATCGAAAATGTTCAGTTGCATTCAACATCTACCAACAACAACATCATACAAAGTGGTTATACAAACCTCCTGCAGTCTCATGGCCACCACAAGTCCTACCACTTCTGCAACATCCATCTGTCTATGTAGGCGATTACAACAGTCATCACACCCAATGGGAATACAAAGAGAACGATGACAGTGGTGAAGCACTTGAAACTGGGCTGCTGAAAACAATATGTACCTCGTATTTGACGCAAAGGATAGAGATTCCTTCTACTCGGCAGCACGGAGATGAGAATATAATCCCGATCTTTGCTTCGCGACCACAGACAAGGAAAACATACCGCTGAGAATCTCTTGTAATATTCTACCAGACTTCCCACAGAACCAACATCGACCTGCTCTAATAGAAATTGGAAGTAAATTCCCATGGTTACTTCCTTTCCTCTCTTGCAGTGGAATTTACCGAAAGCAAACTGGAAATTTTTTTTCTAACAACCTGGATAAGTGCCTAGGTTGGATGCCTCCTAAACTAAAAAACTACAAGAGGTTTGTTGGACCGGTCATAAGCTCCACAAAAAAGGAAATACCTAGAAGGCACTGTAAACAATATATACCAGGATGGAAGAAAGAATGTGAAAATTAATACCAGGCATTCCTCAACACCAAACACCAGGAAATTGCTGATGACCTACTACACAATCTTGATGTGGCTTGACGAGTATGATGGATGGAAACCGTTCAAGAACTAAATGACGACAATTAGAGTGTGCACAAAGAAACACCAATATATCCAAACAAGATTGCTTCCCATATAGTATCAACCTCTAAAACTCTGCGAGATAGAGCTCACACCCCTCAGATTAAGCATGCACTTGTAACATTAAAATCTCCTTTGTGATGACCAAACGGAATTTTCCTGTGAATTCTTGGCAGAAGACATAACGAGCACTCTCAATGACGTAAGATCGGAAAAAGCACCTGGACTTGATGGAGTCCATCTGGAGTTTCTTCTGAACTGCGGAAAATATGTGAAAAGATGGTTATCAGAATTCTTTACAGATATTATAACACACGGCATAGTCCCTCAGCAAATGAAATGATCAAAAATTGCTGCTCTCTTAAGCCCAGGGAAGCTGAGTAACGAACCAAAGAGCTACCGCCCAGTGGCATTATTGAGCTCTGTTTATGAACTCCTGGAAAGACTTCTCTGTAACCACATTGCCACCAAAATTCTGTAGTCGGTTCCCATAGAGCAAGCGGGGTTCCGCCCTGGAAGCAACTGTATAGACCAGATTATATCACTAACTCCGTACATACAAGCTGGGTTCCAAAGGAAATTAAAAACATCAGCTGTTTTCATAGATCTGTCTGCTGCCTATGACACTGTCTGGAAACATGGCATATTGTACAAATTCATGCAAATAATCCCTTGCTTGAGAACTACCATACTTATAGATGCCATGCTTGCTGCCAGAACATTCCAAGTTGTAACAGGAGAACGTATAAGCGTCCAAAGAACCCTGAAAAACGGCCTACCACAGGGCTCTGTGTCGGCTCCACTACTGTTCAGCTTATATATTGCCGATACACCATCCACGTATTCCAGGAACTTTGGGTACACAGATGATTGTGTCTTGGCAACTCAACACAAGAACTTTGAGATCATAAAAACATCCTTGACATCTGACTTGGAGACATTAAGTACATACTTTCGTAAATGGAGATTACAGCCAAATCCTACAAAACTGAAACTACATGCTTCCAGCTCAATAATAAATTAGCAAGCAAACAACTTGACGTTCGTCTTGGGGGAAATCCGTCTAATGAGCATACAAAGTGCCCTGCCGTCACTTTAGACAGAGTGCTCACTTGTAAACGACCTCTGGAAAATACTGCAACCAAACTAAAGACGAGGAATAATATTCTCCAGAAGCTGTGTGGCACTACTTGGGACCCCTTGGCTGACACACTACACATGTCAGCACTTGGACATGTCGACTTGGCCACGAGTACTGCGCTCCAGTCTGGATGGACAGTGTTCACATAAAAAAAATCGATGTGCAACTGAATAGCATCATGTGAATTGTCAGTGAAACTATGAGATTAACCCCAACACACTGGCTGCCAATTCTGAGCCACATACCACCTGCAGACCTGCGCCGGAAGAATGCTCTTCTCTGCAAATATAGGAAGATAACTGACAACACCAAGCACCCTATACACTGTGACATGCCTGACCTGGAAAGAAACAGATTTTGGGCTAGACAACCAACAATGATAACAGCCAACGAATTGCAGAACATAAACTTTAATGTAATGAAGACCTGGAGGCAACAATGGCGATGGGTGTGCCTTGAGCATTGTCAAAGCCTCCCATGAATCACTGAGAGACCGTCTGGATATGAACTACTGTGTGAAATATTGTTATCCCTTAACAGAATACACACAAATCACGGAAGATGTCAGATACTCTTTACAAATGGGGAAAAACACCAACTCCCAACTGTGCCTGCAGAGCCAACAGACAGACCATCTGCCACATTGTCCAAGAGTGCGACAGAAGAGCATACAGTGGCAAGTTCAGTGATTTTCTCATGGCAACAGGTGCCACAAAAGACTTTATATGTAATCTTAATGTTTGTATTTAATTGTATTGACCATATATAATTTTGATGTTTGTATTTAATTGCGTTGCCCATTATCTGTATGTTTTATACTTCTTATTTAACATATTTTATTATGTTTTTATGTATATATTTCTTTAAACATTTGTAAGAAGCATAAAATGATACGCACTGCCATATGCTAAATAAATAAATGTAAAAGTTATTGGAGACAAAGACTGTTGTATTGGCAAACGAACAGAGGATAATAGTGAAGCACAGCAGAAATAGAATAATGTCATTAGGAGAGAAAGGAAATCCATCATGAGCTAAAAGAAAAAGGTAGCAAAGGCTTGTGAGGAGGCCATAGAGAGTGTACATTCCACAAGATGGCATTTTTGGAAACAAGAAAATCAGTTCCAAAAGAAGGTGGGCCGTATATTAGGTCAGATAGTACGAACAATATAGAAATGCTGCATCCAGAAGGAGAACCCGAAGAACAGCAGAAAACTGTCGCAAGTGTTAGGGAGGAGGTCAAATCCATGTACAGATCTGTCACAGACACTATAAAAATGAGGGGCAAGGCTTTAGAAGATACCCTAGCAGACTGAATCAGTGGTGTGGTCACGTGGAGCAAGAAATGCACACTGTACTATATATTGGGACTTTCAGGAAGATATCTCTGAAATCAGAGTTATGACAGAGCAGTATCCACCAAATACTCTTAAGATGTGTATAAGGTCCTGTTAAAAGAAAGGCGACATATTTCTATTAAAATAAAAGGGAATTCGCAAGGCTAGTAACAAAGTGTGTTACCACAGCTGATCTTTGTGTATAGACAGATTAAGCAGTTATCATGTAGTATATGCAAAACTGCCTCCTTTTGCCTTTGATAGATCATGAAAGCAGAGAAAGAAAACTTACTTTGTCACAAGACATCTATTGGAAGAAGCAGTTTCATGAGATGTTAAACCTGCGAAAGGTTGCTATAATTACCAAGAATCTGAAAAGAGTCTTCATGGAATGTCACTAGTAATACCTCAAGGCTGAGATAGGGAAAAAGTTAGAAGGAGAAGTATATAATAAAGAAGAGAAGAGAAACGGAGAGCAACACAAGGAAAGCACAGAAGAAATATGTTGCAGGAGTAAGAAAAGCAGAAACTTAAAAGAATTATGAAAACAAAAGGAACATCTAGAAGAAAATAAAATGGAAGTATAAAGAAGGAGATGTGGGTATTTACAGAACAACATTGAATAACCACAATTAGTATGCATGACATTGTGGAGAAAGAATTGCCTGTAGCATCAAGAGTACTGGGAATCCTGGAGTATCATATTTTCTAGGGGGAGAAGTGTTAAAGCCACTACACTACACTACACTACACATGTTAACAATGGTGTTTGGCATTTGTCTGGACTGTGCAAATATTTCTAAATTTTGCAGTTATAATACATAAGTATAGTATATAAATATAGAATTTATTATGTTCAGATCGAGATCTAACCATTGTCTGGGATATTTTACTTGCAAATTCATATGCCATTAATTAACTGTGAATAATTTTTGTTCACATCAGAAATTTAAGAGTAGGTTAACCTCAAGACATGGTAAGACATCAAAGGAAGGCAGCATTTTGACACAGAACAGAGCAGTGTACTACAAACATAGCAAAACTAAGCATGTTATGTAACAGCCCTTGTTAAGTAGGGCTTACAAAAACTTTGAGAGGCAATGTGCAAGCAAATGTAAACTGAACTATTATCTATATAGAGGAAGTGAGAAGTGACATATAGTGAGAGTGGATGTTTTGATTTCTGAATATGGAGTCCATATTAGAATACTCATAAATTAGTTGTTCATCAGCACTGTACATAAAGAAAAATGTTGAAATTTCATGTCTCATCAAAAATGTAGTCCAGTAAATTCCAACAGCATACAAGTGTTAGTGACTCTAATTGCCATATACAGCCTCATCTGTCAAGAAATGGTTCTATAGAATGGATGATTTCTTCAAACAGATGTATTAATTTGTTATTTAAATTGTTTTTGGTGCCTATGAATCTGTTTAAATCACTATATTCATGGTAAAAACAATTTAGTTGGATAATTTATTGTGTATCATACTAATACTTAGTACTGTACTACATGAAGTTATTTTGCAGCTGTAGAATGTTGTTTGACAACTTTGATTGACTGATGACAATATATTTTGTAAGAGAGTAAATGTGTTATGAGGCTATGGCCAGTATGTCTAGAAGTAAAGATATTCAGATTTTGAAAATGGGCATAATCTGAAGTCAGTATAGGTTGCAGCCAGCCATAATGAACTCTGTTTGAGATCTTAGTCCAATCCCATTGACACTGTCAGTCAGTTTGGGCTCTTTCATTGATTAAGCTCAGAATTTTCGCCCAGATTCATTGTTCGTTGGCTAAGCTGCCTGCTATATCATTAGAAAAATGGCACTCTGTCCTGGAACCCACAAAAACTCATTACTATTCTATCTTGCTGATTTTTATTGACTTCTTTCATAATGTCTGTAATTATGGGCATGCATATTATTGTTCTATTTTGCTTTTTAGAGCTTGTCAGTACACTTATAGGATCATCTAATATCAGCATACAGCTTTGCATCTATAATCGACTATATTTTTTGCCAGAACAAGTAGTTGGACAACTACATGTAAGAAAATATTAGGTAACTTGGAAGTTCTTCAATAAAAAGCTTCCATCTCAAATTCTTGTCATTGTACACTCCTAAAAACCATATAACTTAATTTTCTTTATTGATTCATTCCATACACTATCGTTAAAGTAAAGGTTATCTCTTGTGTTGCACAGAACTGAACGTGTCATATGGAGCCAAGGTCACTTTATAATTGTATAGTAGGAAACTGGTAAACAAGATATGTTGGTACTTACTTGTCAGGCTCAAAACAATTACCAATATAATTACCTGAAACGAAAATTCTGTTATTAATGCTAAGGAAATAGCAAGAAAGGCAGTTTTGAAACAAAACACTATGGCTGTCGCGACCGTGCACTATTTGTTACTCTCCACTGACAACCCATTGTGCACATTTGAAACTCGAAATAAATACCTTTCAGTGTACACAGGATACTGTGACCACTGTCAAATTAGATCTCATGCAGAAGCCGGTGCAGCATCGGTGCAATTTCTATTTTAGCTTGTCTGCAGTTTCATGAGGCATTGGTATGAGAAGCGCCATATGTCAACTTTTGAGTACTATGTACAAATGCACTATGCCTTTTCATTCACCTTTTCCTTTATTAAAGAACTTTCACATCGATAGCAACCCCATCATTGACAGAGGACTTTTGATGCAATCTACCTTTCTATTATGAGCCCATCACGAATCGAAATATTAATAGGGAAGAACATAAAAACAAATTTAATGCTCATATTTCTAAAATAAAGAAATATAAATTAAAAGTAAACACTGTACCCCTTAAGTTTTTCCATCATAAGAAAATGGTCATGAGAAAAGAGTGTCAATCAGAAACTGCTGTCTTTTTACTGAGGTGAATGATGCTGTGGAACTCCTCTGTTCATAAATCAGTATTTCATTTTAGGAAACGGCTCAGGGTCAAAAATATTCAGCTTGTTTCATTTCTCTATACTCGTATTTGTGACTTAATGGGTATGGAACTTTGGAAATTAGTTACGTGAGATCAGTTTCCATTTGCTCATTACTCTGTCAAATGATTTTAAACAGTTTAACTTACAAATGATCATTTAATCTGTAAGTAAACGTTCTGGGTGAAACTTGACATATATATAATGGGGTCAAAGTAATGCAATATGTATTTTTTCGTTTTTGTCTAATTTCACTTTTGAGAAGTAAAACACAACCCAAAAGATAATTTGGTATATTATATTTAGAAGGAACATCTGTGAAACTTTGACATATAAAAACGTTTCATGTAACAACTGAAATGTATTTAATGTTCTAGAAAACTGTGTAATCAAATTTTGTAGTAATTTCAAATTTTAGAAAATACCATTGCATCATCAATAAATTTTGAGAAAAGAAAATTTTTGTTACAGCTTAAATTAAAGAAGCTTTCACGCCATGTAAATCCATGTCTAATAAAGCTAATTTCTGAAATACCATTTTTGACAAATAAGCTGGACACAGTGTGCTGTTGGAGTATTTTCAACACACTGAATTAAAAGATTGAAATATTCATTATCATTCTAATTATTTATTTTACTTATTTTTCTTTTATTTTTAAGTTGTTACTTTGCACTAACCTTTTTATTTTGTGTTTTAGTTTACTGTTTCACCAATGTGTTGAAAATAATGAGTAACTCATTGTCATGATACAAAATCAATGCATAATCATAATCGGTAAAGAAATGCTTAAGACATGACGTTTTTAACATTATGCATATAGAATGAACGAAATGTCTTCACATGATACTCATGACAAATAGCACAATATTAAATAGAATTTAGTAGGATTCTCAAACTGCAGCATGTGAGCCTCTAAATATACTTATTTTTACAATTCAGTATACTGCAGAACATGAGTGAAGAGAACTGACAATTTACTAGTTATTGCAGCTTGGTTATATTATTTATCAAGTGGGGATTGTCATCATAATCATCCAGCAGAACAAGACCAGAAATTCTTCTCACAAAGACCTACCAACCTCGAAGAACTTATACAGCCAACGAATGTACCTGTCCCAGTGAGTCCTTTGGAGTCACCATGTGACCAAATTCCTTGTCCTCTGATATGATACTCAAAATGGTTCTTTAACCCTGACCACCACAATCATCTAACAATGATATAGATTTTTCTACCAGAGTGTGAAAGAAAAATTCTTTCAAATATCTTTTGACCTGATCAGACGTTGGTTTACAGGACTTCTAATCTATGACAAAAACATTTGGCACTTCAAAGACTCTCCATTAATAATTTTTTAAACTACAAAGAGGGGGGGGGGGATGCTCAGTATGGAAAAACCATTTTGAGATTTTGAGCATCATACCTGGGGTCAAGGAACTTATTCATATTTTTTATATATCATGTGGTGATTGACCCCAAAAGGCTCAATAGCACAGGTACAGCCAAAGGGTCATATATGTCCTTCGAGGTTGGAAGAACTTTGTGAAATGATTTTCTGCTCTAGTTCTGATGAATGATTGAGATATCAATATCCACTTGATAAACAATGTAATCAAGCTGCTGTCACTAGTACATAATCATTTCTCTTCACCAAGGTTTTGCAGTTCACTGAAATATGCCTTGTAGAAATCAGAATATTCAGAGGATTACCCACTGGAATTTAAGATTCCTGTTGAATTCTGTTTTACACTGTATTTTCTGTCATGTGTATTATGTGAAGAAATTTCGTTTAGTTTATGTGCATGGTGAAAAAAACATCATGTTTTAAGTATTTCTTTATATATTGCATTGTTATATTGATTTTGTATCATAATAATAAGTGACTCATTATTTTAACTAACAAAAGAAGCATATATGAAATGGTAAACTGAAGAAAATAAAAACGTTAATATATAATATAAAAATAACAATTTAAAACAAAAAACAAAAATAAGTAAAATAAATAATTGGAATAATGATGAACATTTAGGTGTTTCAGTCAGGTGTGTAGAAAATACTCTGACAGTGCATTGTGTGCAGATTATTTTCCGAAAATCATATTTCAAAAATGAGCTTTAATACACATGGATGAATGTGGTGTGAAAACTCCTTTAATTTATCTTATAACAAATTTATTTTTCAAAATTAATTAATGATGTTGTATTCTGCAAAATTTCAAATTATTGCAAAAGTTGATTATACTGTTATCAAAAATGTTAATTACATTTCAATTTTCATATGAAACATGTTTTTTATATATTATGATTTTGAAGATATTTTCTCTAAATATAATACTCCAAATTATATTTCATGGTATGTTTTAGTCCTTAAAAGTGAAACTGGGTAAAAACGAAATAAAGCGTATTGCATTATTTTGACTCCTCTACATTCCCATCAAGTTTCATGAAGATCGTTTATTTATGTTCCCTTGTTAGTCCCGCTCCGATCAACTGGTAAAACTGGGTGAACTCCGGTCAAATAGCGTGTTTGCTTCAGCACCCGCTTGTCAACCTTTGAGATCCTGCAATACTGTAGCGAAGTAGTAGCAATAAATCCATTGTTGAACTTGAGTGAGCTGTGTATGCGGCTGTTGCATGAACCAAGTGCATTGCTGTTACATAATTAATGTTAGCGATAGACACGTCTGTTCGGTAGAAGTAATTTCTTTATGATGCTACTCGTACGAAATAATACTGTAGAAATAGCGTTCTGACATAGGCGCGCATTTACAGTCGCTAGCTGGGGTAAAGATAGGAATAGAGGAGGAGGAGAAACCACATACCTCTCCTGGTTAATTCTCAAACCATATTTTAGTATTTCATGAATTATTGTGAAATAAATATCCGAAATAGGTCCGCCAAGCACCACAAAAATTACGCCCTCCCTCCCTCTGCGTCTGCACACCTATTAGCCACCACTCCTATATAGCTCATAATTTTCCTGCTGTTATTGAATACAACTGACAACTTCACAATTATTTGAAATCGATATACTATAATGCTGTCATTTGGTCCAAAAACAAAAGTAGGAAGCCAAATTCCCTGCAGCCAGTGATTTCTGATTTCTGTAAGTACCATGTCGTGTGTTATCTTTGAGCACGCCGGTGCTTGGAGCTGCCAGCTGCGTGGCTTGAATCTGTGTTGACTAACTTGCCGCATGGTGTTTTCGTGTCAGTTGTAATTTTTGACGGATCTGCCTAGGTTATTTATTTCACAGTAATTTATTAAATACGAATAATGGTGTTAGATTTAGATCTCTTCAGGCCTGAAAAAGGCGGTGATATCGAGAAAATTAGAAAAAATCAAGCGAACAGATTTAAAGACGTCGGGCTTGTTGATGAAGTTGTAAAGAAAGATACAGAATGGAGACAGTGTAAGTGCGATATGTTTAAGACTGTAGAACATTAAGAAATATGTTGCTAGTGCAGTCACCGTAACTGTCGTTGAAATCAATGTGGTTGCGGTCACTGTATGACCATGTGTTAAATAGCCAAAACGGCCGTGTATCAATAATGTTCCCTAACATGCGGGTCTCGCTTCTTGGCGAGAAACATTGCCCCAATACATACTCGTGTTTAGTTGGTGGTAAAGAGCAGTCATTTTGTATAGCATTGAAACTGCAAAGTACTCCCTATTTCCGTGTCCTTAGAGTGCCTAATTTTGTTAACAAACATGTTCCCCATTTTTTTCAGTGCGTCATCAGTTGGATAACCTGAATAAACTGAAAAATCTGTGCAACAAAGTAATTGGCGAGAAAATGAAGGTAAATAATACAGAGAAAATTTGTTAAATGTAGCTACAAGTATACTGTAACCATGTGGGCCGTATTCATTCGTCACCACTGTTTTTGATCTAGACCACTGGAAATAATGGAGCGTTTTGTTTACTGTGTGAGTTGTCAGAAACATAATTATTTCAGCTGGAAAGAGAGAAGAAGTTTTGCAACATGCATTAGTCTATCTATGCAGAAAGATAAAAAAAACAAGTTAGGCTGATGAAGATAGAAACCTTTATTTAGAGAGAGAGAGGGGGATGAATTTCAGCGATATTTATCACGACAGCCTCTACAGTCATTTTTCTTCTGTAAGCTGTGCCAGGTAAACTAGTGTTAGACATGCTGTTTCAATTACACCAGAATATTCTATTGTGAGTGCATAGTGTTAATATAGCTTGAGTGGAGTGCCTACAGTAAAAGTATGGAAATTTATTCATCCAAGGAGCGTTTCAGTATCTGGATTTTAAAGGTTAATAAAAGGAAAAACAATATTGAACAAGTTATCCCAACATTTGCCTGAAATAAGTTAGGAAAACCTGCATCAGGAGGCCTCTATGGAATATGAGAATTTATCGTGTAACTGGAACTAATGCCTTAACAGTTCCACTCACTTGTTCAATTTATAATAAGTGTACAGTGCTCCTGTATTTTTTCTTTAATTGAATTTTTCCTGCTTGGTGGTTTTATAGATGGTTTGGACATTTTGCAAAGTCATTAACAGGTGATTTGAATGTTTTACATAGCACCTTTCACTACAAGTGGAGACTAGGTGGGACGCTGGACACCCCCTCCCAACAAATAAGAAAAATAAAATAAAATCTATTGCAGCCATGGTTGTGGTGACAGGCTGTTCTTTAAGTTGAAAGATGACAATCTTGTTGAGAGTTGGCCAAGCCATCAAATATGGATGCCGGATAATGGTTGTGGCAATAGATTAACTCATAGTGTAGCCTAATTTTTATATTTGTATCATATTTAAATGTATTTTTCATCACAAAAACCAAAACTACAAGGTAAAATGTAACAGTGGAAGCTCTACGCTGGAGTAACAATAATATGGAAAGAATAGATTGCTACTCACCACATAGAGGAGGCATTAAGTTTTAGACAGGTACAGTGTAAAGAAAAATCAGAAATATTTAAGCTTTTGGACGAAGTCCTTTCTTAGAAGTAGAACTGTCAGACAACCCACAAACACATTACTACCATCTCCAAGTTCTCAGGCCTGACTGCCAATTGTTTGGAGTGTGGCCGTAGTGCATGGAGACAGTAGTCATGTGTGAGTGAATTGTTGTCATGTGAATATGTGATAGTTCTACTTCTGAGGAAAGACTTTGTCCAAAAGCTCTAGTACTCTTTCAATGTGTCTGTGTGTGTGTGATTCACCGCCTCCTGTATGTGGTATGTAGCAGTCTATCCCTTCCATATTGTTAAAACTTCAAGGTCAATTCAGGAAACATATGTTGATGCACATTATGTGTGTATAGTGCACATGAACTGCAAAAAAAAAATGCAAGAGGGTCCACTACATAACTGGGGTGAGTGCAAGATAAAATGTACACTGTGAGATCAAAAGTATCTGGACACCTACAAAAACCTACATTTTTCATATTAGGTTCATTGTGCTCCCACCTACCACCAGGTACTCACTATCAGCGACCTCACTAGACATTAGACATCTTGAGAGAGCAGAACGGGGCGCTCCGTGGAACTCATGGACTTCAAACATGGTCAAGTGATTGGGTGTCATATTTATGTACGCGAGATTTCCACACTCCTAACATCCCTAGGTTCACTGTTTCTGATGTGATAGTGAAGTGGAAATGTGAAGGGACACATACAGCACAAAAGCGTATAGGCTGGCCTCCTCTGTAGACTGACAGAGACCACCGATAGCTGGAGAGGGTCATAATGTATAATAGGCAGACATCTATCCAGACTGTCGCACAAGAATTCCAAACTGAATCAGGGTCCACTGCAAGTACTATGACAGTTAGGCGGGAGATGAGAAAACTTGGATATCATGGTCAAGCTGCTGCTCATAAGCCACACATCACTCCCGAAAATGCCAAACAATCCTTGCTTGGTGTAAGGAGCATAATCATTGGACGATTGAATTGTGAAAAAGCGTTGTGTGGAACGACGAATCACGGTACACAATGTGGTGATCTGATGGCAGGGTGTGTGTATGGCAGATGTCTGGTGAATGTCATCTGCCAGCATGTGTAGCACCAACAGTAAAATTCGGGGGCCGTGGTGTTATGGTGTGGTCTTGTTTTTCGTGGAGGTGGCTTGCACCCCCTTTTTTGCATGGCACTGTTACAGCACAGGCCTGCATTGATGTTGTAAGCACCTGCTTGCTTCCCACTGTTGAAGAGCAATTCGGGGATGGCAATTGCATCTTTCAGAATGATCGAGCACCTGTTCACAATGCACGGCCTGTGGCAAAGTGGTTACATGACAATAACCCTGTAATGGACTGGACTGCACAGTGTCCTGACCTGAATCCTATAGAACACCTTTGAGGTGTTTTGGAATGCTGACTTCATGGCAGGCCTCACTGACTGACATCGATACCTCTCCTCAGTACAGCACTCCGTGAAGAATGGACTGCCATCCCCATGAAACCTTCCAGCACCTGGTTGAATGTGTACATGCGAGTGTGGAAACTGTCATCAAGGCTAAGAGTGGGCCAACACCATATTGAATTCCAGCATTACCTATGGAGGGCGCCACGGAGTTGTAAGTCGTTTTCAGCCAGGTGTCTGGATACTTTTGATCACATGGTGTATATTGTGGTATTTATCACAGAATTACAAAACACTGAGCTTTAAAAGATATGAACTTCTAAAACAGAAATAGTATTTCAGAACATCAGCTTCTCATTTTTAAACTTCAGTAGCTTGTTATACTTTCTGACATTACTGTCGTGTTGTTCATCGTCCTCAGTGGATTTCACATGCAACGATTCAGCCGACTCTGTCCTGGATGAGATTTTCACTCTGCATTGGGGTGAGAGCTGATATGAAACTTCTTGCAGATTAAAAGTGTGTGTCATTCTGCAACATTCGCAGAAGAGCTTGTGTGAAGTTTGGGAGGTAGGAGATGAGGTACTGGCAAAATTGAAGCTGTGAGGACAGGTCATGAGTCGAGCATGAGTAGATCAGTGGTAGAGTATTTGCCCGCGAAAGGCAAAGGTCCCCTTCGAGTCTCGGTCCGGCACACAGTTTTAATCTGCCAGGAAGACTCTGTCCTGATTGCTCCAGGAATTAGAAGGTTTTTGCAAACACTTCCACATTCCTAACCACTTATGAAATCTTATTTCATTTTCCATCACAGCTTTCTTTAATTTCAGAAGGATCTAGACAGAAACTACTTTAATCAGGATTGTTAATACATTTTGGGCATCTTTTACACCACGTCACTCCATTGTGTCTTTCACCAAATGGTAAAAGCTGTATATTATGAATGGATCATTTGACATACATATTCTAGTTTACTATAAGGACTCTGGACTCACTGTCAAAACATGCCATTCTTGTGATCTGTTACTGCTAAAAGGAATATGAGTATTGTGCTCAGTCACATACGTTTTTATAGTGTCTTTCATTTCTTTTGCTACCTCAACCCATAGCTAACCATACATTTTAGCGAGCATGATCGCTCCACTTCCTAATCTTCTGGGATAACTGGCTTCCTTCAAGTGGGACAAATGAAGACTGTGGTACCACGTCTCAGCTTTGCCCCGTGACAGCATCCGGATGTTGGAAACTGCTGCAACCAGGACTTCACTCATTACACATGAGAAAAGACACAAGTAAAATGACAAATATTTAATAGTAGAAATACAGTGAAACTAATGGGCTGGCAACCCACATGAATTAGGGGGTTATGGGTAGGACAAACTAAATGTATGACAATCCTAATAATATAGACATGAAAACAAATACTGATGCTAAAATCAAGCAAACTACATCATCAGCAGTCAAGAAAACTGCAAAGAACCTGAAAACACTAACAGTAGTATCAGAAATTCCACGTGACCTATGTCCATGGTACCATGACCTCACACTCAAACCCAAAACTCTGTGGCGCAAATTTCACTTGACCTATATTGCTTAAGTGAAATGCACGAACCCGCACGTAACACCACCACATGGTGCGAGAATTTCACTTGACCTACACACTGTAGCTCAGCCATCAAAACCATACACACATCTACAAATCTGGTAGGCCTATCTAGCATTTCACTTGACTATTATAACTAAAGCAAAGTCAGCAGTATGACAAAATCAAAACAGGCTCACATAGCTAAAATCGAAAATATAACTTTACTAGGTGCCCCCCTCCCCAACTGCCCAAAAATCAACAAAACCCACACCCCAAAGACTATTCACCTAACAACATTAAGGACAAAAATAATCAGGAACACACTTCCTCCTGCCACACTCATCTAAAATGAGAGTGGAGATGAAAAGCATCTCTTCCCCCTCTCTGTTACTGTTTTCATAACCCTCAATACCTATCTATGTTATTGTACAAGCCCCAGTACGATAGTCCTGAATTTCGACACTGTGTCTCGCTATCAAATGCTGATACCCACTATTCCCTGAGCCTTTATATGAAAAAAATTAACCTGACACAAGAGTTGTATAATCCTCAGTTAAACTCAATTTTTTGTCCATCTCTCCACCACACAGAAAACGTCCAAAAACCCAGCACCTGAAACAAAAGTGTCCTACAGCCATTTGCCCACAAGATGATTCCCCTTCCCAAACTTTTGTTTCCCAAATGCAGAGTCTTTGGTTTCAACAACCTCCCCACCTCTGCACATTCCCGTACAGTTCATAAAATTTTGAACACACTTCCTGACAAAACAAAAACCAATCTAACACAGGATGGTCGCTTATGTCTGTCTTGTGAGAACAAAACTCAGTAGATGGATAATAATACAATATCAGTAACGTAATCTTTTGAATGGCCAGCCTAGAATCCTCAAATCAGTAACCCATTCTGGATAGACAGCCATATGTTAACCCATCAATAATGCCACATACACTTGTATGTGGTCCAAGATGCAGCCACGTGGTTCAATCTCATTTCATGTAGTTGGCAGTGAGACCAAATAACTGCTGAAAATTAATGGCTGTCAACATATTGTTCACTATAGCCATATGCGAGGAACTACTGGTGAACATAGTTATCATATCTGTAACTAACAAGAAACAGAACGTAAGTATCTGACCATACACATCATACAGCCCTAATAATCCCAAACACGAAAACAAATCCATTTGTCACAACTGCCAATATCAAAATAACACACTGCCACAAACTCTTTCAGTATTATGCTCACACACAGCACTCACCATGTCAATCAAATGAATTGCTAACATACCTCACAAACAACTTAGAAACATAAACTTTACACATTACAGAGCGTCACTACATAGCCCAACTTGGCAAGGTCCAGTTCAAATTGCCTGCACCACCGTGACGTCATACAACGTACATTTACGTCACAGGTCACGGAAGGCAGGTGATACCACAAACTTTGGTTGACCGTCCTCTTGTCCTTTGAGGTGAGAATAAAACAAGTCCTCTTTAGTCCATATTTCCTGGCAACATTCTGATACATTGGGAGATTCATTCACTTTTGCTGTCGCTCCTAGCAGTTGGTCCTGTGAGTAGGATTTACTTTACTTGATTTCACTTGTGGCATTTTTTGCAACTTGACACTTTTTGCTTGAAATACATCAAATTTATCTTGTATGATCATTCGGAATATGCTGTCTGAAAATTACCCCAAGCTGCATAAAACTCCCCAGTTTTTTTTCCCCAAAATTCCCTTTTCTACCACACAAATGTCCAGTAGTTTTATTCCTTGCTTGAAGAATGTTTGATGTAAGATGGTAACAGCAGAAAATTTCATTATTGTTGATGCACTAGTACAGTTTAAAACTAATTCTTTTGTTATATTTCTTTAAACTAGTGCTTTTGTAAACATGTTATTATTATTATGTAGTATTCTACCTAGTGGCAGGTCCATGTCTTCGTACGGAGAATTTCTGATTCCAGTGTTCCCTGTCTTCAGCTTCTTCCTTCAGTCTGTTGTATCTCCTTCCATCTTTCATGTCGTCCAGATGTTGAATTCTTCTTCTTCCTCATCCTGCGTTTCCTCTGAGTTTCCCTTCGATGACATCATGTATGAGTCCCTCGTGTCTAAGTACATGTCCAATCCAGTTGGCCTTTCTCTGAAGAATTGTACGTAGAATACTTCTCTTCTCTCCTACTCTTAGCAGTACATCATCATTTTTTATGCAATCTGTCCACTTGATCTTTTCCATTCTCCTCCAGCACCACATTTCAAAGCTTTCTAAGTATTTTTTCTACTTCTTTCTCATGGTCCATGTCTCTACTCCATACAGTGCAATACTTCAACTGTAGCACTTTACCAGTTTTTTCCTCAATGCCAAAGTCAACTTTCTGGTCAGCAGAGTCCTCCTCTTGTTGAAAGCAGCTTTGGCCGTGGCGATTCTTGCTCAGATTTCGTTGGTGCAGTGGGCATGTTAGGAAAATAATTTAATCAGGATACATGCAACTGCATGAGGAGGATTGCTCTTGCAGGCAATAAAGGTTATTTGACAAAAATTCAGATTCCTGTGGAAGTGGTGAGGCTGTGTGTTAGTTACTACAAATTTACGTGTTTGAAAATTACTCTCAAGTATTCCATTCATTAGTTTAACAGCTGATTTATTGTGCAGCGTGATATGGGATTGAACTGTATTGCCAATATTGTTCACTTTTGTGACTGCAAGGACTGGGAGTTTGGTCAATCAAGTATACACACAGAATATCAATGTAGGCTACAATCAGGACATCATATCAACCACTTAACGAGGTCTGTGGTGACCAACATTGTCTGCAGTAAAAAGCAAATAATCATTAATGACAAATGCTTGTGTTATACCAAACTGTAAATGACACATCATACCTATCTTGTACTGTTGTCAGAAAGTCATTGCAAGTGACAGTAAGCAAGCATTCCCACCATGGAGGATTTTGGTCCACGTGATCAATGGATCAGTGATGCAGCTATATTGTGCATTAAATTTGTACAATTGCTTCCTATTCTACCCTCTCTACAGACAAAACTTTATTGATTGACAAGGTTGAATTAGGATTTCTTGTCAGTGTGTAGTTATAAATGAGAATGATCATTTGAAGTAAATGAAAGTGGACAGCCTTGCACAGTGGGTCTACAATCTCATTATTTGAAAATCAATCGAGCACTGGAACACATGTTGTAGCACCCACCAGACTTTAATGGTCGGTTTCTACGCTATCAGTGACTCGACATGTCACAAATACAAGCATTTCAGTCTAACGAAGCATTTCACCACTGCTGTTTGTTCTGAAATAAACCTGTTATAGTGAAAATAAACCATTTGTACAGTTCTCCCCTTCAGAATTGTACTCCTGTCATTCATGAAAATAAACCATTTGTGCAGCTCTCCTCTTCAGAAGTGTACTCCTGTCATCTATGTACTCAATCATTTAGTTATTTCACAGAGTGAATGTATTGCAAAATGAAAATAAACAAAAGCAGCATAACTATGATATATTCATGATTCCGAATATTGTAACAATTGTTAACTATTGTTCTACCACAAAGTTATGAGAAAACTAAACAATATACAAAGATTCTTGTATTGTAGTTTTCCAGCTAAAGGTCACATAAACGATAGTATTAGCAGCTTCAGTTTCTTAGAAAGGCATTATTAGATGATTTTGATGTATGACTTAACATTGCACAACTCATTCTGAATAATTATAGAAAAGTATTTTCATTGTAATGCCATGTTTAAGAGGTAATACTCTTATATGATATTAATATAGAGCCTCCAGGAAGGGCAGTTAGTGTTTCGCTGACGGCAGGTTACGTGAACCCAATTGAAACTGAAAATGTGTGAAATTAGCATCATTAGTTCAATCACTCCAAATGTGGAACCATTTGGAAGAATGTCCACATTTAGAATGCCCCACAGTGAGTAACCACAACTAAAATTTGTAGGAACCTTGCAGTAGAGAGAGCAGTGGGCAGTCTAGCCATTTAGGTTCAGTCTAACCACTTAGTTTCATAAAGTCAAGAAGTAGGCTATGATCTTTACAATTTTTGATAATCAGTAGCCATTAAAATTGAAGTGTTGAAGGCAAGGAATGGTAAACATGAAAATCATAACAATATCTGGGCACCTATAGAAAACAACAGCATTCATTTTTGCTTTTAATTATGAGAGTAGTTCAAGACAAGTTTCATGTGCCTGAAATCATATCTCCAGTTCCTTAATGGTTGCTGCATTATGCTGGGCAAAAGGAAGTCCGACATAATATTAGGACATGGCTTCTGTCACCTCAGCGCACACTATCTTCTCCCAGATATTTTTTGCAAGTCTTTTGTTGTTGGAAATTAAGATTGCAGAGTAGCAGCTGATTTTAAATTATCACTAACATAATGTTATATAGTCACAGGAAAAGTAAAGACTAGTTTCTAGCAGTATCATCAACATCGTCATCATCATCATCAGTTTTCTGCTATATTAGCAGGTCCTTTGCCTCTCCATTTTCTGCGATCCATTGCTTCCTTCTTAAGGCTGCTGTATATTTTACCGTCCATCACGTCATCCAGTATCTGAAATCTCTTCCTTCCCCATTTCCTTTTCCCTTCTACATAACCTTCTAAAACTGTTTTTATCAGTCCGTCATTCTTTCTAAATATATGCCCAACTCAATTTCTTTTTCTTCTTTTTATTACATCTAGTAACTGTCTTTTTCTCTCCCACTCTTCTCAGTACCTCTTCATTTTTTACTCTGTCCCTTCAACTTATTGTTTCCATCCTCTGTCATGTCCATGTCTCAAAAGTGTCCAGCCTTTCTCTGTCTTTCTTTCTCAAAGTCCATGTTTCAGCACCATACAGAACAACACTCCATGCAAGACATTTTATGAGTCTCTTACTCTCTGTCCAGAGTGCTGCAGAAAATTCTCCTTTTCGTAGAAAATTCCTCTTTTGCCATTGTTATCCTTGTTTTAATTTCTGTGGTGCACTTCCAGTTGGTGTCTATCCTGCTTTCAAGATACTTAAATTTGGCACCTGTTCTAATATTTCTCCATTCTGCATAATTTTTATTTCTTTATTTCCTCCTAGTGCCAATACTTTTGTTTTCTTTGTGTTAATATTCATTCCATAATTTTTTCCATGAGTTTCAATGGTGTCCACCAAATCCTGTAATTCTTTTTCCCCTGTGCTAGAAGGACCATGTCATCAGCAAACCTCAAACACTCTACTCTTCTTCCTCCAATTTCTACTCCTTTGTCATCTAATGAGCATTGGTCAATCATATTTTCCAAGTAGAGGTTGAAAAAGGTTGGTAATAGACAGCATCCTTGTCTTAAACCTTTTCCTAGTCTGATCCAGTTTGTACTTTTTCCTCTCACTTTAACTGAGGCTTTTTTATGAAGATACAATGAGTTTACAAGTCTTCTGGTTTTCTAGTCCACTCTCTTTTCCCTCATTATAGTTGCCTGCTTGTCCCAAACCACACTGTCGAATACCTTTTCTAGATCGGTGAAGCACAAATATAGGTCTCTCCCTTTTTCAATAAACCTTTCTCCCAAGATTTGTAAGAGCCCTATTGCATCTCTGGTGCCCGTATTCCATCTAAAGCCAAACTGCTCCTCACCAAGATTCTCCTCCATTACTTTTTCAAGTCTCTTATTAATTATTCTTAACATCACTTTGGCTGCATGTGAAATGAGGCTGATTGTCCTGTGCTGTCCTGTGCTTCCTTGTTTTTTCGGTAATGGAATCATTACTGTTGTCAGAAAGTCCTCAGGCCATTCACCACTGTCATATATTTTATTACATAACCTCAATATTTCTCTTATTCCGTCTTGGTTCCAGCATTTTAATATTTCTCCCGTATCCGTACCTATCACTTTGCCATTTTTCATTGCAGCTACAGCAGACTTTACTTCTTCTATTATGATGGTTGGGTCCTTTCTTGTCATCACTTACACTGTTGAGTGATTCAAGTTCCTGAGTTTCTGGTTTGTGACGTGTGTCATATAGCTCTTTTAGATATTCTTCCCATCTCTGGAGGACATTGTCACACTCTTTGTACACTACTTCTTCGTCTTTACTCAAAATTTCCATAGTAGCATTTCCTGCTCAGTTTTGATCCCATGTCATAGTCTTTACTATGATTGTATAGTAAGTCGTATCTTCCCTTCCTGTCCAGTTCTTCAATTGCATCATGTTCCTCTTTTAGCCATTTTTTCCTAGCCTGCTCTGTTTCTCTTCGCAGTTCATTATTTAACCTTAGGTACACATATTTCTTGCATCTTCAGTGTTCTTGTTTTAAAATTTTCTTCTCTCCTCCATCTTGTAAATCATTTCTTGTGTGACCCATGTCTTTTGCCCTTTGCCCTTTTACATATCCAATATTTTGCTGTACTGCTTTAATGATTCCTTCTTTCAGCATATTCCAGTACTCGTTGGCATTATCAGGTGGTTCTTTGTCTCGCAATGTGTTTAGAAACTCACGTGACAGCTTTTCTGTAATTTGTTCTTTGTAGGATCTTATCTCTTCTACATCCCACTTCTTCGCCATGGTCACCTTCTTCAGTTTTTTCATTCTTATTTCTATTTCTGCCGTAAGTTGTGGTCGCTATTAATATCTGCACCTGGTAATGTGTGAACCTTCTTGATTCCATTCCTGTATTTTTCTTCTACCAGCATAAATTGGATTTGGTTTTTATATTTATCCCATGGTGATTTCCAAGTGTAGAGGCTCTTCTTCTGGTTCTTGAACAATGTGTTTGCCACTATCAGCTGCCATTCCCTGCAGAAGTCATTTAGCCATTCATCTCTATCATTTCTCTTTCCAAGACCATGACTGCCTACTGTTTCCCTCTTTCCCTTTTCCCACAATGGTGTTCCAGTCTCCCATTACTATTTGCACCATTTATTTTTTATTTTTGTCCGTTATTCTCACTATTACATTGTACGTTACCTCTACAATTTGGTCATCATGTTCTGAGGTTGGCATATACACCTGGACTATCAGTAAATCTTTTTGTGCTCCTTTCAGCCTTACACCAAAAACCAGGTCATTTGCAAAGTCCACATATTCCACACATTTAGCCAATTCCTTTGTCATAATCATTCCTACTCTGATCATACCTTTTACTTCTCTTCCTGAGTAGTACAATACATTTTCATCTGACTGCAACCCTCCACATCCATTCCATCTTACCTCAGCAACTCCTATGAGGTCCATACGACTCTTTTCCATCTCTCTTTTAAGGTTTTCTAGTTTTCCTGCTTGTAGCAGTGTTCTAACATTCCAGGTACCAATTCTCGTTTTGATTTTTTGCCTCCTTTCAAGTTGTCTGGAACATCAGAATTATTTCTTAAGTTTTCTGGCATAGTGGTATATACACTGTTGAAGAGTGCATCATTGCAGCTTTGGGTGGGGAAAAAGTATTGGCAGATTGCAGTGATGAAATGGTACTGAAATGTGAACATAATTTGATTGTGCAGTTTGAAAGGCAATGAACTGGATTCAAGCCCCAGCTGGCATGCTTTGTTAACCTATCATTCATACGTGCAGCTAGCATTAGATCGTTATTTGTGTGAAAATGTTCCTAAGAGATTAGAAGTTCATACAGATATGCACAATGAATATTTCCCACTGTAGCAGTGCGTGTGTGCTTTGTTGAAAACTGCTGAGAGATTAAATGTTTGTGCCAAACTGGAACTTAAAAATAGAAATTTGTCTGTCAATGGCAGTGCTCTATGGACTGAATTATCCAGGCACATTTTACAGTCCATTCTCACAATTTGGCAAGTAAGACAGAGATTCCGGCAGAATTGAAGCTGTAAGGATGGGCCATGAGTTGTCTGCATAGCTCAGTCAATGAAGGTGTATCCCAATAAACCAAGGTTTCGAGATCGAGTCCCAGTTCAGCATAAAATTTTAACTATGCACGTGTGTTTCTGCATTGATGTAGTTGCTAAAAATCTAACAAATATAGGAAAGAATGAAAAATTAAATATCTATGTCATTTTATTCATCGTCTTATGATTCCTGTTTTCGTTTCCTTTTCTTTTGTCTTGTTGACTGTCCACAGTATTTTGCATTTTATCCTTTCTCGTGTGACCTCTGTACTCGCCTCATTTTTCCCATATTGACACCTCTTTTTGATTTTGTCCTTGTTTCAGCAGCAATTACTTTTTCTTTTCTTTAAATTTACTGCCAGCACAGTTTAATTCCCCTTTTGTTCATTTTTAACGTATTGCAGTTTGCGTTTTGTGATGTGCTTTATTTAGTTGATTTGTAAGTTTTCATTGAGTGCTATCTTTGACAAAAGAATTACAATATTGTGGTGATACACTAAGCTGCTTAAAATGTGATACAGGAACTTTCATTTCAGAAAGGTGGAGTAGTAAAAGGAGGAGATGCTAAAAATGCAAGTATAGAAAAAAAAGTAAAATTACAGCAAATGTGCAACTCAGGGCTTGGCTCCCTAAATGACATTCTGTCAGAATGGAGCTACATCTACAGTTTTATACCAACGCAGGATGATGTATACGTTTTTAAAACCTTTACTTCTCCTCCTCCAGATTCCTTTCCTCATCTTCAACGATGGTATCATCATATAGCAAGCTTTGGTGATGCTTGTAAGGCTTTTCCAACTAGAGAGGTGAGCAAATGTTTTTGCTTTGCATTCATGTGTTCTTTGCACGTCTGGTTTTTGAACTGTATTAGGTTAGTAAAATCTTTGTGATTTGCATGTATGAGATGTGCCAGAATATAGGAGAGATGTGTGTTCAAAGCAAAGCTGTTCAGTCTCTCGGAAAAAGTATGCTGTTTTTGTACTAGTTTTAGGGATTTTTCTTCTCATGTATGATGCACATAGCTCTGCTTGTAGAAACGAAAATGACGTGGACGTGATAAGACATCCTGAGTAAAGTAAATTGTTAGGTAGTTCTGCTACAGTGCTGAAATTTATGAAAGCGATTGATTCCTCATTTATTTTATTGCTTTTTCAACCTCTAGTCCACTATCCACCAAATAGAGAAAATGCTGAACAGTGGACAAGCATATTGGAAAAATAGAAAATTGCTTAGATTTTTTATGCAGATTGTGCATTCATGTCCGCATGCCCGTGTGAGGGTGTCCTCCGCCCCCCCCCCCCCTCTCTCTCTCTCTCTCTCTCTCTCTCTCTCTCTCTCTCTCTCTCTCTCTCTCTCTCACACACACACACACACACACACACACACACTCACTCACTCACTCGTGACCCAAAGCTACTGCCTGCCTGGGCACTTTTTAACATAATTCCAAGATGTCTATTTTACTCAGTAGCTTGATTGTGCTAATAGCTAATAATATTTGAAAACACATTTCTAGACCAGATCTATTGTGACAGTAAAATCAGAGCATAAAAAACAAATTTACATATGCAGTTACAGTGATCTATATTGTATTATAAATCACTGCAACTGGTTACTGATGTCAGTTTGGTGTTCATAGTTGAAGTAAGAAATGAGGAGGTCCTCCATAGGATCACCAAGGAAAGTAATATATGAAAACAATGAAAAAGAGAAGGGTCAGGGTAATAGGACATCTGTTAAGATGTCAGGGAATAACTTCCTTGGTACTAGAGGAAGCTGTAGGTGGTTGAAGAAGACAGAGATTGTGATAGATCCAGCAAATAATTGAGGACATAGATTGCAAGTGCTACTTGGAGATGAAAAGATTGGAATTCGTGGTGGGCTGCATGAAACCAGTCAGAAGACTGATTACTAAAAAAAGTCTAACTTATAAAAGTAGTAGAAGATGTAATCACATAAGTAGGGCCAGAATAATTTCGTGAAGATGATAACATAAATAATGCGGATTTAGCAGTTTTTTTGTGAAATAATGTGAAATCTGTGATTTGTAAGAGATACTGTGAAGTTAGTAATTTTGCCACATAAAAATGTTATAAATATGAGGACAGCAGTTTACTTATATTGGATGTTAAAGCTGCATTTTGACTCCTAATCACCTCAAGGGTGACACACGTGTATAATCTTAAAATGACAGTTCATTTAATGCTTCACAAACAGCACTGAATCTGACAAAACACACTGAATGTAGCAGAGTAATACCAAATTTGGAAAAAATGCTGCATTTTGCAAAAAATAACTCCTAATTTGGCAAAAGATAATTCTAAAATTTAAAATAAAAGCTCCCCTCGAATTATGCTAAAACAGACAGATGTTGGGGAAAAAATCACAGAATATGGGAAAAACAATGTCAAATTTGGAAAAACACCACCAAGTATGGCAAAGAACAACACTGAATTTAGCAAAAAATTATATCGGATCTGGAAAAACCACTAAATTATGCAATAAATAGACATAATTGAGCCAAAAATAACACCAAATTTAGTAAAAAAAATAATGTAAATTTGGCTAAAATAATGCAAATTTCAGAACAACACAGACTTTCATTAATAATGACACTGAATTAGGAAAAAACACACAACCTGGTAAAAAACAAAATTCATAAAAAAATATTACTGAATTTTGAAAAAAATAACACCGAATGTGGCCGCAAAATGAAATGATTTTCCAGTTTTAATTATCACCTCAAGTAAATCAAGCTGCAACCAGGAAACTGTGTAGTAGAAGTCTGCATTTTTACTCTTCAGGAAACATTCAATCCTGAAAATCAACTCCTTTTCATTCTGGAAAGCCTGACAACTGGTTTTCATTCAAGGACAGAGGAAGGAGGCATGTCAGGAGAAAATAGGGCAGTGAGGCAAACTTTGGTAACTCAAGGAATCAGCATGTGTGACTGTGGCCTTTGCAGAATGTGCTGCATCGTTGTGGTGGAGCAGTCCCCTGCGAAACCTTTCCTTGACACTTCAACTTCACAGCCTCCCATAATCCCTTCAGGAGATTTTGATAGTATGCTCCTATGATCAGTTGCCCCTACACACAATCTGTTAGCATTGCACAGTGGCAGTTCCACGAAACACTCAGCATCAACTTTGTACGACAATGGCTGGTAGTTTACATTTTTTACAGGTGATGAATCCACATTCCACTGCTTGCTTTACTTGTGGTGATACACCTAGCACTTATCTGTGGTGATAAGACAGTTAAAAAGGTCATGTAAATTGGCCTCTCACAGCTGCAGCATGTGCTCTGTTGCCTTGGTTTGTTCGGCTTTTTGAAAGGGTGTGAGCAGTCGCAGAACCCAGGACCTGTGCCAAGTTGAAAATATCGTGCAAGATGTTGAAAACCAATCAGTGACAGAGGTTTTTTTTTTTTTTTTCCCCACTTGCGCTTTGATACTGGTACATCATTCTTCGAACCCTAGGTCTCCACTTCTCTTATAGTGACTGGTTCTTCACAGAGAGATGGTCTGCCACTTCGTTCGTCATCATTCACACTTGTGTGACAACATTGTAAGAGTCTGTGCCACCTAATTATTGTGTCATTTGATGGTGCTTTACCACCAAATGGTGCTTTACACCTTCACCATCTTAGCATGGGTTATTGCGGCTTTGTTCCTTCAAATGTAGAAAATGAATTACAACCCTGTACAAGCTCGGCTCAAAAAATTCTGGAACTTTGTCCACAAAATTTTTCTACACTTATCTCTTACTGATCTTGCTTGGTCTTCTTTAAAATACTCCCTCCACAATTGATACACTGCCACCAATGACGTTTCCATTTCCGGAAGAACTCTTGGTATGCTCCTTGCTGAAATGTGCAAGTGCTGTCTGCGTATTTTCTTTTATCTCATCTATCATTGCTAATTTTCATTCTTTCAACAGGGTTTTCAACTTCGGAAATGAGATAAAGTTCACAGAGGCCAGGTCTAGAAAATACAGAGGATAAGGCAGCACAGTGATTTTGTTTTTTGTGTGCGGGTGCCGTATTGTGAAGCAAGAACCATGAATTGTCTCACCACATTGCAGGCCGTTTCCTTCTCACATTTTCACGCAGGCATTGCAGCACATCCTGATAGTACTGTTGATTAACAGTTTGTTCCTGTGCCATGTATTCATGTTGAACTAATTCTTGAAAGTCAAAGAAAACCATCGGCATGGTGTTGACATTTGGCCCTACCTGATTAGCGTTTTTTGGTCTTTGAGAACCTTTCCCAACCCATTGGTCTCAACATCTAGACCCACATCTCATCACCAGTTATGTTCTCCTTAAGGAACATTTCATTCTCATTTGCACAGTCCAAAATCTCTTCACAGATTGCAAGGCAAGGTCTTTCTGACCTTGGCTCATAAACTGTACGACGAACTTCCATTTCAAGATGCTGTGTCAGGATTTTTACCTTCTGTCTGGCCATTTTTAAACCTCATGAACTATTTCTAACACCGAGTACAGCTTAAGCGTTCATCACTTTAGGCCTCCTGAATCATTGAGTGTGTCTCTGTAAATGTTTTCTTGCGTTCCATGCAAAATTTAATGCAGATGTGTTGCTCTTCTAACTCTGCCACCTCGAAATTCACAAACTGTGCAACACAACATTCTGCTCAATACAGCACTGAACTATATCTAACAAACTTACAACAGTGAAACTTTCAGTAGTTACACATTAAACACAGGCTTGTGCAGGTATGCCAACAGCATTTAGCTCCAACACACCATCAACGTAAAATTATGCATGTTCTGAAATTCTTTGAACAGACCTCATACTTTGCTTCATCATTGGACTGTGCACCATTTTGTTTTGGCTTCTGTAGCAGCATGCTTCTGTGCCGTGGCTTGGGAATTTCAATGTTTATCAAAACTGCAGACATGTTCCTGCAAACAAACAAAAATGATATATTCTGTTTGAATTCTTGGCTAAACAGAATACGAATATACAAAATATGCCACTTTAAAGTTGTCCCTGATAGAAATTCTGGATACAGTGTAAATATGAGGGGAACCTAAACTTAGTATAGACAGGAAATTGATGTCCATCTATACATCCTGTGAAGAAAATAGGTGTACTGAATAACTATATTGTAAGAAAATATCGGCAAAATATATTTATACTTGAGAAAATTTAGAAAAATATAGTGATGATAAGGCCTGATACCAACATACTCAGCTGCTATTATTATGTGAGCTATTCACACACACACACACACACACACACACACACACACACACACACACACACGACCACAGTCTGTGGCAGCTGAAGACACACTAGTGGCACACTATGATGCTGATGACTAGTGTGGCTTCAGCTGCCACAGACTGTGGTTGTGTGGTCGCGTGTGTGTGTGTGTGTGTGTGTGCGTGTGTGTGTGTGTGTGTGTGTGTGTGAGATCTATTTTTGACAGAGGCCTTTTTGGCCGAACGCTATTTTGTGACAGTCTTTTTGTTGTACCTATGTGCAACTCAGCATCTCGCTATATGATTAGTACCAACTGTCCTTTTGATAATATTGTTACATTCGGTCCTGGATTTGCCATTGTTTGAAAGGCACACCTACATTTAGAGCACTTGTGGACTTAGAGAAAGTGTTTGACAATTCTGACTGGAGTACTCTTTTTGAAATTCTGAAGGTAGCAATGGTAAAATACAAGGAGCAAAAGGCTATTTACAACTTGGATGAAACCAGATGGCAGTAATAAGAATCGAGGGGCATGAAAGGAAAGCAGTGGTTGAGAAGGGAGTGAGACAGGGTTGTAGCCTATCTTTGATGTTATTCAGTCTGTACATTGAACAAACAGTAAAGGAAACCAAAGGAAAATTTGGAGTAGGAATTAAAATTAAGGGAGAAGAAATATAAACTTTGAGGCTTGCTGATGACATTATGATTCTGTTAGACACAGCAAAGGGCTTGGAAGAGCAGTTGAACAGAATGGACAGTGTTTTGAAAATGGGATATTAGATGAACACCAACAAAAGCAAAACAAGGATAATGGAATGTAGTCAAATCAGCTGACACTGAGGCAATTAGATTAGGAAATGAGGCATTTAAAGTAGTAGATGAGTTTTGTTATGTGAGCCGCAAAATAACTTATGATGGCAGAAGTACAGAGGATATAGAATGTAGACTGGCAATGGCAAGAAAAGCATTTCTGAAGAGGAGAAATCTGTTAACATCAAATATAAATTTAAGTGTTAGAAAGTCTTTTCTGAAGGTATTTTTCTGGAGTACAGCCATATACAGAAGTGAAACATGGACAATAAACATTTTAGATAAAAAAGAATAGAAGCTTTTGAGATGTGGTGCTACAGAAGAATGCTGAAGATTAGATGGGTCAATGAAGTAACTAATGGGGAAGTACTGAATAGAATTGGGGGAAAGTACTGAATAGAATTGGGGAGACAAGAAATCTGTGGTATAGTTTGACCAAAGAAGGGATCATCTGAAAGGATATCAGGGGATCACCAATTTAGTATTTGAGAGAAGTGGGGGGGGGGGGGGGTAAGAATGTAGAGGGAGACCAAGAGATGAATAAACTAAGCAGATTCAGAATGATGTATGTTGCAGTAGTTATTCAGAGATGAAGAGGCATGCACAGGATAGAGTGGCATGTAGAACTGCATCAAACCAGTCTTCAGATTGCAGATACAAAAACAATGTTATTGAAAGGAGGCTACTATTGGGATTTGTAGAAAGTAGGAGGAATAGTAGATAAGTGATCATGTAAGGGGGGGGGAGGAGAGATTTTGGGGGGGGGGGGGAATGCTGAAATGGTACTGAATGAAACAAACTCAAACTAATTAATGAGAGAGTAAGCGAAATACGAGGCTGTGGTAGTTGAGTGAATTTTGTCTTTTAAAAAGGATAGAAGTATAATGCTGAGCAAGACTGACAAAGTCAAGTCTGTAAGTGAGGAGTCGCATAAATTGGAGTGCACAAGCATACATTCTTTAAGGTGATGTTTGCATGGTTCATATCAGAAACTAACAGAAATTAATTAAGACAGTTAAAATACAACTTGCTATTTATGCTGTCTCCTTATAAGTTAAAGTTGTGGTACACCACACTTTACTGGGCTTTCTTCAAGTGCTATTGATTTCCTTGACAGTGCAGACAGTAGTTGTAAAACATGTTTAAGGTGGAGTAGAGAGTCAGGTAATAAGTCAGACATTTCTAACATTAACCACAGTACAGAATATGAAGAGGTACTTCAGCTATTCAGCGTAAAAAGAAGAGTAATCTGTTTGTTTTAAGTCTTGTGCTATTCATTGGTGGTCTCTGTTGAAGTAACCTGCAGAGAAAGTCTGACTGTCTAATGATGTTCTGTGTGTTGCTTTTCCCTTTATTACAGAATCCTTTGTTGTAATTTAAGTTCTCATGTATCTGCTACATTATGCAATGTTTGAGGTTTTACGTAGATCTATTATCATTACTGTAATCTTTTAGATTTTTAGGCATGTGGTTTCTCTTTAGTTTTATGAGTAGTGCAGAAGGCATATAAATGACATTGGAAAAGGCACAAAGATTGAGTGCATCTCGTATAATGGAAGGATCTTAGTTAAAAAAAAAAAAAAAAAAAAATGTTGTAGCAGAGTTTTCTTGGTAACTTTACACTGGCCATGGCTGTCCTTTCAGTAAGAGATTAAGAAAATGGTAGTATAATATTAAATGAATAAACTATATATGTTCATATAACAGATATGCCAAGTTAGAAACATGTGCCATACTCAGCCTCAGATTTAGAGATCCTCCCCAGACAGTGCTCTCTGATTCAGAAATCTGAACATTCCTCATGTTGCAACTCAAAGCTTCGACTTGTCAAGGCTCGTTCCTTTCTTCCAAGCAGCACAAAGCCCTCGAACGATACTATGGGACTAACAATCCCCGGAGGTTGGATCCAGCTCTGAGTCTGACATAATCACAATCTGTTGGCAGAATATATGCACTGTTCATCATAAGATAAAATTATATTGCTTGTAAGATTCTCACAAAGCTGAAGAATGTTCATTACGATTTTCAGTAATATAGGGTCCAGCGAAAGATCCAACAATTTTAATTAATGATGCCTCTTTTATTACACAAGTTTGTCACATGTTTATTGCTACGACTTATTGAGGTTCATGTGCCGTTAAAGAGCGATAAAAATAAGACTATAAAACAAAGTATTACATTTTGGAAATGACATAATCTAAATAGTGGTCGTATCTCACTGTGCACCCGTGATGTAGTCTTCCCAAGCCGCCATAAACACACCCTAACACTTGGTTTGGTGTGGTAGAGATTTCTGGGGAGGTGGTACCTTCAAGTTTGTTCAGTATGTGTGAAATGCTAAATTTAAGGTATTTATACAAAAAGAATTACATGCGCCCTTGCCTGAGGAATCCACATCCCAAGCAATGTCACTGTTTGAGAATTTATGTAGCCAGGGAATTTAACTGTCAAGGAATTCATAACAATGCTGTCAGTGTGAATTGTTTCTCCATAATGTTGGAATCACATTTGATTGCTATTTTGGTGTCATCTTAGTTCAGGTACCAGGAAATTCTCAAGCAGTGGTGGATAACATTCTGCAGTCACCATAACTGTTTATCTAACATTCACCTCAGAGAAGTATGGCCCAATCACATACTTTTCCACAACTCCATGCTGTCACTGTGAAGATCTTCGTATTTACATCCAGGGTTATATCTAACCAACAGTGGAAGTTTATAATATAATTGGGTAGGTAAAAAATCCACTCACCAAGCGACAGCAGGAAAACACACATATAAAAGGTATTAAAGTTTGCAAAGCTTCCGGAGCCAGTGGCTTCTTCTTCTATCATAAGAGTTGAAGACGAAGGAAGAGGGCTGAAAGAAAAGGACTGGTGAGGTTTAGGAAAAGGGGTAGGGTTTGGAAAAGTCGCCCAGAACCTCGGGTCAGGGCAGACTTATTATCCTAAATCTCACCAGTCCTTTTCCTTCATCACTCCTCATTCCCCTTGAACTCTTTTGCCAGGAGGAGGAGCCACTGGCTATGACAGTTTGCAGAGTTAAACACCTCCCACGTGTGTTCTCCAGCTACCGCTTGGTGAGTAGATTTTTTTTATCTATCCACTTTATTATATTTTCAAAAAATGATTTTTTTGTGGATATGCAACACTGAAAGTTTGATTGTTAGCATAATCAGCTAAATGGGAACAAGCTTTGTCACCCATCATGAGAATCCAACCCAGAGTCTGAAAATATTATGCGTTTGTGAAATTTCAAATGTTTAGTCGCTGGAGTAAAGTCATTTTGTATGAATGACAGTGTAAATATGTTAAGTATTTGCCTTATACTGCAATAGCAGAGGTATGTGTATGAGCTGGCTGACACTGACAAACCTCCACAGCATGTGTTACTCACTAATGTTTTCTGGTGTTCTGAATAATATTGGATGAACAGTTGACTTTCACTCTAGAGCTGAACCTGTTTTTCTGAAATTTCTTTTCCATAATAAAATTGTATTATGGAAACCTGCCCTTCTCAGCCCATGTTGAAATGCTTGTAGAATTAACACTGAAATGTAATTCCAGATTCATCACTTAAAAAAATGTTTCTAAGACAAATAGACTGAATGAAATTACTTTGCATAGGCAGCAATTTGTTGCTGTACAACAGTGAAAATGTTGTCTAATATGTGATTTGTTTTTAATTGAAAACTAAAATTTTTTGCTGCAACCTTTGCATTCACAATATCATCATCCTCATGACATGAAATCTGCAGCATATTATTTGATTGTTGCCTGTCTTCAAGTTTCAACTTGTTGCTTTACTTTAATAATCCACTCTGATGTTCCTTACACCCAGAATTTCTGTCTTTAGTAGGCATAATTTTCTTCCTCTGCCCTTCCATGGTGTGTGCATCAAAGCTCCTACCACAAGTTTTTATAACATAATGTGTGTCCATTATTCCAAAATCTCAACTACGGGGTGATGCAACTAACATTTGTTAATTTTGTCCGTCCAGTAGATCTTCAGTGTGTTTCAAGATCCTTCATTTATACAGTGTCATCCATGCTTTTGTGTACTTTGAAATTCCTGAAGGTTATTCCTCCATGTACAAGGTTTCGTTTCTCCACCACTGAAGGTGTTTTATGTCCATGTGTGTTCACAGCCTCCCCTCCCCACCCCTCCCCACCCCTCCCCCCCCCAAGGCCTCCCCTCCCCCTCCCCCCCCCCCCCCACATACTTAAATGTTACAGAATCATGTGCTACCATGTTCATTTGTTTTGTTTCAGGCACGTGAGAATCAAGGTGATAATTGTGACCTGCCACAGGAAATTATTGATGGTGTGAACAGTATCACTATAGATGGTGCTAGAAATTTGACTGTTACTCAACTTAAAAGTCTGCGTGAGATTTACGAAAAGAAAATCCAAGAAAAGCAGGATGAAATCCAGTCCACTGAAATGAAGAGAAATGCAGCATTAAGGGAGGTTGGCAACATTCTACACAGCTCAGTACACATTAGCAACGATGAGGTGAGTGTAAAAGATAAAATTATTTGATGAAATCATAGACTTGTTCAGAGGCTTTGTATATGAGTGTAGTTCAGAATGTATTTACTCATTCACTTCATACTGTCTTTCAAATCGAATTGTAATGCATTTAATGCAAATTGTGATAAAAGTTGGTGAGGGCCTTCCACACACTTATCCTGAGGAATATCATGGTAATTCCGGTGTGAGTGATCATAAGAATTAAAATTATAGACTAGAAGCTGGTAATAATGAGATGATCATCTTTTGATTGAAGGAAAAGTAGTAACTTTGTTTCAGGTGTGACAACAGCATTGACATACTCGTGGTTGAGTGCACGCAGATTGTATTATTGGGCGATATATATCTTTTGCTGTGACAGATAGATGGCAGCAACCCATAAATTAATGCTTAGGTGGATAACCCTTAGTAAACATTAGATGTAATAATATTTTCAGCTTGTTTACACCATTTGCTCTGCTTATAGCAAATAAATTTATCTCCTTCCAACCCAACAGTGTGTGTGTGTCTTTCAGTATTACCAAGAGAATGAGCAAAGTGTCTGATACCAGGTGACTGCTTTGACGTGGATCAAATAGTGGACACTGCCATTTTGGCCTTGTGCAGTATGGCTGCAATGATGTCACACATAAGATGTGAACAGACAAAAACAATCCCATTACAGAATATAAACTGAAATAACTGTAAGAACAACATGAAACTAGTCGGACAGATGTGGGGATTCAATGGTTTTTGGCATGGAGAAATGAAATAAACGTCATTCATAATATAAAATATATACTCAAACAAAAACTTATTGAAAAATTCATGAAGTCAAGAGTATATGAAATCCTCAAAACTGGTATCAGAAATTTTCCTTAACCTATGTAGCTCAAATGAAGACCATGATCCCACAACTTGCTCGAGAAGCTGGTGTCGAAAACTTCGCTTGAGCTAGATAGCTCAAATGAAGTCCACAGTATAGTTCTCCAAAAGCTAGTATCAAAAATTCATCTGTGTAGCTCATGCAAATTTCCTAATACCCCAAACCACAACTTGCTTCAAAGACTAGTATAGAAAACTTCACTTGACTTATATAGTTATAATTAAGTTCAGGATATGAAGAAACAACAGATTGGTCGAAAAGCTTGGATTAAGACCTTCACTTCACAAATATAACTGGAACAAATTCCACAATACCAAAAAACCAAACTTGTTGCTCTAACTATTAACAAAAATGTAACTTGAACAAAATAGCTAGAATTATATCCACAAAACCTGTCAATCTTGATCAATCATTGTTAATTGTGGCTAATAACACATCCTGCAAATTCATCAAAAAATTCCATTAACATCAGTTTCATTATAGAAACAAAACACAGTCCTGTATGTGAGTTACCCACACACACACACACACACACACGCACACACACACAGTACTTCTGACCAAAATATAAAAAGAAAATGTATAAGGTGTTTACCAGCCAAAATGTAAATCTAGACTGGCGCAAAGACGCAACTTTGATTAACTTCGTAAATTTCTCCCAAACTCCGCACTTGATTTTCATAACCACAAGTCCATACAAATGGAGGATCTTTATCTTTGTTGCCAAATCACCAGCCACTGCACATGCAACAATATACTAGTGAATTTCCTCATCAAAACAAATACAAAGGAAAACCTAGATCTTCAATCATTAACAACACAGTGAACTAATACCATGATAGCCGAAAATAAAAATGTAGCCAATAACTACCAACACTACCCTGACTCACTAACAAAGCTCCAAACCCACAATTCCACTACAAAGCACACAAGTAGTATAAAATCCCTAACAATCACCAATACATCAGTCCTATCACACAATGACAGTACACAAAAGCAAATCTGATATGTTGAAATTCAACACCACGGAGTGCCACAAATAGTACAAAATGCTTTCTTCAGACACAATCCATTTCAAATATGCCAGCAGCCATGACATCACACACTACAGTACAGCTATGTCATGCGTCAAAGCAGATAACTGCCCTCATATTTCTGTTGACGCCAGTAAATATCCCATAATTAAAACAAATTCATTAATAACTATTTCACCAAACCAGTGAAGTGCAAGAACACTGTGCATGACATGAATGAAAAACAAACAATGGTTTTTCTAGGATGGAATGTAAGAATATTATGAAAGGAAAGTTGCTACTCACCACGTAGCAGAGGTGCTGAGTGTCAGATAGACACAACAAAAAGATTCCCACAATAGACCTAGATGCAAGACCTGTCCCATACATCTTCCCACCACCACCACTACCACCACCACTACCACCACCACCTACTCCAGTCCAGTCACTAACACCACCTATCCCAGCAAAGGCAGGGCTACATGTGAAACCAGCCATTTAATCTACAAGCTAAGCTGCAAATACTGTGCTGCATTCTATGTGGGCATGGCAACCAGCAAGCTGTCTGTCCTCATGATTGGCCACCAACAAACTGCGGCCAAGAAACAAATGGGCAGTGGGCCACCCTGTTGCTGAACATGTTGCCAAACATGGTATCCTTCATTTCAATGACTGCTTCACAGCACGTGCCCTTTGGATCCTTCCCATCAACACTAGCTTTTCTGAATTGCGCAGGTGGGAAATTTCTCTGCAATACATCCTACGCTTCCAAAACCCTTCTGGCCTCAACCTTCATTAGTCGTCATCCTCACCCATCCAGTCCGTTCCCTGTTGCCATTCCAACACTACACAGCCCTCATTCCACCATCACACCTAATCTTTTTATTTCTCTCATTTTCAGCTACTTTCCCCCCCCCCCCCCCCCCCCCTCACTTCTCCCCTTCCCCGTGTCTAACCTGCAGCACTTCAGTGTCCGTCACCCCCACCATACTATCCCTCGCCCTCCCCGCCCTAGCCTCCTCATTACCCCCACTCAGTTGCCACTCTTATCATGCACTGATGTTGCTGCTCGCAGTGTGGTTTCAGTTGCCTGAGACTGTACTTGTTTGTGCGAGTTGCATTTGCGAGCGAGTGTGCGTGCATGCGTGTCTGTGTGTGTGTGTGTGTGTGTGTGTGTGTGTGTGTGTGTGTGTGTGTGTGTGTGTGTGTGTGGGGGGGGGGGTGGGGGTGGGTGGTCAATTGTTGACAAAAGCTTTAATGGCTGAAAGCTTTAATTGTGAGAATCTTTTTGTTCTGCCTATCTGCGACTCAGCATCTCCCCCATCTCCCCTATATCGTGAATGAAACCTGTCATTGTGAGGCATAACCAAAAACGGAAAAAGAAGTATCCACACATTGCAGGCAGTTTGTGTTTTCTGGCTGCTACCAGTTTGACGTGGTGGTGCATTGCAACATTTGCAGTGTACCGTGCACAAGCACACTATGTGGTTTGCCATTAGTAAACATGAGCACCAATGACTACTACAAGTTAGCTATGTGATTGCTTTCTCCCAAAAATAGCTTTATTACTTTGAATTGCCTCTCCCTTTTTGTGGTTGGAGGAAGCTTTTGGCAACACCACAAGGTACCCCTTCCATCTGTAATTAATGTACCTCACAATGTTTTTGTGTTATCAGAGTTTGTAAATTTCCCTATTTTGATTACATCTGAAGTACTAAAAATGTTTAATTAACTGCCAGTATTATCAGTAAATAAAGCATTTTGGAATATGTTTAAAATAGATTTAAAATTTGGTGTATTAATGAGATTATTGTTTTTTTTCCCCTTCAAGGATGAGAATCCAGTCGATAAAGTTGTTGGGAATTGTACTGACCGCAAGAAGTTGTCTCATGTTGACCTAATCTACATGATTGATGGAATGGATGGTGAAAGAGGAGTTACAGTTTCTGGCGGAAGAGCATATTTTCTCAAGGTATACACTGACTTCAGGTTGAAACAGGTCATGTAACAGAATACACTGGCAGATGTAATACCCACAAAATCTGTTTCTTAGTGAGTAATGAGTACTGTTGTCTGTTTTGAGATGCTTTTTATTGTTGGGATGGTGATTGTATAGGGTTACATGTACTATGGTGAATCAAGATCAGCTTGAGTGTCAGGAATCGTCAGCATAGCCTACGCCCAGTAGCTGAGGAAGTGGCTTTGTAGATTGGTGGCTCCAGGCACAGGTGTGGCAGTGACCAGTCAGCTTGCAGTTAGCAGCAGTCCTCCAGGCAGAGGATCTCGGATGTGACACACAGAGAATGTCCAGTAACCCCCAACACATTCTTCAGACCTTTTTTTTTATATAGAACCAAACATCATTTTATTGCTCTACTTTGTTGGAGTAAATGTAAAGGAAGTTAGTAGTGGCATTGAGAATTTGGACAGAAATTCAATCGATAGGCATAGAGACGTTGCTTCATTAGTGATCATGATGTTTGGTTCTATCATTACTTTCTTTCTTGTGAAGCCATTGAGGGTTATTTTATTGTGGGTCAGCAGACTTGACTTGGCAGCCACCAGTGCCCACTGTTTGCAGGCTCCTGTGAAGTGCCGAGCCAGCCATCTAACTAAATCAACGTAACCCAGTATTGGATGGTGCAATGCCTGTACTCTGGGTTACTACATTTCTTTCTGCCCATTGAGGAGGAAAAAAATTTGTCTTTACTATAAATTCAATTCATGTTCATTCAAGAACAGTCAGAACTCATGTAAAGGTCCTGCACAAACGAGATTGCGAGGGGGAAAAAAAAAAAAACCAGATCAATTTACAACCCCCAGTATTGATTTTCAAAGTCATCATGACACTCAGTTTCGAAATATCATATTTATCCACTAATACCAGCCAACAACTTTAAGTTAAAATGTCCGCCCTGTACTGGAATTATGTAAGTACAGGTTGTGATGTAGGAACAATGACGTACGGAAATTTGGGTCTGGCTGTGGGTCGTGCATGGGTAGTCAAGGTGGTTAAGGAGACCACTCAGATAAAGCGGGAAATGTGGATTCAAGTTCTGGTCCAGCACAAATTTTCATTGTCCCCCACCACAACTATGAATACATTTCATGTATTTCATAACGGCTGTAGTTGCCGCAGTGACAGTTACTTCGGGCATGCGTGTGTATCTGAAAAAATATTGCGTTGTTCTTCTTAACAACACACTATTATACGTCATTACTTGATATACAGCAACCAACCATGTATTGTAAAGTTTTATTTATGACGAGATATGTTTCGGGTACCCACACTATAATATATTTTTTTCAATTGGCATAATACATCGGTATTTTAATCACTGATCACTGCCATGCTTGTGTTGATTACATTTTGAATGCTGGAGCTGTGCTCTGTTCTGTAACTTGTAGCTCATGTAGAATGTGTACCAAAGCTCGTACTTCGATTTTCTATTACCTGGTGAACAATAAACTGTTAATCAGATTGTTATTCTGATCTAGGCATGCTTTAAATACAGACAGAATTTTATGGTGTTTTTTTTTTTTTTTTAATTTCATTAAGAGGAATATTGTGACTAAGCAGCAAAGCTTTTTTACAGGGGCCAGCAGTATTCATGCAGCATGGTCTGGTGCAGTTATCACTTCACATGTTGTACAGCCGTGGCTATAAACCATTGTACACTCCATTCTTCATGCGGAAAGAGGTTATGGAGCAGGTAGCCCAACTTTCGCAATTTGATGAAGAACTCTACAAGGTATGCATTGCTAAGAAAGTATTGACTCATTATAAGTACTTGTTTTGTCATTGTACCAGTTGGAATATGCCAACTTAATTGTAAACATATGCTACAAAGATATAAAAAATAGTTTTTTCTCCTTTGTCATGCATGGCTAACATATATATGTAGAGAAGATCCTGTCAGGTCCTGAACATTTTGAGATAAAATGATTATTAAATGCCTATGAAACAGCCTCTTTGTCAGTGTGCTGGAAATGGATAGAACATACCAGAAAGCGTTCTTATATTACATTGTCCCAAAAAACAATGCATTAAGTATTCTAATAAGTCCCCAAGAAGAATGAAACACTGATATTAGGATGATGTGATGAAGGTTCTCCATGGAAAGCTGAATGAGAATGTGTTCATACAGTCAGTTACAAACATAGGCAGGTGTGTGTGTGTGTGTGTGTGTGTGTGTGTGTGTGTGTGTATTACCCATGAACGTGTGGACAAGGCAGTTTTACCACATGATGCAAAAATAACTCCTTGAGTGTGACAAATTTTTGTGATCCCTGCAGGATGCATAATCTTATAATAGTTCTTTTTCCTATGGTTGTCTTGAAAATCACTTTTGTGCTACTGGTTCATTCCACATCAAGGAGATCAGGGGTCCCGACTCGACCCTCTCCAAATCCAATGAAATTTGGTGTGAAGGTTCTACATGGTCTTTGATGGTTATATACCAAATTTCAGTTCAGTAACTTCCGTGGTTGGATTCTTAGGGGATTGTAAAGAGAGGCTACTCACCTCCCTGCCACCGTTGGATAAGCAGCTGCCAGCAGCAAGTCGTATACTCTTAGCTCACTTATTTGTTACATAGTTTAATTCTTAATTTCTTTGCGTGTTTTTGGGTACTTGCATAGTTTAATTCATAAATTTCGGGCGTATTGTAGTATTTGAGAGTTGTAGCATCGCATTTTAGTACCTGAATAGTGTACAATCGCGTAGTCTCCTTCTGCCACCAAGCAGTGTGTCAGCAGGGCGCAAGTAGCAGAATTACTGCATTTACTAGGCAATCTTGTATTTTAATAACCATTTAAATGTTGTGTTGAATTATTTGTACTCTCTGTAGATTAGTTCAGACGTTCTTTGCAAACAGTATTTAGCATGGATAGGGACTGCGACTACTGTGTTCGGATGCGGACTGAGTTGGCATCCCTTCGCTCCCAGCTTCAGGCAGTGTTGGCTTCAGTCACACAGCTTGAGGCTGTAGCCAATGGGCATCACTGTGGGGGTCCGGACGGGTGTTTGTCATGTCGTGGACGGCCAGCCCGTCCCACGCATCCCCCGATCAGACTACGGCTGTGGGTGCCTGGGATAATGCCCGCATTGAGGCTGACCCCTCACCCGTGGTAGAGTGGGAGGTCGTCTCGAGGTGTGGCAGGGGGCGAAAGACATTCTGGAGGGCTGAATGGAAGGCCTCTCCAGTTTGTCTGACAAACGGGTTTCAGGCTCTGTCTCCGGCTGATACTGATCTTCGGCCGGACTTGGCTGCTTGTCCTGTTCCAGAGGTTGCCCCTCAGTCTGCAAGATCCAGGTGGTCGCAGAGAGTGGGCTTACTGGTAGTTAGAAGCTCCAACGTCAGACGCGTAATGGGGCCCCTTAGGGATATGGCTGCAAGGGAGGGGAAGAAAACCAATGTGCACTCCATGTGCGTACTGGGGGGGAGTCATTCCAGATTTGGAAAGGGTCCTTCCGGATGCCATGAAAGGTACAGGGTGCACCCATCTGCAGGTGGTCGCTCATGTCGGCACCAATGAAGTGTGTTGCTATGGATCGGAGGATATCCTCCCTGTCTTCCGGCGACTATCTGATTTGGTGAAGACTGCCGGTCTTGCTAGCGGGTTGAAAGCAGAGCACACCATCTGCAGCATTGTCGACAGGACTGACTGCGGACCTTTGGTACAGAGCTGAGTGGAGGGTCTGAATCAGTGGCTGAGACGGTTCTGCGACCGTGTGGGCTGCAGATTCCTCGACTTGCGCCATAGGGTGGTGGGGTTTCGAGTTCTGCTGGATAGGTCAGGAGTCCACTACACACAGCAGGCGGCTACACAGGTAGCAGGGATTGTGTGGCATGGACTGGGTGGTTTTTTTAGGTTAGATGGCCTCGGGCAAGTAGAGAAAGGGCAACAGCCTCAATGGGTGCGGATCAAAGTCAGGACATGCGGGGACCAAGCAGCATTCGGTATTGTAATTGTAAACTGTCGAAGCTGCGTTGGTAACGTACCGGAACTTCAAGTGCTGATAGAAAGCACTGAAGCTGAAATTATTATAGGTACGGAGAGCTGGTTGAAGCCAGAGATAAATCCTGCCGAAATTTTTACAAAGGCACAGGGCAGAGAGACCATGGGTATGTGGGATGTTTGTGTAATTTCCCTTCTTCCCTTTCTTTCCCCTCTCTCCTCCATGATGAAGGAACATTTGTTCCGAAAGCTAGGAACGTAAATTTTCGGTTCTGTTTATGTGTTTTGTGTGTATCTATCGGCTGTACTGAGCTGAGATAAGTACTGGCCAGCCCCTCTATCTCTTTGCTCATATGAGATTTTCCATTAATCATTTAGATCACCTATATGGTCCACATCCTTCATTGTTTTGTCCCTTTTGTTAGCTATCACTTACGTCTGTCATCTTAACACTTTCTCTTCTTCAGTGTTTTATATTTACATAAATAAATATTTTCGTCACCAACTGTGCTAGTTTCATCTTCCTCCTATTATCTTGTTCCGTTTATAGTCCTGTTCTCTTTTTTATTTATTGATTTATTTATTCAACATTCCATAGTTTTAACGTTCGTTATCCGCTGTTTTCCGGCCAACAATCACTGCCAACAATCTCTTCTACACCTACCAGTATCATCCATTTCCGTCGATTTCTTGTTGCTGCCAATATTTTTGTGCCATTGGCTATCTTTCTCTGCCACAAGAAAAATTTTTGGGACATTTCTGCGCCACCCGCGATCTTTTTTGCGGCACGCGCGATCTTTTTTGCGGCACGCACGATCTTTTTTGCGGCACGCGCGATCTTTTTTGCGGCACGCGCGATCTTTTTTGCGGCACGCGCGATCTTTTTTGCGGCACGCGCGATCTTTTTTTCGCCACTCGCTATCTCTGTTTTTAAGCGACGTGTGTTCTTTTCCCCTGATCTGGACATACTTGCTTGGTCTGGTCAACTTTTTCCGTATTTTTCTTATTTAGTGGTCTTCCTTTGGTATTGAACGTTACCAACACAATTTCTTTCCTTCTCGTCCTTCCCTCCGCGTTTTATTCCTTCTTATGATTACTATTTCAACTTTAGTTATTTAATTTCCCTACCCACCAGTTACCCACTATGTACCCTAATCCTATGCCACATTATTTACATTCATTCCGGAAACATGCATTCACCGTAGCCAAACTGCAATCCCACATACTTTTCCTCCGGTCCTGCATAACCTTTGGAATTACCCCTAAAGGGCTTACCTTAAAAGTTCCCATCTCCGGGTGCAATTCCTCCTTCCACCAGTCTCTCCTGGACTTCCAGAACCTTCAATCCTTAGCCCTTACCCAACTTGTCCTGAATCTCTACACTACTTCATGTAACCACCACTCCCAACAGCTCCTATCTCTCTTCAAAGTCCTCCACCTGTCAAACCCTTGCTTGGAGAACACACTCAGGAACATCATCCTAGAAGCCAGCTGCAAACTTGAGTTCCATGCCACACACCACCTGAAAAAACTATACACAGTGCTAGTGCAACACCTAAGAAGTGGGGTCCCTCTCCCTGTCCCTCACAAACACCAACCACAACAGAACCTTCAACAAACCCCCCTCATAGCCAACAAACCTAGCCTAGCCACCCTACTCAATCTCCCCATCCCAGCACGTACCCCACACAGACCAAATCTCAGCTATAACCACAGTCAAATGCCACATATCACCAGTCCCAATTCAGTCCTAAACCTCTCATCCAGATCCCTCTCTCCGCCAGAGACATCTGTTCTATCAAAAGGCTTAACCTTTAGCCCCACGCCTAAATTCAACCACACTGCCCTGGTTAAAGATCTCCTCTCATTCACCCGGAACCTCAACTGGAAATATCACTTCACTACCCAAACACAGCCCCCAAATACTAGACCCAGTGTTGAACCCTGTCTAGAACAGTTCCGACTGCCTTCTCAAAGGGATCCTCCTCCCCTCCCCCAAAACCATCCCTTGCAGACATTTCAGGAATTCCTCACATCCAGTGTTGCCTCCCAGTCCTCCTTGAAGAACATCCCGACAACCCCCAACATCACCCCAGCTGAATCCCATGTCATTAAGGAGCTGGAAATAGACCGCTCTATTGTCATCCTCCCGGCGGATAAAGGCTCCACAACTGTCATACTTGACCATGTGGAATATGTGGCAGAAGGACTGCGTCAACTCTCCGACACCTCAACCTACAAATCTGTTACCCAGGATCCCATTCCCTCCATCCAGACTGAGCTGCAAAAAATCCTAAAAATCCAAGGTCCCTCACAAGGCCTCACAATGGCTTCCATAGACTTACTCACTCCACCTGAGCCATGTACCCCTACCTTCTACCTATTACCCAAAATCCACAAAGAGAACCATCCTGGCCGTCCCATTGTAGCAGGCTTCAAAGCCCCAACCGAACGTATCTCAGCTCTGGTAGACCAGCACCTCCAACCTATCACCCGCAGACTCCCATCCTACATCAAAGACACAAACCACTTCCTAGAACGCCTCAAATCCATTCCCACTCCTCTCCCACCTGAAACCTTTCTTGTCACCATAGATGCTACATCCCTTTACACAAACATCCCACATACCCATGGTCTCTCTGCCCTTGAGCACTACCTCTCCCAACGCCCACCCGAAGATCTTCCAAAAACCTCGTTCCTTAGCACACTTACCAACTTCATCCTCACCCATAATTACTTCAGTTTTGAAGGCCAGACCTACAAACAAATCAGGGGAACGGCCATGGGAACCAGGATGGCTCCGTCCTATGCCAACCTCTTTATGGGCCGCATTGAGGAGGCTTTCCTGAAGACCCAACAGCTGCTTCCCCTGGCCTGGTATAGGTTTATAGATGACATCTTTGTGGTCTGGACTCATGGTGAGGAAACACTCCTTAATTTCCTCCATAACCTCAACTCCTTTTCGAATCTGAATTTCACCTGGTCCTTCTCCAAAACCCAAGCCACCTTCCTGGATGTTGACCTTCATCTTGTTAAAGCTCACGTCCACACCTCTGTCCATATCAAACCCACAAACAAACAACAGTACCTTCACTTTGATAGCTGCCATCCTTTCCACATCAAATGCTCCCTTCCCTACAGCCTAGGTATTCGTGGCAAACGTTTCTGCTCCAGTGACGAATCCCTCAACAATTACACCAATAACCTGATCAATGCTTTCCTCTCCCGCAGCTGTCCCGCAGACCTTGTCCACAAACAGATTTCCCGAGCAATACATTCCTCCCCATCCAACAACAATGTTCCTACCCCCAGACCACACAGAAGCATCCCCCTTGTCACCCAATATTATCCTGGCCTCGAAAACATCAACAAATTACGCCGCCAGGGATATGACTTTCTCAAGTCAACCCCTGAAATGAGATCATCCCTTGACAAAATTCTCCCCACACCACCCAGAGTTGCCTTTCGTCGCCCCCCTAACCTCCGTAACATCCTTGTTAAACCCTACAATATTCCCAGACTACCTTCTCCACCCAGCGGTTCCTACCCCTGTAACCGACCCCGCTGCAAAACCTGCCCCATGCATCCCCCCACAACCATCTACTCCAGCCCCGCTACTGGTAAAACATACACAATTCAAGGCAGGGCCACGTGTGATACTACACATGTCATTTATCAACTGACATGCCTGCACTGCACAGCCTTTTACATCGGCATGACAACAACTAAACTGGCTGAGCGCATGAACGGACACAGACGAACTGTCCGCCTAGGAGATGCCCAATACCCAGTAGCGGAGCATGCCCTCCAGCATAATTCTAGGGACCTAGGAACCTGCTACACCGTATGTGCCATTTGGCTTCTCCCACCCAACACCAGTCCCTCTGAACTGCGCAGATGGGAACTTGCACTCCAACACATCCTTTCATCCCGCCATCCCCCTGGGCTGAACCTACGTTAAACAACCTCAATCCCATTTACTCTTCAGTCTTCTCCTCTTTCCCTTTCCTCTTTAGCCATTCACGCATCTTTTCATCCTACATAGTTGTGTTTATCTTTATACTATATACCTCTTTACTTCTGTATGCATCCTCTTTGGTTTGAAGCTGGCACAGTACTTACAGTAGAATATCTTTGGCTTCCCTCTGACAACCATGCCTCCATCCTTGCTACCCTCTCTATTTTCCTTTCCCTGTTGCTTCATAACCTGGGTTGTGAGTAACTGAATCTCCTTTCCCTTCTGCCCTTTCTTTCCCCTCTCTCCTCCCCGATGAAGGAACATTTGTTCCGAAAGCTAGGAACGTAAATTTTCGGTTCTGTTTTATGTATTTTATGTGTATCTATCGGCTGTACTGAGCTGAGGTAAGTACTGGCCAGGCCCTCTATCTCTTTGTTAGTATTTGTTTCACATCTCATATGAGATTTTCCATTAATCATTTAGAAAATCTGGAATACATTTCACATAAATTTCCTCAGCATGTTATAGTCTTAGGAGAAGATTTCAATTTGCCAGATATAGACTGGGACACTCGGATGTTTTGGACGGGTGGTAGGGACAGAGCACTATCCGAAAATTACCTCAAGCAATTAAATAGAGAACCGACTCGTGGAGATAACATCTTGCACCTACTGATAACAAACAGCCCAGAACTTTTCGACTCTGTAAGCGCAGAACAGGGAATCAGTGATCATAAGGCCATTGCAGCTTCCCTGAATATGGAAGTAAATAGGAATATAAAAAAAAGGAGGAAGGTTTATCTCTTTAGCAAGAGTAATAGGAGGCAGATTTCAGACTACCTAACAGATCAAAATGAAAATTTCTGTTCCGACACTGACAATGTTGAGTGTTTATGAAAAAAGTTCAAGGCAATCGTAAAATGCGTTTTAGACAGATACGTGCCGAGTAAAACTGTGAGGGATGGGAAAAACCCACCGTGGTTCAACAACAAAGCTAGGAAACTACTGCAAAAGCAAAGAGAGCTTCACTGCAAGTTTAAACGCAGCCAAAACCTCTCAGACAAACAGAAGTTAAACGATGTCAAAGTTAGCGTAAGGAGGGCTATGCGTGAAGCGTTCAGTGAATTCGAAAGTAAAATTCTATGTACCGACTTGACAGGAAATCCTAGGAAGTTCTGGTCTTGCGTTAAATCAGTAAGTGGATCGAAACAGTATATCCAGACACTCTGGGATGATGATGGCGTTGAAACAGAGGATGACACGCGTAAAGCTGAAATACTAAACACCTTTTTCCAAAACTGTTTCACAGAGGAAGACCGCACTGCAGTTCCTTCTCTAAATCCTCGCACGAACGAAAAAATGGCTGACATCGAAATAAGTGTCCAAGGAACAGAAAAGCAACTGAAATCACTCAACAGAGGAAAGTCCAATGGACCTGACGGGATACCAATTCGATTCTACACAGAGTACGCGAAAGAACTTGCCCCCCCTTCTAATAGCCGTGTACCGCAAGTCTCTAGAGGAACGGAAGGTTCCAAATGATTGGAAAAGAGCACAGGTAGTCCCAGTTTTCAAGAAGGGTCGTCGAGCAGATGCGCAAAACTATAGGCCTATATCTCTGACATCGATCTGTTGTAGAATTTTAGAACATGTTTTTTGCTCGCGTATCATGTCATATCTGGAAACCCAGAATCTACTCTGTAGGAATCAACATGGATTCCGGAAACAGCGATCGTGAGAGACCAAACTCACTTTGTTTATTCATGAGACCCAGAAAATATTAGATATAGGCTCCCAAGTAGATGTCATTTTCCTTGAATTCCAGAAGGCGTTCGATACAGTTCCGCACTATCACCTAATAAACAAAGTAAGAGCCTACGCAATATCAAACCAGCTGTGTGGCTGGATTGAAGAGTTTTTAGCAAACAGAACACAGCATGTTGTTCTCAATGGTGAGACGTCTACAGATGTTAAAGTAACCTCTGGTGTGCCACAAGGGAGTGTTATGGGATCATTGCTTTTCACAATATATATAAATGACCTAGTAGATAGTGTCAGAAGTCCCATGCCGCTTTTCGCGGATGATGCTTTAGTATACAGAGAAGTTGCAACGTTATAAAATTGCAGCGAAATGCAGGAAGATCTGCAGCGGATAGGCACTTGGTGCAGGGAGTGGCAACTGACCCTTAATATAGACAAATGTAATGTATTGCGAATACATAGAAAGAAGGACCCTTTATTGTATGATTATATAATAGCGGAACAAACACTGGTAGCAGTCACTTCTGTAAGATATCTGGGAGTATGCATATGGAACGATTTGAAGTGAAATGATCATATAAAATTAATTGTTAGTAAGGCAGGTGTCAGGTTGAGATTCATTGGGAGAGTCCTCAGAAAATGTAGTCCATCAACAAAGGAGGTGGCTTACAAAACACTCGTTCGACCTATACTTCCGTATTGCTAATCAGTGTGGGATCCGTACCAGGTCGGGTTGACAGAGGAGATAGAGAAGATCCAAAGAAGAGCGGCGCGTTTCGTCACTGGGTTATTTGGTAATCGTGATAGTGTTACGGAGATGTTTAGCAAACTCAAGTGGTAGACTCTTCAAGAGAGGCGCTCTGCATCACGGTGTAGCTTGCTGTCCAGGTTTCGAGAGGGTGCGTTTCTGGATGAGGTATCGAATATATTGCTTCCCCCTACTTATACCTCCCGAGGAGATCACGAATGTAAAATTGGAGAGATTTGAGCGTGCATGGAGGCTTTCCGGCAGTCGTTCTTCCCACGAACCGTACGTGACTGAAACAGGAACTGGAGGTAATGACAGTGGCACGTAAAGTACCCTCCACCACACACTGTTGGGTGGCTTGTGGAGTATAAATGTAGGTGTAGATCATGTACGAAGGCGCAAATGTGCCAAATTTGCTAGGCTTTTTTTACAAGTTCTAGCAAACATTTGGTTATTTGCTTTAATATACGTAGACCACTTTTTATGCTGAATCACACCATGGCAAAAATTAGGGATTTAGCCATACCTAAATATAGATACAAGCCTCTAAAGTGGCTAAAAAATTCATTACGCTATTCTGAGAGCCGTGGTTTGACGACCACTGCTAATTTTTGTGTGAGCCAATCACGCCAAAACTTCAGATGGCTATTCCTACCTATGTCTATATATCAATCAAATTTAATTAGCACTGGATGCCCAGATGAAAATATATGCATCTGTAAAGTTGACTAAAATTTTCTACTTGCAAATTTTAGGGTATTTTTGGGGGAAAATATCTCAGCTGTGTCTTCTTCAATCTTCTTTTTCTTGTCACAGCTGGAAAAAGCATGCTTTAAGCATTCAAAGAAAGCTCGTTTATTTTCTGGGGTCAAATATTTTGCTCATTGAGTCCCATAATTAATTATTTTTATTCAAGTGTATAAGTCAGTTTCAAATATTAATTTAACACATGACATAAAAGCAAGTGTAGTACGAAACACAGCAAATTTGCAGAACAAAACTACTAAAGAGTCAGTTCCCTTTTTCATTAAGCACTTCTACAATTTTGTCAATAACAGATTGTGGATAACTGTGTTGTCTTCCTCGTGATGATGTTGATGGGGCTTCTAAAGCCATTGGGGCTTCTAAAGCCATGAAGATGTGTTGCTCAGGAATCTAGCAGGTATCTTTAGCAGTTGGCCAGTGGAAGGAACCAAAATGACCGTGTGAGTGCATAAAGCTGATGAGGATGTCTTGTTGTTCGTGTGAAACTTCACGTTTCCAACATACCAAAAATTGCCATCCATACAAGTAACATACTGTCCTGGTTGTAAACTTGGAATTGAGAGTGCTGTATTTCTTCATCTACTTCGAAGGTGTTAACTGTGAATGCTGTAGCATCATTGGAAACTATGCTTACTCTGAGCTGATTACAATTAATTGATTTTCTTTTGTTCCAGATACTGTATGTCCCATCGTTAACCTTTTTTATTGATCTGGGTGGATTTCTTCAATTTCTTCTTTTGGTACATAAAAAAGCTTTACACCTGGAATACTATCATCACAGAATTTGAATAAATCATATGAAGTCAATATTTGGCTGTCCAAGGTCCTTTGCACACTAGCACAGGCTGCAAGTCCTTTTGCTGTTCCCCCAATGCACAAGGCAATTTACCATGGCTTGTTCCAAAAAAATTCTATTTGGCAGCGATGCCAAAATCCTTTTCATGCAGGCATAAATTGATGGAACTTCTGAAATTCTTATATTGAGCAGGTGAATCATCACCAAAGCAGTAAATATTCTTAATGTTTTCAGTCTTTGTCTTTAAATATGCTATCAACTTTATTTGAAAGGCACAGACAGCAATGGTATTATGACAGAACAGACGTTCTTTGCCATCAAAATAGACATCAGATGGATGAAATGTGGCCTGACTATTCTCCCAATGGAATCCTTGCACAGTATCCTGAAAAACAAATGAATAACTCTCAGCAAAACCTATCAATATAATTAATTCATTTTCTGTAAGATTTCTTTTTAGCTGCTTAAGATATAAACTTTGGTGTTCTGACACAAAGTGGTGGCTTCTTAAACTGATAATTTTCAAAATCAATGCCTCCATGATATCTCTGGCAAGTCTTCAATGTGTATCTGACAGCATGGACCCATTGCTTGTATTCCATTGTTTCGTCAGGGTCATAGTCTTTAAAAGAGTCTTCAACAAAAGCCTCTAGTCACATTTTTCCTGGACAATCCTCACAATGTTTGAGCATACAATTTTTTGATTCCAAATTGCACACAGTTGTTTCATCAAATCTTTGTAGTCATCTTGAATGGATGTTGCTGAAGCCAACATTAATTTGACATTTTGATGAATTGCACATACACTTACTGAATGTGATCCAGAAGCATCAGCTGTACTACACCATTTTAGCCTTAGCCCACAAACTTTTGATAAGCTTGGTTCATTTCCATATTGCTTACAATAAGCAATGAACAGTTCTTTAAGGTTATAAAGCAGAAGGCATTTCTCCTTGTGAATCTTTCGCCATTTATTCTTACTGCAACACAATCCTTTTTGCCTGGACATGAGCAAGAAAACTCATCATCTTCAAAGAAAGTGAGGACATTTTGTTTTATTTCATCAATAAGCTTTTCCCCATTTACGGTTTGCAGGTTTTGCTGAAATCCCATCTTCCATCTTTAGTTTCTTAGCATTCTTCAGCACCTTAGTTGAAACAGCAAAGTCTTTAGCCATTTTTTCAGTAGTGCAGCTATTTGGGGCCAGGGTCAAAGTTTGAACTTTACTGCTATTGCTTGAAATCTGAAGTTTAATCTTAATTTGTTCAATTAAGATTTTTACATTTATGGCACTCTTCCATTTGTATCTGAGCAGTAACTACTTGGCTCACACCAGTAACTGTGGCAATTACCTTAGTAATACTGCCTTGTTCACTTGCATTTTATGTATCCCACTGAATCCCTTTTGCTGATCCTGAAGATTTAGTAGTGATTCTCCAAGTGATGATAATGAAGTGTTAGCAGCAAAGCAAGCATCAACAACACCCATGGCTTCAGTGGATGGTGATTCTTGCTTATCCTGGCGGGATGATTCTTTTTGGGCATTTCATGTCAACATTTGGTACAAATTTTCAGACCAGGTTTAAAAACTTTATTAGTCAGTAACTTCAGCCTATGAACCATTGCAGTGTTTACTGGTCTCAACCTTCTTGGTTATTTTTTCTTTACCAAATGGGTTGCAGAAATTCAGCAGGAATTGAAATTTTGTCGTCAACAAGGCATTCTGGTATGAACAAATTTGGGCATCTTCAGTAAGATCAAGCCCAGACCTACACTGAAGAAGCTCCTTGTCAGTTGGTGACATTTCCTTACCTGATCGTAGTTCCCTTTTGCAATGATAGAATGGTGATGACTTCAGACAATATTCAGTTTTGTTTTTCTATAAAATATACAAATTAGGCTATCAAAACATATTGTTTTAGTGCTTACCTTAAGCTACAACAATAATTACTGATTATTCAAGCACTCAGTACTCAACACTAAGATTGTACAGTGTCAACATCAAAGATTACACCACACAAAAGACAAACTGTGAAAATTGCATTAATTTTTTTATTTATCAGTAATCCATTTTCCCTACTCTTGATAGGTATTCTTACTCATCAATATGCAAGATTCAGAAATTAAACAATATAGCTTTGAAAGCTTAAAGGATGCTCTGTCCAGCTGTGGCAAGAAAAAGAGGATTGAAGAAGACACAGTTGAGATATTGCCTCCCAAAAATACCCTAAAATTTGCAGGTAGAAAGTTTTGCCCAACTTTGCAGTTGCATATCTTTTCACCTGAGCACCCAGTACTAATTAAATTTGATTGATATACAGACATCATAGGTAGGAATAGCCATCTGAAGTTTTGGCGTGATTGGCTCACACAAAAAGTAGCAGTGGTTGGTCAAACCATAGTTCTCAGAATAGTGCAACGAATTTTTTAGCCACTTTAGAGGTATGTATCTTTATTTAGGTATGGCTAAATCCCTAATTTTTGTCATGGTGTGATTCAGCATAAAAAGAGGTCTATGTATATTGAAGCAAATGACCAAATGTTTGCTAGAACTTTTAAAAAAGCCTAGCAAAGTTGGCACATTTGCAACTTCGTACATGATGCGGAGGTGAGTAGCCTCTCTTTAAAATCCCTTAAGAATTCAACCACTGTAGGTACTGAACTGAAATTTGGTATATAACTATCAAAGACCATGTAGAACCTTCACACGAAATTTCATTAGATTTGGAGATGGTCAAGTGGGGACACTTTTTAATAATGGTCCCTTTGACGTGGAATGGCCCTACTCCATGGTTTGGTAATTATGTATTTGTTTTTAGTTTTGTTGCTGGATCCCCTCTTGCCACAACAGTCATCAGATAATGCAAAGGAAAAAAATGTTCTGTGTGCCATCTGTCTGGGAGTGGTGTAAACTGTGTTGTGTGTGTCATCATATTGCAACTGTTTGGAGTGTAGGAACCAGACTGGCATTTGCCTAAACCTGACCAACAATCATGTGTAATTGATCTGTGTCTGCCATACCTCCTTGTCTTCTAAGATAACAAACTGTATATTATGATATGCAAGCAGGTCAGACAAACTTATAGTTCTTTATAGTTAAAAACTATAGCTATAAAACTAGTTTATTTCCCCATTATGTGACATGTTTTTTTTTTTTATTTTAGTATACCAATAAATCACATGAAATTCTTACACTTTTGAAAATTTGAGTATTTATTTTATGCAACACTTAGTGATACTGCAAATATTTTGTTCTGTGGATGTCTTCCTAAACTATTCATAAAGATACTAAGGAATAGAGTATCCTGTGACATAGTGCACCTATTTACGTTGCACTGTGTTTGGAAACTGTGAACATAAGATAAGGTACCATATATTTGCGGCTGAGGAAGTGTTAATCACAATAAACTTACTTTACTTCCATTACAGGTGACAGGAAAGGGTTCAGATGAGAAATACTTGATAGCAACATCAGAGCAACCCATTGCTGCTTTCCATCGGGATGAATGGATTGGTGAACAGGAGCTGCCCATACGCTATGCAGGCCTGTCTACTTGCTTTCGGCAGGAGGTTGGAGCTCATGGGAGGGACACGCGTGGTATCTTCAGGGTGCACCAGTTTGAGAAGGTGAGCAAATGCTTTGAGAATTAATATGTGAAACCTAATACCACAATTGTTAAAGGTATGCAATCTGTTATTCCAGCTACAGTTCTCTGACCATTTTTAGTCATCATCTATGAATTATAGAGGTGATCATACAGGGAAAATTGAGGATGATCATAGAACCACATCTGGAGTAGTAGCAGTTTGTTGTCAGAAGTAACAGATCAACAGGGGATCTAATTTTTCAGTGCCTGCATATTGATGCAAAAATACTGGGAGAAATGCAAGAACCTGTTAGTTGCATGTATGATAGTGTTGCAGGGGAGAAGATCTGGATGTGCTTGAGGAAAAGGAATATATCTAAAGGACTGGGTAGGAAAATCCAGATACTGTATGAGGACTGTACTAGAAGTAAAGAAGTTGGAGAGGGATATTCTTTATCGTTTCAGACCAAGAGTAGAGTTCAGCAAGACAGTGCACTGTCCCCGATGCTGTTCATCACTGTTATGATTTACACAATGAGCCGAAGAAACTGCTACACCTGCCTAATATCGTGTAGGTCCTCCGCGAGCACACAGAAGTGCCACAAGATGATGTTAAATGGACTCGACTAATGTCTGAAGTAGTGCTGGAGGGAATTGACACCGTGAATCCTCCAGGGTTGTCCATAAATCCCTAAGAGCACAAGGGGGGGGGGGGTGGAGATCTCTTCTGAACACCGTGTTGCAAGGCATCCAAGGTATGCTTAATAATGTTCATGCCTGAGGAGTCTGGTGGCCAGCAGAAGTGTTCAAACTCAGAAAAGTGTTTCTGGAGCCAATCTGTAGCAATTCTGGATGTGTGAGGTGTTGCATTGTCCTGCTGGAACTGGCCAAGTACTTCAGAATGCATAGTGGGCATGAATGGATGAAGGTGATAGAGAGGAGGCTTACATACGTGTCACCTGTCAGTCATTTCAAGATGTATCAGGGTTCCCATGTCATTCCCAACTGCAAATGCCCCACACCATTACAGAGCCTCCACCACCTTGAACAGTACCCTGCTGGCATGCAGAGTCCATGGAGTTATGAGGTTGTCTCCATACCTGTACATGTCTATCTGCACGATACAATTTGAAACAAGACTCGTCCGACCAGGCAATATGTTTCCATCATCAACAGTGCAATGTCAGTGTTGAGGGTCCAGGTGAGGTGTAAAACATTGTGTCATGCAGTTGTCAAGGGTACACGAGGGGACCTTCAGCTCCGAAAGCCCATATTGATGATGTTTCATTGAATGAATGGTTTGTATGCTGACAATTGTGGAGAAATTCGTCAGTTTCAGGAAGGCACATCACTGAATTGATTAAACCACCTATTTTTAAATCCTTGAAGAGTTTGACTTGGCTAACAATATGAAAGTTATTATCAGCAAACCCCGACCAACGCCACCTGCAAAGTGAAGTTCAGAGAAGGGAAATCTGATGCCTTTGAAATCAGTATAGGGATGAGACAATGAATGAACTATCATCTCTTTCTTTAGCTCTGTTTCAGAAAAGGTCATCAAAGAATGGCATAAAGGAATGAGCAATTCAGGGGTAAAAAATGGGGTAAGGCTAGGCTACAGGTATATGAATCTTACCATTAACTGTCTAACCTTTGCACATGGTCTTTTCAGACTCAATAGATATGGCAGCAAAACAGCTTGGCTAACTGTAAATGCAGGTAGTGAAGGCTGGGATCCAAATCTCCTTTGAGAAAGCACAAACACAAAATCAGTGCCAAGAGAACTGGAGGTTGGACTAAGAAAAATGAAACAAACAGAAAAGTTTAAAATATATAGGTGAGTGGATAGAGCCTAACCTGTTGGAGATTTTTTTCATCCATTAACATAATGGGAATGGTCTACCAACCAATTAAAGGCATCGATAATAATGAGACTGACATCTTTAAATGCAAAAATTAGGCACTATTTCGCTGTTACTCGATTGGAGGCCCTATATGCAACACAGACTCTTACAGTGAACAAAAAAGCTCTAGTGGAGGAACTTGAGACCAAAGAGAGATTTAAAGAAAAATGGTCCCATCAAAACAACAGTGAATACAGAAGACACGACAACCACAAGGATAGTAACCTACTTTCAAGGTAAGGAAACCAAAGGAGCATCATTCACAGTGAGATCTACAAGAATTGGAAACTTCTCGTAGGAGTGTCATCAAACTTAAGAAAAAAATTACCGAGACACACAGGTTTTGAGGGGAAACAGAAACGGAAGACAAGGAAGACGTGGACCCAAAAGAGAAAAGAACACGGAAATGAATGCAGGAGCTTGGGCACCAAAGATGGCATTGTAATCAAAGGAATAGGAATGGGTACACAACTGTAATTTACAACATGCTACTCAATGTCCCTTCAATATCCAATGGCACATGGCACCTCACCTCCATGCTGTGAGGGTAGAACGGGCCAGTATTTCATATCTCTAGTTGGAACCCTATCTGAAACGTATTCCTCGAAACAGGGGACTACTTGACATGCCACCATGGCCATATAGCAGACTACAGTGTATCATAACAGGCAGTCTACTGTAACCAGAGCTCCCATATCGTACAGTCATAGAACAGATAGCAGCTCTAAACATTACAATACTTGTGCAGTTTTTATTGCCTGCACACCCACCTATCATTTGGAGAACAGACATGTAAGTGGACGATGCATGTTGCAACCACAGAAGAAAGAATTGAAATGATCCTGATTTACGGAGAATGTACGAGAAATGTTGAGGCTGATGTTGGCTTGTATGCTGAGCGTTTTCCGGGGAAAACTCACTCTCGTTCTTTCTTTTACAAGGTCTTTACAATGCCTTTGTGTCTGCTGGCAGCTTACAGACTGTCAAAAGGAAACGAAGCAAACATGTTACAGGAGAAGATAATGAAATAACTGTACTAGTGGCAGTGCACCACAATCAACATATAAGCGCTCGCCTTACACCACAATTCCGGTGTGTCCAGAGGTACTATTGTCACAATACTGCATTGTCATAAGTATCATCCATACCACGTGTCACTGCATCAAGAACTTCATGGCGCCGATTTACACAATCAGGTAGTATTTTGTGAATGGGCACATCAACAAATGCAAATGACCCCCACGTTCTTTGCCGAGATACAATTTCCCGATGAGTCTTCATTCACAAACCATGGTAGCAGTAACCAGCATAACATGCATTACTGAAGTATAGACAATCCCCAATGGTTAAGGCAAGTTGACTATCAATGTCTGTGGTTGGTTAACATATGGTGTGGCTTCATGGGGAACAAACCCATTGATCGATATTTTATCACCGGCATGTTGAATTGACTCAAATATCAAACATTTTTGGTACAGAAACTACCAGTACTGCTGTAGGATGTTACCCTAAATGTTTGACAACATACATCATGTTGCCCAGCACATCATGCAATTGAAGTGCGGGAGGTATTAGAGCGTGTTTACATTGGTGTGTGGATCAGCAGAGGTGTCCCTGTTCATTGACCTACTACGTCTCCAGATTTGACGTTGCCGGATTTCTTTCTGTGGGAATATTTAAAAGACAAGGTTTGCTAACAAGTGGCAGCAGGCCGTGAAGACATGGTAGACCGCATAAGAAACACTTGTGCTGACATTCCTGCAGATATGCTTGCGTCCTGTGTACGGTCATTTGAAAAGCAGATCCCAAAGTGTATTGAAGTTGGCAGTACTAAGTTTGAACACTTACTCTGATTGTAAAAGCAGAGTAGTGTTTGCTCCGAGCCACAGCCATAGTGGCACGTCGAGTAATTCTCTGTTCAGTATATTGGACAAATACAACATTGTGAATGGGGTTTCCAATTCAAAGTTGTGAAATACTGGCCTGTCCTCCCTCGCAGCATGGAGGTGGAGTCTCCACAAGCTTTTGGATATTCAAGAGCCTTTGAGTAGTGTGTTGTAAATTATGATTGTGTACCCATTTCTATTCCTCCAATTACAGAATGATCTGTGGTGAAATGAAGAAAATGCTTCAGACAAAATAGATGTAGATTTTGCCATAGAATCGTAATTTGCAATCAAAAATGGGGTTTGTATTGAAGATTTCAGAGTTGCCACCCACGCACAGGGTATTGTGGTATCATTGGATGTCCTGCAAGAAAGAACTTAATTTAAGGAAACTAATCCAAAAAAATGTGAAGTGTTCAAACTGTAAAGCAATGTGTGAATTGCAGTTGTATGACATGACATAGTAAAGTTAAAGTAATTTGCTATGTTCGACTTCAAAATAAAGATTCCTCTTTTATCAGAACAAGGATACTTTAACAATGTAGGAACAGACAGATTGCTACTTACCATAAAGAAGACATTTCAAGTTGCTGACAGGCACAGTTAAGACACATAAAGCTGTTGGACACAGTCTTCGTCAGTTGCCAGTAAAACACACACACACACACACACACACACACACACACACACACACACACACACAGTCACACAGTCACACACCATTCGCACACACAAAAGCACAATTCACATGCAACTGCTGACTCCAGCACCTTGGCCCGAGGTGCTGGCGTTGGTTTATTGTGTGTGGGTTACCGATGAAGGTTGTGATCAAAAGCTTTGTGTTAGAATCTTTTCACTGTGCTCATCTGCAATTTGACATGTCTTTATTACAGTAAGTAGCAATCTATCTTTTCCTACATTGTTGATAATGCTACCTGGAGTTTCCATCGTTTGAGGATATTTTGATTAACTCTAGAATCAAAAGACGGTGACTAGCTTTTAAAGTGTCAGGTTTAAATCTGATAAAATGCATAGCACTCATGTTATGTGCTCGTTGAGACTGCTGGTTCCAGAAAAGTGATGGAACTGCAAAGACGTACCATCATATTGCGTCTGTGATGGGTGACTGCTCGTTAATGCTGCATAATACGTGTGTCTTGTGCTGGACAGCCACAGATGGTTGTTGACAACAAATATATATGCCCTTTTGCTAGATTTTAAGTTAATTATTTGAAAATATAATTTTTAGAAGATCATTGCTGTAAAGATGATACTTAGTCCTCTTTCAATATATTTGAATCTTTTGTAGGCATAGAAATGTCAGAATGGGATTTTTAGGTTTGAATGTTAGGTGAAACATTGTATATCTGGATACAGTGTACCTATCCACTTCAAGTTTATTGTTATGAAATGTGCACATTTATTCAATCTTTCGTTGCAAACAAAACTTGTGAATGGCCCTCGAAAATTAACCCTGTTCAGAAAAACACGTCTCAGTTCTCCTCTTCCACGTCATTCAAAATAGTTCCCAGCTCATATTAGGTCTTGACTTCATATTCCCTCTCATCCATATTAAAGTTCCCAAAATTAGAGCATACCATTTGACTGACACATTCACACACCTGCATGGCTACCCACAGTCTCTTGTTTTAACAAGTTTATCTTCTGCTGTAGCAAAATCTTACAGATTATGTAAAATACACAGATCTTTTTGCGACATGCATTACATACAATCACAACAGAAATTTATACAAATACACACATTATATGTAATAATTTTTTTACTCTTTTGTCACCAATTTTATATTAGCATAGCAAATATTCCATACAATAAAATAAGAAACTTAAAAAGGAATGAGATGTATAATGCAGATAGCACATTAATTAAATACAAGTGTGCATAAATAATCCTCTGTTATAACCCCTTTGTGATGAAGTAGTACACTGTATGTCACTGATAAAGAAAATATTAAAATGATTTTTTTCTAACTGTACAATTTTTTAAGCATTTATTTAGAACTAAGTTAAACAGTAGATTAGATTATAAGGCAACAAAATGGGTGTTACCTTACGTGTGTAGTGGTACAGTAACAGTGGTCAGTAAGTGTGACATGTGGTCATTGTGTGTCTGTCACTAAGCACTGAAAATAAACATATTGAGGTTCACAGTGACTTGTATCTTTTAACGAACTGCAGCGTATTCCTTTCAAATAGAAGTGTGCTGATTTTATACACATGTATGTTTGTATTAGCAGCTTAATTGAAACCGAAGTTTTTTTTAAAATTATGAATAATGCAGTTACCAGTTATTGTTAGTGATTATCTGAAATTAAATTAATGTTTCACTGTATTATAGGAGCTTATTTTTACAGGTAGAGCAATTTTGCCTCACTTCTCCTTACGACAACAAATCATGGGAAATGATGGAAGAAATGTTAGGAAATGCTGAGGAGTTCTGCAAAAAACTCGAAATTCCATATAGAGTAGTAAATATCGTGTCTGGTGCTTTGAACCATGCAGCTGCCAAGAAATGGGATATTGAAGCTTGGTTCCCTGGTTCTGGTGAGATATTTCTCAATATGTCAAAATGAGCAGCAACCTGATAATGAATATGTTCTTATTTACTATTACCATAGATTAATAAATCACTTATTTAGATCAATAGTTAATATGAATTGTGTTTTCAACTCATTTTGAAAGTTGCTTACCATCAACAATTAGAAATAAATTATTTTCATATCCTCACATGTTCATTGTCAGTATTATATTAAAAAATGCAATTGTTGTGGAAATATATGTAATAAATTTCCTCATCTTGTCCCAGGTGCCTTCCGTGAACTTGTCTCATGCAGCAATTGCCTTGATTATCAGGCAAGAAGGTTGCTTGTTCGATATGGTAAAACAAAAAAGATGAACACTGCTGTAAGTTTCCATTTGTGACGCATTAAATAAACTGTTCCTGACTATTTGTAACTGTTTCGTATTAGAGTACTGCCGACCAAACAAGAGCTAAACTGTTTTCTGCAACCATAAATTTTAAAACAATTTTAAGGTTATTTATCCATTGCGCCTTGTCTCTGTGCTTGCTGGAGTGCTCAGATCTCATTGTTTCTCATTCCTTCAATTACATGTCTCAAATTTTTTCAGTATCTTGTTTCTGATAAGTTTTGTACATAGAGCTGTTGGCATTCATTGTAGCGCCTCTCAGCAGCTACTGCAATTTTGCCTTCAGTAAGTTCTTGCCATTCTTTTATGGTGGTTTTCATCGTTGTAATCTAGTGCTCATGTTCGACTTACTTAAAAAAATTTAAAATGAACACAAATGTATGGATGCTGCATAATCATTTTCTGCTATTTTCAAACAAACTTTCACGGTATTTGGAAGTATACTCTCTTAGTGGTTTCTTTGTTTTCTGTCTTTGTTAGAGCAGGGAATTGAATCTCATTGTTATTGGATAGTTTGCCAATCTTTTCATATTTTATGGCATTATCAGTAAATGTCATTTCACACAATTGAATGCCAGCATTTCTTTGTATGAATCTTCCTAGTATCATATAAGTGAAAATATTGATCAACGAAGATAACTGATGCCCTTTGCTATTATTTTGTACTTGAAACTACTCTTTAATCCTTTATTTGGCACAGTTTTATTATATTTCATTCGTATGAATGCAGTGCTCTGGTACTGACTTACTGTTAGTCATGTAAATCAAAGTGAACATCTTTGGTATTTGAAATTTTACTAACCCTTTCACTGCTTCAGATGTGCTCTCTGCATTCCATGCTGAGGGCAGAGGAAGTTGGTACACCTGGAAAGATAACATTGATTTTGATCCTGTGATGCATATGCCTCCTGAGGGACAGTAGAGATACTGATGATGATTTCAGTGCCGTCCACCAACAGATAGTGTTGTGGCATAACAACTAGAGCACCATCTATGTCTACCCTTTAACAGGGAATGCTCACAGCCAGAAGCCTTAGTGTGGTGCAAGTGTGTGAAGCAAGCAGGCAATCATGCCACACAGACGTATTCATGCATTGTACAGTCAACTGAGTAAGTTTAAAAGGGTCAAGTAGTGACCTTTCAAGTGACGGGATGATCCTTTCAGAGAATTGCCACATAAGACGAACATGCTGCGTCAGATGTGCAATGATGCTGGTATCGATGGTCACGTGGGCATTCTCACACCTGTAGACAAGGTTCTTAATGTCCATGCAACATTAACGCCCACCAGGATTGTCATATTGTAAGGGTATCACAACTACCACAGCACAGATAAGAGGGCTTGTGAGTCCAGATGAGTCAACGCGAACTGTTGGGGATAGGTTATTAGTAGGGGGGCTATAGGCACGCACACCTCTAGCCCATCTTCCACTCACACCATGCTACAGCATTGACATGCACAACTCGACTGGTGCCATCAGAGGATCACTTGGAAGATGGAATGGCGCACCATGGTCTTCAGCGGTGAAAGCACTCTCTCCATGCTCCCAAGTGATGGTCGTTTGCGTGTACGACGTAGACCTGGTGAATGCTGTCTTGTAGAGTGCATTTGTCCAAGACACACTGGTGCAACCCCAGACCTTATGGTCTGGAGTATGATAAGCTACATCTTTCATTTCTTTTCCTGCTCTTCATCAGTGGTCTTATTCTGATATTTCCCAGAAATCACGTCTTTCACTTGATGGGCGCTGTAGCCGTTATTCCTGAAAACCTTGTGTAGGTGGCTCAGTTCATGGGGCAGGTTATCGTCGCCTGATATTACTCTTGCACGATGCACCAATGTTTGTAATACTGTGCGCTTCTGTGCTGGATGATGATGCCTGGTGACGTGCAGGTACAGGGCTGTGTGGGTGCGTTTTCTGTAGATGCTGTGGCCAAGGCACCCTTACGGTGGACAAGGACGTCAAGGAAGTTCAATGCATTATCTTTTTCCACCTCTGTGGTGAACTGGATATTACTGTTGATGCCATTGAGGTGTTCCAAAAACTCGTCTAGTTTCTCGCGTCCGTGTGGCCAAATGACAAACGTGTCGTCAACGCATCGAAAGAAACACTTCGGTTTCAATGGTGCAGTATCTATGGCAATATCCGCAAAATTCTCCATGAAGAGGTTTGCAACAGCTGGAGCCAACGGGCTACCCATTGTTCGCTGTCTGTCTGATCGTAATACTGGCCATTGTACATGAAATAGGAGGATGTAAGAGTGTGCCTAAATAGCTCGACCTCGTACTTTGTGCCAAAACAGTCTCATTTATTTTATGTGTGTTACAATTTCTGCAATATTAGACAGGCCTATTTCATTTCATCTAGCAGACCGTGACAAAATAGACGTGATCAGATCAAGAAATCATATCAGTCTTGGCTACTATTTGTATTAACAGCTTTTTCACTATTATACAAGGATATTTCGGTTCTTCATGTAGCAAAATGTTTGACAAACTTTGATGAGCTAATAGATTCTTTCGCAGAAAGGAAAACAAGCCATGTAAAGCTACAGCAAGAGTAGAGAGAGAAAAATGCTAGGATGTAAGAATTGAAGAAATGTGTACTGTCTTACTTGTCTCTTTATTGTTTTATGTATCCTATATTTAATGTTATGTCACACAAAATAACAAGTTATTAGCTAATAAAGAGTGCAAATTTTCTGAAGATTCCTCGTTCTCCTGGTAACAAATAATCCCATCCAGTATTAACTGCAAGTTTTTCTTTAAGAGGGGGCGGGATGTCAGACTGACCGAGTGGTGGCAGGAGAGGCACCACAGGACATTTTAATTTCCACTGTTGTGAACACAGTTTGATGGCATCGATTACAAAATATTCACGTTTGAATTCCACGGAGCGAAATACAATGATGTGCGATAGAAGAATGCTGTGTGAAGAGGCGTGGCGCTGCACTTGGGCACACTTAAGACCAAATAACATGTCTTACATTTCCTCGAACATATGTTTTATGTTTAAGACTGTTCAGAAAGGTGTACACTACAAAATGAACATTTTTTGAAAAAAGTTTGGCATCCATCTCAAACGCTTGGGAGGGAGGGTGGGGGGGGGGGGGGGTGGTGGAAGTATTGTAGATGTTGGGCAGCTGTGCAGAGCAGTCTGAGTTGTAGTGGGGAGGTGTCCACATGTCCCTTGTTTACGTTTAGTGATTTTGGTGTTTCCTCTTTGTTCGCTGCTCTCACGTCAACTGAAAACAAAACGGATTTCTGTGACTGCGAGCTATCAAGTGAATTAAAATATATTCACTGAGGGCTAAAATGTTATTAGTTTCAGATCTCATTTTATTACCACCTTTCTGATTGTCAAGTATTAATCACCTTGCAGAACAATGAAGTTATTTTTGACGGCTTGCTATAGAAATTTGGCTTTTATTAATCTTTTCCGCTGAGGCAGTCAATTAATTTGAAACAAAGTGTTTAATTCCACGCTATTGGCTAGTTTTAGCTGTTCGCTGCATTTCAAGTGCACATTTTCGTCTTCTAGCACATATGGCATTATGCCATTATAAAGAACCAAACATGAGATAATACAGTACTGGTACTCCAAGAAAATTTACATTCCAAAAACCACACTGAGGTTGATTCCTACTTTATTGGTAATCTGGACATGCAAAGGTGCACTATAAGCCAAATTATGCATTTTAGTATGGGTCACGAAATTCTGATGCTCTTGGAGTATCCTCTGATGTCTTGTTTCTTTCATGACATAATGTAAGAAAACATGTGAGAAACATGAACACACCCAATCTGAAACTCTTGCAACTAGTGTCGCCAAAGTTGAAACACGCCGAGAGTGTTTAGTTTCACCGAGTTGGGCAAATGCGCAGTGACTGGTAGTGCAGTTGCCTGCAACCTAGTAGTGTCGTGTAAACTAGGCTTTACTTTCAAAGTAAATTTCCTTTTGTGCAAGATGAACCATGTGCGAGAATGTACGATGAATTTCTTAAATCACAGAGTGTTTGACTCTCAATTAAAAATCAACTCTTCGAGGATGAGTCATTTAGAAGAATTTCAAGCCTGGAAGATCAGACATTTAAGTCATTAGTAAACATTTTACTGACACATTTGTTTGATGTATCTTAAAGTGTAACAAGCATAGAAAAGATCAACATTATATTTGAATGCTTAGCTTCTCTTGCAGCTTATTATTCTATAGGTAGTGGAGAGCGGGCTTGGTAATTATGACAATAAATAATCACTTGCACTCCCGACACTTACTATGAATACTTTTATTTTCGCAGCATATACACAATGCGTGTAGCACAGAGCGCGTACTACAGAGAACTGGTCTGGAATAGATACAGTTGTTCTCGCTGCGGTATGGTAGCGATATCATTGGGAGGTGAGCTAGTGGTTCTACATCCCCACAGATCTTCGAGACCAATATTATATGTAAAGATTTTGCTTTTCTCATAGCAACACTATGTACATTAATTTAAAACATTAACTTTTCTATTTGTGTGTTCAAACTACTCAACAGTGATGTTGCTGTTGGCTGACATCATCAAATACCCTATGCTCTGAATATCCACTGTCATCGGCTGGTGAGATCACATGACTTGCACTGTGCCTGGCTTACACACACACATTTGCAATCACGATTTCAGTGCTTCAGAAAGTAATATGTGGTGTTTGGTGGGATTTGCATTTGAAAATATGCAGCGTACATGTTGCTGCACGTCAAAGATCTTTCCAAAATGTGTTTGTTTTCCCCCTGAGTTTCATTTTCTAAAGTGACTAGACATTCTAAGCTGGTGTATAAAACCATAGTCATTCAAAGAACTGATAACTTCTAAAGTTCCTAGGGAAAGTATACTGTCGCTTAACACGGAAAAAGTGTATTTTCACCCGGGGGAAAATGTATATATAACTGGGAAAAATCCAGAAATTTTTTTTACTTATCTACGTATACACCCTGGTTGGTCACCCAGCACATAATTCATCCCAGAGAGGGCTCTGAACATCAGTCTTACATATGTTTATGAAGAGAACAAATAGTAATCACATAGTGCAGTATTCTGGTGAATATGGTAGCTGCATTAGTATTTTCGAACTAAACCAGATTTATATCACACAATGTTCGTATTTAATTGAAGCAAAGGAAACTTTTCCATGCACAGGTCGTGGGTTTATATTTTGTTTATATTTTCATCCATACGTGCCAGTTATTGTGACTTCAGATTTGAGCTAATATTTGTTGTTAGTCAGAAAGGTTTGTGAACTGCAGTAACTTTAGCAGGCTATTAAACACAGCGTTGATGTAGCAGTGATGATTATTATTATTATTATTATCATCATCATCATTATTATTATTGATCACATTTTACTAGCTTCCAAAGTGACAGAAGTATTCTTGAACGTTTCTTACACTGGAGATAATAACTTTTACAAATTGCCCACTGTCTCCTCAGTCCACCTTATAAATAATGCTGCAGAATCTTGCACTTTGTGTAGCTTATCACTATCACATATACAGTGCATACTGAAATGATTTCAGCAAAATTTCCAGTCTGTAAATAACAATTACAATGGTCAGTTATTAAATGAACACTAGTCATATTTTTACCATCACTTGTCTGTAGTTTGTTTGAGACTAAGCTTGCAAGTGTTGGTGTAATGCTACTTGAAATACCTGTAATGTAGTCAGATTCACTGTCATTGCTATTTCACTTGATCATTTGGCATATTTTTTGCAGATTCCATTTGTACACATGCTTAATGCAACAATGTGTGCTACTACTAGAGTCATTTGTGCCTTGTTGGAAGTCCACCAGACAGATGATGGCATTAAAGTTCCTGCTGCACTGAAGCCTTACATGCCTCCAGGTAATTGTTTTGCAGTTGCTGCTCATTTGAATGTGATGTTGCCTGTGGTATGTGTTATATGTAAAGATTCCGCAGCTGTTATATCTAACCATGCTCAATAAAGTGAAGTGACAAAAGTAATGGTATGGTGATATGCACATGTACAAATGATGGTAGTATCATGTACACAAGGTATATAAGACAGTGCATTTGCGGAGCTGTCATTTGTACTCAGGTGGTGCATGTGAACAGGTTTCCAACGCGATTATGGCCGCATGACAGGACTTAACAGACTTTGAATGTGGAATGTTGGTTGGAGCTAGATGCATAGGATGTACTGTTTTAGGGTGGATGGGGATATTGTGTAGGTTCGGTGGGTGGCAGAATAGCTCTGCTGTTCCAGTCCTGATTGGTACTTAGTCATGAGGGCATTTTCCTCACCCAGGACTGGATAAACTTAATCACATTCTCCATCAGGGTTTCGACTACCTCTTGGTGTGCCATGAAATGAGGAGTATCTTACCTACTATACCCTTCCCATAGTGGTATTCTGCTGCCCACCGAACCTACATGATATCCTCGTCCATCCCTATACAACCCCTGCTCCCAGCCCTTTGCCTCATGGCTCATATCCCAGTAATAGACCTTGATGCAAGACCTGTCTCATACATCCTACCACAATCACCACCACCACATATTCCAGTCCAGTTAAAAGCAGCACCTGTCCTATCAAAGGCAGGGCTGCTTGTGAAAACCAGTCTTGTGATCTACAAGCTAAACTGCAATCACTGTGCTATGTTCTACATAGTCACGATAACCAAGAAGCTTTCTCTCTGCATGAATGGCCACTGACAAACTGTGGCCTGAAAACAGCTGGATCACCCAGTTGCTGAGCATGCTGCCCAACACTATGTTCTTCATTTAATGACTGCTTCACAGCCTGTGCCATATGGATCCTTCCTACCAACACCAGCCTTTTGGAACTGTGAATGTGGAAACTCTTCCTTTAATAAATATATCTTACGTTCCTGTAACCCTCTTGGCCTCAACCTTCATTAGTCATTGTCCATCACCCACCTATCCCCTTCCCTGTTTCCACTTCAGCAATATACAGCCCTCTATTCCACCAGCACACCCATAGTCTCCTTACTTCTCTCCTTTTTCGCTCCCCCCCCCCCCCCCCATCCCACCCTCCACCCCTCCATCCACATCCCCCTGCCCTCTGTCTAAGCTCCTGGCTGCACCCAGCTGCCCTACCCTCTCTCCACTTTGTTATTGTATGCTCCCACAAGCAGCTCATTACTGTCCCACCCCTACCCTGTTATCCCTCTTCCACCCTGCCCCAGCCTCCCACTTACCCCCACCATCCAGATGGCTTCTCTCATCATGCACAGCTGTTTACAGTCTGGCCTTAGCAGCCAGAGGCAGTGGTCATGTGTGTGAGAGAGCTGCGTTCGCATGAGTGCATGTAATACAACAGATAAACTTGAGGGGCATGTCAGTGAAGAAAGATTTATTGTTACTGTTATGCCACTGAAATTTCTGTCTCTGTTTCATGACTACCTAAAAGTTCTTCCATTATATGCACTTAATATTCATGTGTGATCAGTAATGGTAATATTTTGTTTGAAGAAAATGTAGTTTGAAATTCTATGGCATGATGATCTTACGTGTTTGCTTTATAGTTCATAAATGTTTATATTTCATAAACAGTCAGGTGTTATGCATGTATTTGATTATGATTATTCTGCAGAATCATATTTAATTTTCAGTGTAAACTGTTTATCTGTAAGCAGACAATTAATTTGAGGTCCTTTAGGTACATAAATTTGTGTCATAATTTCTTTTAATTCATATCATGAGTTCCAACAATTGTTACTTTTCAGAATATCAAGAACTGATTCCATTTGTGAAAAAGGCGCCAGCAGTTCCAGCGAAGGAATCTTAGCGTGGTTCAGCAGTTTAGGTAAAATGTTTTCGTGATTCATCTTCAAGCATAGAAATATTTTGTTTTAGAGTTGTTTACTGTTCTCCTGAATCTGTCTTGCACTTTTGTAACGTGTGCTGTTATTGCAACTTAATATTTTCATAAATGAGGGAGAACTGAAAAGTTCCTAGCTTTGTAGAAGAAGAATAGTCAGAATTTTGACTGTACGCATTTGTTCAACGTAACCCTAACCCCCCTCAGATTGATGCACTTGTTTGATCATTGCTTCATCTCTTCTGTTCTGTCAATGGTATACTGTCTCTGCCCCAGAAAATGAACAATAAAATCCGGGCAATTTCTGGGTGAGGAACTTCCATGGTCATAGGAACTGTGTGATGCTGTTTGTTTCATGGTTCCTCAGTTCAGGGATCATGAGTGAGGAGCCAGTTTCCATGCTCAGCCACTAATCTAGCTACAAAATCCTTTATAGCATAAAAGTGGCCCATAACAGCTTTGGTTGTCTCAATTTATGCCTCCTTTTGCCTGCTGTTCAAACATTTCAGGACCCACATCACTGCGAGCTTCCTCATGTTTAGGACATTTTTAATAATTGAATCACTTCCTTCCTGGGAAATGTCCAGAACCTCAACTACCTTTTTGGCAGATATACCCTGCTCCCCAAGTCTCAGAATGTGGACAGCATCCTTTGTAGCCAAACCCACGGAATTCAACTAAAGTAGTGAAATGTGCAGGTTATGACAGTGATATAAAATGGACAGTTCTCCCATGTTTGTGGCATCATAATGCGAATACCCTCCGTATAATTGTCCGTTGTATATTTGATGATGCTACAGATGTGAAACTTGTTTGACCGCTGACCATTTCACATTCTTCCTTAAATTAAAAATAGTTGTAAGAATAAGAAAAGTGTGATATTTCAGTTACATAATATGACAAGATATTAAACTTTTGTATGGTGCCGAATCCCTGTTTCAGTTCCAAGTGGAAGGTGTCGAAGCCAGGAACTTTTCAGTCTCCTTGTTAGTGCTGTTGCAGAGCTTACCTTATAGACAAAATAATTTTGTATGAATGCTGTATGAGGTATTTGAACTTTTTCATTTTCAGAATATAAAGTTGGTGTGAACTGGAAAAAAGATTATCAGCTTCTCATCTCAGTGCAACATCGGTGATCTGAAAGACACATCATTCTATTGCATAGCTGATCTAGTACAATTTGCCATCAATAAAGAGACTGTCATATTTTATCATAAGTCCCACGATTACTGATTTGTATGAGAAAATAAATTGAAATGATTTTTTAAAAAAATCTCTCACCGAAGTATGGATGTTTCCTTTACTGTGGTATTTGAGAATGGGAGCAGACCAGTAGTTCATGTAAAGTAAAATTGGTTGCTTAGATGGGTGAAGTGTGTGACATGTGATGTGAGCTTGAAAAAAAATCTAGAATTTACGGTGAAGACTTGATCTGGTGTGACTACAGGAAAAAATTTACCCCTAGCATCTATTCAGTTTATGTTAAATCTGTTATGAGATATGAACGTGTGACATGCCAGTAATGATGTAGGAAGAAGAAATGATGACAAAATTGATTATGTTCAGTAGAAATTAAATTTGAATAACAAACTTTAAGGATAATGAAGGTAGTTAAATGTGGAAAGTGAAGCTGTGAAAGAAATCAAGGTGAAGGCATTAACTTAAACAGAACAGTTCACATGATCTGACTATGAGAAACAAATGTTTGGCAAAAGTGTACAATATTAGATCTTGGAGACCTGAATGAAAAGGGGGAAAAGCTGCTCATAACAAAAGATTTAAGTTGGTGTACTTCATTTAAAGGAAATATGATGGGTGCTCAATAAGTAATTCAACACATTTCTTTTCGGAAAGAATTTTGGTTTTGTTCAGGATTCCAATATACCACTTTTTGTCTACAAAGACCTGTTTTTCAGCATATTCTCTGTTTAATGCAATGCTACCTTACTAGGAGGGCCTGTATGCCCTCATGGTACCACTCTACTGGTCGACGTCAGAGCCAACGTCTTGGTGCATCAATAACCTCTCTGTAATCCACATACTCTGTCTGTTGGAGTGCGTTCTTCATTGGACCAAACATATGGGAATCTAAAGGTGCAAGATCTGTGCTGTAGGGTGGATGAGGAAGAACAGTCAAGTGAAGTTTTGTGAGCTCCTCTCAGGTGTGCTGACTTGTATGGGTCCTTGAATCATCAAGGAGAAAGGGGAGTTCATTTGCATTTTTGTGGCAGTGAAAAAGCTGCAGGAGTCACAGCTGTGTGTGACCAGCCAGTAGGTGTGTGATCAACAGGTTTATGCATCATTGTTGTGATGATGAGACACATGTTGCCCAATGATTCACTATGCTTTTGTCCACTACCAGATCTCTGCAGATATTCTGCAAATGCCTGTTAAAATCTGCATTGCTATGGTTTTCTGCCAGTGAAACACAGTGACAGCTCACTGCTAGGAACACACCTCTGTTACAGGCGCTTTTCCTGCTCCTGTAGTGTTGTCGCCTATTGGAACTTCATGAAACTACAGGCACTGAAGTGAGAATATTCCACTATGTCCCACAACAGTTTCCAAATTTTTTCAACTGAAATTGACTGACAAAAAAAAAGATGTATTGCATTACTTGTTGAATGCCCCTCATAAGTCAGTAGTACTGGGGTGTAATGTTAACACAGTAGTGTTCGTGTAAAACAACACGCTAACCACTGTGTTGCATTGTTTGTCTGCCTTTCAGTTTGAACAGAGACAATGTTGTTGCTGCTGTTCTTCTGATTATTGTTTTGATTTGGGAGTGACATGTGAAACCCATTTCTCACAACCTTGATGAAATGTTCAAATAGCTTATGTACTTCCTCATAATATGTTAAGAGCACTAACCAACTGGATAGTTTAGTCTGTATCAGTAAGTGTTCTTCAAAGCATAAAGAGAGCTTATTTTTCTGAAGTTCAGAGTTTCAAAAAATTAACCTCAGATCAGTGACAATTATAGAAAGATGTGTTGCATGTTTCATTGTCAAACAGCACACTCTGAATTGTCAGTGATTACATGTTGCTGATCTGAGTACTGCTCATCACCGAAGTTCGCAATTTTGTATTTGAGCCATCTAGAATTTTAAGCTTTCCAGTTGTTTAATGTGAAACAATACTCCACTGCTGTGACACAAGGAATGCTGTGAATCTGTATAGATACACTTGGAAGCAACTGCAAGAGATTTAAGTTATCAAAAAACAAGTCATACAAACATAACTCTCCCACTATTCTTAAAAAAAAAAATTAGATATGTATATTTACAGTGGCGGCCAGTTATCATGTGCTAATATGCTGCAGCACACTGTAAATATGCATTAAAATTGCACCATTTCCATTTCTCTTCAAATGCTTGCTGGTATGCTTTTGTAGCACTCTTTCTGAGGTAAATAGAAACCAGTGACGAGTGTTGTAATAACTGTCAGTACCCTATGATCAATTCAGAGAAGGGATGCAGTTGTCTGTTTTCAGCTGCGCGTGCTCTGATGTGAGGTTATCCCTTTTGGCACTAAGAGTGCTACATTGCTCACAGCACTAGATCAGCATTTTTCTTTAAAACTGCTTGTTATGTATAGTGCAAGTTTAGGGCATGAGGAGTATTTTAAGGGATGATTGCAGTAACAGCTCAGTGGGCAAGTGGTTAGCTGCACTGAGTAGTGATTAGTTGGCCTGGGTTTGATTCCCACTGCTGCCAAAACACACACACACACACACACACACACACACACACACACACACACACAATTTCTCACAGTGTCAAACAATTAATTAGCAATTTTAAATATATTGAAACAGTTAAATTAAACAATGGAAACTCCAGGTAGGAATGTCAACAATGTAGGACAAGATAGACTGCTACCTACAGTAAAGAAGGTGCATCAAGCTGCCGACAGGTATGGTTAAAAGACACACTCCCTCTCTCTCTCTCTCTCTCTCTCTCTCTCTCTCTCTCTCTCTCTCACACACACACACACACACACACACACACACACACACACACACACACACACACAACCATACCTCACACACGCTTGACCTCCAACTCCAGCATCTTGGACCATAATGCAACATCATGTGGGATGCAAGCAGCTATCTGCAGGGGGTGGGGAGAGGGATGAATGTTGTCCTGTGGAGTGTGCAGGGACTAGACTGCCAATAGGCGCAGTGTCAGGAGGTTGTGGGGCAGGAAGATGGGTAAAAAAAGAGAGGAGGGGAAAGACGGGCGGATGCATTGGTAGAGGCCTGCAAATAAACAGGGTGGGAGATGAGATTGTGGAGGAGATGATACGACAGAGGGGTTGGAAACTGTTAGGTGGGGGGGGATGGGGACAATGGGTCACCGTATATTGAGGCCGGGGTGATTAAGGGAGCAGAGAATGTGTTGTAAGAATAACTCCCATCTGCACAGTTCAGAAAAGCTGGTGGTGGGGGGAAGGATCCAGATGGCTCAGATAGTGAAGCAGCCATTGAAATCAAGTGTGTTATATTCAGCGCCATGTTGTGCCACAGGGTAATCTACTTTGTCTTGGCACAGTTAGACGGTGGCTGTTCATGCTGATGGACAGCTGGTTGGTAATCATACCAATATAAAAAGCTATGCAATCATTGCAGCAGAGCTGGTAAATGATATGGCTGCTTCCGCAGGTGGCCCGGCCCCTGATGTGGTAGGATAAACCTATGACAAGACTGGAATAAGAAGTTCTGGGTGGTTGGATTGGGCAGTTTTGTACCTGGATCTTCCACAGGGATATGATCGTTGTGGCAAAGGGTTGGGATAGGGAGTGGCATAGGGATGGACGAGGACTTTAGGAGGGGGGAGAAGTATCTCAGGTATGATGTCCCTCATTTCAGGACACAATGATAGGTAATAAAACCCCTGGCAAATGATATGGTTCAGTTGTTCCAGTCCGGGGTGGTACTGGATGATGAAGGGCCTACTCCTTTGTGGCTGGTTTTTGAGAGTGGTGGAAGGATTTTTCCCAGCTCCCATAGTTTTGTCTCCTTGAACTTCGTGCATTGCAATTATCATTACATGCCTGCAATTGTTACCATTTGATGCATGACTTGTTTTCGGTGTTGTGCCAATCTTCTTCCCAGCAAATCAATCATACAGATTGCAGACAAGAACTTGTCTACACTGTGATCAGGTGTGGCCACTAACTTTTTCCTGATGTTAGGGGGTAGTTTTAACTTTAATATTTTTAAGACATCAGTGGGAGCCACTTCCTTATTCCGGTGACATGAAATGATCATATGGCATTGTTGGCTGGGAGGCCCCATTCGGAGGAGTTCGGCCGCCGTGTTGCAAGTCCTCTTTAGTTAACGCCAATTCGGCAACTTGCACGTCAATGACGATGAAAGTGATGACGGACACACAACACCTAGTCCCCTGCTGGGAATTGAACCTAGGCCCCCCTGCGTTGTAAGTGGTAATGCTACTGCTACGCTATGGATGCGGACCTTATTCCAATATTTTGTCTTGTTCATGCATTCTTCAAAATAATCACTCTGGTTTCCTTGTTTACTTTGAATGTAGCAGGATTGAATACCTCTTTTTTAATCACTCTTGATCAGTATTTGGCCGAAAATACCTTCTTGAACTCACTGTAATTTAGATGTTTTTCCTATGCATTGATCACCCATAAAGCAGTCTCCCTGCACAAATACTGCAATGAATTTAATCTTTTGCTTGTCATTCCAGCTGTTAGGTACAGAACTTCTAAACGAGTTGTGAAAATAAATCCATTTTCTTGTTGTGGTATGCTTTCCTCCATAAAACATGTTGGAAGATATGGTACTGTCCCCATAACATGTGGTACAGTGGTTGAATTGACTTACTTTGATGGTGTTGCATGCACTGCCATTGTTATTTCTGCTGATCTGGCCGCTCATGCTAGACACATCATCTGCATCATGAATGGATGCACCCTCCTCTAACAGTTTCAACTTATTCTTGAATTCTAAATTTTATGGTACATGGATTGCATCTTTTTATGGACCCAGGTTTGTAAATTCCATCTAAAAGAAAAATTATGTGTGGGTTTGACAAATGGCTGGCTGGATGGATACTGGGGGCTGGGGGGGGGGGAAGAAACAGTAACCTGGTTTGGCCATAGTCAGCCAGGACAGAGCCATCCAAAATGTGAACTTAAATATACACCAGGCATATATCAAACACATTTAAAAAAGACACACATTTCTATTTACTTACAGTTCAGATAATAACACTCAATTAAACATCGAAAAAATATATGATGAAAAAAAAATCATTTTACAAAAGTAATGGGTGAAAATTATCATGTGCATAGTATTTCAACACAAACGTTATCAATAATGCCATGGACAATATCACTATCACCAGCTACACAGCGGAGACCCATCTAGCGGCTGATAGGCAGTAGACCCATTCGTAAACACATTTGATCACAATATTATTGCACCTGGTAGTGAGGGCACTTCAGTTGGCTTATAATGAGTTTCTATCATCATTTTTCATGAGGACATGCAGAACCACTTGACAATATAGGCACAAGTGTCCTGAAAGCATTCACAGCATGATGCATTTTCTTTAATCATGACTGTACTTGTTTACTGTAACATCACAACATATTTCAAATAACAGTCATTGGAGTCCAAGTGCAATATAATATCATGGTTGGGTAGTACACTGACAGCTCCCACCAGTTGGCACTGCTCAGACTGCCCACATCCAAAGGCTGATGCTCTGTGGAGCTAGGTAGGTGCCAAAGTTACCACCCAGATACCTTATCATGACTGAGTGCACTTTGCCAGTCAGTTTGCAGAAGGGTTTCGTGATCATAACTGGTCAGCAATGAGTGATAATTCTATTTGCTAGCAAAGTTGGATATATTCAGTATCGTGCATACAGCAAATCCTCGAATTTTCACACCAGTTTTATGTTGAAATCAATAAGATCATCTCGAACTCAATGAAATTTGCATTTAAAGGAGGGAATTTTTGTGTCATACAGTATCTGTCATTTTCCAAGAACCATTCCATCCGCTTCTTCTGTAGATCTTACAAAGTCAAAGAAAGATTCAACTGTATCTGCGAAAGGTTTTTACAATCATAGTCATAAAGGTTTGATATATTTTGTGCTATTTCAAATATTGAGTTTACATATCTACCTGGTGATATACTTTTCAATTATCCAGAAGCTTTTAGAATGATACGGTACACAACATACGAGGGCAGTTCAATAAGTAATGCAACACATTTTTTTTCTCGGCCAATTTTGGTTGAAAAAACCGGAAATTTCTTGTGGAATATTTTAAAACATTCCCGCTTCGTCTCGTATAGTTTCATTGACTTTCGACAGGTGGCAGCGCTGTACGGACCTGTTAAAATGGCGTCTGTAACGGATGTGCGTTGCAAACAACGGGCAGTGATCGAGTTTCTTTTGGCGGAAAACCAGGGCATCTCAGATATTCATAGGCGCTTGCAGAATGTCTACGGTGATCTGGCAGTGGACAAAAGCACGGTGAGTCGTTGAGCAAAGCGTGTGTCATCATCGCCGCAAAGTCAAGCAAGACTGTCTGATCTCCCGCGTGCGGGCCGGCCGTGCACAGCTGTGACTCCTGCAATGGCGGAGCGTGCGAACACACTCGTTCGAGATGATCGACGGATCACCATCAAACAACTCACTGCTCAACTTGACATCTCTGTTGGTAGTGCTGTCACAATTGTTCACCAGTTGGGATATTCAAAGGTTTGTTCCCGCTGGGTCCCTCGTTGTCTAACCGAACACCATAAAGAGCAAAGGAGAACCATCTGTGCGGAATTGCTTGCTCGTCATGTGGCTGAGGGTGACAATTTCTTGTCAAAGATTGTTACAGGCGATGAAACATGGGTTCATCACTTCGAACCTGAAACAAAACGGCAATCAATGGAGTGGCGCCACACCCACTCCCCTACCAAGAAAAAGTTTAAAGCCATACCCTCAGCCGGTAAAGTCATGGTTACAGTCTTCTGGGACGCTGAAGGGGTTATTCCGTTCGATGTCCTTCCCCATGGTCAAACGATCAACTCTGAAGTGTATTGTACTACTCTTCAGAAATTGAAGAAACGACTTCAGCGTGTTCGTAGGCACAAAAATCTGAACGAACTTCTCCTTCATGACAACACAAGACCTCACACAAGCCTTCGCACCCGAGAGGAGCTCACAAAACTTCAGTGGACTGTTCTTCCTCATGCACCCTACAGCCCCAATCTCGCACCGTCGGATTTCCATATGTTTGGCCCAATGAAGGACGCAATCCGTGGGAGGCACAACACGGATGATGAAGAAGTTATTGATGCAGTACGATGTTGGCTCCGACATCGACCAGTGGAATGGTACCGTGCAGGCATACAGGCCCTCATTTCAAGGTGGCGTAAGGCCGTAGCATTGAATGGAGATTACGTTGAAAAATAGTGTTGTGTAGCTAAAAGATTGGGGAATAACCTGGTGTATTTCAATGCTGAATAAAACAACCCCTGTTTCAGAAAAAAAATGTGTTGCATTACTTATTGAACTGCCCTCGTACATGTTCTCAGCTTGTGCTTTTGGTTTTAACCAATGCCTATGGTAAGCTGTCATCGTGTCATTCATAGCAGCTCATGTTTCATGTCACTTCACTGACCAGTGCAAAGGAAGCAAATTCCTTGACGAAAATAGACATTTGCAGGGCAGCAGCTATTCAGGTTTGAACATAACAGTATGCTCCTCATATTGTACTAACATTACGAAGAGAACAGAACGTGACAATAGCTCACCCCGATCTCTCACTCACAATGCAAGCGTATTGTTGAAGACTTATCATCAAACAGTCTGCGAGTACATATATTAAAGTAAAATCAACAAAGCAGTAGTGTATTGGTCTGGAGGACACACACTTTAAGTGCTGCATGACCACCTGATGCTTTTTGTGCGACAGAGAGAGAGCTATGTGGTAGGGAACATGCTAAGTAACCCCATATAAAAATGCTCACACTCGGCGGTACAAGGTTCTGGATGTGCTGGCTGCAACAATTTATCACCAATACGAAGTTTGCGTCATGTTCCATAATGTACAGTTCTTCCTAGATACTGATGTGAAGTGTTATTTCATTCAACAAGAACGTTTGCCTGGCAAGTCTTGCTGAGCAAGGCCTCAAATGCTTATGATAGCAAAGGTCTGCTTTTACAACTTACACTATAATGCAGACTCAATATTGCCAGGAGATTGAGCATGCAGACGAACAAGTTCTACAGCGGTTTTAAAGTAAAATCGTTTGAACACTACTACACTGGTCTGCAGGAGAAACTTCTTTAAGCACTGTACAATCGACTGATGTTTTCCTCACAACATACACTGAGCTATGTGGCAGAGAACTTACAATGTAACTACATATAAGAACACACACACACTGCGGTATTAAGGTTGGTTTACCACCAATACCAAATGTGCTTCGTGTTCTTTCTAAATATGATTCTGAGGTATCATCATAAGAATGATTACAGTTATGAGCTAAACTATGTGATCAAAAGCATCCTGACACCTGACTGTAAATGACAGAAGTTCGTGGCGCCCTCTATCGGTAATGCTGGAATTCAATGCGGTCGGTGAGGCCTGGCACAAAGTTGGCATTTCAAAACATCCCAAAGGTGTTGTATAGGTGTAACCACTTCCGCACAGGTCGTGCATTACGAACAGGTGCTCGATCGTGTTGAATGATCAGTCGTCATCCCCGAATTGCTCTTCAACAGTGGGAAGCAAGAAGGTGCTTAAACATCAGTGTAGGCCTGTGCTGTGATACTACCATGCAGAACAGCAAGGGGTGCAAACCCCCTCCATGAAAAACATAACCACACCGTAACACCACCGCCTCCGAATTTTACTGTTGGCACTACACACACTGGCAGATGACGTTCACCGGACATTCGCCATACCCACACCCTGCCATCGGATCGTCACCTTGGGTACCGTGATTCATCATTCCACACAATGTTTTTTCACTGTTCAGTGGATCAATGATTATGCTCCTTTCACCAAGTGAGGCATCGTTTGGCATTTACTGGCATGATGTGTGGCTAAAGAGTAGCTGCTCTTCCATGAAATCCAAGTTTCCTCACCTCCCGCCTAACTGTCATAGTACTTGCAGTGGATCCTGATGCAGTTTGGAATTCTTGTGTGATGGTCTGGATAGATGTCTGCCTATTTCACATTACAACCCTCTTCAACTGTCGGCGGTCTCTTGTCAGTCAACAGACGAGGTCAACCTGTACGCTTTTGTGCTGTACGTGTCCCTTCACATTTCCACTTCATTATCACAAAAGAAACAGTGGACCTAGGGATGTTTAGGAGTGTGAAAATCTCGCGTACATACATATGACATGCAATCACCTACATCTGCATCTACATATATACTCCGCTAGCCACCAAGCGGTCTGTGGCAGAGGGCACAATTCGCACCAAAGTCATGATCCCTTCCCCTTCTCTTCCACTCATAGATCGTGCGAGGGAAAAACGATTGTCTGAATGCCTCAGTATGAGCTCTTATTTCCCTTATGTTTGAATGATGATCATTATGCGATTTGAAAGTTGGTGGTAATAGTATATGCTCTACATCCTCGGCAAAGATTGGATTTCGGAATTTAGTGAGCAGCCCCCACGTTTGAAGTCTGTGAGTTACACGCAGCGCCCCATTCCGCTTTCTCACAATGTCTAATGACTACTGAAGTCAGTGATGCGGGGTATGGTGGTAGGTGGCAGCACAATGCACTTAATATGAAAAACATATGTTTTTGGGGATGTCCGGATACTTTTAATCACATAGTGTATGTTCACAATCAATGACAACATATCCGTATGTATGGAAAAAATCCAACTAGGTGTATCAGCCTACTATTGTTACAATTTGCAGTGCACTCTAAATGGATATTTAGGTTTGTCGATGGAACATCACGGTAAGTGAATTCTTCCAGGTTTGCCGAGGTATTTGACATTACTTGTTTACATATTTCTCATAAATTGAGAATGCGGAGCTGGCATCCAGGTGCAGTCAGATCAGGTGAATTTGATGTCTAAGACATCAACCTAAAATGTTCCTCAAGCCATAGTCAGTTGTAAGAGTGTTTGTGCAGGAATATGCGCTATAATCTGTTGGCATAAAAAAAAACTGAGTACAAGAAATACATCTGGAAGAGTGACTGACATACTTTTCCACATAGTCACTAAACACATTGAGGCATTTATCATAGTGGTGGACAAGCTTTGAAAGACCTTAGTCATAAAATTCTGCTGCCTGAGACTTCAGTCAGTGAGTCACGTCCGCCTGGAGTTCTGCGTCGTCATCAAATGGCTGTGTTGCGAGTCAGTTCTTCATCTTGGGAAACAAGTGGAAGTTGCTTTGTGCAAGATCAGGGCTGTAGGGCAGATGAGGGAAAATTTCCCATTTGAATGAATTAAGGAGTTCTTTCTTTAGTGCGGTTTGCCATGTGAAGTAGGGCATTATCGTGCAAAAACAAAACTTTGGATGTCAGCTTTCCTCGGCATTCGTTTTAAACTGCTCTTCTAAGGCTGTGCAAAGTTTGACTGTTCCGGGTAGAATTTATGGTTGCTTCACGTTCGAAAAAATCAATAAGAAGCAAACCTTACCTATCCCAAAACAGTGTCGCCATCAACTTCCTTGCTGACCAGGTTTGCAAACATTTTCTTGGTTTTTGGGGGGGACTTTGTGTGCCCCCACTCCGTGGACTGTAATTTTGTCTCGCAGTTGACATATTTCACCCAAGTCTTGTCACCAGTTATGATTCGATCCAGTAATGAATCACCATGTTTGTGGTAGGCCTCCAGAAATGTCAATGTTGCTACCATTCGCTGTTCTTTATGGTGCTCTGTAAGCATTTTGGGCACCCATGGTGCACAAAATTTGTGGTAGCCTAGCTTTTGAGTGACAATTTCAAACAACAATGTCCGTGAAACTTGTGGAAAAGAAAGCGAAACCTCCATTATTGTGAAGCGACGGTTTTCATGAATCATTATGTCAACTGTAGTGACAAGATTGTCAGTCACAATGCTCAGGTGCCTACTCTTCTCTTCATCATGAATGTTGGTTCGACAATTCTTAAACCGAATGCACCATTTCCAGACAGAACATTCACTCATTACGTTGTTTCCATGTACTTCGCACTGTTCATGATAAATTTCTATAGGTTTTAGATTTTTTGCCAACAAAAACCATATCACAGACCGCACCTCACAACTGGCGGGATTTTCGATTGCAGCACACATTTCAAATTTGAATATCGAAAAAACCAGAACTGCAGGGACATTCCCACTGTCATGGATGGATGCCGACTGAGTTGCCGACCACACACATACCAAAATATACATGATCGGCACTCGCCTAGCAGTGTCACACAGTAACATTCCCTACTTTCTGAATAGCCCTCTTATATTACTATACAGGGTGGATCGAAACAGTATGAAAAGCTTGTAATGGTGTTTTTGGGGAGGTTGTGCTGAGAAATAATTGCTTGGAAAAAAATTGATATGTTGCCCCGTTTCCGAGTTATTTAGCTGTGAAGTTAGCCAATAAAGTCATCGCACACACAAATCCAAGCGGTCTTCCAGAGGTGCTGTTGCCAAAGGTATACTCCATTTGGTTTTCTCAAACTGAACAAATGTAGCATTTCCTCACTTAACTTAAATTTGTCACCTCTGAAAAAGGCACATTTTAACTCGTAATGAGCATTTCAACAAATGGTAACTCACCAATCAACAGATGTGTATGCATTACCACATTTTAGCACGTCCAAGTGCTTGAATTTGGGCGCACAGTGACCTTATTGGCTAAATAACGCCGAAACGGTGCAATGTATTGAATTTTTCTCTTAGCAGTTATTATCACCTTCCCCAGGGGTACCACCTGTTCAAATGCATCTTATGTGCTAAGTGGGGAGGCTCCTGAGCTCTGAAGAAGCTGGGGGTACACTGGTGGTAGTGTAGCTGCTGACAGGGTCACCCAAGCTGATAGGCCCCAGCGAAACAGCCAGACTAAGTGTGTCCTGCACTATAGGATAGGGCAGGGCTCTACAGGTTGTAAACCCTTCCAGGGGAGCTAACCCTGAAATGAAAGCCTTGTCCTTCATGTTGGGGGTTGAGCATAGGCTCGACACACCTCCGTTGTAAAAAACCTGTCATTGATTTAATAAGAAATACCAAACTGCTCTTAAGAAGATTAATTGTCCAAGGAACAGCAATACAGGTATGTTGATGCTTACATATGAAATGTGGAACGTGCGAGTACTGCTGCAGATAGGAGCTATGAATAGTATTGTGGAAGATGTGCTAAGCTATAGAATGGAAGTTGGTGCACTTCAGGAAATCAAGTGCAACGGAAGGGGTGAGATTCACAAGCATAGATTCTCCCTATATTACTCAGGAAAAGATGAAGGACAAGGGAAGCACGGAAGTGGGTTTATAGTCTCCAAAGATATGCATAGATCTTTCATTGCTTTCATTCCCAATAATGAAAGAATATGTACTCTGTATATCAAAGGCAATTTCACAATGCGACATTCATGAACATATATGAGCAGAAGACTCAGATGAGGACATGGCAGATGATTTCTATGGTCAGCTACATGAGGTTTGTGGTAGAACACATGGATATGATTCCAAACTAGTCCTTGTTGACTGTAATGCCAAACTCGGCAAGGAAAGGCTTTCAGAAGAGTGCTTGGTAAGGAAATTTGGCACGATGACACTAGTAATAATGGCATGAGGGTTGCCAAATTTGCTTCTGAAATCAAATTAAAGGCAGTAAGTCCCTGTTTCCCAAGGAAAAATATTTACAAAGAGACAGAAACTACCAGGAACAAGTGAAGCAAACCAAACAGACCATATACCGGTATCGAATAGGTGGGCATCTGATATGGAAAATGTGCGCACTTTCCAAGGAGCTAATTCAGGCTTTGGCCATTATCTAATAGGAGCCAAAATGAGGCAGAAACTTGCTGTGGCTGCCAAAGGAAATAGTACCAGAGTAAGGAAATGGCATATAGAACAACTGGAAGATAGTTCTACCGTTCAAGAGTCAGAACAGATTGAAAAGAGCAAACAAAAGATGGTGAAAACCATGCAGCAAAGAATGGAACTCTATTAAAAATGCTATTCTGTCAACAGCACTTGAAATATTGAGGTAAACAAGGAGACTTAGAAACGATCACTAGTACAATGAAGAATGCAGACAGGTAATGGAACAGAAAAGAGAAGCAAGACTGAAATGCTTACTGCAAAATACTAGATCAAATCAGGCATTATGTAATGAAAAGAGCATAGAGGCAGCAAAGTTGTATAGTAGGGAAAAAAAGGGGGAAGCCACAAGGAGAAAGGTAGAGGAAATGGAAGGACATGATCGAAGGAATGAGAGCAGAAAGTTTTATAAGAAAGTTAAAGAAGGAACTCTAGAATACAGACCGAAAATAACAGCATGTAAGGGCAAAGAGGGACAATTCTCACAGGTAGAAACATGGTCTGGACAGATGGAGAGAATACTTCAAGGTTATTCTGGAGGGCAATTTTACCTCGAGAGTGCAGCCACTCTATTACAATGCAGGCCCAGAGTTAGAAGAACCCACATTAGAGGAGGCACAGAAGGAACTGATGGAATAACAGCAAAACTGTTGAAAAGTGGGGCAATTGGCTTCCATAAGCAAATCCACAAACTTATCAAGTTTATATGGAATCAGGAAAGAATTCCAGAATAGTGGACCTCAGGGGTAATCTTACTAGTCCATAAAAAAGGAGACGAGAAGTTTTGTTCAAATTACTGAGGAATTACCCAGCTTAATGTAACCTAAATGATTCTTTCTAGTATTATTTACGACAGGCTAATTCCATATCCAGAAGAGATTCTGGGAGATTATCGGAGAGGAGTTCAGCCTAATAGGTCAAGAAGAGATCAGATATTTGTGTTGAGACAAATACATGACAAGGCATATGAGTAAAATGTTGAGCTTCATAACCTCTATGTAGACTTTTCATAGTCTTGATAGGTCAGAAATGCTAAATGATTTGCTACTGCTTGGTGTACCATCTAAGTATATTTCACTTATCCAAGCAACAATGGCTGGTTCCAAGGCTGCAGAGTGAGTGGATGGAGAACTGAGTAAGTGTTTTAAACAGTCGTAAAGGAGTCAGACAAAGGGATGCCCTTTCTAGAATGCTTTTTAATCTCACACTTGAAGCAGCTATTCAAAAACTTGAAATATCTGGTTACAATGGCTCGAAGTCAGCCCAGGTATGAGCATATGCTCATAATGTGGCAATTATTAGTAGAAGAACAGTTTCACTAGAGAGAACAACAGGTGGGTTGATAGAGGCCAAACTGCCTTTATATTAATGAGAAGAAGACTAAATACATGAAGATTAAATACAAGAAGGAAAATAATAATTTGGATAAACTATCAGCAGCTGCTTTCAGTTTTGAACATGTGCAGAAGTTTGATTTCTGGAATGCAGTATTAATAGGACAAGTTCCATGTCAACTGAAATAAAACAGCTCATCCTACAGTAAGTAGTAATAGATGCTTCCACATTTTTAAGAAATTTTTGGCTTTTATGTTATTAAACAGCCTACTGAAACTTCAAATTTATAACATCATGATCAGGCCATTTATAACCTGCGGATGTGAAACACTGACCACTAATGAGTGCTGATAAGATACAGCTCAGAATATTTGAACTCAGGGTTCTATCTAGAATCTATGGGGAAGTTCAGGATGACAATGGTTTCTGGAGATCTAGAATAAACACCGAGCTGTAGTACCTCATACAAGGTGCTGTCATTTTAAGAACAATAAAAAGTAGGAGAATAGCCTGGCTTGGAGGTGTCCTTAGGATGGAAAGTAGATGAACAACTAAAATTATTTTTGAATGGAGGCCAGCTGGAAGAAGATACAGAGGAAGTCCATGAGAGTGCTGGGAAGATTATGTGGAAGAAGATATAAAATCTCTCAGAGTTACAGGATGGTGCAGAACTGTGCTGGAGAGGGCAGAATGGAGGACATTTGTTGAAGAGGCTACGAGCAGAAGAAGAAAAAGAATTATTTCTCAGCACAACCTCCCATGCAATACCCTTACAAGCTTTTCAGACTGTTTCTGACCACCTTATATACAGATGCGATGTTGTTTAAGGTTATCAGCAAAACTCTCAAAAAGTCCTTGACCAATTTACTTTAGATTTTTTTATGATACTCTGATGAATGTTTGGATGGAAATAGGCTACATATTTTTTAAATGTACATGGCATATGAATATACATGTGATGGGAAAAAAAATCCCAACACCAAGGAGGAATTGTGCAACATAAATGAAAGTAGGTAGGTATGTTTCTACCTCTGGAAGATGATATCTGTTCAAATTTCGTGCCAGTTACATGAGAGTAGCACCGCTCTGAGGATGCAAATCAGATTTGCTTTAAATACACGCTGTAACAAACATGAGCATTAGTTACCTTTGAGATTCGATATAGTAAGTTGGTGTTAGTCAAGAATGACTTTAAGGTGACAAAGACACCATTATCAACATCTCCCCAATTTTGAATGAGTTCATGTAATAGCACTATGAGAAGCTGGATGTTCCTTCTGCCTTATTGCAGAAATACTTGGCAGAAGTATAGCCTCTGTACATGATTGCTGGCAGCGGTGGTTACGAGAACATACGATCGCAGAAGACCATGCTCCAGACAGCTGTGACAAGGGCAGACCACTGTGTTCGACGCATGACTTGGTGCTCTGTAGTGCATCTGCAGTAGCAATTTGAGCAGCCGTTGGTACCATGGTGACTCAATAAACTGTTACAAATCGGTTACCTCAAGGACAGTTCTGAGCCAGATGTCCTGTAACGTGCATTCCACTGACCACAACCACTGCCCTGTGTGACTTCACTGGTGTCACGCAGAGCATGGAGGGCAAAGTGGGGGGTCTGTTGTGTTTTCTCATGAAAGCTGGTTCTACCTCGGTGCCAGTGATGGCCGTACGTTGGTTAGGAGGCGGCCAGCTGAGGACCTCCACCCAACCCGTCTGTGTGCTAGACACAGTAGGCCTACACCTAGAGATATGGTGTAGTGTGCAATTTCATATGACAGCAGGAGAACTCTTATGATTATCCCTGACTGGAAATTTATATGCCAATCCTGTGATTTGACCTATTGTGCTGCCATTCATGAACAGCATTCCAGTGGTGTTCTCTAACAGGTTAACACTCGCCCACTTGCTGTTGTAACCCAACCTGTTCTATAAAGTGTCAACATGCCTTGGGTTGCTCAATCACCAGGTCTGCCTCCATTTGAGCCCGTATGGGGTATCATCAGATAACAGCTACAGCATCATCCATGAACAGCACTAACTGTCCCTTTATTGACTGAGTAAGTGCAACAGGCATGGAAATCCATCCCACAAACTGACATCTGGCACCTGTGCAACACAATGCATCCATGTCTGCATTCCTGCATTCAACATTCTGGCAGTTCCACCAGTTAACAACGTACCAGCATTTCACATTTGTAATGGCTTATCTCACACTTATATTATCCTGTGAGCTTGCAACACTAATCACGTAGCCAAATGTATTCCCAAAATTTCCATTACTCTACTTTCATTATTTTTAGTGTTGACTTTTTTCCATCAGTCTATATATAATAGGAAAAGACAAAATGTTGTTGTCAAAAACATCGAAAAATTCATGACTGATATATTTCAGATTTTTACACAATACTCTAATAGACATCTGCATGGACACAGGAACATATTTTTAATATACAAATTTATGAATATTGTATCATGGGGAAACATTCTTAGCAAAAATCTCAAAAAGTTCTGCACCAATTTACTTCAGATTTTTTCTTGGGGCTCTAATAAACCTTTAGATGGACACAGGTTACATATTTTTTAAATATATATAATACATTAATTTATAAAAAATACATAAAGGGGAAACATTCTTACAAAAATGCTTCGCCGATTTACTTCAAATTTTTACATGATGCTCTAATAAACCCTCTTAAGGATAGAAAGTTCTTGGCCAATTTGTTTCACATTTTTACGTGATACTCTAGCATTAATAGGCAAACATTGTTAGCAAAAATTTCTAAAAGTTCTTGACCGATTGATTCACTTTTTTACTCAGTACTCTAATAAACATGCAAACAGACATAGGCTATATATTTTTGAAACAACAATATACAGGTATTCCATTAAAACTGATTGCACGGAAAAAATTCTGTGCTGTGAAACTGTGTGGTTTCATTTTCTTTCTCGCAGTCAGTTTTAACTATTATATCAGGGCATTTAAGTCATTAGACATATTGTTCCTCCCACACACATTCGTGTTCCTCATGTAATTTTAAACAAAAATTGTATACACAACAATACGTCTTTTGCTTTTTTCCTCGCAGTCAGTTTTAAAAGAGAACAGGAAAGTTGTGTTTATGGCTTTCAGCCTATTTTGTAATCTTAATAGTCTGAAACATTGTAGTCCCACCCATTCACAGATTAGTTTGTGCAACATGTTCATTGATAATAAATACAGATAAATATTTATACAAATCTGGAAATATGAATACAGGTTTCAGTGATCATTATGCACAGTTTATTGAATTCCCAGTAGACACTGCAGGAAATACTGAACAACAAATGACAAGAAAAGGTAGAAATTTTAGCAAGCACAACCTAGAACACTTAAGGCACTTACTGAAAAAAGAAACATGGAATGATATAGACAACTATGAGGACACATGTAAAAAGTTTGACATGTTCATGGAAATATTCTCCCATTATTTCAATATTTCTTTTCCAGTTAAAAACCAAACATTAAAAACTAAAAAAAGAAATGTTACATGGCTGACGAAAGGCATTAAAATATCATGTGCTGAAACGAGGAGACTTTACGAAATCTCAAAAACACAAAATGTTACAGAAGAATTTCTGGTGCATTTCAAGAATTATAAGAGAGTGCTTCACAAAGTCATAAAAGAATCTAAAAAAACAACAAATGATCACAATATAAAAATGGCCAGGAACAAAATGAAAGCCATGTGGAAGATAGTCAGAGAACAAGTAGGAAACGAGACCTCCCAAAATGTAAATCTCCAGGTAATCCAAGATGGCAAAAAAATTACAAATCCAGAAGAAGTAGCCAATGCTTTTAATACATACTTTGCAAATATTAGTGAAAAATTACTATCTGACATAAAATCTTCAAATAAAAATCCTGCTACAACACCATCCAATCAAAATAGAAACTGCAACTCCCTATTTCTTACTCCAACCAACCCTAAGGAAATTATACTATCAATAAGAGAGTTAAAAACAAAATTTTCAACAGGTGTGGATGAGATTCCAGATTATGTCATTAAAAATGTGGGGGACCTCATTGCAATACCATTAGCCCACATTTTCAACAGTTCATTAACAAATGGAGTCTTTCCTTCCTGCTTAAAGACAGTGAAACTAAAACCACTGTTCAAAAAGTGTAAGAAAGAAGACATAGCCAATTATAGACCTATTGCCTTGCTATCTACATTTTCTAAAATACTAGAAAAAAATTTTCATAAGAGGTTGGTAGATTTTCTAGAAAAGTGCAAAATATTATCCACAACCCAAAATGGCTTCCGGAAAGGCCGATCAACAGAAACAGCAATATATGAATTTCTGGGTGAAGTACTCGAAAAAATTGATAGTGGACAAAAAGTAACTGGCATATGCCTTGATCTGTCTAAGGCTTTTGACATTATAGACCACACTCTATTTTTGCAGAAGCTTGAAAGAATTGGTATCAGAGGTATGCCTAACAGCTGGCTTAGATCACAAAGAAAATAAATCAACAAGACACTATTCTGATTATAAAGCAGTAAAATATGGAGTACCGCAGGGCTCGGTACTGGGCCCTATCCTATTTTTGCTATATATACTCGTAAAAGACCTAACATCAGCCAACCAGTACCATAGCACTATCCAGTTTGCAGATGACACAAGCATATTAGTCAGCGGGAAGACTGCAGAGATACTACAGACAAGACTGTCTGAAGCATTAACAAATGTTGTAAAGTGGTTCAACCAAAACAAACTAATAATAAATAAAAGCAAAACAGTAGCATTAAATTTTCATAATATCAAGAGAAACATTGAAGAGGATATAAGAATTCAGATGTCAGACACGGATATTGCAAGTGTGCCTAATACAAAATTTCTGGGGGTCTGGCTACAGGATAATCTTAGATGGGAAACTCACATTGACAACATATTAAAGAAGCTAAGTACCATGTGTTATTTAATGAGAGTGCTAGAAAACTGCTGTCATAAGGACTGTCTAATGACAGTTTACTATTCTAATATACATTCTGTCCTAAAATATGGGATCACTTTTTGGGGTAACTCGCCATCCTGCCTAAAACTCTTCAGGATGCAAAAAAGAATAGTGAGAATCATGGCTGGAATAAAAAGGAACAAACCATGTAGACCATTATTTGAAAGGATGGGGATTCTTCCCCTTCCATGTATTTTCCTATTTGAAAGTGCAATGTTTATAAAGAAATATACAATAACAAATCCTAGTATCCTCCCCAAAAATGAAAATGTTCATCATCATAATACAAGACAGAAAACTGACTTTCATGTACTCCATACAAAAACCAGTTTGTGCCAAAAAGGAACATTACACCATGGAAAAATTATCTACAATAAATTGCCAAGAGAAATTAAAGTAATGACAGATGTAAAAAATTTTAAAGCAGCATTAAAAGAATATCTGTCGACACATTGCTTTTATAGTGTGGAAGAGTTCCTCCAAAATCCTCGAGAGTCTAAGTGATGATTATGCAAATACTGTAACCATTAATATTGGCCTATAAATACATTCAGATGTAATTCTCAAGTTTATAATGGGGTTCAAGTATAAGTTGTATAGCGACTTGCCCAGTATATGAAGTAAAATTCTGTGAATGTAATTCTCTAGTGTACATGTCAGTTCATAGTGTAGAAGAGTTCCTCAAAAATCCTTAGAGCTTAAGTGAGGATCATGCAAATACTTTAATCGTTAATATTGGCTTATACATGTATTCAGTTGTAAACTTCAAGTTTCTAATGTGGTTTAATTATAACTCACACATTGACTTGCCCAGTATATGAAGTGCTGTAAAATTTTGTGAACATAATTTTCTAGTTTCTAAAGTGTTTTAATTATAAGATATACTTTGACCTGTCCAATATCTGATGTGCTGTACTGTACATGTAAGATTTACTGGACCAATAAATACAATACAATACGATACTACTATTCTCACAGCTAGAGGTGTCTCTTTCATACCACGTATACCGATTATAACCAGATATGTAGAAGGGGAAGGAGGAGATGAAGAGAGTAGCGTAGGAGATTACAATGTACTGCTCATCCAATTTCCATACATATTTAACAATTGTGAAGCACTGCTGGGGTGTAGTTACTAGTGTACTCATATTATATTCATTCCATAGATTTAATAAAGAAGATTCAGTAAATAAGTAGTCTTAAGTTTATACTATAGATTCAAATAGGTCCTCAACTAACTGTAGTAGTAGTAGTAGTAGTAGTACATTCAAATTGCAGATTTTCAGCGACAATGGCAGAAATGCGAAATTTCAGGTATGCATTATTTGAAATTTCTGGCGTGCATGTGCAAATTTTCCGTTGCCCCCAACAGATAGTTTAGCTGCAGCAATGATTCAAAATGGCATCTGCAAGTGATGTATGTTACAAGCAGCATTTTGTCATTGTATGTCTCCCTGTGGAGAAAGAAACTGCTGGGAACATTCACAAACAATTGTGTGTAGTTTATGGAGCATCTCCAGTCGACAAAAGTACAGTTACTTGAGGGGCAGAGAGGGTGAGGTAATTACAAGAAGATAGTTTGGCAGAAATCCAAGAATTGCAGCACCCTAGTGGGCCATCCATGGCTATCACACGTGACAAGACGCAACTTGATGATGTGCTCATTTGTGATGCAATGAGGCTGTACGATTAAGGCTAAAGATATATGAACACATTAACCAAACTGAAGAAGCACTTCCAGTGACTTTGGTGTCATAACAGTGCAGGAGATTGTTTGATTTAACATGATAATGGTCAGCCTAACACAAGTTTGAGGACTTCAGAACATATCTCTAAACAGGATTGGACGGTATTACTCCATCCACCCTACAGCACTGATATAGCTCCCTCAGACTTTCACTTTTTCAGGCCTTTAAAGGATGCCATTCAAGGAAGGCATTACGAGAATGACAAGGTGATTTGCACAGTGAAGAAATGGCTTTGTGACCAGACCATGGAGTGATGCCAACAGAGCATACACACCCCTATGTCTTGCTGGAGGAAGCCCATAGAACAAGAAGTATATTACATGGAAAAATAGGTAGTATAGAAGAAACAATATTATTTTTTGTGTGTAAATTTCATTGTGTTCAATAAATAATTGTTCAGGAAAAAACGTGATGCATTACTTTCTGGGCAATTGTCGTACCTGCACCACAGTGACCACACAATATTTTGATGAACAAAGAACATGTATGTATAGTGGCGGTAGAATCTCACAAATTCCTGTCAGTGACTCAAAATCGTCACAACTATGAAACTGAACAACTCAGTGTATGTCCAAGCTGCTTAAAAGTATACCTGATGTTGCAGAGAAGATTCTTTTAGGAGTTTTGGATGGAATGGAACTTTACAATACCCAGATAGATAGCGCAATGTGGTGCAATACCTGGACTGTTGTACAGGGTAGTACAAAGCAGTATGCAGCCCACTACCTGTATTATGCAATGTGATGTGCATTTCTCCAGATACGTACAATACTTGAATTACAGTGTGTGCCGCACAAAACACCAAATATAATTCCCTGAACTATGCAGTGGGTGGTGGTGTACCCAGGCATAGAGCCATGTGTGCCTTGCAGTAGCCAAATTGTGTAGTGCACCATATTATATCCACATGCAGTACCCAGAGTGACTTGGAATGGGACAGAACAGATAAGGGGACGACATCCCTAAGACATCTTGCATGGTACACATGTACGTACTTTAATTTTTGAACCACCACATTCCACACACATTTCTTCTCTTGTAATAATGAACTGCTGAGTCTAACAGCAACAGCTCAAAATACATGAACTCTAACATAATGACAACAACTGAAAATATGTGAACTGTTAAGTGTCTCTTTGACACTGCAGCAGTTGAACAGTCAAGTTTCATTTCATGTAAAAATGTGCTAAGTCTGTTTGACATTGGCTCCACACATTAAGAGCTGATTTACAATGCACACTGGTGTCCAAAATTATAGTAACAAACAGAAACTTTGCAAGGTTGCATTTATTTTGCCACAAAACAGTGTAAACAGGTGATAGTAAAGTAGAAATAATGTAAGGAACACAGAACGTAAACAACTGCAGCATGCATAATGGTGGACAAAAACGTCCTTCATTTTTTTCCAACTTAATGGATTTGCTACACACTAGTTAATGTACTCAGAAAAGGTGTTATTGTCGTTATAGTCTCTGGCAGCAATACAGACCTGACAACGATGGGGCATGCTGTGAGTGATGTCATCAGTCTCATGTTTAGGCAGTAATGCCCCTTCTTCCTGCAGAGCTGCTCCCAAGTCTTGGAGAGTGTTTGGTGGATGCTGACATGATGCAAACTGTCTCCCTAGCACATCCCAGACATGCTCTATGTGATTCAAATCAGGAGAGCAAGCAGGCACACCATGCATGCAGTATCTTCCATTTCAAAAAAAGCATCAACTATCCATGCTGTATGAGATCGAGCATTATCGTCCATCAATAAGAAGTCTAGGCCCTCACCACCTTGCAGCAACTGCACATGAGGTCCCGAGATCTCATCGCGATATCTGAGAGCAGTTAAACCTTGCTGATTCACCCGTACAATTTCATGGAGAAGTGTTCGATTGGCCAACATAATCCCTGCCCACACCATTAAGGACCCTACTCAATATCAGTCTCTTTTTGACAATGTTTGGATTCCCAAATCTTGTTCAGCATTCCCTCCAGTTGTGATTGCATTGAGAATCACTCTCCAGACCAAATAGGGACTCATCTGTGAAAAGAACATTAGCCCATTATTTGATTGTCCGGGTGACGTGTTGATGACTCCAATCTAGACGTTCCCTTCTGTCAAGACTCATCATAGGTACATGTACAGAAAGTCTCTGACAATAAAGGCTACTTTGGCAAAGCCTTCCGTACATGATTTGTCTCAATACAACCTATCCAGTTGATGATGTGAAGTCAGATGCCAGTTGCTGTGCAGTACTGAGGCAGTACCGTTGTATCCTTATGGGCAAATAGTGGTCCTCTCTTTTTGATATCATGTGTAGTCGCCCCTATCCTGGTCATCGGGATACTGTTTCAGTCTCTCTAAATTGTCGACACATCTGAGAGGCAACAGAACAATTCACATTAAGCCTTGGGGTCACGTCAGTTTTTCCCCCTGTGGGTCCGGGGGTTACAATAGGCCCGAGGTATTCCTGCTGTCATAAGAGGCGACTAAAAGGGGTCTCACACTTTTCAGCCCTATGAGTTCAGGTCCCATTCTATGGTTTGACCTGCCACTTTCAAAATTCTACAGAAGTGCGGGCCATATGGGGAAGGACGCCTTACTTGGTGCACGAGTGCCCTTAGATTCGATCTCCTGAATCTCTTGTCATGGCTTTGCATCTCCACCTGCGATTCAACTGTTTGGGCGAGGACACTTTCCAGGGTATGTCATCTTCTTCCGTTGTCTCCTGTCCTCTTTCACCCCCATGAAAATATTGGATTTCCCTGCACCCAATTTCCAGCACGGTAGTCAGTCCATTGTGGTGGGGCTGTCATGTACCCATTTGGTGGTAGCCCCCTGACAACACAGGGATTGCACTGCTGATGCCTGAGCTGCAAACTCCCCATGTATGCCAAGGAGTAGATGCTTGTCTTCCTGGGGCATCAGGACTCCCGGCAATGGCCATCATGCCAGTTGGCCTTTGCTGTGACTGGGTGACGCCAGTGGGGAGAGCCCCTGATCTGAGTGGGTGGCATCAGGGCGGATGACCTGCAATGAAGTGGGCTAAGTCATCTCTTGCTGGTGACCGTACGGCACCAGCAGTCTCTAAGAAGGGCAAGATAGAATACAATGCCGACAGGTATGACCCTAAATCGTTTCCCTCCCTTGCTACACCTTGGGAAGAACGTAGAGCTACCAAACAGAGAGAGCCTTATTCGCTTTAGTTTTTAGTCTGTAGCAGAACCGATGTGAACTCTTTCCTACCTACGAAGTCTCAATTTTTCATTGAACACCTTGAGGATAAGTTTGGACAAGTGACAGTGGATCCAAGGTGCGAAACAGCACAGTCTTGATTCAGACAGCATCCCCAGCCCAATCCCAAGCGTTACTCGCCTGTGGCAAGTTGGGTGATATTCATGTTTCTGCCACTCCCCATAACAGGGTAAGTTTTTGCTCTCACACAGCTGTACTTTTTCGTTATGTTGCTGTCAAAGAACATTTTTCTGTACATGCAACTTGTATGGTCATCACAGTTGATTGTAAAATTGTGTTCCAAAATACCTGGTATAAATAAGCATTCAGCATTAATCATCCCTTGACTTCCACTTTTAACACTGAATCCCAGATTTTATTGTCATTCTCCCACTTAACATTTTGTTGGTGTTTTTTTGTTTCCACGTGTTGTAAAACATCTTTTTTCCACCATGGGATACACAACAAATGTCACATTGGCAAAAATGCAACCGACAGGTCTTTCCTAGAATTGATAACGCACTGAAACTGTTCGGAATATTGCTTCAAGAAAACGGGACGTATTCCATCACTGTGAGAGACGAGTCTAAATGTAGAGCTCTTGAATCTCCTTTGGACTATAGTTTGGAGACTCTACACAACACGAGCAAACTCTTCCAGTTTGCTTATGTTGCAACTGTCTTTTATTTAAAATCGGCCGATGTGTGGCATGTTATGGTAACCACTGTAAGAACATGATTCACACTGTGCAATGTCTAGTTTCCCGCAAAAGGCCATGGATCAAAACTTCTTAATGTCAGTTTAGAACCTGGCACAGGCCTCAAAGTTGTGGCAGAAAAAACGAAATGTTTGGCATTGTACAAAAGCATGTTAGGAAACAGTGTTTCAAACAACTATACAGGACCAGAGGGAGGCTCTTTTGCGACTTAATATAGTCTGTGGGATATGATCATTCGCCTAGAGTATAAGTGATCAAACTTTAAAGGGGCCTCTGCAATGCCTGTATATTTAATAGGATCGTGCCACACAGGCAGCAGTAGCAGCAGCAGTTTTAGGTGTAAATTCGGTGAGGGACAGAGTATACCGTTAGAAATGCTTGGAGGGCTGCACTCTGCGATATTCTGGGAAGCGTTGCAAAATCTCCCTCTCCGCACTGGAGCCCCATCACAGCTTTGCGTTATTGCGTGAGCAATGGTGCGTAGGTGAGTTCTATATCAGATGAAGTTAGTGGAGCTTCTATAGTTATTTATTTTTCTCTGTTTGGGGGTAGAGAATAACGATGATAGCATGTTGGGCTGATAGATTTGAATGGACGCGGATTTGTAATACTTGTATGTAGTTTGGGGACACACCACAATGCGCGCATTTCCACTGAATGGTCAAAACATGTTCCTGTCACACTAACTCAGGTCGCTCTGTTTCTACACGGGTTGCAGAAGGTGGTGGATATGGTTTTCTCCAACTTCTGCTCAGTTCCGACTTAAAATGGAACGATCACATGTGCAAAGCTGTAGAAATGGGAGCAGTTGCAAGATGCGTAGGGACTGACTAAAACCAGGTTTTAATTTTACTGTAGGAGACAGGTTCAAGAAATGTCACTCATTGCAAGATGTGGGAACGCCAGATTGTGATTCACTTGTGGCTGTGATCCAGCGCAGGTATGCAGCTGAATGGGAGGACTTGATTCCAAATCGCAGACAGCATTTCTAGTGGATAACATAACACTGGAGAACTGAAAAGCTAGTGCACATTTCTTATGACCTCAATAAGCATACGATTTACTACTCTTTGTGATCCTTCTCAGTCATCGCCTAACAGTGGATATATAGCAGAACCTCTGAAATGGTATCAAGATAAAATATGTTACACATACTGGATAAATATCTAGCGGTGTTTAATACCACGTTCCTTAGCCGAATAACTTTCAAAATTCAGCGATTTTATCACGAGGTTGCATCGTGGGCTACGTGCAAGTGCGCTGCTGGTATGATAATATACACTCCAGTGATCACCATCTTGGTATTTGTCCGGATAGAAAAACCACCTCATTCAGAGGTAATGTCTTATCTCGATTTATAAAGCCAGTATAGCTTTTAATATGGATACTTGTGTGCACCTGTAGAACCATGACCGCAAGTGACAGTAACATACAGTAGTTGTTGGGATCGAGTTTAGCATCTGGCCGATTACATCCCTCTTTCTTGGACACGGTGGTGGCACTTGCAAGAAAAACTTATAAGACATGTCCACCAATTATTTCGTATCGCTAGCGATCAGTTATTGATGAAGTGTTATATTTAGTAGTAGGGGGTGCTTGATGGGTTCGCGTTGAGTATCAGGCTTATAAAGTATTTGTTTGTGCAAAGGAAATGACTATGTCCAGTCGTAAGGAAGTATGGACTTGACATGGAGTACTGTGATAGAATGGGAATAGTACGTCAGGTCGTAAGAGTGGTACTGATATTTCTATTTCCAGAGCCACAGCCATCAACAGAGTGTATTTCCGATACTTCGCTCATTGTCAAATGTCATTCAACTGAGACTGCTACCGTAACATTTAGTTGTAAGAACAGGGGGAAAATATGTATGTGACCGATTTCTTAGGATAAACATTCTACCTGTGCGTTCTCGCCCTGCAGCGCCAGTCAACAGTGCGGGGGTAATTCACGTTTCCCATTAACGGTAGGAGCTGTCGGACTGGAGATGCCTGTTGGAGTGTAAGAATGTAGATGAATTAACCGTTTTGTCCTCTAGATGACCGAATAGCAAACTAATACTTAGTATGTGCAGACCGCTTGAGACGACGCTTCATCCAGTCCCAAACATGCTCAATGGGGGACAGATCCGGAGATCTTGCTGGCCAGGGTAGTTGACTTACACCTTCTAGAGCACGTTGGGTGGCACGGGATACATGCGGACGTGCATTGTCCTGTTGGAACAGCAAGTTCCCTTGCCGGTCTAGGAATGGTAGAACGATGGGTTCGATGACGGTTTGGATGTACCGTGCACTATTCAGTGTCCCCTCGACGATCACCAGTGGTGTACGGCCAGTGTAGGAGATCGCTCCCCACACCATGATGCCGGGTGTTGGCCCTGTGTGCCTCGGTCGTATGCAGTCCTGATTGTGGCGCTCACCTGCACGGCGCCAAACACGCATACGACCATCATTGGCACCAAGGCAGAAGCGACTCTCATCGCTGAAGACGACACGTCTCCATTCGTCCCTCCATTCACACCTGTCGCGACACCACTGGAGGCGGGCTGCACGATGTTGGGGCGTGAGCGGAAGACGGCCTAACGGTGTGCGGGACCGTAGCCCAGCTTCATGGAGACGGTTGCGAATGGTCCTCGCCGATACCCCAGGAGCAACAGTGTCCCTAATTTGCTGGGAAGTGGCGGTGCGGTCCCCTACGGCACTGCGTAGGATCCTACGGTCTTGGCGTGCATCCGTGCGTCGCTGCGGTCCGGTCCCAGGTCGACGGGCACGTGCACCTTCCGCCGACCACTGGCGACAACATCGATGTACTGTGGAGACCTCACGCCCCACGTGTTGAGCAATTCGGCGGTACGTCCACCCGGCCACTATACGCCCTCGCTCAAAGTCCGTCAACTGCACATACGGTTCACGTCCACGCTGTCGCGGCATGCTACCAGTGTTAAAGACTGCGATGGAGCTCCGTATGCCACGGCAAACTGGCTGACACTGACGGCGGCGGTGCACAAATGCTGCGCAGCTAGCGCCATTCGACGGCCAACACCACGGTTCCTGGTGTGTCCGCTGTGCCGTGCGTGTGATCATTGCTTGTACAGCCCTCTCGCAGTGTCCGGAGCAAGTATGGTGGGTCTGACACACCGGTGTCAATGTGTTCTTTTTTCCATTTCCAGGAGTGTATTAACAAAACACAATCTCATAAAACTAACACACCAGTTGAGCATAACAAACTGGGACAAATTATTTCAAAACTGTGATTCCAGTGCCCAAACAGTTTATGAAACATTCCACAATTACTTAACAGGTATTTTAAAAGCCCATCTTGTTCAAAAGAAATACCATAAAACAAGAAAAGGTAAATTTTGGCACACCAAAGAACTGGAGAATCTAAAAAATAAGCTACTGCTGTTGAAGCGCCTTGCCAAAGTAAACAATTCTAATGAAATTAAGGATCTCGAAAAAATCACTAAGAAACTGTATAAGAAAGAGTTGCAATTAGCGAAACTAAGATACAACTCAAATTTCATAAAAAATAGTAAAAACCAATGCAAAACAGCCTGGTCAGTAATTAATACTGTTAAAGGTGAAGTCAGAAACTTCGACAAGACAGTCCCAATACCAGCAGATACATTCAATAAATATTTTGTAAGCTGTGCTGATGATATCAAAAAACTGATCAGTAAACCCAATGTAACATGTATAGATTATCTGAAGAGAGCAAACCAAAATCATAATAGGGCCGGATCATGATTGAAACACTTCAAAGAGGTATGCCAACATGAAGTTCTTAAAATAGTCAAAGAAATGAAAAATTCATACAGTACAGATATTTTTAATATGTCAGACAATCTATTGAAAGAAATCATACATTACATTGCAGCACCATTAACATATTCTATAAACCTGTGTCTCATAGAAGGGTTTTTTCCTGATCCTCTCAAACTATCCAAGGTAATTCCAGTCTTTAAGAAGGGTGTCAAATCAGATCCTGCAAACTACAGACCAATTTCACTAATTCCAGTACTAGGAAAAGTCTTTGAAGGCATAATATATAAGCAGATGTATGAGTACCTAGAACTAAATGGTATGTTAAGTGCATCACAGTTTGGTTACAGAAAAGGAAGGTCAGCTATACATGCCATAGAGCTCTTAGTCAGAGACATTCTAGCAGCATTTGAGGACCATGCGCACGCACAGGTAACCTTATGTGATCTGAGCAAAGCTTTTGACTGTGTTGACCACTCACTTCTGCTCTCTAAACTTGAGTACTATGGAATATGTGATAAAGTTTAAAACTCATCAAATCATACCTCAATAAAAGGAACCAGGTGGTGAGTTCAGGAAGTCATCTGTCAAGCATACTCGAGGTTCAACATGGAGTGTCACAGGGATCTAAATTGGGACCACTTCTATTCCTTGTACACATAAATGACTTACCAGGAAATATAGATGTAAAGACATATATGTATGCAGATGACACGACTTTTCTATCTGTAAACCATGTACTTGATAACCTTGTAAGTGATATGAAATTGGCAAAAGAAAATGCAACATCATGGTTTAATGCCAATGGTCTGCTATTAAATGAGGAAAAGACCCAGAATATGTGGTTCAGTCTATCAAAGACTACAAAAATAGAAAAACAGAAGGCAAAGTTTTTAGGTATTGTACTTGACAACAGTCTAACATGGAACTCTCATGTTGATCACATAGTGGTTAGGTTGTCAAGAGTTATATATTTGTTGAAGAGACTGATGTGTTGTGTGACATTTGAGTACGTAAGGACAGCATACTTTGCCTTTTTTCAATCTGTTTTAAGGTATGGGTTAATACTCTGGGGAAACAGCAGAGAAATAAATGAAATTATGGTGATCCAGAAGAAAGCAATCAGAGTAATGGCTAAGGTAGATAATAGAACACATTGTAAACCATTGTTCACTAAATATAGAATTTTAACAGTAATTAATTTATATATTCTTGACAGTGTTAACTACATACTTGCTGAACTACCTAATTTAAGTGTAACAAATGAAAGACATGGCTACTATACAAGAACGTGTACTTCTCTGCTGTTGCCACAAAATAGATTAGCTAAAACTAACAATAGTCATAAGTATATGGCAATTGAAATATATAACAAATTGTCTAAAAATGGGTCAATCAAGCCTGACAAATTATTTAAAGACAATGTTCATAACTTCTTGTTAACCAATCCATTCTATTCATTAGAAGAATTTTTAGAAATGCCTAATATCAACTTAAATGTGTAAAATTTTTTTTTTTTGTAAAATTAATAGGTTAAGTGAACTGATGAAGTCTATTGCATGTAACAATGCTGAATGACTAATAAAGAATCTGAATCTGATACAACAGGAAAATGTGACGCTTCTGGCCTCAGTACTGTAATTACTTTTTGTTTATATACTTAGAATATCCGAGAAGAGAAGTATGTGCTATGAAAAGCGTACTTTCATAATCTATTTCTATTCACTTTAATAGTGTTTGTATCGATAATTTATAAAGCCAGAACTCCAAAAGCAATGATTGATAGTTTAGAGGCACCGATTTGTATTTGAGGCATTTTCAAATTTTAAATGTTCAGGTTTGCAAGAAACTTACCTTACTTCCTTTGGTGTTTCATAGATGTATGCAGGGATGATACAAAAAGGCCAGCTGTCATGTCAACAAAGTGAAAGATTCGTTAAATTACGAAGGAAAAGAACTGAATTTAAGATAGTCAGGCCCACTGTAGTTTCAACATCTGCTTTGTTTTTAAATTGTACCTACCAAGTGACATTCAGACTGGCAAATAATAGCAATTTACAGGGTAACACGACAGCACAGTGATTAATGTAATGAACTAAATAGCCTGGACTTAGATAGGGAACTTTGATTAAACAAATATGTAACCTTTTAAGTACTTATAATTTAACCACTGTAACAGGTGTTCCACACATTTTACTGAAGATTTAATTAACTACATGTAGTTACATTACTTTAATATTAAATTATTTGCATTTTAAAACATTAATCCCCATTTCCAGGATTTCTTGCCAGGACTTTTCAGCTACTTGGGAATAACCAAACAATGAAAACCAAGTGTATTGCTCACCTCCTTCCAATTAATTTTAAATTCCATTTTGAGGGTTTTGGGGTACACAGAGTTACAGCAAATAAGTCAGTAACAATACTTTATATCTCATGCAACTACTTTTATTTACTTATTCTTCATCCATCCATCACCCAGATAATGTTTAATACATTGGACATTTTCAATACAGTACATTAGTGAACACAAGTATGAAAAATAATTTATGTTTTCTCTATACTGAGTGCACAAATGCTGACATGGCAACATGTACATAAGCAGTTAAGAATTTTCTTTTTACAGACCAAACTAAAATGAGACAAATCTGACGAATGTAATACAATCTCAAGAAGAAAAGCAATCTTTTACACAATATTGCTCTAAGAGAGAATTCTGCAGTTTTAAATTCACATTTCAATTGCATGACATTCTGTGCCAACATGCTGCCAATTTTAATCACTTTTACTTGACAAAGGATTTTAAATTTTAAGTACAAAAAGTGTTTTGGTTGATTATATGTCTTAACTTGTAAGGGCCATTCTTTTATATACACATATATTAAAGAAGATGCGCGCTGGTAGATTGACTGACACACACACACACACACACACACACACACACACACACACACACACACACACACACACACACGGAAAGTACTTTCCAAAAATATTAGTCGAAGTCAACTCATCTGAGCATAGACACACAAATCTTGGATAACACACAGCATTAAAAATCTTAAAACATACCTGGGAAATTGTTTAAATAGAAATGGAAGAAAGATTTAAGGAGCAGGGTATTGTACTTAATGAAGAACAGCATTTTACCATTATTTATGATGTATTAACACCACACAGAAAAAAAGCACAAGTTTTGTGTATGCTGATCTCAACTTTATTTGCATGTAATGCTATCTGTGGCACATTCTGCAGAGTGTTTTTGCCATTTCAGCAGATACCTTTTGGGAATTGCCTTGATCAGCAGCAGTAAATGATTGTCTAATGGGTGCTGATCCTTCATGTGTTCTACCAAGTCAGTGAATATTTGTTTGTACAGAAATATTGTGAGTATTTCTGACACACACTTAGAATATAGGTGTTTCTTTGGGACTTCTCAGTCTCCAGCAGTGTATTTTCTTAATGTCTTTTCTGCAGAAAGGCAAATGTCAACATCATTTGAGGGTGAAATTAAATCACTTCTACTCTTTATATGTATAAGGGAATATAAAGTATGATTGCCATCACAGATAAGTATTGTTCACACTGAAGTGTACTTGCTAAGTGGCGAACGACAAACCCCACAATGTAAACTACAATATGAGCAACCACCTCAGAGAGAAACACACCAGCTTCAACATAGTCATGGTCACGAGTCACTAAATAGCTGTCCATGTCTACTAGCTGCAAGCGAGTTGAGGTGAGATTTGTGTGTTCTTCAATACTCTGGCCACAGTAAGTTAGAATAGAGATATCTTCAAGTGCTACACAATTGCCTTTCTCAGACTCGCAAATCTCATTGTGCGCTAATAGCCTTTTGAAGGCAGACATGAACTGACGTTCAGTCGGGTTATTGTTCGACCCACCACGACTACGAATGGAACTGAAAAACATTTCTAAGTGGTCTTGAGAGCACTTGTAAGTTGGTAGAAATTTCATCAAAGGTGCAGAAGATTGAGGCTCAACTAACTTTGCATACAAGTGTAAAACACTATGTACACAAATAATAAAGCCAACAAACCCCGTCTTCCTATTAGAGTCCACAAGTTTTGTTTTATGAGGCACTGAAAGTGTTTTGATGTACTTCTCTGCATCCAACAAAAATCCTTCCAAACCTAAAGTTTGGAACTGTCAGAGGCTTCTTCTTCCATTGTTTCTGGATTAGGCTCCTCAAATTCAGCACATCGAAAAGGTTATTGAATGTGTGAATAAATTCCATAGTTGCAGATGCATCATCAAAGCCAGGGATCTTCAAATTACAACACTGCTGCATTGCATTGGCCACAGAGTTGCTGAGAAGCTGGGCTGCTAATGTAACTTTCATTTTGTTGCGTAAAAAATGTATATGGTAGCCTGTAATGCTGTTGCCTAAATGAATTCCCTACTTTTACCTGTGTCTTACGAAGCAGTTCAAAAAGGTACCAATAAATTACACCACCTTTCTTACCCCAGAAATGTTTCTTTTCTCTTAAGGAAATTCTCATTAATTTCAGCATATGTGGAGGGTCTAGCAAAAATGCCACTTCACAAGTGGTACCTTCAACGATAAATGTTGTCTTTAAATTATCAAGGACAAGATTGCATCCCATGTATTAGGCCATGGATAAACTTGTGGCACAACCATCACAAGAGAGAGAGACCACCTGAACACTACTGGCACTTGCAAGGCTAATGGATTGTTAAACTACACTCCTGGAAATGGAAAAAAGAACACATTGACACCGGTGTGTCAGACCCACCATACTTGCTCCGGACACTGCGAGAGGGCTGTACAAGCAATGATCACACGCACGGCACAGCGGACACACCAGGAACCGCGGTGTTGGCCGTCGAATGGCGCTAGCTGCGCAGCATTTGTGCACCGCCGCCGTCAGTGTCAGCCAGTTTGCCGTGGCATACGGAGCTCCATCGCAGTCTTTAACACTGGTAGCATGCCGCGACAGCGTGGACGTGAACCGTATGTGCAGTTGACGGACTTTGAGCGAGGGCGTATAGTGGGCATGCGGGAGGCCGGGTGGACGTACCGCCGAATTGCTCAACACGTGGGGCGTGAGGTCTCCACAGTACATCGATGTTGTCGCCAGTGGTCGGCGGAAGGTGCACGTGCCCGTCGACCTGGGACCGGACCACAGCGACGCACGGATGCACGCCAAGACCGTAGGATCCTACGCAGTGCCGTAGGGGACCGCACCGCCACTTCCCAGCAAATTAGGGACACTGTTGCTCCTGGGGTATCGGCGAGGACCATTCGCAACCGTCTCCATGAAGATGGGCTACGGTCCCGCACACCGTTAGGCCGTCTTCCGCTCACGCCCCAACATCGTGCAGCCCGCCTCCAGTGGTGTCGCGACAGGCGTGAATGGAGGGACGAATGGAGACGTGTCGTCTTCAGCGATGGGAGTCGCTTCTGCCTTGGTGCCAATGATGGTCGTATGCGTGTTTGGCGCCGTGCAGGTGAGCGCCACAATCAGGACTGCATACGACCGAGGCACACAGGGCCAACACCCGGCATCATGGTGTGGGGAGCGATCTCCTACACTGACCGTACACCACTGGTGATCGTCGAGGGGACACTGAATAGTGCACGGTACATCCAAACCGTCATCGAACCCATCGTTCTACCATTCCTAGACCGGCAAGGGAACTTGCTGTTCCAACAGGACAATGCACGTCCGCATGTATCCCGTGCCACCCAACGTGCTCTAGAAGGTGTAAGTCAACTACCCTGGCCAGCAAGATCTCCGGATCTGTCCCCCATTGAGCATGTTTGGGACTGGATGAAGCGTCGTCTCAAGCGGTCTGCACGTCCGGCACGAACGCTGGTCCAACTGAGGCGCCAGGTGGAAATGGCATGGCAAGCCGTTCCACAGGACTACATCCAGCATCTCTACGATCGTCTCCATGGGAGAATAGCAGCCTGCATTGCTGCGAAAGGTGGATATACACTGTACTAGTGCCGACATTGTGCATGCTCTGTTGCCTGTGTCTATGTGCCTGTGGTTCTGTCAGTGTGATCATGTGATGTATCTGACCCCAGGAATGTGTCAGTAAAGTTTCCCCTTCCTGGGACAATGAATTCACGGTGTTCTTATTTCAATTTCCAGGAGTGTATATGAGCTTTCTGCTCCCCTGTTATCCCAAAAGTCAGAAAGTAACCTATTGGTAGCTTCCAAAAGGAATTAATAGCACATAACATCAGTACAAATGCCTCTTTAGCTACAGGTAAGCTAGCCATGGCTATAGAGGACCCCATATCAACATACCCATCGTACTGACTACCTTCGAACTCAATGTGTTGGCTGATTGCAATCTCATCAACCAATTGGCTGCAGAGAATACTGTCACTTGATCCTGTATGAAATTCTTTAGATCTAATTATGATAAAAGCTTCGGAAGTTAATCTAGGTGCCCCACCCACACACTGGTACCACCTTGATAATGTTCTAGGATGTGGCAAACAAGTATTAAAAGTATTTCTGACATACTTATGTGCTCTTGGAGGGTAAAAGTATAAGTTTAACGCAAATGAATGTAGTTCGGGTCTTTATGTTCTAGGCACACTCTGATAGTTAGCTTTTGCAGTTTGCCATTTCAATAACTCCTTCTGCATTTCAGAAATACTTTCCAGGACAGCGAGGCCACTTTCATCAATAAGATTATTTTTCCTAAGTTCATTAATAACACTGTTCAAAGATGTTACTTTCTTTTTTTAGACATCGTTTTGACTGCTGAATAACTTATTTTTTCTTGTATTCTTCATTTTTTGATGACAAAAAACTCAGATCCGTCTTGAGTTTTTTTACCACAGCTGATGCTTCATCATGTCTACCACTCTAACACTGTAGTCTCAGCAGCAAGTAAAGACACTTCAGATTCAGTTGCACTCTTAGTGGCTATATCTGTAGTAGTTCTTGTAGCCATCTGCCTTTCTGCTGGTTGTGGTCCCTTCCTCTCTTTCTAAAAAAAAATGAAAACAAAAAACTTAGCTAAATCATTTCAACTGAAATGTGTTGCATGTAAATATACCAAACTTGTCTCACAGCAATCTAGAAACTCCAAAGTTAAATGTAAAATGTCACATTCTCATAGAAACTTATTAAATAAATGTAATAATTATCTTGCACACAAACAGATTCAGCGCATTATCAGGAATGATGAAGGGACATGCATATATGGTAGAGAAGACACTGAACACTGGTGCTTAAAGTTCATTAATCAGCTAGGGACAGAGCACGTTTTTGAAATTTCTGCTACAGAACAAAGTTGAATATAATTGCGAAAATGGAAGTGATTGTGCAGTAAAAAGTCAAGGGAGTGATTGCAGTGTCAAAAGTGCTCAGCTGATACCATCTGAAGTTATGAATGGTCTGCCAGTTTAAATGCAGTTAAATATAAATTCTTGTTTAACATCTACAGCACCAGAAATAAGATCTGTAATCTTGCCAGAAAACAGTCAAACAACAAAATAGGACAATAAAGGACAGTAAATGTTGATTTAATTTGCTTGAAAACTTCTAATTAAAACAAATAACTTCCATACAGTGCAGAAATAATATGACACACACACACACACACACACACACACACACACACACACACACAGAGAGAGAGAGAGAGAGAGAGAGAGAGAGAGAGAGAGAGAGAGAGAGAGAGAGAGAGAGAGAGAGAGATATGGGGGGGGGGGTGAGGGAGGGAGGGAGGGAGAGAGTTTAAGGACATTGATAAATAAAATGGCATTAATGTAAATGAACTTCCCTTTCAAATATCTGTAATGTTTAATACAATAACAAAGTGAAAATAACATGTCTATGAACAAATACGAAGCTATTATTACATACAGTTAATTCCGTTGCAATCTCCACATTTCAGTTACTACACGTGCGTAACTATGGCAACTGAAATCTCCAGACAAGTAGTTCCGGATAGTGACGTTTTATCCCATAATTTCATGGCAGCTGAATTCCATATTAATATGCTACATCATCCGATTTCAAGGAAACTATTAGGTAGAAAAATTTGATTGTTCTGCATATTACAGCCTGATACCCTCTCTCGGTAAAGGACCGAATTTCTTTTCGTCATTCGTAGTGTTTAATAGCTGTATCGCATTTACACAAAATTGTAATGAGTGTGCAGAGGTAAAAACGCATTGCGTGGACTTTGCGGCATATAATGCTGCGCAAGAAATATAGCTTACATATCCACATTATTTTTAAAGCTGGAAGGAAAGGCGTACCTGTTTCCAGTCTCGAGTCTTGTGGCCGACGAATTATGACGCGCCATACTCGACGCTATGACTGCGCGCTGCACTATTCCGCAGCAGTACTAGTTTGGGAGCCAACTAGCATGGGCGTACGCAGAAGAAAGCAGGCAGTGTTTGCTTATTTCGTTTACAAATACATCAAGCAACGCAACAGGAGCTTTTAGGTTCACCCGCTTATTAGTTCACGACTGCTGAAAGGAGCGTTCGTGACTCTGTTTACAGATTTACGAGAAGATGAAAGTAAATTCTTTATTTTCGAATGATTGTACAGTCGTTTGATGAATTAACAGTGAAACTACAGTCATTTATCAAAAGCATAGACTCTGCGATGAGGCTTTCAGTTTCACCTCAAACATTGTTGGCTGTCACTTTGAGGTAAGCGGAGAGTATTCACACCATGTTAATTATTTTAATCAAAAGCTAAAATATAGTGAACTGGATTATAACTGTAAATGGTATTCTTATATCAACGATATTCTGTTATCGTATTACTGAATATGGGCTTTTACTATTGTATTTTAATATAAAGCATCATAACTAACATCAGTAGATTAGGACTAGTCGAAATATGTTGCATAAATAGCTGTAAGGTAATTAAACAACGTCGTGCAGAAACTTCAATGCAACACAAGAATATATACAGGAAAGTCTAACAACAGACACACATCTCAAAACAAAATATTTATTCGATAAGTAATTACAAACACACTTAGAAATACCGTTCTTTTCTATACTTGTCGAGTATGGATATCAAAAATGTCTGTAGAATCCTCACTTTCTGTTGTCACACATGTACTTCTGTAGGACGAAGGGCTAGCTGTGGTGTACTGGCACGTGCGTGAGTCTGGGTAGGCGAATCACGAGACAACACATTCGCTTGACTGCTGCAGTGTGCAGAACGATCAATAGATTGCCTTTGTTGAGGACATTGCGGAGCACTAAGTTGGAAAGTCTCATTCATGTTTCTGAACTTTTGCAATGATTTCATCACATCACATTTAAACTCCGATTTAACGTCCAAAGGTAAAGTTTTAACTGCAGGAACCAGTGACTCAAAAAATAATTTGTCATCATCCGGGTGAAGCTGAAGGCACTGGAGTATTCATGAATTTTAATAAAGAATCCTCAATTGTCCTGCGTCATTTGGAAGCAGATGCATTATCCAAATTTTTCAAAGGCTCCCTCTGTTCAGGTGATGATGTTTCTGCTGCCAATTCATCCGCAGCTTTACTACCAGCTACTCCACCATCACCGACACTAGTTTGCATGGGACCTGGATCAATTGTGTTCGCAAGGAACGACAGTTGACGGGCGTATATATACCTTCTAGACGAAATCGCTCCTTGCCCTGATTTTGTGCGTTTCCTTGGGTCTAGTGCAGCAGGGGATACAACCCGTCGGCTTTGGACAATGACGTCACAAGTCGCCAGATAGCAGTTTACCATTTTCGCTTTTGCTGTTATGTTTCAGTTTCGTTTTTTTTACTGATTGCTTAATAAAGTGGATCTGTTTATTCTATCTCGTGAGATTTTTTTTTTAAAAAGCCAAAAAACACTTATCAGCCACTGAAGGGAGCTACAACACTAAGAAGAATCGCTTCGCGATTGGCGACTTGTGACGTCAATGTCCAAAGCCGACGGGTTGTATCCCCTGCTGCACTAGTCCCGTTTCCTTTCACAATTAATGAAGATATCTTTAATACCCTTCCACCCTGTCATGAATTTTGAACCTGTAACAAAACACAAACTTTTGTGTAACGGAGCGCTTCTAAAGACACAGTATTATTATTATTATTATTATTATTATTATTATTATTATTGATCTTTTGCAGATTCCTGGTTAGTGGCTGCAATCTAATTGACCTACATTATCTATACGAATCGGTCACACAACACTGTGTAAAATAGTAAGGAAAGTTTGCAGAGCTGTGTGGGCGGCCTTGCGTGAAGAGTGTATACCAAAATTTACAGAAGAAAGGGGGGGTGAAAAATGCCAAGAGATTTGAAAAGCATGAAGACTTCCCAAACTGCTTAGGTGCCTTAGATGGCAAGCACGTGAGAATAGTTAAACCAGATTTCAGCGGTTCTCAATTCTACAACTATAAGAAATTCCATTCTGTAGTTCTGTTCGTAGTTGCAGATGCAAACTATTTGTTCAACTATGTTGAAGTTGGATCTCGTGGTAGAGAATCGCATAGCACTATCTTCCAAAACTCTAAGCTGTATAAACTACTAGAAAGTAGCGAAGTAAGCCAACAAAAGGTCAACCTCTACCAGGAATTACAGAACCTTCTGTGCCCTTTACGTTATTGGGGGATGAAGCGTTTACTCTAAGTTCATCATGAGACTTTACACTAGAACTTTTCTCTCCTAAAAGAAACGCATCTCTAATTACAGTTTAAGTCGGAGATGTGTGGATGTACATTTGGTATTCTGACGAATAAATGGCGAATATTTCACAGACTTATCAATGTTAAGCTGTACTTCACTGTTAGCATCATCAAATGTTGCTGTGTCCTTCACAAATACTGTCGTTCCAGAGATGGCTTTAACTTTGAAGACTAAGTATACAGGGCCTATGTGACCTGGCAATGAAGTTCCCACAACCCAAGGAGGAAGTTCACTTAATTCTAGAAGAAATGTTTTCGCTGACTACTTCATAAACGATGCTGGAAAAGGACCATGGCAAGACAAATGTATTTAAATCCGGTCGGTGTCAATCATAGTGAACAGTGAAGCAATGTATTGTGGAATGTGAAAGATGATTTCATTTATGACACTATTGAAATGTGTGTAATTTTGTAGTTTGTGGCTGCAATACAATAAAGCTGAAGTAACAAAATTTATTTTAAACTTTCATTATTAACTGGAGATTTGTTCATTGAGATGATGGGCTCTCGCCATGGAGCACAAAGCATTTGTTGCTTAGCGCTATTTCAAGTTTTGAATGCCCACATTCGAGCAAAAGCTCCACCACTAGAACACAAACACAAAATAATTTAACGATGTTACTTACCTATATCATTTTTCTCCTGATCCGGTTTCGCAGCAAAACCCTCACAAACTCTTCTTAACTCGATCTTAATACTCCTTGCGAGAAGTATCCCATATTTCTGGGTCTTTTTTTACCTCTTCAATAAACAATTCGACGTCGAAACCGGTTGGATCCGTGGCAGGCTGACTGCAGTTGTTGGTGCGGTTGCGAACACGTGTGTGCTGCCCCATTCACATGCAACGACTGCTGCTGCGCGACGATCGGCGATATGGCTGCTACGCAGCAGTGGCCGGCGAGCGCAATGCGCTCGCCGCGATCTCGCTGTTATTTCGCATCGCTACCGCCGTAGTGTGCGCCGCTACGTTGTTTTGCATGCACTGCTGAAATACGCGAGAAACTGACGCTGCGATCGCGCGATAATAAATCGCTCGTGTGCATCGAGCCTTCGTCCTGCTCGTCGTAAACAAAGTGGTTATATCAACCACAAAATTCGTAAGCGGTCCAAGAAATCGAAACGTGTTTTTTTGCAAATGATAACTTGTAAAGAGTCATGTATTTCGTCGCATCATAAATATCCAAAATCTATTTATCTACCAAGGTATGAAAGTTATTACAGTTTTTCAGAATGGATCGATGAATTTTTTTAAACAGCACTTAAAAGCCTGTGGAATGAGAATTACAGTGACATGGAACACGTTAATATTTACAATATTCTGTAAGGCTTACAGAAGTTAAACCGAAACTAGTTTGCTGGTATGTCATAAGATGCAATTTGCTAAGTATCTACAGCTATTGATTATTTCCTGCCGGCCGAAGTGGCCGTGCGGTTAAAGGCGCTGCAGTCTGGAACCGCAAGACCGCTACGGTCGTAAGGTCGAATCCTGCCTCGGGCATGGATGTTTGTGATGTCCTTAGGTTAGTTAGGTTTAACTAGTTCTTTAAGTTCTAGGGGACTAATGACCTCAGCATTTGAGTCCCTTAGTGCACAGAGCCATTTGAACCATTTTTGACTATTTCCTTTGGTGAGTAACAAACGTTTTTTCTTGCTCCAGTGTGTGATACTTGCAGATTATAAAACAGCTCACTTTTTTTTTTACGTGAATAAGTGATTACTTACAGGTAATCCAGATTTTGGCGGACATCTGAGTTTCCCGTCACCTGGTCACATGCTGGAGGTTGAACTAAAACTTAGCTTTTGTAACATAAGCACATTTTCATGTTCGCTCTTTTTTCTTCTGTCCCTAGCTGTAGACATTTTACCAAAGTGTGTTCACCTCATGTCCCTTCCTGTTTGGTTTGTTTCAGTACATGGTGCCAACATAAAGAATTATATGCTGAAAACTAACGTTTGTTTATTTCTATTCTCCTTATATCTGTATGTGTGTGTGGCTACTCAGTGATAGTTACAGAAACTTGAAAGTCAATGCAGTAGTTGTCAGACAGTAGTAGAAAGGTTTGGTGTTCAACTGATTTCAGTTTTGGTTTAAATATTTTGTGGGAACTTCATGTAAGAGTAAACTCACTGCTTACATTAATAGATAAAATAGTAGAATAACATTTCAACAAATGACTATTATCAGAATACTAGCACCCAACCCCTTTGTCCTCATTCTTACATGAACTCCTCCACAAGATATTTAAATCAAAACTCGAAACACCTGAACACGAAAACTTTCAACTACGCTCTGGCATATATCACATTCACATACAATTTCTTCAACTCAGCCTGACTAACTACACGCACAGATAAACAGATATAAAGAAAACCGAATGAACAGACTTTAGTTTTCATCATATGCTTCGTTAGGTTAGCAACGTGTACATAAACAAACCAAATAATAAGAGACATAAATTGAACACAAAGTAGTTACGACTCTAAATCAGTTTTTGGTAAAATATTCGCAGCTAGTGACAGACGAATAATTGTGCTCCACACCAAGTAGCGCGAAGAACATAAAAACTGTGAATGAAAGAAGTTTGTAACGTGAAAATGTGTTTACGTCACGTAGGTGATTTTATAGTGCAATCTACAGCCTGCGATCAAATGAGACGAAAGGCAGATGCCAGCCAGATATTTTGTTTATTTGCAACGTTTACAATAATTTATAATTACATGTAATAACACCTGACTGTCAATTGCTCTTTCCGGCATCGCTAAAACAGTCTTTGAAAAGTCGATTTCTTTTACCCAAAGATTTTAATCCCTGATCGCATTTTTGTGTCAAACACCTTGGCATAAAGCACCAAATATAATATTATATGAATCGTTTTCAATATTCATAAAGTCTCACTGATCCCAGTCTTGCAAGTACACTCCTGGAAATTGAAATAAGAACACCGTGAATTCATTGTCCCAGGAAGGGGAAACTTTATTGACACATTCCTGGGGTCAGATACATCACATGATCACACTGACAGAACCACAGGCACATATTCACAGGCAACAGAGCATGCACAATGTCGGCACTAGTACAGTGTACATCCACATTTCGCAGCAATGCAGGCTGCTATTCTCCCATGGAGACGATCGTAGAGATGCTGGATGTAGTCCTGTGGAACGGCTTGCCATGCCATTTCCACCTGGCGCCTCAGTTGGACCAGCGTTCGTGCTGGACGTGCAGACCGCGTGAGACGACGCTTCATCCAGTCCCAAACATGCTCAATGGGGGACAGATCCGGAGATCTTGCTGGCCAGGGTAGTTGACTTACACCTTCTAGAGCACGTTGGGTGGCACGGGATACATGCGGACGTGCATTGTCCTGTTGGAACAGCAAGTTCCCTTGCCGGTCTAGGAATGGTAGAACGATGGGTTCGATGACGGTTTGGATGTACCGTGCACTATTCAGTGTCCCCTCGACGATCACCAGTGGTGTACGGCCAGTGTAGGAGGTCGCTCCCCACACCATGATGCCGGGTGTTGGCCCTGTGTGCCTCGGTCGTATGCAGTCCTGATTGTGGCGCTCACCTGCACGGCGCCAAACACGCATACGACCATCATTGGCACCAAGGCAGAAGCGACTCTCATCGCTGAAGACGACACGTCTCCATTCGTCCCTCCATTCACGCCTGTCGCGACACCACTGGAGGCGGGCTGCACGATGTTGGGGCGTGAGCGGAAGACGGCCTAACGGTGTGCGGGACCGTAGCCCAGCTTCATGGAGACGGTTGCGAATGGTCCTCGCCGATACCCCAGGAGCAACAGTGTCCCTAATTTGCTGGGAAGTGGCGGTGCGGTCCCCTACGGCACTGCGTAGGATCCTACGGTCTTGGCGTGCATCCGTGCGTCGCTGTGGTCCGGTCCCAGGTCGACGGGCACGTGCACCTTCCGCCGACCACTGGCGACAACATCGATGTACTGTGGAGACCTCACGCCCCACGTGTTGAGCAATTCGGCGGTACGTCCACCCGGCCTCCCGCATGCCCACTATACGCCCTCGCTCAAAGTCCGTCAACTGCACATACGGTTCACGTCCACGCTGTCGCGGCATGCTACCAGTCTTCAAGACTGCGATGGAGTTCCGTATGCCACGGCAAACTGGCTGACACTGACGGCGGCGGTGCACAAATGCTGCGCAGCTAGCGCCATTCGACGGCCAACACCGCGGTTCCTGGTGTGTCCGCTGTGCCGTGCGTGTGATCATTGCCTGTACAGCCCTCTCGCAGTGTCCGGAGCAAGTATGGTGGGTCTGACACACCGGTGTCAATGTGTTCTTTATTCCATTTCCAGGAGTGTAGTTATGAAGGACCAGTCATAATAATTGCTTTCAGTTACTACTTTAGGCGTTATAATCTAATTGCCGATTCCATGTTTGGTTGCCAAAATACCGTATTTATTTTCTGATTAACCTGTTTTCCCCGACAAAAACGGAAATTAAAAATAGTTTCATACGACGTTCGTGCATCCTTTAATATGCCTGAGAATGGTCACATGATATCTGAAGTCAGCGGAAAAGCCTCCATTGCACAAAAAACGTATACCAGCATATGTAAAAGTTCATTACGATACATTTGCCAGTGATGACTTCTACACAGCTTGAGAACTGCCAGTGCATTCGAAAGTCATGGATGATATGTAATCAGTCATTGGCTGTTGTATTCATGAAGGAATACATGTCTTATGAAAAATGTTACAAATGGCAGAGTGGCCATAACAGTAATTAAACTTCATCATTTGCTGACAGTCGCCATACAAAAACTGCATTCAAGTTGTAACTTTTCCCTAACATAAGGCTGTTTGGAGAGACTAATAGAGATGTATACACAAATACATTACAAATATGTGTGCTAGTGGCTAAATTAAACAAATATTCTGGCAATAAATACGCAACTGACCTACCTAATGAAAAGTGATGTTATTTGCTGTTGGGCAGCATTAACAAGAAATACAATTCGTCTGTGTGTTGATACAGTTTCCACAGTAGTCTATTCTCTGCAGGCCTCTTGTCCTCTACATAACTACTGCATCCTACATCCATTCTAATCTGCTTACAGTTGTTAAGCCTTGGTTCCACTCTACCATTTAGCCTCCATTACCAAACTGACGATTCTTTGATGCCTCATTATATGTCGTTTCAACTAACCCCTCTTGTAAAGTTGTGCCATAATTTTCTCTACCTCTTCTATTTAGTTCAGTACCTCTTCCTTAGTTACACGATCCTCGTATGTACATCAAAATGCGGAGAAATTGAGGAAGTACGTGTGTATCTTCCAGTTCACGCCGAACAATTTGTACATGGGAAAACGTATGCGGCAGCACGAGGAATCCGAGAAAACGTCGACATCGAAACGAAGAGAATCAGGGAGGCAGTCAATTTTCTCCGTCGAGGCAGCATTATACTGTATGTCTATTTAGGTATCAATGACACACGCGAGTTGACTACTGTATTTGATGCTTTTCAGGAAGACAGAGAACCATCCGCCTCTAAACTTACTTGCATGTGTCTTAAAGGATAACAGAGAGCGGACGGGGTGATCGATTGAGATGGAGCTGTAACGAGGAAAAATTTAATGGTTGACTGATGATGCATTCTAGAGAAGGATAAGTTGCTGCAGGTCCATTTTTCCACTGATCTGTTAGGATGCATCAGTCGCGTGATATAGCCTGCGTTCTACTCGTATACAGCCAGGTGTTCTGTATGTGGTTTAAAGCATTGTCTTCTTGCGATCATTAACGGTAAACCTGTCAGTCATCAGTGGACTTCCATGTCATGTGTGATGAAACGTGACACATTCCTCTAAACGAACTTTGATTTATGTGATGTACTCCTTCCCCTGACACATCTTGGGTGTAAAATCGAGACTCCAGCGTCATAGCTAAGTTAGCGATAGGTGCATGTGCGGTACTGCATTCCCCGTGTACACATTTGCCTGATAGGTACACTGTTTACAGAGTTAGTGACGGAATGACTTGTAACTTTCACATGACAGACCCTGCTGCTATGCGTTTATCTGTTTCCTTGTAAGAGGTATTCACCTTTACTAATGATCATTTTATATAGAGCTGATGCAGGCATAGTATAATTTCCGAACAGTGGGCGCTGTACATCTCCGGAAAGCTATGTTGTACTCATATCACACAGAGCCGATGTTTTAAGGAAGTAGTTTTCTCGTTTTCGGTTCGATAACATACTTTGTCGTAGAGAAACCGGGAAGAAGGATGTATGTCATGCGCTTGAAATATATTTCTTACATTGGAATATTAACAACGTTACATTCCATACGACTGATAGGCTGGAAACGCAAGCGATCTACCATTATATCCCGTTTTAAGTGCAGAATCTTGTAGCCTTAGGAGTGCGTGTGTTTATGTTCTATCTTACCAATACCGTCCAGGTACTGATCCTAGACTCCAAAACAATACTTTAGAGTTGACAGCTTGGTTGATTTACGTAAAAATGGGTCGAACTCCATCCGTTTGGAGCTCCATTGCGCATAAAAATCATTCGTTTCTTGTTGTTCTTAACCATCCGTTGTTACATCACAAAACTTTGAAATCTGTTACTATACATCGATAAGGAGTGCTAAGCTCCTCGACATGGGCGCATCTTGAGAAATCTCGTCCACTTGGATGGGTGAAGACTCGGAAAGCTCCATTCATACACGAGACTTGGAGTGTAGCGGTCTACTTCTGATCGGCTGCAGCTAATTCTGCAGGGCGGGTTGGTTAATGACAGTGTGATGAGGGTCTTTCACTCTCTAATTTTACCCTAAGACAGCGAGAATGCTGTGTGACTCTCATACGCAAAGTGATAGATCGTAAATTAAGTACTATGCTCGAGATGTTAGAAATATCTAGAGCTCTGTCTGGTATACTTTGATGATTTATGTGTTCGAGAATTAACATACGTACTGTGCAGTCACCTATCTACATTTATAACGATACTCGAAGAGTAGAGAAGGGGTGCTTTAGCTATGATACTGAAGTTAGGGAGACATGCTGTCACATCATTGGCCGGTGTTGAAATTACTGTAAAATTGCTAAAATTGTTCACTCTATCATCTGTGATGCTTATTATTGCAGTACATCGGCGGTGTCTTTTTTCATCTCATCCGTGCATTGGCGTGCTGTTAATTACCACATAATGATTGACTGACAGCGCATGTTTGAGTTGGGAAATGAGTTTTGTGGATGGGTGACACCTTCTGGGGGTTGCTAGCACCGAAACAGTGATCGCGTACGTGAGTTCAATATGAGGAATCAGTCGAAAGGGAATGCAGAGCCATCATCTATTCTGTCACTGTAAGAGATGAGTTTAAATGTGGAGGTTGTCAATCGCTTTCGGACATCAGTTTGGAAACTCTCCATAATGCAGCCAAACTCTTCTACTTTCCTTATGTTGTTACTGTCTTTTATTTAAAATCATCCACCGTGTGTCATTTGATATGGTAGCCACAGTAACAAAATGATTTACACCGTGCGATCTCTTAGTTTTCTGCGAGAGGCTTTGGATCAGATTGTCTTAATGTCAGTTTAGGATCTGACACAGACCTCGAAGTCATGGCAGAAAAAGAATATGTATGGCAGTGTCCAAAGCGTATTAGAAAGCATTTTTTTAAACAACGACACAGGGTCACAGGGAGCGTCTCTTGTGACTTACAGGATAGTCTGTGGGATACAGTCATCATCTTAGTACGGGTAATGAAACCTTATACTGGTCTGTGCAGTTGATCAATACCAGTATATTTAATAGGATCGTCACCTGTTTTCGATGCCTGTACGCGTGCGGTATTTGGTTTCGATATATGGGAGGAGAGAGATGCGTTAAAAATTTTATCTTGTCCTCTATCGGATGAAGTAAGTTGAGCTTTTATAGTTCATAATTTTTCTCTGGCAGATGGAATAGAATAACAATGACAGAATGTTGGGATGATAGACGTGAATGGACCCTGAGGGACGCGGATCTGTAGTACCTGCTTGTAGTTTGGAGAAGCACCACAATGCAGTAGCAAAATCCACGTCCTTCCCCCAGATCCCGTACTATCGCTTATACTACCTGGTGTTGCAGGATCAGGCTTTGTTTCCATCGAATGATCCAAACACAGTTCTGTCACAGTAACTCAGCTTCGCCTGTTTCTACACGGGTTGCCGAAGGTGGTAGATGTAGCTTTCTCTGACTTCTACTCAGTTCCAACTTACATTGGAACAATCACATGCGCAAAGCTGTAGGGACGGTAGCGCAGATTCTGAGGGGTAGTTGCAAGGTACAAAGGGGCTACCTAAAACCACGTTGGAATTTTACTGTAGCAGATAGGTTCCAGAAAGGTGCCTCATTTTCGAAATATGTGAGTGCCAGAAATATGAAATGGCGTTGAGACAGAATGCGTTACAAATACTGGAGAAATATCTAGCTGGGGCGGCGTGAGGGAGTCGCAAATACCGGTTACATACCACGTTCCTTAGCCAAATCACTTTCAAAATTCAGCGATTTTATCACGAGGTTGCACTATCGGCAATGTGTAACCGGAGTGCTGATCTGATAATACACATTTTTTTTTATCATCTGGCGGTTTGTAAGATGATCGGTGTCTCGCTATTTGTCTGGAAAACCCACGTGCTTCGTAGGTAACGCCATATGTGGATTTATAAAGTAAGTATAGCTTTGAACATGGATACTTGTGTGCACCTGTAGAACCAAGACCGCTTGTGACAGTAACATACAGTAGTTGTTGTGATCGGGTTTTTTTAACATATGAGCTGATTAAGGCTCTCTTTCTAAGACACAGTGGTATCACTCACAAGAAAGTCTTATGAGACATGTCCACCCATCGCTGATTTCCTCTCAGTATTATTTTGTATCGTAGGTAATCAGTTATTGACAAAGTATTATACAGGGCTATTACAAATGATTGAAGCGATTTCATAAATTCATTGTAGCTCCATTCATTGACATATGGTCACGACACACTACAGATACGTAGAAAAACTCATAAAGTTTTGTTCGGCTGAAGCCGCACTTCAGGTTTCTGCCGCCAGAGCGCTCGAGAGCGCAGTGAGAAAATGGCGACAGGAGCCGAGAAAGCGTATGTCGTGCTTGAAATGCACTCACATCAGTCAGTCATAACAGTGCAACGACATTTCAGGACGAAGTTCAACAGAGATCCACCAACTGATAACTCCATTCGGCGATGGTATGCGCCGTTTAAAGCTTCTGGATGCCTCTGTAAGGGGAAATCAACGGGTCGGCCTGCAGTGAGCGAAGAAACGGTTGAACGCGTGCGGGCAAGTTTCACGCGTAGCCCGTGGAAGTCGACGAATAAAGCAAGCAGGGAGCTAAACGTACCGTATCCGACGGTTTGGAAAATCTTACGGAAAAGGCTAAAGCAGAAGCCTTACCGTTTACAGTTGCTACAAGCCCTGACGCCCGATGACAAAGTCAAACGCTTTGAATTTTCGGCGCGGTTGCAACAGCTCATGGAAGAGGATGCGTTCAGTGCGAAACTTGTTTTCAGTGATGAAGCAACATTTTTTCTTAATGGTGAAGTGAACAGACACAATGTGCGAATCTGGGCGGTAGAGAATCCTCACGCATTCGTGCAGCAAATTCGCAATTCACCAAAAGTTAACGTGTTTTGTGCAATCTCACGGTTTAAAGTTTACGGTCCCTTTTTCTTCTGCGAAAAAAACATTACAGACACGTGTATCTGGACATGCTGGAAAATTGGCTCATGCCACAACTGGAGACCGACAGCGCCGACTTCATCTTTCAACAGGATGGTGCTCCACCGCACTTCCATCATGATGTTCGGCATTTCTTAAACAGGAGATTGGAAAACCGATGGATCAGTCGTGGTGGAGATCATGATCAGCAATTCATGTCATGGCCTCCACGCTCTCCCGACTTAACCCCATGCGATTTCTTTCTGTGGGGTTATGTGAAAGATTCAGTGTTTAAACCTCCTGTACCAAGAAACGTGCCAGAACTGCGAGCTCGCATCAACGATGCTTTCGAACTCATTGATGGGGACATGCTGCGCTGAGTGTGGGAGGAACTTGATTATCGGCTTGATGTCTGCCGAATCACTAAAGGGGCACATATCGAACATTTGTGAATGCCTAAAAAAACTTTTTGAGTTTTTGTATGTGTATGCAAAGCATTGTGAATATATCTCAAATAATAAAGTTATTGTAGAGCTGTGAAATCGCTTCAATCATTTGTAATAACCCTGTACTTAGTAGTAGCTGATGCGTGATAGGTTTGCCTTGAGCATTAGGCTTATGAAGTATGTGTCTGTGTTCTGACATATGCAAAGGAAATGATTATGTCCATTGATAAAGAATGTATGTATTTGACGTCTAGTACTGTGATAGCAAAGGGAAGAATATGTCAAGTCATAAGAATGGTACCGATATTTCTATTTTCAGAGCCACATCTGTCAACAGGATGTATTTCTGATACTTCGCTCACTGTCAAATGTCATTCAACTGAGACTGCAATTGTAACATTTAGTTGTAAGTACAGGGATAAAATATATATGTGAGCGATTTCTTAGGATGATTGATTCTACCTCTGCGTGCTTGGTCTGCAGTGAGCTAATACTTAGTATGTGTTAGATAGATTTCGTGATTGTGTGGAAATTTGAGATTGAATATGGAGGTGCATTTGTGCTGGACCATTATTCCCTTCCAAGTAAATTGTTCGGTTGACTGCTTCTACACATTTCGCGCCTTTATTTAGTTGAGAGAAGACCGATTGTGGTGTGTGCATCTAGCATGTGAAAGACATGTTTGCCGGTTCTCTAGACATGAGAAACACCTTGGCTGACCTTGTAAATTATAGGGATAATTTGGAATCTGCTACATTACTGACATCGGTATTCACGAGTGGAAATATAAGTTTTCTCAATTTTTTTTCGAATTTCTGAGTAAATGTCTTCACAGATGCGACGGGTTTCTAGTTAGTCAGTGGTTTACAGCACACCCAACCTAGCTAAGATTTCGGGTTTCTAGAGAAATAATTTCCAGTCTATATCTTCGGAATATATTGCGCAAGCGATACTGCTATGCAAGCAGTGTTGATATGTGCTTGATATCGAGAAGTACTGCAGAAGTGGTGTGGTACTCTAGCAAACCATGTGAAATTGGATATGTTCTTGTAATCCCAGAGTCTGGTGATGAGTGTAGAAAAGAGAGCAAGCAAGCAAGCATTTCTGGACCAGAAACAGTAATGCGTTTGTGCCGGGGGGGGGGGGGGGGGGGGGGAGGAGAATGAGGCCGAATTTGCAGAACATTTGAACAGTTCTGAGAGTGACTTTGATCCACTGAGAGCGCTCTGGGCATATGTTGGCGGTGGATGCCTGCCCGACCTCACAATAAATGTCTACTGGTGTGAGCAAACATACTGTGCTGTCTGTCTTTGCGGTATATGTACAAATGATGCAAAAGGGCTGATTTTGTATGGCGCAGGATACGAACTGTATGTGCGTGGTGATATATTGCTGGGTTGGAGATGGGTTTCACGCTCTAATATTCAAGCCCCTGTCCTCGGCAGGAGAGCAGTGTAATTGAGTAGGTGTCGTTCCATATTTGACAATATGTAGGGTACGCGATGATATATTCATGGGTCACAGGTCGGTTTCACATTCTAATATTCAAGCTCCTGTCCTTGGTGGGAGAGTAGTGTGATTGAGTAAGAGTCTTTCCGTATTTGACAATATGTATGGCACTTTGTGAGGTTTAGTTGTCGGTGCAATATGGCGATCAGTGTAAAATAGTTTTTTTCCGCTGAAAGTCACGCCTGTAGAAAGAAAGAAAAGGCAGGCAGTGCTTCCCTAGGACTGAGGAGAATAGTGACATATAGCCAGAGTGAGTGTAGGCATACAATAACTTTTTCAGGTGCTGTACAGATGTAGAAGATAACTACACTGTTTGTGTAAGATGTGTATATATTGGATTGTAAAGTTACTGTGGCTTATGTTGTGTAAAATGTGTATATATTGCATTGTAAAGTTACTGTGGTTTATGTTGTGGCATGACTAGAGAAGATGACTGTGTGTTCTATCGTGAGGGACGTTTAGATTCAGCACATTGATAACTGTGAGAGTATGAGAGACATTTTTTACATGGAAAATTATGTGCACTATAGATATTGAGGTTCATTCCAGAAGCACAGCCGTCGTAAGGAGACATTGCCTGTACATCATTCTGTGAGACTGTAGCAGCAATCATAATAATTAATTGTAGTTACACTGGTAAATATGTTCCTGGCTTCCAATATTCTTGTGAGTCGCATATGTATTTGGTGATCTGTAGACAACTTTGCAGGTTTAACTGTCAATGCAATCTAGTGATCTGTGCAAAATAATTTTACCACTGAAAGTCTCATCTGCAGAAAGAAAGGAAAGGTGGATGGTGCTTTGATAACAATGGCATCAGTAATTTGGCGGATAAATTCGATAAGAGCCAATCATAATGCTCAATTCATTCACAAGACGTTCATTGTGCTGGGATATAGGAGTCTCTACATAGTGGTGAGAACGTTTGTGTGTGCTGAAAGCGGGAAGGGTAACACATGATGAATGGGGTATCTCGTTAGGAATACTGGGAAGGGTGCATTCGATGTTATTCTGCGCTATTTTTCGTAAACAGGTTCTGTTAGGCAAGAATTTCCATGCATACAAGAAGAGACATCACGAAAACTCCTACAAAAGCGCACACTATGTAATTCTGGTCCACTATGCAATTTACTAGAGTCGACTTGGTTATTATTTTAGATAGCCATGTGGCTTCAGTATAACATTGAGAACACTGCTGCTCGCCGGAGTGGCCGAGCGGTTCTAGGTGCTACAGTCTGGAACTGCGCAGATGCTACAGTCGCAGGTTCGAATCCTGCCTCGGGCATGGATGTGTGTGATGTCCTTAGGTTAGTTAGGTTCAAGTAGTTCTAAGTTCTAGGGGACTGATGACCTAAGAAGTTAAGTCCCATAGCGCTCCGAGCCATTTGAACTTTTTTTTTTTTTTTTTTTTTTTTTTTTTTTTTTTTTTTCGAGAACACTGCTAGATGCACTTGCAGTGGTATGTAGCTATGCTCAGTGATGCGTCAGCCACATATCATCCATTAGAATCCCTAGGGAGAAAGCAACTTACGCTATTCTGGAACAGATTTCTTCAGCATCGTTCGGCAATAAGCTCTTCGCTGGACCGCAGGTAGAGGGAGGGTTCATGCCAACAATGGTGAACACATGCACACATGGCCCACCTTGGAGTGTCTGAGCTCTGTAAATAGTTCTTTGTTCCCGTCCGGTGGCATCAGCAATGGTACCTAGGTGAACACGTATTTCGAGAGGAATGTCTCAGGTACCAAGTATGAAAGGGATGTCGCTGCCTCATGCGTACGGGACCCGAACAGGCACCTGTGTGCAGTTTCACAGCTGATGGCCATGTTACTTTGCGGGGATGTCGGTAGCCACCTGTGCGGTCTAGTGGGCACGGGGGCAGTGGGCGGTGTCTGCGTATGTTGTTTGCGCGTCTGTTGCATTATTTTGTGAGTGGGTCTGTGGGTTGCGCTATGCATTATTTGGACAGTTTATAAGTTGATTATGTGTCTGAACATCGGTGTACTACGTTATTTATGGGGAGTTTGCATGTCTGTACTGAAATTATTTTGGTAAGTTAGGAGTTGTTTGCGTGTCTGCAGAGTGTTATTTAGGAATAGTTTACCAACCTGCTGGCTGTGTTACGTGACCCCAAGCATGTCAGAGTGTGTGTTCTGTATCATTGTGATAAATATACTCCATCCCTATAAATTGTTCCAAAATAAGTAAAGTACACTCCTTCCTTACGCTCTCCAGCAGCCCAGCACAGGCTGAGTCATTTTCGCTCCATTTTCCCCCTGCAGACCACCATCTTGGATTACATCATAGTAGGGATGACAATGCTCTCTGGTGGTGGCACTGTGTACTAGACCCAGACCTTGTGGCTATCACCCTGTTTCCCGCCATCTTGGATAATGGTACTCGTGTCATGGCAGCCATCTTCGATTATGTCACTGATGAGAGCGCCCTCTGGTGGTGGTACTGTGTACTAGGTCAGTTGGAGTCCGGACCCTATGGCGACCAAACCGTTTCCCGCCATTTCCGCCCCCCCCCAACATATTGGATTATGTCACAGGAGGGATGTGTACTAGGCCAGTTGGAGTCCAGACCCCATGGCAATCACAGTGGATGGTGGTAGTGCCTCTAATTATTTAAATAAAATAGTGCATGCAAAATAATAAAGTCTTATGTCCAGCATAGGCTGAGCCCTTTTCCCAGTAATTCCTAGGAAGAGGTGGCAGTTGGATGACTTAGGTTAGTGGACATAGCCCAAGTGACCTATTTTCCTGTGATTTCCTTAGGTTAGTAGAGATATCCATGGTGTGATGCATTATCCTATTGGAGTTCGAACTACCCGCCAATTTTCTGCAGGAGGGTAGGGGAGAGGAGGGAGGTTAGGTTAGTGGAGGTAGCCCAATTGTCCCATCTTCCCACCAAAACCTGCCATCTTGAATGACGTCACGGCCGCCATCTTGGATGATGTCATGTACTGTTGCCAAGTCTACATGCCGCCATCTTGGATGATATCATCACTGCCATCTTGGATACATTTGGCAACAATGGAGAGTGGGGCCTTACGGAATTTGCCCTACTACTTTCTATTTCCCATAGCCTACCTTATTTGCTGTATTTTTATATATTTCCCTCTTGTCAATTAAACTTAATGTATCACGTTTTATTCAACGATTTCTACAGTATCTTTTTCCCATTCACATGCTCTGGTTCACTCAAAGATATCCATTCGTATGGTAGTGGATTCCTTTGTCTGTTTCAGTCAGTCGTTGCATACGGTACCTTCAAGATTATCGAAAACTGTGGGTCTTGACTTATTCAGGTTCCATCTCCTTAATTTACTACCGTTTACTGTCTCTGTAGTTGTAAACTGCAGCTCATAACCAATAAATTATTGTCGGTTTGCTTCTGCACTGGGAAATGTCTTACAATTTAAAATCTGGTTTAGGAAACTCTGTTCCAAATATGTATTATTCTTTCATGATTCTTAAGCAAGGTATTGACGACGATTACATTATACTCTGTGCGCAATTCTATCAGGTGGCATCCACTTTCATCCCTTCCACCAAGCCTTTGTGTTCTTACTGTTTTCCTGTACCTGCTACCGTATCACATTTTAAATATTTGTTTCGCTTAACTATCTGAATAATCTCTTTTATCGTACATTGTGTCAATGTGTTAGGAGATAGTGAACAATCATGAACGGTAGTCATGAAATCTGTTTATGGTGAAATGAGAAAACATGAATAATGAAATATGTGGAAGAGTACATTGTACAGAAAATGAAAAATTGGTATGCCTTCACCCAACTTCGTCTTTCCTTCATGTAGGTGTACCTCAGTGGCTGTCCGTCATTGGCTACCGGTAGCGTCTGCCGCTCCCAGATGGGAACGCCAATTCCGTGATCCGCTGCGTCAAAGCGGAAAACGCTTACCGCTGCCGTTGCCGCACGCCACGCTGTAGTGGGTACCAGCCTTAACAATGCTTGAGTCATTTTGCAGTCTAGGTAAAGAGGACACGAACTAGCTCAGCTCGAAGTATCTGAGGAAGATGACTGGGTCGCTCGTCGAAATATAGTGTAGAAAAATGCAGTTAAACAATGCGGCTGAATGCCTGAAAACCACCATTGATCAATCACATTGAGAACACTTGAGAGATCAGACCACTTCTTATTTTAGCTACAAACTTTGGTAACAGCGAAAACTATACAACTGAAAAATCGATTCAAGAAGTTGTGAATCTTTGGCTGGAATCCAGAAATAGTATTAATGGTGCCCAGTTCGTGATGACTCTTTAAAAGAATATTCTTTTTTATTGTTATTAACATTAAACATGATGATGAACCAGAAAATTGTCATTATGACACAAAAGGACATAAAATTGTTTGGTATTTTCAGCCAACTATTATTATTAAAAGTGCACAGTACTGAACAGAAAAAGCTTTTAGTTCACAGCATAAATATTCGCTGGTCATAGAATTTACCGTCACAGATAAATTAACAGTGAACCAAAAAATTGCGAAAATTAGTATTCTTTGGTTTTCCTTGATCGCATGTGCTAATGTAAGCAAATTTCGTGCCCTCTCGCGTAAAGCTCTTCCTGGGCCTTTACGTTCCGTAAATGAGGAAAAAATTTGTAGTTGATTGTTCAGTAACATGTCTTTCTCGAAAGCTCCTGTAAAACGGTTCAACGATAAAGAAGGTAAATACCAAATTTTCTTTTGCGATTTGTCGTCTAATGATGCTTAAGAAGTATTTAATGTTAGCACAAGTATTTCCTTAAGACGTCGCGTACAGTAAATGATACTAAATGTGCCTTTAAGGAAGAATGGCTCAAGTACACTTCTCTGCAGACTGCTGAATGTTGTTATTGTAGGCTGTTTCACAAGGCTGCAAACAAAGTCGCTCGTGTGTTGTCTGTTGGGTTGCAGTGCTGAATAAAAATTGATTCTGTCATTAAAAGGTTAAGTGCATAACACGGTCTAAAACATTTCGTAAACAGAAATAGCCTATGAAGTTATATTATGCAGTCTAGTTCCTCTGCTCCTCTTCGCGAGGACTGATGGGCTCACACACGTTTCCTTCATGCTTGTAGTTAATCTTTCAGTGTTCTTATATTTTCTATCAGCCTTAAATGTGTCCATGAAATCTTGTCGTAGCCAGCCTCTCTGTTCTGTTTTCTCCAGTGTTGAATCGGTCAGGCTAGTGGTATCCTATGAATGGTGGAACTAACCACCTTATTTCTCCTAGTGATGACTGTGCTGAATAATTTCCTTCTCTCTCTTACTCTCCTCAGTACTTCTTCGTTTGAGAGTGACCTTTCTTTTCCATCCTCATATCTCTAGAGTCTGGAGTGGTTTCTTGTATGGCCTTATTGTACAAGTTACTGATTCGTAATAAAACAAAGTTTTCAATTAAAAACAAAGGTATAATATGAATTCTCGATCATAAAAACCTTACTCACAATTCTTCAGAAATTTGGGGTCAGAGTACATATTTTTTTCGAAATTTGTTCTACATAATCCACTTCAATGGTAACGAAGATAGCCATTCTGTAGTAGCTTAAAAAATGTTACCTTCTTTATTTATCATTGGAAAGTTCAGAGAGGGGTGACTAATGCTGCTACAGAAATCTTGAATCACTTATCTAAAGATATAAAATGCATGGCAGATAACAAACAGGATTTGGAAAAGTTTTGTCCATGTGACTTATTCCACCCAATGAGGGAAATCCTATTCAGAAACAAATAACATACCGTTACGTCGCGTAAAATAATTACATACGAAGTCATATTATTGAAGAAGAAAAAGATGACTCGCCTGATTCATGAGCAGTTGGGGAATAACGCTTTACGGAAAGCTTGGTGAATGTCGCGCATTAGTTTCCTGATATTGGTATTGTAAAAGGGAAATTCGAACGTATCAGCTATAGACTGGAGAGTCTCGTGTGATTAGGATATTTTCCAGGGATAGGGATTCGTAAGATATTGCAATAAAAGTGTTAACTGAAAGTTATTTTGAGTGAGGGAACCAACTCGTTAGGCTAACACCTCAGATCGCCTATGAGAGTGGGATACGAAAAGCTCGTTTTAATTATCCTAGAGCAATAAATTAGTGACTATAAGGTTGTTCTAATGCCAGTATTAAAAGGAGTGTTAAGAATGGCTGTAAAATCATTTTTAGTTAGCAAAGACTGTAGGAAGAGTATTGTGCAATATTCTTAAGACCTCATTCTGCCGGGAATGGTGTAAGAGTCGAGATACACGCTACGTGGCTTAGTAACCTAGTGGATTCTTGAACGAAGGCAAAGAGAGATAACGCATTGATTAAATGAAATTAAAGTCTTGTTCACAAAAAAAAAAAAAAAAAAAAAAAAAAAAAAAAAAAAAAAAACTGATAAATGCCTCGCCACCCATTCCACATGACGATTGCTGTAGGGGACATAGAACTGCCACAATAAGATACAAATAATGCCCCCTACAGGCGGGAATATTAAAATCCTAGTGATAAACTACCGAAGAATTGCTAGTGTTTGAAGCGCTCCTAAAAACCAACACAATACTCTTCCTACAGTCTTTGCTAACTAAAAATGATTTTACAGCCATTCTTAACACTCCTTTTAATACTGGCATTACGTACGTAAAGCTGGTTAAAACTCGGAACTAAGAACAGTGAAATTTTGGGGGGTAAATCTACGTGTATAACAAAAGAGTAGGTTCATGGTAAATGGAGGTCATATATTTGTTTCAGCAGACAAGAAACTCAAATCTACCACGACGGAAACTGAAACTGCATGAGAGATTCTCCGGGCAAAATTCATTATCATGGGTGGCCATAAAATTATATGCGGGTCCTGCTATCGAGCACCAGACTCACCTCCAGATGCAGTCGAAACATTTAGAGAAAACCTGATGTCAGTAGTATGTAAGCTTCCCAATAATACTGCCATTTTCCGAGGAGATTTCGATTATCTACCAATCAGCTCAGAAACGGCGCTTTAAATTATTACATCTTTACAGCTAACTGTATTCGCAACACGTTTTGCAGACAGTATCCACATATACCAGTGAATGTACCTGCTAAATTATGTAATTATACGACACAACGTTCAGGAGGTATGGCTTCATAAACAGTGAGATGCGTGGAAAACTAGCGTCTGCTTGAAACAGAGCACCGCACCCAGACCATATTCATCCAGTGTCCAACAATGAGAGCACGTCAGCGACTTTCAACAAATTTCAAATATTTTATAGATTGTTTCTCGCTTACATGGTTAACGTCAAATACAGGATGAATCACTAACTATTGCCACCAAGAATAACTCCGAAAGTATGGTAGTAGCTGAAAACTTCGTGGGACAAATGTTGTATGGGACAACACAGGTCATGACGTTGGTTTTTGTTGCTAGATGGGGTCGCGTCAGAGATAGGAAGGTCAACTTTTTTTTTTAAATGGGATGCTATAGTTTGGTACTTATTTTTGATAGTTGCTATCAGTGAATCCAGCGAATCCAGTGATGTGGAACATTAAGGTCTTTGAAGGTCAACAAAGGTAAAAATGGTGGCACGAACGTCCATTTACAGAAGGTGTTCGAAATGATTACCACTGGTATCACTGCAGTGCTACAATCGTCTTATCACGAATTGCGTGGTATTCCTTATTACTTCGGCACTTATCGAAGCACATGCTCTCACAATTCTCTCTCGCATATCGTGCAAATAGCAAATATTTGCCGAATACGGCGTATTCATCTAACGTGCCATTGACATTTAAACGCCATTCGACGGTTTCGAAATACAACACTAATAGGAACGGTAAGATTAGTATCGACGAATCAAGCGAATGTGAATGATATATTCCTTCGAAGAACGAGTCGACACGCTTCTCATTTACGGAGAATGCCAACGAAATTCAGTGAGAGCTGCGCTGAAAGATATCCTCAACGTACTGACCCTACACGTCGTACATTTAAATATGTGTATGATAAAATGAGAACAACTGGATCTTTAACGCACCGGAATCATATCCGGCAAAGGAAAGTTCCTAACGAGGAAACGGAAATTGGTAGTCTTGTCATTGTGATTCAAGATCCTTGTGTTAGTTCACGTCAAATCGCAAGTGAATCTGGCATGAGCCAGGGCAGAGTTGTTCGTGTTCTGCATCGCCATAAATATTATCCTTGTCATATCAGTCTCCATCAAGAATTAACTGGTACGGATTGAATTCTGCTGATGGACTCCAGATTCAGAGGGATGACACATTTATTAATTTGATTTTATTTACTGCCGAGGCTACATTCACGAACCATGAAAATGTTAATTTGCATATCATGTATTATTGGGCAACTGAATATCCGTGTTGGCTGCGGCAAGTTGCACACCAAAAACCGTAGTTGGTGAATATATGGTGTGGGATTCTGGAGGACAGAATTATAGGCCCTCATTCCATCGAAGGAAATCTTAATGGTAGGAAGTATAAACATTAGATCTGTGATTGGAAGAAATACCTTTAGGAACAAGGAACAGAATGTTGTATCAACACAATGGGTCTCCGGCACAATTTTCGCTGATGGCTAAAAATGAGTTGCAGAGACAGTTCGTAAATCGTTGAATTGGACGCGCAGGAGATGTGTCATGGCCAGTTCGTTCGCCAGACTTGACACCTCTGGACATTGTTTATAAAGATGTTCCAACTACACCCGAAGGTATGCGAGACAGAATTGTCAGAGCATGTCCTTCGATAAGTGCCGATGTGATAAGGAATACCACTCAATCCATGGTAAGAAGATTGCACCACTGCATTGATACCAATGATCATCAGTTCGAACACTTTCTGTAAGTAGATGTTAGGGCCATGTTTGTGACCTTTGTTGACCTTCAAAGACCTTACTGCTACACAGCAATGGATTCGTCTCGTAGCCGCTATCAGAAACTACAGCATCCCATTTTAAAAAAAAAACACAGTTGATCTTCATATCTCTGAAACGACCCCACTTAGCAACAAAAAACCAACGTCATATTATGGACCCCATTGTCCCATGCAACTTGTGTCCAAAAGACTTTTCAGCTCCTATCATATTTTCGAAGTTATTCTTGGTGGCAATAGTTACTCATCCTGTATGTAAAACATTAACTAATTTGTAAAGTGATCAGAAGTTTGAAGCTGTTTTATACACCTGTTTAAAGACTCAAGGGTTCTCTGGTATTGAATCTAATAGCAAATAACAGACCTGATCTCTTGGAGGATGTACCAGGTGTGTTCAGAAAGTAATGTGACTTCATATTTTTCTGAAAAAATATTTATTTATTCATCAATATTCATGTTTTTCCTTTCAAAGTAATCCCCCTCAGATACAATATACTTACGCCAGCGTTTCTTCCAGTCCTCGAAGCACTTCTCATAAGCACTTTTCGGTACAGCCTTGAGTACTTCCAGCGATGCAGTTTTTATTTCCTCAGTCGTTGAAAATCTTCATCCTTTCATAGGTCTCTTCAGTTTTGGGAACAAGAAAAAGTCACAGGCGGCCAAATCCCGTGAAGCAAACGACGCATAACGTCAAGGTAATAAATACTCCTTGCTGACCGTACTACCTTGAGGCAAAAATTCATGATGCACTACGCCACGGTAATTGAAAAAAAGAGTGAGCAAAACTTTGATATTTGACCAGATTTGGCGTGCTTTCTTCCCTCGGTCTTGGGTCTCCGGGATGCTTCCTTTGAGACGACTGGGCTTTGGTTTCGACGTCATAACCGTAAACCCATGTTCCGTCCCCAGTTATGACCCATTTGGCCAAATCAGGATCGTCATTGATGTCAGTCAAGAGCTCCTGAGCGATGCTCGTGCGACGGTTCTTCTAATCCAAAATTGAGGTTTTGGAACAAACTTCGCTGACACACGTCTTATGCCGAAAACATTCGAAAAAATTGCGTGACACGAGCCGGCCGATATGCCAACAGAAACTTCTCTTACGGTAATTCGACAATTTTCCAAAACAATTTTCTTCAAAACTTCGATATTTTCATCTGTTGTTGATGTACTGGAAATTCTTTGCTTCATTTTTTATAATAATCGAAAATCGCCGAGCACTCTAAAACATGTCTAACCTTTCTATCAGTCAAACACAAACGAAGTATGCTGTACACTTGAAACGTGAACACAAATTCGGGACATGTGTACCAACATAACAAAAAAAGATCGATAGCCAAATATAAGTTATCTGCGCAATTTGAAAAGTCACCTTACTTTCTGAACAGCCCTCGTGCACAATGGAACTGGTATCAGTGACCACGAGGCAGTTGTAGCAGCAATATATACCAATTACAATGGGCAACTAAAACAAGAAGAAGGAGTTATGTGTTCAGCGAATCAGATAACGAGGCAGTAGTCTCGCATCTCAATAAGGAACTTGTAGACTTCCTCTGGAGAGGTGCATGTAGAAGAACTGTGGCTCGGCTTTAGAACAGCTCACCATGCACTTGGCGGATAAGTACCTAGTAGAACAGTTCATCATTGGAGATATTCTCCATGGTATACAGTTTCTGTAAAGAAGCTTCTAAACCGGCAGAGATTACTGCTTAAAGCTGTAAAGCAAAGCATGTGACTGTTGATACGGACACACTGAAGGAAACACGTTTGGCTGTCAAGAGGGCAATCGGTGAAGCCTTTAGTGACTACCATGACACTCTGAAGCATTTCTCACAAAACCCAAAGAAATTCTGGTCATATGTAAAGACAATCACGAGAGGAACTCATATTGAGAGTAACAAACCATAAGCAGAAATGCAGAACCCTGTTTTCAGTATTCCTATGAAAAAAAAAAAATCCAGGGATATTACCCCAACTTAATTCTTCCACCGCTGCGAAGGTAAGTATCAGTGGTATTGAGAAAGAGCTCAAATCGCTGAAGCTGTTAAAACTTCAGCGCCCAATCGAATCTCTTACCAGGTCTATACCGAATCCGCGTCTGAGTTAGCACTTTTTTAAAACGATATTCGACCACAGATTCCTCGAACAAAAAAACGTGTCCAATAGTTGGAAGAAACCACACGTCACACTCGTCGCATGAAGGATAGAAGAAGTTATTCACATAACTACCGTCAAATATCATTAACATCCATGTATTATGGAATCTTAGAACGTATTCTGAGCTCAAACGTAATGCGGTATTTCGAAAAGAATCATCTCCCCCATGCCAATTAGCATGGATTCCGAAAACATTGTAAGACACGGTCGAGACAGTCCGGTAGATGCAGTGTTTCTTGATTTTCGACCATTTGACTCAATACCACAACTACGCTTTTCATCCGAAGTAGGATCGTATGAGTTATCAAGTGAAATTTGTGGCACGATAGAGATTTATTGGTAGGGAGGATACAGCACGTTATTTTGACTGGAGAGTCATCGACAGATGTTCTAAATAATTTCAGGTGTGCCCTCGGAAAGTGTGCTGGGATCTTTACCATTCATGTTGCATATTAATAACATTGCAGACAGTATTAATAGCAACTGAGACTTTTCACATACGAAGAAGTTATCTGTAATGAAGTGCTGTCTGAAGAAAGCTTCATAATTATTCAGTCGGGTCCTCATGAGATGTCAAAGTGGTGCAAAGATTGGCAACTTGCTTTAAATGTTCAGAGGTGTAAAACTGTGCTCTTCATAAAACAAAAAGACGCTGTATCGTATGACTACAATATCAGTGAGTCACGGCTGGAATCGGGCAACTCATACAAATACCTGGGTGTAACACTTTGTAGGGAAATAATGGAATGATCACATAGGCTCAGTCGTGGGTAAAGTAGGTGATAGACTTCGGTCTGTTGATGGAATACTGGGTAGCTGCAATCAGTCAACAAAGGAGATGGCTTCCAGGTCACTCCTATGACCGTTTCTAGAATATTGCTCAAGTGTGTGGGATCCGTACCAGATTGGACTAACAGGGACTATTGAACTTATACACAGAGAAGGGCAGCACGAATGGTCACAGGTTTGTTTGAACCACGGAGAATGTCACAGAAATACTGAAGGAACTGAACTGGAAGTGCCTTGAAGATAGAAGTAAACTATCTACAGAAAGTCTGTCAACTAAGTTTCAAGAACCGGCTTTAAATGATGACTCCAAGAACATACTACGACTCCTATGTATCGCTCACATAGGGATCATGAGGATATGATTAGAACAATTACTGCACGCACACAGACATTTAAACAATCGTTCTTTCGGCGCTCCGAAGGTGAAAGGAACTGTAAAAAGCCCTAACAATTGGTAGAATGGGACGTACCCTCTGCCATGTAGTTCATAGTGATTTGTGGAGTATGTCAACATGAGCTTAAGGAGGACACTGTGAGAATCGTCCAATGAATCTAATGTAAAATTCCGTTGCTGGTGAAAGAACCAAGCACGTTTTTGCCTTAATCAAAGACATTAAAACATTTATTTATTTACTTACTCAATCGGCATTTACAAGGCGAAATGTTAAACTAGGACATTAAGGCATTAGAATGACACCTTCAGCATTACTTAATTACATAATACAAAATTTTACGCCATTTGACTGTTTTTAAGGCATTCAATTGCGTTGTTCGTGAGGTTATGTATTCCTCCAGTTCACCATTAAAACCACGCACAATACACTCGATCAAGTGGGCTATTGATTGGTTGAGTCCACATTCGCACTGAGGGTAGTTCACGAGGCTCCGTGTTGTCATCAACTCCCTGCATCTTCCGACACGCGTCCTCACACGTTTCAGCGTAGTCCACACACTTCTGGAAAAGCTTAAAGCCCTCTGTTGGTGTGCTTGGGTCAGTAACCAGTTTTCTGTTCGTACTGTGCTTCTACTCCATAAACCTTTCCATTCGTTTTCTGGGTTGAAGGGAAACACCTCTTCACCTGTTTGCCGTAGAGGTGACCTTGATCTCAGGCTATTTTTTGGTGTCAGGTCCTGGTGTATGGGAAGGTATGGGTTTGCCAGTATTTTGCTATAATCTCTTGATAGTAGCTGATTTCTTCTGATTTCAGATGCTACTATGTTAGAAAGTACTGGTTGCTAATCTATAGGTGTAGGTCTAAGTGCTCCGATATTATTCTCATTGTTTCTCTTAGCTGGATATCGATTTTAGGTATATGCACACTTCTGGCCCATACAGGTGCACAATACTCGGCCAAGCTGTTTACCAGTCCTAGGCTGAAGTTCTCAAGGTATTTGCATCACATCCCCAGGTGGTTCCGGTGAGTTTGGGAAGAATGGCATTTTTAGATTTCAATTTTTGTCTTGTATCCACTAGATGGGCTGAGTATGTTAGGGACTGGTCGAGCATTACTCCAAGGTACCGAGGGTTATCTTCATATTTAATGGTGTGGTCATTCATGCAAATGTTCAGCTTTCTCTTGGCTTCTCTGTTACTGAGATGCATGTTTACACTTACTCTCTCGTTTGGATTATGTTGTAGATGCCATTTGGTGTAGTATAGGTTCAACAGGTTTAGGTCTTCTTTCAATTTCTGCACTATTTTTTCAAAAGATTTCCTTTGATAAGATATTGTCATATCATCCGCGTATATAAACTTACAGGACGTTGTTTCTGGGATATTGGCAGTGTACAATTTAAACATTAAGTGGGCCAGTACCGAGCCTTGTGGGAGTCCATTCAGCGCTATGCATCTGGTGGTTTTGCCATTAAGAGTTACTCTAATTTTTCTTCCAGTTAAAATGTTCTGAGGTTTTTCTATCAGTTTATAGAGCAGGCCATCCTTCCACACTGTATCATATGCTGAGGTTAGATCCAATAGGAGAGTGCAACTTTTCTTCTTATCCTGATAGCCCTTTTCGATAAAGGTTGTGTGGGCAAAGACTTGATCACAGCAGTTTCTTTTAGACCTAAAACCTCCATTGGTAGGGAGGCTTCTAGAAATTGTGAGAGACTGGTCATCAGAACTCTCTCAAATAATTTATACATATTGCGTAAAAGAGAAACTGGTCTAAAATGTTTGAGGTTGTCCCCAGTCTTCCCTGGTTTCAGGACAGCGACTACCTTGGCTTTTTTCCATATAGTAGGTATTTTGTTCCGCTTGATGCACTGAGAGAAGAATTTTGCTAGCCAGTTTCTTCCTACTGGTCCTAGATTTTTAAGGAATTATGGAAGGATTCCATCTACTCCTGCTGCTTTGCTAGCCTTTACTCTGTCAGTGCGATATTGGTCTCTTGAATCTCTACATCTTTTATCAGATCTGTGTTTTCCTGTTTGTTCTTCATTACCTTTTTTATCGTATGATCGAAGTTTTTCTTTACAGATGTTCTTAGATGGGTTTACACGGCTTGTTTTATGTGCAACGTTATCTGGGTGGGTGTCATTCTCGTCTGTGGTCTGCGTAGGGTTGTAGCTCCTCCTAATCTTCTTAGCAGACTCCAGCTCTTGCGGCTAGAATGGGTGAAATCCATGCTCTCCATCGTTTCCATCAATCTACACCTGCATTCTGCGTTCATTGTTTGAACCAGTTGTTCCGCAACCTCATAGTTTTCCGTTTCCTGGTATTCTTCCAATAATGATTCACGCTCTCTCGTCCAGCACTGAGTATATCCTTCCTCGTACCGCGTGGAATGCTTTTCAGTGCGGATTTATATATCAGAGCAGTGAACTGCTCACAGTTCTCTGGTAGTGAAGGAATACGGTTCACTGTAAAGACTTGCAGAGGATCGTCACTTGGATAAGGGACAGGCCACCGAGACTCAATGTAAACAAGAGTGGCATACTGTGCACAGATAAATGAAAAGACGCATTAGTGTTCGTTTATACGACCGGCGATCAGTCAATGGAAATAAGTCACAATTGTAAAATGCGTAGGACGATGTGTCCGGAGCGATTTAAAGCAGAAAAAGACATGAAACTAGTCATAGGAAAGAAGAATGATTCTAAGAATCCTACGGAAAAGTAATTATCCACGAAGGCAGTAGTTTACAAACCACTCATTTCGACGATTCTTGAGTATTCAGTCGTCAGCAAGCGAAATTCAAAAGTTATGATTAACAGACGAGGTAGAGAAGATCCAGTAAAGAGCAATATATTTCATGATTGACTGGTTCAGAAAGAGCGATAGCGTCATCAAGGTTTTCACCCTACTCCAGTCGCAAACGCTAAAACGGGAGGCGTTGTACGACACGAACAAGTTCCGTGATAAATTCCTAGAATGCATATTTCAAAAAGAATCAAGAAGCTTACTCTCGCATACATCTTGGGGGGAGGGTGGGAGGAGGAAATATAAGGTGATAAAACCACAGAAATTCCAGCTCAGGTGGAGACTTACACCACGAATCGTTTTCTCGCTTACCATTCACAAATTGCACCGGAAAACGCGGGAGCAATAGAGGTCCCCACTCGGCTTGCAAGTAACGATGTGCTGTCCATTTGTAAATTCCAGTGTGGAGTCACATTTGGGCACAAATTTCGATTAAAATCACTCTGTCACTAGGACTTATAGTCTTACATGAAAGAAATGGCTTATTTTACAGAGCATTGTGACTGTCTGCTTAACTGTATTGCATCTTTGGAAGTCTAATTGTGCGTCCATAGGTTCGTCGCAAAAATAAGGGCAGAGATGCAATCAAGTTGGTTCATCAGAATACTACAACAGTTATAAATAAAATAAGTGAGTTATGAGTTTCTATCGAAATCGTCAAAAATTTAAAGATATTTGATGTAATATTTCTTTTTGGGTACAGTATAACAACAGGGATAGAGAATCTTCATGTAATGTTTACTAATTAGCTGTATATTCATATATATACAATATGAACAAAATAGTGTTCGTGTTAATTAAGAAAGAGTATAAATACAAAAATAAATAAGTAAGTAATAAATAAGTAAGTGTCGATGCAGAAGAGGTGCTCATGGGCTAACAAGTAACATAAAAAAAAAATGAGCAACGCTATTGGATCATGGTTATTATTTTCCCCTAGATTACTGGAAAATTGTGACTACGACTTTGATGGCTCATTGGTTGCCTCTCAGACAGAGACATAATTTGTGAAGATATCGATGTAAATTTGTTAAATTAGTGTGATAGAAAAGATGACGATAGTATTTACCAACTACAGTGCAGTGTTAGTTATAAATTTATCTTTTCACGTAGCTAATAAAAATGGAGTTAAACATATACCTGTCCTACAGGGAATGACATCATGATCCACGAACGAACACATTACACAACTTGGATACGTCAACACTTACAGAAAACATCAGGCGGTTTAACAACAAACGAGAGGAAAGTATAAGGAAAGAGAAAAAATGTAGTTTTATTCAAACTGTTTGAATTTTCTGTGTTTCGAAATAATACACATACTGTAAATTACAATACCATTCGTATTACCACTGCCTGAATGAATTGAGAATGTCCCGAGGTACACTGCTCAGCAAGCAGCATTCTGGCGGTACCTAATAATGGAACAGCGGTACGTACGCGGCTGAGCGTTTTCGAAACGTACAGTTCCGATGTTCCGGCATGCGCTGAGCGTTCTTTTCGTTTGACAGCGACCTCTGTATGTATATCTACATTTACATCTACATCCATCCTCTGCAAACCACTGTGAAGTGCATGACAGTTGACAGATAGTACGCGGCACTGTACCAATTATTACGTCTTCTTCCCGTTCCATTCACGTGTGGAGCATGGGGAGAATGACTCCTTCAATGCCTCTGTGTATGCTGTAATTATTCTAATACTGTCTTCACGATCCCCTTGGGAGCGATAAGTACGGAGTTGCAGTATATTCCTAGAATCATCATTTAAAGCCGGTTCTTGAAACTGTGAGAAAGGCTTTTGTGGGATAGTGTACGTCTCTCTTCAAAAGCTTGCCAGTTCAGTTTCTTCAGAATTTCTGTGACACCCACACACGGGTCAGACAACCTTTGACCATTCGTGCTGCCCTTCTCTGTATACGTTCAGTATCCTGTTTTAGTCCTATCTGGTACGGGTCTCTCACACTTTTAGCAATATTCCACTATGGGTCTCACGAATTATTTGTAAGGAATCTCCTCAGCAGATTGTTTGCACTTTTCCAGCATTCTACCAATAAATCGAAGTTACCTCTTCATCTGTACTCTGCAAACCACTGTGAAGTGCATGGTAGAGAGTACATCACACGGTGCCAGTTATTAGGGGTTTTTCCCGTTCCATTCACGTATGGAGCGCGGGAAGAATGTGGTTGCCTGTAGTTAATCTAATCGTATCCTCACGATCCCCATGGGAGCGGTACGTACGAGGTTGTATAATTATATTACTAAAGTCATCATATTAAGTCGGCGCACCGTATTGTAGTTTAAAAAGTCGGGACATTGCCCTCCCACATGTTTAATTATAAAAAAAAGAATAGCAGAAAAACAACAAATTAACAAAGCGTCAAATTTATGAAACGTCAAGTAGTAATAATAATATTGACTTATCCTCGATTACCAAGTGAAAGTACAGTGGTCGCATCACAGGCGGTTTATCCATATAACACGTGTACCACATGTTCCGAGTCATCAGCGATAATGGGTCCCGAACCGCATAGCTAATTTTTTTGGGACAAAAAAATACGTTAACAGTTTGCGATTGGAAATTATAACATTTTTTTAAGTTCATTTGGGCACAGCAAATAACAGCCATCGGCGTATAATAGAGTGTATTTTCGAACGTTTGAAAAACACATTCGCCATAATTCTATGTTTTAAAGCAAATTTTGCGTATTACTAATGGACACGAGTTTTACTTACACGTTCTGTCACGCTATGATATGTTGTGTGCGTCATTCCATGTCAAATGCTCTAAAGGTATTCGACCTTCTCCAATTATGTTTAAGTTTTTTACAGAATGTATGCATGTGTGCGTCTTACATAAAGCCATACCAAATTGTAACTTGATAAGCAGGATGGTGGAGCCAGAAGCTACGCTCATGTAAAAGCCAGTTTCTCCATATTGCGACAGTTATGAATGAATCAGAAAGTTTGCTCATGATCTAAGGGAGCTCCCAAGCTGAAACTTGATGATCCAGCTCAACTTTTTAGGTACAACAGCCTAGTTGTTGAATATCTATTCGGTGTGCAGTAGTTTTTTCATAATTTGCTGTGAAAGTAGCTCATAGGTCTTTGACGTCACAAATGTAGATCATGTTTTAACAGGTTGTATCTAACAATTGAATTAATTTCCGATGATGAGTTTTTTCCTCATTTGCAGCCAGCCAGCATGTCATAAGGCTGTGCAAGTGGCGTCCTGATAACTCAAATAATTACTATGTAATTCACAGCAAATTGCGATAAATCTACTGTACAATGAGCCCATGTTCAGCAACTAGACTGTTGTAATTAAAAAGATGAGCAGAGTCACTAAGTTTTAACGAGGGAGTCCTCTTAGGTCATGAGCAAACTTAGTGATTTATTCATATCAGTCGTGATATGGAAAAACTGGCTTTTACAAGAGTATGGCTTGTGACCTAACCATTCTTCTCATAACCTTTTATTTGGTGTGGCTTCCTGTAAGACTCATACATACGTCTTATGAAAACGTAAACAAAATTGGAGAGGGTTGAGTGGGGACCCTGTTTAAATTTAGGTAGCTAGACATGGAATGTACTTTGTGTTATTAAGAACTTGCGCCATAATATTACCAACAGAGATGATTTCTTTTACGTTGTTAACAAAGCTTGTTAAAAATGGTTTGTTGATATACCGTCACACCATAGGACGTAGCCCGCTCTTCGAAATAGGGCAGTCAGAATATTTGCAAAATCTAGATACTTTTAGTTTGAGTTAAAGTTAGCGGTAGTCGAGCTCAGTTAGTGTTTTTGTGATCCAGTTTTATGAATCTTTCACCAATTTTTAGTTCTGGCTCAGCTTGTCTTTATGGTATGATTGTTTACCATTTTAACGCGTTTCTGCAAAGTTTTCAGTATACTTTAAAATTTCACCTATCTAGATACGTCAGCGTCTTCATTCTCTGCTGCCTGAAGGGTGAGTGGTGTGGTCGAGGATTCAATGCAAAATTTGTTGACAACAAATAACGTCTTCATTAGCCTTGTTGTTCAGTGAGACAAACACGTCTCCCCTCATACGCCGGCGACGTATGGGTGGGGGCATTCGCCCGGAATGCTGTGTTAGCGCCCAGCAATACTTACGAAAAGCCTGTGGACGCGAGGCCGACGAATATGGACAGCCGGCAGCTAAGACTCCAATTAGGAGCTCTAGCCACAGCCGTGATGTCAGCGGCGCACTGCTTCTCTCGGCGATGGCATTGGCCTGTCTGGATGGCCCCTTCTACGAGAATAATCCCAAAAGTAAGGTCTCCTATTTGTTTATAAGTACATAGACCTGTTTATTTCTACAATGGTTTATATCAGTTTGCAGCTTGAATATTTAGCTATTTTTCGACTTGATACCATTTCTGTCGATGCATTTTTGTAGACGTAGTGGCAGTTTTTGTATACCCATCTCATACCAGCTCGCCGCCATGCTGTTCAGAAAGTTATGAACCTCTTCTTTCACCTCGTCGGCGGAGCTGAATCGCTTTCCGGCCAAATGTTCTTTTAACCTAGGGAATTGGGCGCCAAGTCAGGACTATAGGGTGGGTGAGTGATTATGTTGCACTGAAACTGTTGCAGGAGAGCAAGGGTTTGCCGAGCAATGTGTGGGCGAGCGTTGTCATGGAGAATGTGTCGCCCTTGCTCAACATTCCTCTTCTCCGGTTCTTAATTGCCCGTTTGAGTTTTTTCAGAGCCTCACAGTACCTGTCGGCGTTAATTGTGCTCCCACCGATTTAGCTCCGACGACGAGGTGAAAGAAGAGGTTCATAACTTTCTGAACAGCATGGCGGCGAGCTGGTATGACATGGGCACGCAAAAAATGCCACAGCGTCTACAAAAATGCATCGACCGAAATGGTGATTATGTCGAAAAATAGCTAAATGTTCAAGCGGTAAACTGATGTAAACCACTGTAGAAATAAACAGGACTATGTACTTACAAAAAATAAGATACCTTACTTTTGGGACTACCCTCGTCTCCCGCCCCATGTTTACCATAGTGGGGCGTAGAGACTGCTCTGTTCAGAATTCTACCCACTGCCCATGGGCAGCATTCGGGCCAAGTCCCTCTTGGAACCCAATGCTGGTGGCAGTAGGCAATGGAGGGACGCTGGCGGCGCTAAATCCCACCAGGAACTTGGCGCTGGAGGCAGCAGATGCAGCCCGGACTCGAACCTGTGGCTGCAGCTGGTGATGCTCTGTCGTTCCGCAGCTCAGTGCAACCCCAGATTTATGTTGGTGTTGCTGCTGGACTTGGCGGCTATACGGAGAAGATGACTGGATTACACATGAAAGACGAATCTCCCCTGTCTCAAAATACAGCCCTATTTACAGGGTTTGAATAAAAAGTAATGAGAGTGACTTTTTACTGACGCGACTGTTACTTCGCAGCGCGCGCTCGTCCGGGGGGATTGGTGCTGGTGGGTGTCTGGCCGAAAACGCGTAGCGTGCCAATCGCCTGCGGGCTCTTCTCTCGGCAGAATCATGCGTTGAGTGGACACGTCGCAAAGTCGTCGGTCGTGGCGCAACAAGCAGCAAACGATAAGAGCAACGTTAAGCCATCAAGGTTGTGTGAAACTAGGAAAATCGGGCACGGAAACGTTGGATATGTGTCGGCAAGCCTGCAGCGACGATTGCCTGTCAAAAGCTCAGGTTTTCAGGTGGGTGGAGAGCTTTAAAGGGGGCCGGGACAGCACTGAGGACGAGGACAGCTCTGGATGCCCGTCAACCAGCAAAACTGACGAAAACATCGACCGTGTGCGCGTTTTATTGAAGACCGACCGTTGGATAAGTGTCAGGATGATAGTAGACGACCTTGGACTTGATAAAATGACGGTGCACAACATCATCACCAAAGAATTGTCGATGGGGAGGATCTGTGCCAAGATGGTCCCGAAGATTTCGTCAGATGTTCAAAAGCAAGCACATGTGGATGCCTGCCAAGACAATCTCCAGAGCCTTGAAGCTGATCCGGAATTTTTAGATAACATTATCACTGGAGACGAAACCTGAGTGTTTCAGTACGATCCGAAGACAAAGTGCATGAGTGCTGAATGGCACACCACGCATCCCCACGTTCAGAAAAGGCTCACATGAGCAAATCGAAGGTGAAAGCCATGATGATTGTGCTTTTCGACGTCAGGGGCATGGTTCATCATGAGTTTGTACCCCAAGGCCAAACTGTCAATGGTGCTTTTTATTGTGAAGTGCTCAAGAGACTAAAAGCCAGGGTTCATCATGTGAGGCCAGCCATCGCCAGTGATCGGATCCTGCATCATGACAATGCGCCGAGTCACACTTGCTTCATGGTGGCCAGCTATCTGGCCAAGAGAGGGATTCCAATGATTCCCCAGCCCCCCTACAGTCCCGATGTGGCCCCGCCAGACCCTTGTTTGTTCCCCAAACTAAAAATTTCCCTGAGGACTCCGTAATGGGACCCTGGGGGAGGTCCAAGCCGCCATGATGAAGGCTTTGAAGGCCATCCCAGACTCAGCGTTTGCGGCAGCGTTTGAAGCGTGGAAATCTCGCATGAAGCGGGTTGTTGACTCTCAAGGGTCATACATTGAAGAGTACTAAATGGTTGTATCGATATCTATAGTCTCATTACTTTTTATACAAATCCTGTATAACTCTCTCTCTCTAGCACATTTGTTTGCCTAAAACTCGTGGCTGTTCGCATGAATAACAGAGACCAGCACTAGTGTGGTGTCATCGCCTGAAACACTGCAGCGGCTATTGCTGCGTATTGCTATTTCTGCTGCAGCTAGCTGCCTTCGCTATGCAATCCACTTCCCTGTCGGTTTATACAATACTACATGTCGCCACAGGGTTGGCTTCCCGCCCAAGGAGGCTAATGCAATCCTTCTTGTAGCTAAATTATCGCTTCTTGTTTCGTTTTCGCTAGAACTTAATGACATTATACTGCCATACTCCACAAAAAAGATACGTGAAGGTTAGACAAAGCAAGAACAGAGTCACTATCGTGCTTGGAATCGCGCCATTCGAGGTCACTGTGTCACTCGTCATCTTTCATCCCGATACTGCTTCGTATGCTGTAACAATTGCTCGGTCATAATCCTCCTCTGCTGCATGGCTATCCTCTGACTTATGAAATGGTCCAACTCGGTTCCCAGGTGTCATTGAGAAGAGTAATGTCCTGCTTGGATAACATGTCCCAGGGTTCGTCTGTCCAGCTCTCACAGTGGCTGGCAAATGGAATGCAGGTCCAGTTACTTCATACTTAGTCCTGTTAATTAGCAACCCACGCCTTGCAATTCTAAAACATGTATGTGTGTATGTGTGTGTATTTGATCAGAGTAAAACATTAACACCTTAAATGGAAAACAAGTGCAGATGTGAATCACTTATTGTAAAAGTATAGCAGGCGCATACCATGTCCATATTCTGTTACTGGAAAATTAGCTGAAACCTAGTCACCAAAATTTTGTTTCATACAAATACACGTTTAAAGAAGCAGCACACAAATTAATGCAAATATTATGGAATCTACTAATTCATGTTAATGTCATCAATGAGTAAAGAAGCAGACTTTCATGACTCTTTAAAATAATTGAGACATTCTGTTACATGCAATTTTCACACACGCACAGACAGAAAAAAAACCACACACACACACACACACACACACAGGAAGTGAGGGGGTGGGAAGGAACAGAATGTAATTAAATAAAAATATAAAAGTGACTTTACTCTCGTGTCTGCCCTGCCCCCCCCCCCCCTTTATGAGTCCTCTTCCTCCATTGGTTCCCCCACCCCCCAGTTTTCCTCTCTTCCCCCCTTTTTTCCCCTCGTCTGTCCAGGTCCACCCTCCCCCACCACCATCTGCCCTTGGCTGTGGTGTGTCATCTTCGTTCCGACTTTTTAGTGCAGTGTTTCCAGTGAGTGTACAGTGTTGTGCATCTTTTCCGAAGTGTTGCGAACAGACATCATACTGTCGCTGTGTGTGATGTTTATATCTCTTGCGAACAGAAACATACACACACAGGAAGTGAGGGGGTGGGAAGAAACATAATGTAATTAAATAAAAATATAAAAGTGACTTTTTATTTCACCTCATAATATGATTTCCAAAACACTGTTCTACATGTCAATAACAAAATTAAATTATCCTGTAATTACATTTTTCATTCTTTTAACAACACTTATATTTTTTCGTAGTGAAATCATTTCTTCTCTTAGTATAATTACTTAATACAATATTTACACAACTGAGCAGTATGGAACACCTGATTGATACAAGACTATGTCTTCTTTAAATAAACGTAAGTTACACAGGCCACTACTTCTTCTTTGGGATATGTCAAGCCTCCTTGATACTTTGCCATTATCAAATGATCATCCTGCTTCACTTCATCTCAAATGAGAAATACTTTGCAATACTCAGTGAGTTTTTTTCAGCACTTGGTGTGAGCAGTATCCTGTTATGTCGTGCAATAATGGCCAGGTAGCCTCCACTATCCCTTCATCATTCTCATCTACTACCACATTTAATAAATCTGGTACTGGGATATCTTTTAACTCCTGGATTTCAAAAGTTGTTTCAAAAATGAGGCACTGAAGGCAATAGTGGACTAACGCCAACTTTCCTCCAACAGAGATAATCAAGGTAGAAGATACTGGATTTAGCAAACATATTTTGTTCTTTACCCGGTCATTGTATGTTACAACTTTTAGCTTCAAGCAGCATTGCAGGTCTCATAAGCGGATTATACAAGCAAATTATATCTCGACCTTTGAAATTCCCGCTTTTTATGTGGGTTAGTCCACTTTTGCATTACACATAACGTGACTTTCAGCAGTAGTCACAGGTTCTTTTATAAACGGATTTCCATTTACTTTTGGATTCAAACGTATTTCAGATTGTGTACTTTGCAATCTGAGTATGAAAACATCGACAATGGAAAAGAAAGTAAATTAACATACGCGAAACAAATAAATAAGGAAATACAATGAGGAATGAAATACAATTTATTCATTGAAATAGCTACAAAATAGTGAGAATACAAATAGTTATCGTTCTTTAGATACTGTTGTAGAGGTACAGGAACTATAGTTCGTTTACATCATTGAACAGCTTTAAGAAACAATGTCATGAAATAATGCAATTATAACAACCGCAGAGGTTTCCACAAACTGTTATTGCACATCATAGTCTGCACTATCAATATACGATATAGGCAACATATTTGTAGGCTTTGCAACAGCTGTCATTAGGTTCTTATAAAAATCATGGTGAACTGGTGGAATGAACTCCAGTAGACTCAGTAAATCTTTCTCCTTCAGTTCACTCATTGCATTACCTTCTGGATACAGCCATTCAACTCCTGTATGAGAGTTGATATCCTCTTGGACACATTGACTTTATTAAATACGTCACCCGTTTCATTGGAATCAAAAGGTAGCTTTTCCACAAATCATAGCCACTGGATCCTGAACCACCCTACTTTGGTTTGATCAACTGATATTTTGCGGTTATTAATATTCCTTGCAAGTGCTTTTGTTGAAAAAAAAGTCATCTTTACCCATGTGAACTAATCTGAAAGGCTTTTTCTTCCTAGCAGCCTCAATAATCTAATTCCAATGTTCTGGAATGTAATCATTTTTAAAATACTTCTTTTGTTTTTTAGTCAAGCCAAAACCTTGATCACAAGGTAAATACAAATGACCACTGACTAAAAATTTGTGATCTCTTTCATTTACTATGTAAACAGGATTGGAAACTATGTACTGGCACATAAGTGAGAATTTAATATTCCTATTTTGACCTCCGCACTGATCCGAGTGCATAATTAACCAGGAAGGTTTCACAAAATGGTTCACATAGTACAACGAACATGAGCCAATCTCCCGAGCACCTCTAGATCCTAACGACTCATTCCGAAGGAAGATGTGAACATCATTATTTCCTACATTATGAATACCAAGGCAACAGGTCCATATTTGCCTTTTGTAATAGCATACACCTGTTGACAGTACAGGTGTAGGCAAAGTTTTCATCAGGTCAAATGTTATAACTGTAACATTATCATTTGATTTAGAAAACAAAGTATCTTTCTGCAAGCCTTTATGTGCGCAATAAGCTTTCCCCAGATGTTTGTCTTTCTGTGAGATGTCAGTTTTTTCCGATAAGTGTGTTTGTGTTCATTTTAATCGTTCTCGTCGTCTTTTTACTTTGTCTGCCTTGCATATGGATGATACTGTCCTACATTTTAGAGTCACAGTGCGGTTTCTGGGCCTAATTTTTGACTCCAGGTTGTCATGGCTGCCACACCTACGCGTCTTGAAAGCCAGAACGCTGAAGGCACTGAACATCCTCAAGTGCCTCAGCCACAGGTCTAGGGGAGCGGACAGGGCGCGTCTCCTTCAGTTTTATCGAGCTTTTGTGCGTTCACGGCTGGACTATGGACGCACAGTGTATGGGTCAGTGAGGCAGTCTTATTTGTAGATCCTTGACGCTGTCCACCATGCTGGGGTTCGACTGGCCACGGGTGCTTATCAGACCAGTCCCATACCCAGTTTAAGTAGTTCTAAGTTCTAGGAGACTGATGACCACAGATGTTAAGTCCCATAGTGCTCAGAGCCATTTGAACCCATACCCAGCTTCTGTGCTGAGGCTGGGGAACCGCCACTTACCATCCAGCGGCAGCTCCTGCTGGTGCACCAGGCTTGTAAGTTTCTTGCAGCTCCCACCTCGCCTGCTCACCATCTTGTTGCTCACCCAACTCTGGACTGCCTTTTTTCCCACCGTCCCCGGGCTACGTTGCCGTTTGGGATCCGTGTGCAACGTGTGCTAGAGTCCCTCAGTGTGGAGTCTGTACAACCCCAAATTCTGGGTTTTAACCGCCTGCCACCCTGGTTACTGAAGAGGCCCGGAGTGATTTTAGATTTATTGCAGTACACGAGAGATTGCACTCCTGCCACCGTTTTTAATGCAGCATTTTCTTCCATTTTATCTGAGCACCACGACTATGTAGCTGTTTTTACGGATGGGTCGAAACAAGGGGATTCCGTTGGTTGCTCTGTTGTTTTTCTGGATCGTGTCCTCAAGGTCCGACTCCTTCAGACTATTACTGTCTTTGATGCAGAATTGTTTGCGATCTTGCGGGCACTGGAGCAGATGAGACATTCTTCCTGTCCTAAATTTCTTGTCTGTTCCGATTCACTAAGTGCCATTCACTCTTTGCAACGTTTGTATCCAGCAGATAAAATAGTCCAGACCATCCAGGATGCCCTCCTCCACCTACAGCGATTGGGGAAGGTGGTGGCTTTCTTCTGGATTCCGGGGAATTGCTGGGAATAAAAGGGCAGGTCTCGCAGCCAAGGAGGCGTGTCTCGATCCACAAGTATCTCAGTGTGCTATACCCCTGCACGCACTCACCTCGCTGTTGAGCTCACGAGTCATGCGTCGGTCGGAGGATGAGTGGCTGGAAGTGATTGACAATAAGCTCCGTATAGTCAAGCCCACAACGCGTGTATGGTGTACCTCCTTTCAGCCCCGTCGACGGGATGAGGTTCTCCTCATTCGGCTTCGGATAGGCCACAGCCCTATGACGCATGGCTTCCTACTCCGGCGGAAGGACCCTCCAATGTGTGGTGCTTGTGGCGTCCAGATTACTGTGCGCCACGTTTTATTGGATTGCGTTTTATTTTCTGACCAGCGGGCCGTGGCTGACTTGCCAGCGGACCTGCCATCTCTTTTAGGCAACACTCGGACGAATGTGGTTAAAGTTTTAAAGTTCTGTCAAATGTTTTTACAAAGATTTTAGTGAGAGGATCTTAATTTGCTCACTGTGTGACAAGCTCGCCCATATTTTATGTAAGTGGCTAGCCAACGATAATTTACTGTAGCATTCTTGTTGCTACGTTTTCCCTTTCCTTACGTTCTACTTTCTTATGTAGTATTTTCCTTCTTTTCCTGCCTTCTTTGCGTGTGTGTTTCAGTTTTATTAGGTCTGTCCACATTCGTCCCCTTTAATGTGTGTCAGGGCGCTGATGACCTCGACGTTGAGCGCCCATAAGCCCCAACACGCACACACACACACACACACACACACACACACTCACACACACTTTCTGTGAGATGAACGAACTGTCGCTTGGTAAGGCCATTATTTTCATTTGGAAAAAAATCACATTTCTTACATGAATCCGAAATAGGTGGGTGGAAAGATAAAGTAAACTGTTCATTGAAGGTTTTGCGAAATATATGATCAGATATGGGGTTCACTGTTTCTTTGCAATATACTGAATACATAGTACTGATACTTAAATCAAGTGCAAAATACTTTCTACTCGATTTATCTATGGCATAGTGACTCATACGCTGCAAATCTGTCAACAAAACACTTCACTTCAGCTATTTTATCTGACGGTGTTTTGTTGGCAGATCCACATCGTCCTCGTCGGTCAAGTGAAGCTGTTGCTCTAACACCTTTCTGCTTCAATATTCTGTCTATTCGTCCTGCAGACACTGCCAATGTGTTCTGAAAAAATGGTTTACACACTTGCACATCATTACCATGAATATCAAGCAAAAAGTATTGCCTGGTATTTTCTCGTCCAGAAAGGAACGTGGTATACATTCGTGATGTTTTACAAACACGGAAACTGTTAAATAGAAAGGCCGATTGCAAATCGAAGTTCGCCAATTCCAGCGTGACCAGTTGCAATTATTTAAAAAGGAGGACAAACAGCTTCAAAAAGGAGAACAAAGGAAGAAAAAAGAGGACACATCAAACGGGTCAACTGCAGATGAGGATATCACCCGTGAGCTTTGGACAAGTCACGTGACTGTCGGGAATTACCGGTAAAACTAGCAGTTAATTGTTACTGGTGGTCAGGTGGTGATTCCCAGAGCAATATTTTTTTATTTTAAATTAAAAACATTGATTGTGGTGACAGTGTGGCATCACTTGTTTTTATATTTACAAGTAGTTTTAAGATTTAACAAAGACAGCTTCCTAAACGCCACTTCTGATCGGCTACTTTCATGTGACTTGTCCAAAGCTGACGGGTGGTATCCTCATCTGCAGTATTCCCCATCAAACATACGTTCAATTTTAATAAATGAGTTTATTATTTATAGATATAACATACATACATTCCTTAACAATTATTGATGATTCTCGGAGAAACCAATTTTTTGCAGACGTTTAGGCTTACTTAACAGATAATTGTAAAATGACACACATGAAAATTCTTTTAAATTGTATTGGGCCATCAACAGACCTTTCACTGATTCAAGGTTTAATCTATTCAGCAACTACAGTCAACTACTTTGCCCATTTTTTACTACAAGATAAAGTCATAAATTCTAGATCATCATTATTCCTTTTTAGAAGTTGCCTGAAATTGCAGAACTGATCAAAACATTTGGCATCTTCAGTTTCAAAGGCCTTACATTTCTCCTGCAAATACACAAGGAATATTCATGGCATGATTGATAAAGTAAAATAGCTTCCTCCATAAAAATTTGACTTCTTTCTCGAAGCCTTCCTCTGTTGCAATTTTCAGGATCTGCTTGACCTTAAGGCAAATGAATTTTTCACTTAATTGGTCTTCAAGCACCTTACATACCGACTCTAAAATTTCAATGACATCAACCACAGAGTTGTCCTTTTCTAATCCCAGAATACTTGTACTAAACAAAGACATAAATGAATTCAAATACCATAAGTAAGCTTCACTCAACCTGTTCTCAACAAATTGAAACAAAACGCCGGCCGTGGTGGCCGAGCGGTTCTAGGCGCTACAGTCTGGAACCGCGCGACCGCTACGGTCGCAGGTTCGAATCCTGCTTCGGGCATGGATGTGTGTGATGTCCTTAGATTAGTTAGGTTTAAGTAGTTCTAAGTTCTAGGGGACTGATGACCTCAGAAGTTAAGTCCCATAGTGCTCAGAGCCATTTGAAACAAAACCTTTGGTGGCTTGCTTTCAGAGAGAAAGTAAGTCTTAAGAGATGCATACATTTCCAGTACCTTTTCAAAAGAGCCTCGAAAAACAGACAGCCACCTAGTCTTCACATGAGACAGAACTTGTTTGTAATTAACTTTAACAAATTCAGAGAAAGATCGCAACTGTTCTAACTATGTAAATACAAAAATAATTACGTATTGTTACAATAATACACTCTAAATCAATAGAAAGGCAATAAATTCCATTCTAAATTGTATTGTGTAAAATGTGAGCTGGACATCCCACTCCAATTATATGCTCATTTTTCAGAGATGTCTTTAATCTGCTGTACATATTATATTGCCTTCCTTGCGGTCAATACCACCAAAGTTTGTGTTTGCATTATCAGCAGTAACTGACACACACTTGTTAACAATACCCAAATGCTGTAAAGTTTCTGTAGTGTACTCTGCAACTGTCTCAGATGTTTCATTTGGAGTAGATTTTAGCTCGATTACTTTTGTTTTTAAACCTACCTGTTTGTAGTCAAAATATTGTATAACAATCGGAAACATTTTTATATTGCCATGGTTACTTCCATCAGTAGAGACACGAAAACAAGATAGGCCACTCAAATCATCCATTGTTACAGTCATGGCATGCAAAACAATCACATTATTTACAATACTTTGAGTTTTTGTTCTCGCTGAGAAAATCTTTTTAGCAACATGCGACTCAAAATAAATTGCTTCATTTAATTTGGGCGTCAATCCATTGATCTGTAGCTAAAATGATGCCTAACTTTATGGAATGCTAATGCTCCTTCTGCAGCAAGAACTCTATGGCTTGTAGCAGAAGTAGATTGTTGTTGCTGAAATAGTGTCTCTATCCTAGACATTGAACTGGAAGCCTGAAGGTTTTTTTATGCTTCAGGGTGGCAATGTGATGTTCCATGATCTTGGCCACCTGTGCAAGAAATGTAACATTTCAGTGACAAAGGAACATGCATTTCGTTTTATAACGTTCAGGCAGCCAATAAGATTGCGTGTTTCTGCCGGGAATTAAAACTAGTTGTCAATTTATTTTGTTACTGATGGTGGTGGTTAACTGAGCATAACAAAAAATTAAAAACATTGATTGTGGTGACAGTGTGGCGTCAATTGTTTTGTTATATCAACAACACGGAATTGTTTACAAACCGAAAAACTAAGACCATTCACCTCAGTTAATTCGACGCACCGCTACCAACAAATGCAATTCAAGCAGCAGCTGACGACATGTAAGCTGCACTTGAACCTTCCGAATACAAATAAATTGAATGACTATGAAACAATGAAATAAAACCATGGCAGTTAATCTGTCGAGTTATTTCGTACCTTTACTGAGACGTACGTTCCAGCTTGACACATCTTACATTCCGCTTCAAATTCATTTCTCCCTTTCTTGAAAGCTGGATATTTGCAGGAAGGGACATCAGAAAATGTATACTTTCGTTTAGGCATAGCCAAATATTTTACGGAACTCACTCGGTTAAAAATTACACTCACAAATCACACGTGCACTACAGGAAGCCAAGCCAATACAAAGCGAAGATACGAAACGTAAATTTTAAATAATGGATATTTGCATTCGCTTATAGGTCGATCAACGACAACATCGACGACCCTGGTGGCACCTACTAAAATTGCCTTCGTGCGTGTTCATCACGAAGGCTGTGCCAAAAGTTAAAGTATTTTAGAAATTGTAAATTTAACTGTATTACGCTCAACTTGGCGAAAAAGTCGGGCACTGTAAAAATCCGCCCGGACCCCGGACAAAGAGCTAAAAAGGAGGACATGTCCGCATTAATCCAGACGTCTGGTCACCCTAGCCAATCCATAATAATCATTAAATATTTTACACTGCCTGTCTGCACTTATCTTTAGGTGGCAGTGCCTCATACAAGAACATGGTCCTATTTAGCATTCTTTTTGAGATGTAATCTTGCCCTTACCATTTACATATTCTTCCACTTTGGCTCGTCTCAGTTTTCTTGCATTCCGTTTCCAGTCTTTCTCATTCCTCAAACGCTTTTTGCCTTTCATGCTGTTCACATTATCAGTGGATAATGAGGATGCAGATGGTCCTGGTATTGAGGACATTTCTAAACCGTCGTTAACATCGCGCCACACTGTATCAGTTTCTTGATCGTCACCTTCCTCCTCCGATTGAAACATATCTGTGAAGGTCAATGTCAAATGTAAACTAATCAATATTTTCGTATTACCGCTACACCATACGATAGCACACACAATAATACCATACCTTGTAATTGTTCCTCTATAGTTTTAGGTTGTGTGTTTTGATCCATCATTCTAACTTCAACAACTATCACCCATCCGAGACACTACACCTGCACTACGCGATTCCACAATGTGAGTCAATGTGGAGTGACGCGAATATTGCGATAGCAACTGTTGCTCAAGGCAACATCGTCGCATCGCGCTGTGCATGACTGCGCTTAGCGAACGCTGGAGGTAGTTCAAGGAACTGCTGTCGGTGCAGCAGTGGACCAATGAATTGTAGTCCACTATTTCTCCACGATAACGTGACAAAGGCTCAGTGCAAAAAGTAGTAATTGGTCCCTCGTCTACGTTTACCATACTGAATTTAAATGTGTGGTTTTGTAGGGTGTTTATACTTCACATAGGCATCATTTCATGCAGGTAACTTAACACGGCAATAAATGTGGGTTAGTCCACTCTTGCTCTCAGTGCCTCAAATATCTGACATCTTAATTACCACATCTCCAACTACTTTAGACTATACTACAAGGGAAAACCTGCTCTGAGCCCTAAGTTTTTGCTCAGTTTCAAAAACCTTCCTAAGAGAAATGTGGTAATTTCCCCCACTTAGTTGGCGGTATTTACCGAACCTATCTTCCAAACTGTGTCTGTACTTTTCCATGGAGCAAATAGACCTGTTTTTGTCGGTCAGCCAATAGCTGCTGAAATCAAAGGAGCTGTTGTATGTTTTACAGCAAAGTGTGTCTCTTTACAAAGTGTCCTGTTACCATTCAACCTGTGCCATAAATCAAACCAAGACACAAAGCTCTTTAAAAAATCAAACATGTGATGATGGGAATTAGAAGTCACATGTTCCTTGAAAACATTTCTTAGCCTCTGACTCCTATGTAATGTTTTCACATTCACAATACACTACCAAATATTTATTAATTTTATAGATGTCACAGTGCTTTCCCAATTTTGAATTCCTTTCTTCGAGCCTAGTCTCTGCAAAGCGACAACTGTTATATCTTTAAAGATATGAAGCACCAGTTTAACATTTTGCCTGTCAACTGAATTTGGAAACAGAGATTTTAAAGTTAGAGAATTTCCGTATTGTAGTAAATCATCTTTTTCAATCACGTGTAGCTCTTTTAGTGCTGTGGCTGATGCAAAACCTCCCTCCATGCTCTCATTGAAATCAGGAAAACATAGAACATGCCCTTTTTCATTGAACCAGTTGTTATGGATATACTTTAAGGGACGAATTGTATCCACAAAATAGTAGCGTGGGCGATCTGCAGAAGTTTGTGCAGGGTGACAATACTTTATCTTTACTTCTGGCAGAGTAGTAAAGTTAGACATTGCTTTTCTATTAACTGAATTATTGTCTGCCACTAAACCAACCACCTCAAATCCAGCTGCTTCTAAGTTAAGAATTACTTTTTTTGTGTGTGAGAAAAATGCATCAACCTGAATTGTTTTGACTGGGACAATATATACAACATCCTTGTAAGGTGAATCTGAACATTTGAAGGCACCACTTAGAATATTCCCACCTTTGTAATCAAGCTGGAATTTCAAATTACATCTTCAATTAACAGAAGGACAGTTTTATCCTGTGAGGCTAATTTTCCAGATTTCTGTGAGATATAACTCATAAACTGATCACTTTGTTGTTCAGTGACTGGACTAGTTAAAAGCTTACTACAAAGCCTGGACAGTGTATTTGCAGTTGGCATAGAAATAATGCCAGTGCTTCTGAGAAACTTATTTCTAGTTGGGCTCATAGTATTTATTAATGACCACATAATCAGAGAATCAGCATAATATCTGAATTGAGATGAACTCCTACATTTCAGGAATGCAACCTGTTCCTGTAAAATTTATATTTTAGTTTGCCTTTCTGGCAACTTCTCTACTAAATTCTGCAAATTATTTTCAATGAACAACAGAACATTGTCTACAGGAACCTCATCTTTACTATACACCAAATAAATTTCCTTAAGAGCATCACTCACCTCTTGTGTGTTGCAGACTTTTTTGGGAAATTTAATCTTTCCAACACATTGCAGTTCCACACCATTAATAAAAACAATGAGAAATAAATCAGATTATAACAGAGTAGCAAATAACTCTAGTCGCTTCTATCAACTTCTCCTGTGTTTCTACACTTTCTCGAATGGCAATGTGAAGGACACTGTTTTCTAATCACTCCCTGCGACTTTCGGGGCCCTCTCGCGCTGAAGTTAGCGTATTGGACAAATCTGAAGGGCATCCCAGCAACTTTGAAGGTATAGCATCTGAAAAAGGAAAGCTTAACATCCAACGAGATGCAACTATACAACCAGCTTCGTCTTTATGACATTGTAATTTACAAATGTAGGCCTCTGCCTAACAGTTGGTTCTTTAACCTACTTTTTCTTAAGCGTCGACGATCCAGAGGTGCTGTTAACAGTTTGCCAGTTCTTGGGTCGTACATACTTGTACTGCTTAATACACCTTCTACGATGAAATGCAGCTCACGGACCTTAAAAGAAGCGTACAGTTGGTTGTTAAAGATGTTATGAATACGACCGTTAAGATGGGCGGGATTGTGTTTTGCTTCCATTCGTAATACATTTCGGAATAAAAGCTATTAAGCGTTACGATTACCGGAAATGTAATGGTATTGTAGTAGTTAGGTAGGTTGGTTGGTTGGTGGGATTAAAGGGACCAGATTGCTACGGTCATCGGTCCCATTGTAGTAGTTAACAAACACGATGATAAATGGCTGTGAGCACTATGCGACTTAACTTCTGAGGTCATCAGTCGCCTAGAACTTAGAACTAATTAAACCTAACTAACCTAAGGACATCACACACATCCATGCCCGAGGCAGGATTCGAGCCTGCGACCGTAGCGGTCGCTCGGCTCCAGACTGTAGCGCCTAGAACCGCAAGGCCACTCCGGCCGGCAACACGATGATACTTACAACTGAATGTTTACTAGGCACCCAATCTTGTATGTGAACAGCCGAGATCCATTTCCGTCTTAGAGATTCATCAGATGAAAAATAAAACATAGAAACTTGAGACCCAGTGCCATAATTGCCTCTGCAGTTTGGCACGCAACACCTCTGTGGTATTCTGATCAGCGCTGTAACTTATTTAGCAAAATCTAAAACGTACTTGCAAAAGACTCATGAGTTCGGTTTTTTATGACCCCTGCGCGTGACGTCACAAGTGCCTGGGAAGTGCGCTGTGAGGCTTTGCTTCTAGGTGGCGTTAGTTCTGTGCGACTTTCTCTTTTTTCCACATATGGAAAGGGGTATGAAAGGACACTGATTTACTAGCATTGAAGAAGTCAAGAAAAAAATAGAGAAGACTACAAAAAATGTTTCGAACAGTGGAAGCACTGGAGGGACAAATGTATTTATTATAATGGAGAATATTTTGAAGGGGACAAGGTTATTTTGTAAGTAATTTGAAAATTTATAATCTTTTAAAAAATAATTTCAGTTTTTTTGGGTACCCCCTCGTACATCATGGCATCTGACATGAGAACTTCTGCGACCATTAGCTAGCATTTGCAGCAGGCTGGTGGTGGCGCTTGTAAGATGCTTTCTCTATGGTCTTATGCTTTCAGCACTGCCTCATCCCCGGCCCCACAAGAAGCCCCTTTCCGCCTGCGTCTAGAAGGGCGGCAGAGCGATAGCAATATGCACCCGGCACCCTCTTTTCAGAACCATGAACTGTCCTGGTACCGTGTCGCTTTTGGAGACCGCAAAGGCCCACGTTCACCCTGCTGACAAAGCCAACGCGATGTTGCACTCGAAGTTCGCACCTCTACAGACGTGGTTAGTATGAGGCTACTGAGCATCAACCAACAAATGATTAATAATTCGATGAACCCACCTAACATGTGATCAAATACTAAGTAAATGAAATAGGAATTATCAAAATTATTCGTGTATGGTGGCAAAATTTTGCTGTGTTACACTCTACATCACTGAACAACAGCGAAAATTTAAGTTGAGCCTGTAAATGTGATGAGAATTGTGTTCTGCTTTTAGCACCTGTTTCTGAATTTTTTTAGTCTTCTTTTCAAAGAAACTCAATCTTTTATCGCTACCTGTTGGGACTGCAACCTCTTCATCATCGCCAGCTTCATCACCATCCTTTTTGCATTCTATGTGGTTACTGATTTCCAACGCAAGTTTTTCAGTATTGGATTAATAACCTTTGTTCCACTGAGCTAAATTATTTTCAACTTTTACAGATTTTCTACATTTTATATCTGTTATGATTTTTTAAGTTTGAGCCATATTGTATTCTGTAAATTAGTATGCAAACTTTATTGTATTGCAAGATACGTTCTGTCACAGTTTCGGATGATAGTTACCACATAAAGTGTTGAAAGGTACAGAAAATTTCATTTTTATTCGGATTTGTTCCAAGTACAGTATTTTAAAATCATTATTTGGTTTAAACATTACAGTGTGGTATCATTCTAGTTATCTATTGCCTAAGAGAAAATTTAATTGAAGACAGCAGCATCAGTTGTAATAATATTTGCAGGTTACATGGACTACTTATGAGAGTGGTCCTTGCAAACTCATTCATTACATTCATCATACAGGGTGTTTCAAAAATGACCGGTATATTTGAAACGGCAATAAAAACTAAACGAGTAGCGATAGAAATACACCGTTTGTTGCAATATGCTTGGGACAACAGTACATTTTCAGGCAGACAAACTTTCGAAATTACAGTAGTTACAATTTTCAACAACAGATGGCGCTGCGGTCTGGGAAACTCTATAGTACGATATTTTTTACATATCCACCATGCGTAGCAATAATATGGCGTAGTCTCTGAATGAAATTACCCGAAACCTTTGACAACGTGTCTGGCGGAATGGCTTCACATGCAGATGAGATGTACTGCTTCAGCTGTTCAATTGTTTCTGGATTCTGGCGGTACACCTGGTCTTTCAAGTGTTCCCGCAGAAAGACGTCACAGGGTTCATGTCTGGCGAATAGGGAGGCCAATCCACGCCGCCTCCTGTATGTTTCGGATAGCCCAAAGCAATCACACGATCATCGAAATATTCATTCAGGAAATTAAAGACGTCGGCCGTGCGATGTGGCCGGGCACCATCTTGCATAAACCACGAGGTGTTCGCAGTGTCGTCTAAGGCAGTTTGTACCGCCACAAATTCACGAAGAATGTCCAGATAGCGTGATGCAGTAATCGTTTCGGATGTGAAAAATGGGCCAATGATTCCTTTGGAAGAAATGGCGGCCCAGACTAGTACTTTTTGAGGATGCAGGGACGATGGGACTGCAACATGGGGCTTTTCGGTTCCCCATATGCGCCAGTTCTGTTTATTGACGAAGCCGTCCAGGTAAAAATATGCTTCGTCAGTAAACCAAATGCTGCCCACATGCATATCGCCGTCATCAATCCTGTGCACTATATCGTTAGCGAATGTCTCTCGTGCAGCAATGGTAGCGGCGCTGAGGGGCTGCCGCGTTTGAATTTTGTATGGATAGAGGTGTAAACTTTGGCGCATGAGACGATACGTGGACGTTGGCGTCATTTGGACCGCAGCTGCAACACGGCGAACGGAAACCCGAGGCCGCTGTTGGATCACCTGCTGCACTAGCTGCGCATTGCCCTCTGTGGTTGCCGTACGCGGTCGCCCTACCTTTCCAGCACGTTCATCCGTCACGTTCCCAGTCCGTTGAAATTTTTCAAACAGATCCTTTATTGTATCGCTTTTCGGTCCTTTGGTTACATTAAACCTCCGTTGAAAACTTCGTCTTGTTGCAACAACACTGTGTTCTAGGCGGTGGAATTCCAACACCAGAAAAATCCTCTGTTCTAAGGAATAAACCATGTTGTCTACAGCACACTTGCACGTTGTGAACAGCACACGCTTACAGCAGAAAGATGACGTACAGAATGGCGCACCCACAGACTGCGTTGTCTTCTATATCTTTCACATCACTTGCAGCGCCATCTGTTGTTGAAAATTGTAACTACTGTAATTTCGAAAGTTTGTCTGCCTGAAAATGTACTGTTGTCCCAAGCATATTGCAACAAACGGTGTATTTCTATCGCTGCTCGTTTAGTTTTTATTGCCGTTTCAAATATACCGGTCATTTTTGAAACACCCTGTATTTCCAGTCTGTCTTTTCTTGATTCACATGGGAAGCATCTTCCACTTCACCTGCCTTGAGTTTTTGCTACTGTTCGAGCTTGTAGATTTTTCGTAGATACATCCATCAAATTCATCACACTGGGGAGACGTGTGAGCAGTTCTTTCCACTTTTTGCAGTTTGTGCAATGTGAGATCTCACCAAGGTTCTTTTGCTGCCTCGTTGGACTGATCGTCATCCAGAAAACGAAAGCGTTCACATAGGCAACACCAAATTGAAGATAGCCCATCATCTGGTGGATGTTGAGCACGTACAGTACATTCTCTCAGTAACTTGTCCAGCACATCAACACCACTTTTGGTACCATTATTCATGATGATTCCCACTTAAAGTAATTTGTTTCGTTAGTACATGAATCGTCATGATGTTGGGATGAGAGAACTATTACCGCTCTATTCTTTTCTTTGCTGGTACGTAAGCCCCCCCCCCTCCCCCCCAAATCCGATTCTAAAAATGGTGCTTCAGGAAATGACTTCTTAGCTTCAAGTACGTCAGCCATTGATTAGCCAGAAAATATTCTCAAATGTTTCCGATTTTTTTCTGTCATCTGGAACTGTTTTGAAAATTAACTTATGTAACGATTTAATGGCTTTAACCGATGCAGAGATTATGTTTTCAACTACTTTTTCGATTTCGCCTAACATTGCGATTTATGGGAATGGTATCAATTTGTTTCACTCTTCACAGTATTCCAAAATACATTAAACGACTCTATTACAACGTCTCAAAATCAGGGCATAGACGACTAGCCGCTGTATAAGGTACAACTCGGCGTCCTACGTTCAAACTTGTTTCGTGTGATAGTTTTTGTTTCTACGTACACCTTCTTTCGTCTCAACATTCAAAAATTCTCACTACGTCGTTCTACTACTGCTAATCGTCCTTAAAATATGATTCTTCATCGTAGTGTCACACAATCAGTCGTCGTTTCGTCATTGCAGGCAAAGTGCGCTCAGGAAGTTCGTCTTATAGGTCATGTATTAGGCGGCCAAAACTGCGTGGCATCTCGTTCTTTTATTAGTGACTGAGTCCACAAGCTGTTTCTTAGTTTTACAATTACAAACTTTAATAATTAACGAAACAAAACAAACAAAAGAGCACTACAGTGCAACTCCCGTTGTCATCGTGAATAGTCGCAGTATTTGGCTACTCTGGTTCATCTCTAGTCTCATCGGTAAGAAAATATTTAACCTGCACTCCCCCCCCTCCCCCCCCCCCCAATCTGAATTCCATATTTATAAATAAAGTTCTGACACTTTGCCACAAGAGTATGAGACGCGACTTTTAAATACAATCAACTAGTTGGTGACCCTGGAGCTTTCCATAAAAGCAGTATACGCCGTGAATGTCTGCATGATGTTTTCAGATATTCCCTCAGAAGCTGAATCTGAGAAACCAATTGTAATGTTATGTTGTTTTCTGCACTTAGTTCGGACTTCTTCCTTTGATTATCTTCTGATGGCTCGGTATTGACGTTATTTAATGCGTATTCATGTTCTCCAAGAACTCTGCTGATTTTAGCATCTGCTGAGTCGGTATCTGTTAGTGTGATGGGTGTTTAAGAAAACATATCTTCTGCAGCATTACCTGTCCAAACTTGCTGACAACAAAGATACCGGTACCTGCTACATAGCCATTTCTATTTCATTCTCCGATTTCCATTTTCGATTTTGACGATCAGGGAACTTTTACTTTTTTTTATTCTCTGCCATTTTAATGCTCAATCACTACACAGTGATGACAAATCAGCTGTTTTAAAGCTAACTCTGCCTTCTGAAGTACGGCATTTTACTGACTTTTATTCCTTAACCCGGCCAAGGTGGCCGAGTGGTTCTAGGCGCTGCTGTTTGTAACCGCGCGACCGCTACGGTCGCAGGTTCGAATCCTGCCTCGGGCATGGATGTGTGTGATGTCCTTAGGTTAGTTGGGTTTACGTAGTTCTAAGTTCTAGGGGACTGATGACCTCAGGAGTTAAGTCCCATAGTGCTCAGAGCCATTTGAACCATTTTATTCCTTAACTATTGGAAAGGATTAAAATCGTTGCTGATTAAAGGAAAATTATTTGCATACAATGAACTAAGATTTCAAACCACACTTTAATTTTCCACAAAAGTGTGCTATTAGATTGTACTAAAAAGCAGAATAAAGCAAACTAAAGTTGTGTTGGTGTGTGTTCTTCTAGACTGTGGCCAGTTTTATTTATTTCGAGTCAAAAACATTACAACAATATTTACAATATATACAATATAACAAATCAGGTCAAATCATAAAAGAACAAACTAAACGGTATTAGCCCAAAATTGTGCAACGGCAGCAGCATTGTCTGAAACATCAACAAGCTCTTGTGTGGAACATGATACAGGACATCTAGGACAGTTAATTAAATGTTTGGTTGTCTGTTCTTCTCCGCAGTCACACAAGGTGGAAGATTCCTTCATGAAGCCCCATTTAAACAGATTGTCCTTAGTTCGTCCGACGCCACTCCTGAGCCGATTTAGAGACTTCCACACTGTCCAGACTTGATTTCCACCAGGAGGAAGGGTCTCAGAAGGAGTCATCCAATCGTTACTGTCAGATTTTGCTGTCCACTGAGATAGTCTGGCTGCTCCAGTCCGACCGGTGAGGGGTGTAGTAGTTCTCATGAAGCTCCTCCTAGATTTGAGTCTACTAATTGGTAGCTGGTATCCATGTAGCAGGTGATCGGTGTTATGATCTGCTTTATGTCTCTCAAGTTTGGCTGCGACTTCACGCCTTATGTCTGGAGGAGCAATACCTGCTAGTTTATGGAGTTTATCAATAGGTGTAGCTTTGAGGCATCCCGTTACTGTCCTGCAGGTTTCGTTCAGGGCCACATCAACCTGCTTTGCATGAGATGACTTGTACCATACAGGACATGCGTATTCAGCTGCGGAATAACACAAGGCCAAGGCTGATGTTCTTAGTAGTTTGGGATCTGCACCCCAAACGCTGCCAGTGAGCTTCCGCAGGATGTTGTTACGAGCAGCAACTTTCTGCTTGGTGTTAGTGCAGTGTTTTCTGTAGGTCAACGTTCGATCTAAGGTGACACCCAGATATTTGGGGTAGAAACAATGTTCAAGCTCTTGATCTTCCCAAAACACTGTAAGTTTTCTATAGGCCTCTCGATTGCGTAGGTGGAAAGCACAAACTTGAGTTTTAGCAGGGTTCGGTCTTAAGTTATTGACTCTGTAGTACTCTGATAGGTCCTTGAGAGCAACAGTAAGCTGGTTTTCTACTGTGTCAAAATCTCTGGCTTGTGTGACTAAGGCAAGATCATCTGCATAGATGAAACTCTTTGTAAGAGAAGGTTGAGGCTGGTCATTTGTAAATATGTTGAACAATATGGGGGAAAGGACACTACCCTGAGGCAAGCCATTCCTTTGACTTCTCCATCTACTCTTTCTTCCTTGGAACTCCACATAGAATCGCCGGTTTTCCAAAAGTGTCTGCACAGTTCTGGTGAAATTAATGTCTCTAGTGATGTAGTAGACTTTGTGCAATAATTGTCGATGTTGAATGGTGTCATATGCTGCTGTGAGATCCACGAAGACAGCCCCGGAAATGTATCCTTTTTCATATCCCTCTTCAATATGTTCAGTCAGATTAAGGACTTGTGCTGTACAATTCTTTCCAGGTCGGAAACCTGCTTGTTGAGGTATGAGTTGTTTTTCAACAATGGGAGTGAGTCTATTTAGCAACATTCTTTCATAGATTTTATACAAATGGCAAAGGAGCGAAATCGGTCGGTAGTTCTTGGGATCAGCTGCACCCTTTCCAGGTTTTAGTAAGGGAATAACTTTAGTTTTCCTCCAGATGGCAGGGATCTGTTTCCGCTTCAGACAACCATTATAGAATTGCAGAAGCCATCTTTCCGTGATGGGACCAAAATGTTTAATTTGCTCAATCATTAGGTCGTCTAGGCCAGGCGCTTTACCATTTTTGCATTTCTGAATTGCGGTTCTGAGTTCTTGTAAGATGAAGTCATTTGATATATGGTTGTTTTCACGTTCAGGTTCTCTTTTGAGTTTTGTTCTATCTTTAGAAGAGTGGATATTTTCATTTTTCTGGAAGAGAGTGGGATTTTCCATTGAATATTTTTTCACAAACATGGTTATCTCATACACATACATACATGGAAGAAAGAGGATTTCTACCTTTTTAAAGAGTGGTCTACAGGTTTTGTTCCATTCTACACCTTTTAATTCTTTTTTGTAGCCTAAAGAGCTTTGACTAAGAGAAGATTTACCACAGAAAATAATTCCATATTTCTGTTGTGAGTATGTATAGGCATAATATGCAGTTTTCAGAGAATCTTTGTTGCAGCATCCCTCTAATATTCTCATTAAGTAGCATACAGAGCTTAATTTCGTACATAATTTTTCAATATGTGTCCTCCATTTAAGATTATCTTGGAGCCATACTCCCGAAAACATAATGTTGTCTACATTCTGAAGGTCTTTGTCAGATATCTGAATCTGAACAGTTTGCACACCTGCTTCCACATTATAGAAATTTAGTGCCACTATCTTGCTTGCATTTATTACCAATTTGTTGTGTCTGAACCAGTTTTAAATATTGTTCAGTGTCTCTGTTGTAGACTTCTGAAGCATTTCCATTTCTTTCCCACTCACTAGCACACTTGTATCGTCAGCAAACTGGATGATGTACTTGCAGAATTTGTTTAGGTCATTCACATACAACAGAAATAGAAGAGGTCCCAGAACTGAACCTTGTGGCACACCGTATTTAATGGTTTCTTAGTTTGAATAGTGTTGAGTGAGTTTGATGAAATTTTGATGTTGCATTTCAACCACTTGTTTTCGACTACTTAGGTATGACTTTATCCAATTGTTAGATGTTCCTCTAATCCCCATGTTGTCAAGCTTGGGCAATAATTTTGTGTGACCTATGATATCAAAAGCCTTAAAGGGATCTAGACATATTCCAATGACATTTTTGCCATTATCTAGTTTCTGAATTACTTCATTTAATAGTTCAAAAATTGCTGTATCAGTTGATCGGCCTTTCCTCAAACCATGTCATGCTGTGGATAGTATTTTGTGCTCTTCCAGAAAATCTACTACTCTTCTTTGAAAAAAAATTTCTATGATTTTTGAGAATAAAGATACTAGAGCAGTGGGCCTGTAGTTAGCCACTTCATCCTTTTTACCTTTTTTGAATAGTGGCTTGAGCTTAGCTGTTTTTAGGCATGATGGGAAAATTCCAGTTTGAAAGGAACTATTGTAAATGTGAGCTAATGGCTCAATAACGATACCTCCACAATTTTTAATAAGGCTGTCTGGGATGCTATCTATTATAGTGGAATAGTTCACTTTTAAAGTTCTGATAACTGACAGGACTTCTTTCTGGGATGCTGGAAAGAGAAACGGTGAAATAGGATTTATGTTGGTATGTACAGATGATCCTGGGCAGTTTGTATTGCAAGGTTTGACTTCAGCGATTAATTGCTCACTTATATTGCTAAAATAAGTATTGAACACGTCTACTGTTTCTTTAGTATCAGTAATTTCTTTGCCGTTACAATTCAATTTAATACAGGAATTTTGAGGAGAAACATTGTCAGTTTGCTGTTTCACTATACTCCACATAGCTTTCATTTTGTTATTGGAGTTATTTATATAGCAGTCATTTGCCATTACTTTAGCTTCTTTGATCATTTTTAAGTATCATTTTATAATTTATGAAATACGCAAGGAATTCATTGGATACTATGGAAGACTTGGAGATCTCATATAATCTTCGGGTTTCAGCATATGACTGTTTTATACCTGTTGTCAACCAGCAATTTTTTCTGTTAAGCCCACTACACTTGATTTTCCAATTTTTAGCTGGAAATTACATATTAAAATAATGTGTAAATATATCCATAAATATGTTGAACTTCTCAACTGTGTTTTCGTATCTGTACGTTACAGTCCATGTTTCCTTCTTTAGTAAATTCCTGAAGTATTCATTGTTTTTAACAACAGGTAATTTGAACCTTCATGTGGAAGCATGTGGACAAATGGTGGTATAGGCTGACGACTATGGGAAGCCAGGTAGAGTGACATAAGTGATTCTGGCGGAAGTGCATTGTCTGGTCACCAATAGAGCAAAGTGTTTGAAAATGATGGTACAGGGGAAAGAGAGTTCAATGAGGAGTAAGGGAGGAAGAAGAGTATTATCAGCTCAGAATAACTGCAGGATCGCAGTATGTCCTGCAGAATGTCTATCATTGGTGGAGGCAAGAAGAGTTGAAATTGTGGGGAATACAGGAATGGGTAATTAAGTGCAGCATAAATTGTGTCACAGCTGTTGAAAATAACTCTCTAGTGCTGAATAGTGCTTTGTAACTGACCAGAGCTGTTGTCACTGGTTGTCTGAGGACTAGTGTAGACTTTAGAGGGTGGGCACCAGTAATAGGTCTTACACTGATGTAAGATTGAGAACTTGTTCTAAATGTCAGAAAGAAATTCTGCCTTTCACAAAGTGGAGAAAAGTTGTATCCTGTGACTAAAATATTAGTGAGTCACAACTGGAATCAATTGACACGTACAAATACTTTGATGTAACAATTTGTAGGGATATGAAATTGAATGGACAAAGAGTCAGTCATAGATAAGGCAGATGGCAGGCTACTGGAAAAAGCAGTTAGTCTTACAAATCAGACTGCTTAAAAGTCACTAATATTTTAGAACACTGCTCAAGGATGTGGGATCCATACAAACCTGGACTACAGGGGACACTGAATGTGTGCAAATAAGGGCACACAGATGGTCACAGGTTTATTTGCTCTTGTGAAAGTGTCATAGTAATGTTAAAAACCAGGATTGCCAGACACTTGAATGTAAATGCCAGTATCCCATGAACATCTGCTTATGAAGATTTGGTGACCAGTATTAAATGAAGAATCTAAAGATATTCTTCATCTTTCTTCATTCTGTATTAATAGAGAACTTTGGAATAATTGCAGCACACAAGGAAGCATTTAATGCGTCTTTCTTCCCATGCTCCATATTAGACTGGATTGGGAAGAAAACTTTAAATTTGTTTTCATGCTAGGTACCCTCTTCCAAGCACTTTACAGTGGTTTGCAGAGTATGCATGTAGACACATACTTGCTGGGTTACAAGATACAGAACATAAGGCTGCAGGGCGGAACATGTGGGGTTGAAATGGTAGCAAAATAGTGTTGTGGGTGAAGGATCTTGGGAAGAGGATTCCTCATTTCAGGGGGTGTTAAAACATTCTAGACATATTGGAGAATGTGGTGTGTCTAGTTGTTGTAGATCAAGACAGTTGAAATGGAGAATGTTTGCAAGAGAGCTCCATCTCAGGGCCAGGATACTTCTTGTCAAATTAGCTTGTAACAGCATCTTCACCATATTTAAACACTGAGTGATTCTCACTGTATATGTAGTTTAAAGAGGGAGGGATATGTTGATGAGGAACTAATACCAGCTATCCAAGCAGAAATAATATTGATGGTTGATGTGTTCAGTGTAGACAGTGATTCTTTAGAAGAAGGTGGTTGGAGGACGGTTGTTATTCACTGGAGGACTACCAAATAAAATGTATTTGTATCATGATGATGATATCACTGCATCTAAACCTACTGAGTTCTTTGTTGAAGTGGGAAAACTCCATCTAAGTACTCATAATGTGAACTAATAATATTGCTGTTGAGTGCTCTAAATATACAAACACACAAAGTGTGGCGTAAGGGGAAAATATACTAATAAGTGAACTTAGTGCCTCAGTTTTAGAGAATACTCATCACTAATTCAGTTGCCGGTAGTTGTTTCATGACTCATGACATGAGGATACTCCATCAATTACCATTATACTGCCAACCTCAGTTCTTATCATTACATTGAATTTGAACTATCCATCTAACACATCATATGTTCACTTACTCAACAGGCAGAACCTGTTGACTCTGTTCCAGTTCAACTTTCTTGCCACTTTTCCTCAGTACTTCTCTATGCTTTGTGAAGCAATCACATTCTTATTGCCTGTTCAAATATTTTCTTTGTTTATTTACACAATAATGCACATTCAGTCTTTTGCTTAACTTTTGGTTGCTGCTCTCCCTCATCTCTTTGTTTTCTACCTTTGACTTGAGTGTGAGAATGAAGTTAAAAAACTTAAGATTTTGTAGTCACACACACGGACATATATAAACAAGGGCGAAAGTAAGGAAGGATAGGTCGCGATATGGAAACCACAGTGAAAATCAAAACTGTTTTATTTGCAACAGTTAGTTACAACTTCCAGCTACTTATCTCAATAGTCACCGATCCGACTTAGACATTTGTCGTAGCATTGTACCAACTTTCCAATACCCTCATTATAGAACACAGCTGCCATTGCTTTCCACCAATTCTCTACGCTGGCCTACAGCTCGTTGTCTGTGCCAAAATGTTGTCTTCATAGCCAGCGGTTCATGTGAGCCGAGATGAAACACAGAGGAAGACAATTATGGGCTGTATTGTGGGTAATCAAACATTTCCAATTGAAAACGATGCAGGAGCATCTTCATTGCCCCTGCAGAATGCAGCTGAAAATTATCTTGAAGAAGAAAATGCATGACAGTTATGCAATGTTGGCTGCACGTCTTCTTTTACTTTGCTCAGCCTTCTGTAATTTTTTTACTAAATTTTCCAGTTTCAAACTTCTCAGTGATTCCAGTGAATGCCTTAAGAAAGTATAAAAATAAGCTTAAATTCTCCATTCAAATTACTATTAATTTTTTTTTCTTTTTAGTCTCTGTTACTGCACTTTCCTTTGAGTCTTGTGAGCATTGAAAGAAAGTCTGTGAGAAGACATAGCATAATATGAGAAAGCTGCCTGGGGTACTTTAAGAACAGATAATGCGTTTTCTTAATGTAAGTTGTACACTGTCATTCATTATCATATTAGAAGTGTGCTAAAATGGTTCCTGATAATTCTTTCTTACTATACATAAAAGGATTTGTCCCTGTCTTATGTATTAAAAGTCACATTTACCATATTCATTCAAGTGTAAGACAAGGATTTTTGCAAGTTCATAATTTGAGAAACGCAGGGTTGCCGTACATGCCTGGATTAAGATATCATTGCTAAAATCAACATTTTTCACATTGTGTTACAGCTTAATATAGCTGTCATTTTATTTTTGGTGTTCTGTAGATTCAATGATAGTGAGCAAAGGCAGTAATATACAGGGTGATTCAAAAAGAATACCACAACTTTAGGAATTTAAAACTCTGCAAAGACAAAAGACAGAGCTAAGCACTATCTGTCGGCGAATTAAGGGAGCTATAAAGTTTCATTTAGTTGTACATTTGTTCGCTTGAGGCGCTGTTGACTAGGTGTCAGCGTCAGTTGATGCTAAGATGGCGACCGCTCAACAGAAAGCTTTTTGTGTTATTGAGTACGGCAGAAGTGAATCGACGACAGTTGTTCAGCGTGCATTTCGAACGAAGTATGGTGTTAAACCTCCGGTTAGGTGGTGTATTAAATGTTGGTATAAACAGTTTACAGAGAATGGCTGTTTGTGCAAAGGGAAAAGTTCTGGACGGCCGAGACAGAGCACTTCATCACTGGCCTCCAAGAAGCCCTGATCTTACCCCCTGCGATTTTTTCCTATGGGGGGTATGTTAAGGATATGGCATTTCGGCCACTGCTCCCAGCCACCATTGATGATTTGAAACGAGAAATAACAGCAGCTATCCAAACTGTTACGCCTGATATGCTACAGAGAGTGTGGAACGAGTTGGAGTATCGGGTTGATATTACTCGTGTGTCTGGAGGGGACCATATTGAACATCTCTGAACTTGTTTTTGAGTGAAAAAAAACCTTTTTAAATACTCATTGTAATGATGTATAACAGAAGGTTATATTATGTTTCTTTCATTAAATACACATTTTTAAAGTTGTGGTATTCTTTTGAATCACCCTGTATAGTTGTCACCTAGTTAACATGGATTGTCAGTGCTGTAAGACCAAGTTGCAATATTAAGTTTTGTCACTGTGCTATCTGCCACTTCACATACACAGCATGCAGTAGCAAAAGTCATTGGCAAAATTATTAAGTATTGGGACCTTCCTACATGGAACTGCCTGTTGTATATGCTTTTAGGTTAGGCTGCATTTCAATAAAGGTGACATGGACTGGGAAACTGGGAAAATTGTTGGCTTATGGGCAGTTATGCCATGCATAAGTGATTAAAGGATGCTAATGATAATCATTATGTAGTACTGCAGTTCAGGACATTCTTCATTATAGGAAAATTAAAGGATATATGATGACTGACTTAGTGGCCAAAATAAATTCTGACAGAAATAATAAGATATAAAAGATTAATAAAAATCCCTATCTGCATTTGGAAAATGTGTAGATGCTCTGAGTTTGATATGAAGCCATCCAGAAGAAACTGATGAAATAGTCAGCTTCAATAAAAGCAAGGAATACAGTGTTGAGTTCATGTCAAAAATAAAAAGTTTAATGTGAATGAAATGATAATTAGACAATGGTCGCATACAGATGGCATCAGAAACAGTTACAACAAGTGTACCAATTATGGATGTTGGAACCCAGTATGCATACTGTAGAGCTGAGTGACAACCTCCACTTTCCAAAATAAATGCGGTGTGATATGCTCATTCATCTCTGAAGTTAATACTTCCCACTTTCAGTGTCTCAATTCCTTAATGGCATTGTAAGCTGTCTTACGAAGATCCATGAATGTTCTGCTGGCATTCTTAGGGGGTTGAAATAGTTTTTGGAATCTTCTACAGTAGTATCTTTCAACAAGGTTGTTGAACACCAGAGCTGAAGTCTTCTGTTTACCAGTCAAACTCCAGATGTATTTGTTCTTTTTTGTACTCATTCCAAGCAGACAAGCATGAACTCTGCATGAACTATTAATTCAAATGCCCAGTTTTCAGGTCTCATAGGACGGTGGTGTTCTGTCACCAAAATGCCAAAACTGAAGTGTACTTTTATGTAATTGTGTAGAAAGCCATTTATGAAACTTGTTTTGCAATGCTGCTTTTAAGAAATGAGTTTCACAACCTTGTGCCTATGTGTGAATCAATCTTAAAAATGGTAGAATATAGCAACTGATAACGGATGCAAGTCACAGTTGTGATTCTGTTGAAAAATGTGGATCTACAAGTTAATCATTCACTACTGGTTCATGCAGAGGATACAATGCTAAATTTAAGTTAATGGTGATTAATGATGCAGAGGTAACTAACATGTCCAACACAAATAAAATTTGGTGTCACAGAAGTGAATGTTCATCGATGGTATCAGATGAAGAATAAATTAAAGAGCACCAGCTCTGAGTGGAAAACTATAGGGAACCAAAGTAGGGATGGTTTCAGAATTGGGAGCAGTAGATTGTTCAATATGCGTGATAGAAACTGATTACTTGAGAAATTATTTGAATGAAGGTGCTGGAGATGAAGAGGATTTTGTCCACCTACATGTCTAGGGAATTCAAAGTAAATATGCGCTTACATTACAACACAGAACAGTGCTGGCTCAGTGACTTCCACACTGTTTGATTAAAAACTACTTGTGTATCAGCATATATAATAAATCTAAGAAAGTGGTGGTACTACTTCCTGTGTCACATAGGCACTGCTGATCAGACACCTCTTTATTATGATATGCCATCAAATGTTACTGTTGAGGTGAAGGTTGTTAAATGTGTGTATATGATAAGTTTTGGCAGTGAAATGGCCAGAGTGACAGTAATTCTGGGTGAACTGGCAGGTGGAAGGAAGCTCGCACTATATGTGAATCTTTGCACGGAACTGCCTGCAGGATTTATCTTTAGATATCAAGGAAAGGGTTGAACAACATATGACGTGATGGTAGACTGATTGAAGGTTATTTGGAACAGAATAGTGGGCTTAGCAGAAAGGAAATGTTGGTGCTGAATTCTTGATACTAATTCTTGTGTCATGATCTTACAACTTCAAATAATGGATTTTGTAGTGAATAGCCCTTTTAAGGCTCACTTGCAACAGCTTTACAGCAAGTGATCTCTTCAAGGAGACTATGCCATCACACCTGGTGCAGAAGGAGGAGGGGGGGGGGGGGGGGAGGTGAGGGTAGGGAAGGGCAGGGAATGTTGAAGAAATATCAATGTTGGGCCAGAGGATCCTTCTTGCCTGTAGCAGAATCTGAAATGAATATGTTATGAAAAGATTCAGAAACTGCTGCATATTCAGTGTCATAGATGGCTCAGAGGATGACATAATATGGAAGGAGTGGCAGGAAGGAAGAAATGGCATTAGACTTACAAATGATGATGTTGGTACCAGCGGTGTTGTTGTTGATGTTGTTGTTGTTGTTGTTGATGATGATGATGATGATGATGATGATGATGACAATAATGATGGTGATGTAAATAGTGATACCCAGACTAGTGTTTTAGATACAAGCAGAAAAGGTTGTGAAGATAAAATTCTTAGAAACAATTTCTTTTTGTTTGTTTTTTTGCCCATATCTTACTGAAATGTACACCATAAATAAATGACAAAAGTTTAGAGCAGATATAGTATTAACTCTCTTTAATCAGATCTTAATTTGTCAAGAAACCTCTTCAAAAAAGGATAGTTGTCTTAAGTCCATGGTTGTCTTATAATCTGGTAAATATGCCACTTTCTTCAAAAGAAGTTATCAAATTGTTCAAATTAATGCAAAAATATTTGTGTTTTAAGACAGTGAAATGCAGGTTTAGGATGTGTAGCTTCAGGCTGGAAGGTATAAGATTAAATATATTGATTAGTGGAATAGTGTTTGAATAATAATAACAATTATTATAATCATACCTAAGCAAGAGTTAACCAACAGCAATGAAATAGATCAGGAATATATGCAAAAATCACAAGCAAAAGGCTAAAGGATAGAGGGAATAGATCTGTGCCCTGAACAAGTAACTCTGCATGAAAATGGAGATGGAAAAGCGAGATTGTAATACTATAACAGGGGAAGGAATAGAAGTCAGAGTTATGGGAGAGTATAGAGCCAGTAGTTGTAGCAAGAGAGGAGAAAGACTCCTCAAACTGTGCAACAAATTTCAGCTAGTAATAGTTCATGAATGACAAGAGGAAGAGGCATACTTGGAAAAGGCCTGGTGACATGGGAAGATTCCAGCTAGATTACATCATGGTGAGATAGAGATTTTGAAATTAGATATTGGGTTTTAACGGGTATCCAGGAGCAGATGTCGACTCAGATGACAATTTAGTAAAGATGAAGAGTAGGCTGCAGTTTAAGAAAATTACTAGGAAGAACTAGTGTTTAAAGTAATTAGATACTGAAACATTGCAGAATTATAAGTTTTAAGTTCTCTAAGGCTGTAGATACTGTGATAATGAATGATTCAGTAGGCAGTTTAGCTGAAGAGGAATGGATGTCTGTAAAACGGGCGATTACAGAAGTTGGGCAGGCAAATATAGGTACAATGAAGGTACCTGTGAATAGACTGAGGGTAACAAAGAATAATTCAATCAGAGAGAGAAATTTTCCTCAAGCTGCAACATAGTCGTAGATATAAACAGTGATCCAGGTACTCTCAAATGTATTTCATTCCAACCTTTGATCACAATATAGCGTCCTTCGATGATAGATATAACGTCCTTCGATGATAGCTGGTTTCAGTCAGTAATTACCATCTTCAGATCTAAAATATAAAAATTATACAGCTAGTGGGCAGTCTGTCTTTCAAAACAATACAGTATTTCCTATCATCATATACTCTGATACAAACTGGGAACGCACAGATAAAATAAGGTAAAGTGTACCTGTTCTACACCATGTCCTAATGTGATTAAGCCATAATGGGATCATCAAAACATACAAACACACTCAGCAAAGCATCGTCACGTAGAACTGAAATGTGGTGTAAAATAGGCTACATCGTCCACACAGTCCTTTTGAAAATGGCATTACTGTACAAAACATTCTGAAGTGCAGTAGCTACCAGAAGTGTGTTTGTCTCTATGCTTCGTAGATGTTGCTACTGTGGGTTTAGATGTATTCTTCATTTATGTAAGAACCATAATATTATTAAAAAACGGTAGATAAAATACAATAGCAGACTTTTAAATTTTGATAATTACTATAGAAACCAACTGTGATAAAATAAAAGATGACTACACTAACATATAAAATTATTTAAAGGAAATGTATAAAGATAATAGGTTTTGACACTTTTTTGGTGAATCTGTGGCCAAAAATAAAATATATCTAATGCACTGCCTATAGCAACCTATAAATTACCTATGAAAGATAAAATGTCCATATGACAAAATAACTCTATGGAACAAAAGACAGATCATCATCAGCACCTTCTGTTGGCTCAGCTGCCAGGATGTTATTCAGGTGCATAGCGAGCATAATAACTTAACCACTAGAGGGCTTTTTGTACATCGTGATAAGTCTCCCACAGAAAATATCTATACAACATATTAACAGTCAATAAATAAGATTTATAGTCTGGCCATAGAACACATGAACAGATAGGATATAATCAGTTACAGGATTAGAGCGACGATTGTACGGAAGTAAGACAAATGCATACTGTTCTCGACATAAATCAGCAACAAGGCTAGATATAAATAAGCGAGGCATTAAGTGATTATTGTAATGTCTTATCACATAAAGCAAAGTAGGCATTGGGTTACCTTGTGAGATTATGCTTTCTGGCCCTGTAAATCTGCAACTCCTTAACAAATAGAGAACATGACCCTTTTCTGCCTTGTGCAGAATACGCATACAACTCTCAATATTCCCTACAGTTTCTGCCAGATGCATTCCAAATACAGGTTTGTTATGTACCTGCAAATGCATCTTGAATCGTACTTTAAAAGAATGGCCAGTTTGACCAATATAAAATTTGTCACAACTGCTACAAACGATCTTGTAAACTCCAGAACCATGAAATTTATCAGAATTATTACTCAAATTGTGTTTTACACAGATTTGGAAACCACAGCTAACCTTAGATTTCCTAAAACATTTTCCTATTAGTTGGGCCCCTTTGCCGTAAAATTTCATTGGAATAGTTTTCAGTTTTTCTTTAGTACTTCTTTTTTGGGTAATTATGAGTCTGCCTACTATTTATTTTCTGTCTTTTTATCTTATTGTATGGATGCGTAACTTCATTTGCAGAAAATCTATTGGCTACTACAATTTGCTTTAAGATACTAAGTTCTTGGCATATTTCATTGTCAGCCAATGGTAATTGAAAGAGTTGGTGGATCACTGAGGTGAAGAAGGCCCTTTTATATCTTGGCAAGGAGCGTGAACTGGCACTGATAACAGTATCTGTACATGTAGGCTTTCAGAAAATCGAAAATTTATGTTTGTGATCAACTTTCTTAATAGTAAGTCCTAAATAGTTAATGGAGCTCACTTCTTCTACTTCTGTAGTAAAAATTATTTTTTGGTGCATGCTGCCTATGGCTTGAGCAACTGTGGTAACCTCATTCTCACCACCCTCTAATAGTAGCAAGATGTCATTGACATAATGTTCATAGCATATAGTCTTGTCTTTTAGTTGTGGAAACTTAACAAAGAACTTACATTCATAAAAATATCTGCTTATGTACCAGCCAAACTGTTACCCATCCCAAGACCATGTTTTTGTTGATATATTCTGCCATTGAAGGTAAAAAAGTTATAAGTTAACACAAATTCTAGAAGTTTTATTAATTTGTGTATTCTGCAGTACTAATTTAGCAGATCTGTATCATTTCTTTTATTGGGACACCAATGTAGTGGTTTTTTACATCTAGGGAAGCTAATGTCACACTATTTGGAAAATGTATATCCTTAATCGAATTAGCAAGATCAGATCTGTTTTTCACCCTAAAATTGGCAGTGAACATGTACACTGTTTTAAGCTTGTTGTTAAGAAACTTATTTATTTTACAACATGGTGATGGCAATTTGTTAACAACTGGATGGACTGGGTTTCCCTTCTTATGTATCTTAACCTGCGATCTCAATTGGGGGAGTTTAGGATTCATCATTTTTAGTGATTTCTTTTCGTAATCGTTAAGTAGAAGTTGGGAGTTGTCTATCTTTTTCTCTGGATGTAACTGGAACTTCTGTGTTGAGTCTTTGTGAACTTCATTATCTCATTTTCAGAAAATAATTCCTCAGTTTTCTTATTGTAGTCTTCTTCGTATATAAGGACGGCTGTATTACCCTTATCTGTGTGAATGACCATTGCCTTCTCTTTTTCTAGCTTTGTGTTAAGATGTTTTCAGATAAGACTCTCATGATTGACAGCAGTAGAAGACTTACACTGACTGGATAAAGCCTTATTAACTTTTAACAGCTGTGTCCGTAACTTTTAGTTTAATCACCTAAGCTTCTTCAGATGCCATTTTATTTTAACTATGACTCTTGTAATGGTTTGGTTATTAGCATTAGGAGTGACATTATGTTGTAAACATTTATTCAGCAAAGTATTTTCATCCTCATTCAATTTGATATTTGTCAAGTTAGCTATGCTATCATAAAAGTGATGTTGTCCAGTGCCACAATTGCTTTTTACAACATTAACCTTCTGATGCTTTAGCAGTTGCCTAACTTTTTGTTATGCCTTTTTTCTATTCTTTCAACATGAATCCTTACTCTGTTAGAAATTTATTGCCAAACAAATTGAAACGGAGTCCTAGACAGATCGTTACTCTATTGCAAATGTAAATCAAAAGCTCCTTTAATTAACAAGTCTTTATGCTTATACAGTTCACGTAATTGGACCATAATCCAGTTCATCTCACTTCTGCTTTCAATTGACAAGGTGAGGGCTGACTGCTGTTTAATTTTCACTTTTGCATATTTCGGTGTGACACCTGCTGCAAGACACTGCTTATTAAATTTAATATTCATTATCTCAGTACTGATTTTCTGCTTCAGTTTACAGAGCCTTTTGACACTGTCTTAAGCCAGACATGGCAATAGCTTCACAAACTGTAACATAGTCATGAATAAAAACTGTGATCCAGGTACTGCCAAATGTTTTTTATTCTAGTCTTTGATCACAATATAAAATCCTTTGATGATGACTAGTTTCAGTCAGTAATGACCATCTTCAGATCTACAATATAAAAAATGTACAACTAGTGGGCAGTCTATCTTTCAAAACAATATAGAATTTCCTATCGTGATATCCTCTGATACAAACTGGTAATGTACAAATAAAATAAGGTAAAGTGTACCCGTTCTGTACCTTCAATGGAAAAATATGTCAACAAAAAGATGGTCTTGGGATGGGTAACAGTTTGGCTTGTATGTTAGCAGACTTTTTACGAACGATTCAGAATGTAAGTTAGTTGCTAAGTTTCCACAACTAAAAGACAAGACTATATGTTATAAACATTATGTTTATGACATCTTGCTACTGATACACCAAGAACTTAGTATCTTAAAGCAGACTGCAGTAGCCAACGAATTTTTTGCAAATGATATTATGTGCCCATACAATAGAATAAAAATACAGAAAATAAATAGTAGGCAGACTCATAATCATCCAGAAATAAGAAATAGTAAAGAAAAACTGAAAACTATTGCAATGAAATTTTACAGAAAAAGGTCCCAACAAATAGAAAAATGTTTTAGCAAATCTAAGGTTAGATGTGGTTTCCAAGTTAACATCCTCTGAAACTCCATGTGAAACATAATTTAAGTAACAATTCTGATAAATTTGGTGGTTCTGGAGTTTATAAGATCGTTTGTAGCAGTTGTGACAAATTTTATATTGGACAAAACTGGCCATTCTTTTAAAGTAAGATTCAAGGAGCATTTGCAGGCACATAACAAAACTGCATTGGGAATGTATCTGGCAGAAACCAGCCACACTACAGGAAATATTGACAGTTGTATGCATATTCTGCACAAGGCAGAAAAGGGTCATGCTCTCGATTTGTTAAGGAGTTGCAGATTTATCGGGCCAAAAGCATGAGCCCACAAGGGTACTCAATGGACAGATGAATTTTGTACCCAATGCCTACTTTGCTTTATTTGATAACATATGACAATAACCACTTAATGCCTCCCTTATTTGTATCTAGCCTTGTTGCTGATTTATTTCGAGCACAGTATGTATTTGCCTTACTTCCATACAATTGTCGCTCTAATCCGGTAACTGATTATATCCCATCTATTCATGGATTGTATGACCAGACTATATAATCTTATTTATTGACTGTTAACACGTTGTATAAATATTTTCTGTGGGAGACGTCTCACGATGTACAGAAAGCCCTCTAGTGGTTAAGTTCTTACGATTACTATGTGCATAGGTATCATCCTGGCAGCTGAGCCAACAGGAGGCACTGATCAATGATCAGTCTTTTGTTCCATACCGTTATTTTATCGTATAGACATTTTATCTTTCATCGGTAATTTATAGGTTGCTATAGGCAGTGCATTGCGTATATTTTATTTTTGAACTTAAATTCATGAAAAAAGTGTCAAAACATATTATCTTCATACATTTCCTTTAAATAATTCTATATGTTACTGTACTCATTTTTTATTTTATCACAGTTGGTTTCTACAGTAACTATCAAAATTTAAAAGTCTGGTATTGTATTTTACATTCCGTATTTTCATCATATACTGGTTCTTATGGTATATGAAGAACTCATCTAAGCTCACAGTAGCAACACCTCTGAAACATAGAGGCAAATGTATTTCTGGTAGCTACTGCACTTCAGAATGTGTTGTACAGTAATGCCAGTTGCAAAATGACTGTGTGGATGATATGGCCTATTTTGCTGCATATTTTAGTTCTACGTGGTAATGCTTTTCTGAGTGTGTTTATATGTTTTGATGATGCCATTATGACTTTATTACATTAGGACATGGTGTAGAACAGGTACACTTTACCTTATTTTATCTGTACATTCCCAGTTTGTATCAGAGTATATCATGGTAAGAAATACTGTATTGTTTTGAAAGATAGCCTGCCCACTAGTTGTATATTTTTTTTATCGTAGATCTGAAGATGTTCATTACTGACTGCAACTGATTATCAATGAAAGACTTTATATTGTGATCAAAGACTGGAATAAAAAACATTTGAAAAATTTTCTGAATAAGAAAGGTAAACAACAGAATAATCGACTTACAAAAGAAATCGTTGTTAAATGCAGGGAAGCTAAGTGAAATGTCTGCAGGAAAAATATGATGGCATTGAAAAGAAAATGTTCATCAGGACAGATTCAGCATATCTAGCAAAGTGAAAAACACGTTTTGGTTAAATTAAATGCAAAAGGATTGCTTTAAGCATGTGAGAAATGTTCCACTGTTAAACATAGGGTAGAGAACAGATGCAAGGATGGCAGGTGGCAGAGGATTGAGGCCTGGTAGCAGGCTGGTAAAGGCTCAGAGAGAAGCAGCTGTCAAAATTAATACTTTATTTTTTACTTGTGCATCAACACTGCATCAGTGCGGGATAGTGACCATGCCCCCACTCCATGGGAAAAGGTCCAGTGGCTGGTGAATCCGCCCCCCCCCCCCCCCACCCCCAGTAATTTAAGAAAATTGTTAGTTATATTATGCTTTGTAAAACCACAAAATTATTTTGGAATTTTTTATTTTCCTTGTTTGACAATAGTTACCTTTTAAAATACATTCAGCAATTAGTTAAAACATATGATTATTTTGGTAGTAATCAGGTTAACTGAAAACAAATGGTGTGAATCGTGATAGCTTTTAGTAAACAGAGGTGAAACAAATTTGGAAAAATCAGCTGAGTTTTTCAAAAATGACATAGACATTGAGTGACTGTACTTACACTTGAATATGTTAGCCGATATCACTAATAATAAACAACTGGTCTTAAAAAACATGGGTGATGTAAGAAAGTACATTACACAAGAGCCTGCAGTTGGAGAAATGTTATGTGAAGTAGTGAAGTTCATTAAGCTTCTCCAAGTAGTTCCAATCATGACAGCAACAGCAGAACAGTCATTTAGCACCCTTAGATGCCTGAAGTCATATCTCCAATCAACAATGGGACAGAAGCAATTGAACAACTTGGCTGTTCTTCATGCCCACTGAGATGTTTTGGATGAATTGGATATCCGACCAGTCATTAACAACTTCATATTCAGTAATCCAGTCAGATGGTCAACATTTGCACCTTTCTAAAGACACTGTAGTCCTAATAATGGCATTCAGAGCAACATTAAAAATCCTTTTAAAATTGAGAATTAAATACCTGCATAATGTTAAATTTTCAGTTTTGAAATATTAGTACTAGTTTAGTAGTGTATTACTATAGCACTGTATTAGTTATTTTCAAATACTTAAATATTTTTAGGGTGTAAGACCCAATTAAAACTGGCTATTTACATACTTTTTGACAGAAAGTATTAGACATACTGTATTAACTTTATTAACTGTGTTAAAGCATTAACTTTTAGATACTGTTTTTATTTAATAAACCCTGAGCATTATTCAAAGTAAGCTTAAATTAGATATTTCACTTATTAATCAAAGTGCTATTATGGTGTGACAGCAATATTTTATGTTTTATTCATTTAATGATAGTTTAGGATTTATTTAAATATAATTTCAGTCTTTTCAGAGATATATATTCACTGCTCTGTAATAGTCCATAAACATGATTATTACTGTAAATTAAATTAGTTTATTACAAAAATACTGTGCATCTTTGTTTTGTTTCTTTTTTCAAAGCCAAAAAATGTGTCAGGCTTGTCAAGTTTCCCAGAGTGTTGAGTTATGGAGAGTCCAGTTTTTGGGGTTCTAATGTTGTTGATCATATGACTCTAAAATGCTTAAAAACTTTTCTTATTCAGAAAATTTTTCAAATGTTTTTTATTCCAGTCTTTGATCACAATATAAAGTCTTTCATTGATAATCAGTTGCAGTCAGTAATGAACATCTTCAGATCTACGATAAAAAAAATATACAACTAGTGGGCAGGCTATCTTTCAAAACAATACAGTATTTCTTACCATGATATACTCTGATACAAACTGGGAATGTACAGATAAAATAAGGTAAAGTGTACCTGTTCTACACCATGTCCTAATGTAATAAAGTCATAATGGCATCATCAAAACATATAAACATACTCAGAAAAGCATTACCACGTAGAACTAAAATATGCAGCAAAATAGGCCATATCATCCACACAGTCATTTTGCAACTGGCATTACTGTACAACACATACTGAAGTGCAGTAGCTACCAGAAATACATTTGCCTCTATGTTTCAGCGGTGTTGCTACTGTGAGCTTAGATGAGTTCTTCATATACCAAATTTTTCATCTAAATTTTAGATTTCAGAAAATTTCCCAGGGCAAGACCCCCGTATGCCCCCCCCCCCCCCCCCCCAATATTTTTTATAAGTCGGTGTCCCTGCACGTGACCCTGTTGTGTGAGCTATGCTGAAAACACCAGGTGTCAGTGGTGTGTGAAGATGGATGGAAATCTTGCTGTGGTAATCAACTCTGTGATGAATGACTGCATTTGGAGCGACTCTGGTGTGCAGTGCAGAGGCACACTGACTGCAGTGTGGCAATCTGCTGCCATGTATGAGATGCAACCCTGAGCAGAAGTCTGACTTGCTCCTGAAGTGATAGAGGCACTACACTATTCCCCTCCATGGGAAGATCTGGCACCTTATGGCCCCACTTAATACTTACAGCATATCACATGTACAGCACAACTTCCCAAGATAAGAGTGTCTGGAGCACAACCCACAAGGTGCAGAGAGCACATTTAACTGACAAACCTTATTTGCTAGATTTCTTCTTGTGTTAATAAGTTGGTTATTATTATGCCACTTAACAGTCCATTCATTCCTTTATAACACACATCACATTGTGCCTTTTTACTTCTACATCCTGCCAGTCATGTGCTCATGGTGATTCTCTTTGCAAACGTTCATGGCTTGTTCTGTGGAATCATATCTTCTGAAACTGCAGGAAGTACATTTCTCATCAACATTCCCACCAAAATATTCCAGATTCACTAATTTTCATGCTCTATGGATCCACCCTACCAGAATCTGTACTACTGGTGAAAAGAGTTGAAACTTAACCCAACTCTAGAAGTATAATATGCAGGATTCAGCGACCAACAAGCTGTCATTCTAAAGGTTGATGTTAGCAAAGATACCTCAAACCCAGTCCCACCTAAAACTTTATGAAGGTTTTTCACCCAAGAGAACTTGAACAAGCTAAATGCCCTCCTTAGTAAAGAAAAGTGGACAGAGATGTACACAGCCAATGATGTCAACGTGAAACTCAACATATTTCTTGGCAAAATGATCCACCACTTTGAAGAGGCCTTTCCGCAAAAACCAGTAAGAATAAATAATAATAATAATAGAAACAAGAGTTGGATTACACCAGCTATGAAAATCTCTTGCTAACATAAAAGAATACTCCACATGTTATGTAAACAAAGTAGTGACTCCCCCTAACCAACAGAATAAGAAGAGTGATAAGACAAGCAAAAAGGTTGCAGAATGATGAGTTCATTGACAAATCCAGCAATAAAGTAAAATCAATGTGGAATATCATAAAAAGGGAAAGAGGGGAAATGAAAGCTTCACACACGAACATAGAAATCAAACTCAACAATGAATCTATACCTAATCCTGAAGTTGTGGTGAACTCTTTCAACAATTTCTTTATGAGCATAGCTGAAAAACTGGTCCAAAATAATCCTAACACAAATTACCAGCCAGCAAACCAAAAATATCACACATGTGCAGAGTCAATTTTCATTACAAAAGTCACTGAAAATGATGTTGCAAAAGCCCTCAGAGAGTTAAAAAATTCATATTCAGCTAGAATTGATGGTATCCCAGCAGCTGTAATCAAAAATTGTGAACACACAATTGCTGAACCATTAACTCACCTCTGTGACTGTTCTTTTCAGGCAGGTATCTTCCCTGAAGCTCTGAAACATTCTAAAGTAATTCCAGTCTTCAAAAAAGGTGATAGTAAAAATATGAATAACTACAGGCCTATCTCAATCTCATCCTGCTTTTCTAAAGTTTTTGAAAAAATAATGTACAAAAAAGTGATGGACTTCATTGAAAAAAAAAAAAAAATTCTAAGTTTAGCTCAACATAGGTTCAGAAGCAACAAATCTACTGAAACTGCAGTATATTATTGCATAAATACGCTTTTAGAACTGTTAGATAGAAAACAATCCATAACAGGCATATTTCTGGATCTGTCAAAGGCTTTTGACACTGTTGACCACAAAATATTACTGGAATTGCAAACAATTGGATTGCTACATTCCTAACCAATCGGATGCAGAGAGTCAGCATGAAATATACTAATAGACAAAGCAACTCAATAACCAAAATACTATCAAGTAATAAAATTTGTAAAGCAAAGTGTTCCACAGGGCTCAGTATTGGGACCCCTACTTTTCCTCCAAATGACTTGAGCCTGAATGTTGATGCACACAAAACAATAATATTTGCTGATGACACAACTGTACTCCTCAAAGGGGAGGATACAGAGGCTGTGCAAAAAGTTGTGAACTTTGCCACTGAACAACTCAGCAAGTGGGCAGAAATCAACAGATTAACTATCAACACCAAAAAGACAGCTTCCATGAACTTTCACACAACACAAAATGCAAATTCCTCTCAGCCATTTGTCACTATAAATAACCAGTCAATAGATACCGACACTGTTTTCAAATTCCTGGGTCTGTGGGTTCAAGATAACCTGAAATGGAATACACATACAGGAAAGGTAAATGCCAGGATTTGTACTGGCTGTTATGCATTGAGTGTACTGAAAACATGTGCTAGCCTGAAAACATTAACCAGTGCATACTACGCTTACATACAAGCCCACCTAAAATATGGTGTAATATTCTGGGGAAATTCTCCAACTGCTCTGAGCACATTCAGAATTCAGAAGAGAGCAATGAGGATTATTACTGGGAGCAAATCCAGAGACTTCTGCAAACCCATCTCCAGAAAGTTGGAAATCCTTACACTGCCTTGCCTCTACATTCTTGAGACTCTAAAATTTTTCAGAAACCACATAGTGCCAACTGACCCCAGAATCATAAAAAATAATGAAATACATGAACACAACACCAGGAAAAATGCAAACCTGCATGTTATACGTACAAACACTCAACTGTGTAAAAAGGGTGTTTTCCACATGGGCCTCCAACTGTTCAACAATCTTCCCACTAGTATTAAGTCCATCGAAGACAACATAAAATTTAGCAAAGCCGTGAAGTTATATTTGTTGTGTCACTGTTTTTACTCTGTAAATGAATACTTAGAACAGTAATCTCGCTGTTTGTGTTAAATTGAAAACATTGAGCAATATAATACATTAGGATACTACAGGCTTATGTTAATATATGTTAACAATGTTAAATGATATTTTCTGACATCTGCAACACACTGTGTACCACCAGATCACGTGGAATAAATAAATAAATAAATAAATGACAGTTCTCTACTTCAGAGGGATAGAAGCTATGCACAGCTGAGCCAGAGTCATTGTGGCTCTAGGCATCATGATGCTCAGGGCCATGCCTCTTCCTAAATTGTTTGACATGCTGCACTTAGTTCAGGGGATGGATTAGGTTCAGTTTCAATGTATAATTCAGGAATGTTAGATTTCACTTCTGGAGTACTTCTAGTGGTTTGTCTGCCCAGTATAGCTGTGGCTGTGCCATGCTCAGCTGGGTAATTTCTGTAACCATGGCTGGTTGATGGACGTTTGGCCCTGTTACGTCACACACTGTTCCATTAATCAACACCGACTCGTCCTCAGCTCCATCTGCATTGCTTCTATGTTTGTAGCAGCTTGCCACTATTACCTTATCATACATGGAATAAATCCAGAGTAACCACACTTGTTAGAAATAAGGTTAACGTTTCACAGTGTCCCTTTGACAATATTGTCCTTCTGTACCGCCATGAATAGTTGCATTGCGCATGTGGCCAGACTAGTCTGAATCACCCGGGCCAAACACTGTAATCTTCTCTTCGTGACAATGCTGCAGTTCTTCTTCTGTCAACCAAACGTCTGTCACCATTTTCAGAGATCTGCAACACACTGCCTGTCCTCACTTATACCAACTTCCCTATATCTACCCATTACACTAGAGAGTGGTGAGTGGTGTAACATCTGAATCTTTATGTGCTTCTCCACTACTGGGAATTTAACCATATGTGTAACCATACTTGGTCAATCCTCACCTCTGCTGATTTTGTATGGTATAAAAAGATAAAGTAACTCTGCTTCCTGGGCACAGCTATCAATCTCAGCTAAAACGATAATTCCCCCTGCATTTTCTGCAACCCCAACAAATATTGCTCTTGTGCTACAAGGACAGGTCTCAGGTGCTCATGCAATGTATGATGAACAGTTTTCTGCAAGATCACCATTACCACTCATGTGTCCTATATGTTGTCTGCTAATGACTTAGTGACTTTTACATCCTACACATCTACCTGTATTTGCATGATTCCCCCAGATCCTTATTTATGGTGTCTTGTGATGGTTTTGCGTTTTCTAGCACTTCGGTAGTCAGCTTTCATAGCATGCGTGTATTGTTCAACACTCCACTCTCCAAGCTTGCTACCATCATGGTACATTATTCCACCACCGTCTTGCTATCCTCTGTCATTGCTCTACCATCCCATTCAATTATCTGAAGTTGCTGGGATCTGCTGTGCCAAATACAGTCTTCAACATTTTCTCCCAGCGTCTATCCAACTCTCCTTCCATTGACAAAGTGAAAGTGACACTGCCTCCATTGCTTGCTGCATCTGTTACTGCAATTGTTCATAAAATTTATGCAATTTCATGTTTCCCGAAAGCTTCCCTGAGCACACCCCTGCTCTTGGCTCCCCATCAAAGCAGAAAACACCTCCTCCAGCCTTGTCACTTCATTCTGAAACTCCCATGCATTAATCACTGAAATCAATGTCCATTGACGACTGGTAACCATCAAATCCTCTTGTATGGAAAAAAGAACTCTTCCCTCCAGGTGCTGATTCTGCAGTGTACCTCTCTGCTCCAACACAGATTCAGCACTGCCACAACTAGCATCCTTTCCATCCTCAAGCTTGGTGTACAGCAACCTGAGGACAGGGACTGTCATCATCCTTGTTCCCTCATTAGAAGGCTGCTCCTACTGGTGGGCATTCACATACAAAGAAAATCAAAATAACCCTAACTCTAACACAAAAACTTGTTCCTCTACTCTCAATATATTACATCTCAACACCACACACATAATACCCTAAAAAATCATCAGTAAACACAATAAAAATATTCTGTCACTACCATGACCTTAATGCATACAGTACATCCCGTACCAGTCAATCCATATTCTCACATTTATCCCTCTGCTTCTTCTTCTTTATGTCCTTCTCATGTTCATACTACCCCAGGGACTGACTTTACCTTGTCAGCAACTGGTGGGTGACACTTGGTAAGGTCTTTGGTACCTTGTGATGGATTTCTTAGTCTTATCCTTTGGCATGTGAAGGCTGGATAACATTACCTACTGTCCTACTCTATAAAGTGGTAAGCTTCTCATGTGTTTCACAGTTTTCTACTGTCTCTTCAATGCCTTCGTGTTCTCTCCATTCCCATAAAATCATGAACTGACTCTGTCCTTACCTCTTAATCATATCAAACATATAATAAAATCATATCTTAACCATATTGTATCAAATATAAGCCTCAATCATATCAAACATCAAAGATATTTTTCTGCCATGCACTACCTTGTATAGAGACACTCCTGTATGAGTGTGGACCTTTGAATTGTTCCCAGCCGTGTCAAATGAAAGATGTGTCTCCCAGTCATTGTGATGTGAGATCACAAATTAGCTTAATATACTTATTATTATGTGATGCACACACCATTTGATTGTGTGTTCTCAGTTTCTGCACACATAACAAGTAACATAAGTTCTTTATCAAGTTGACATAAGATTTCTCCTTTGATCTATAATAATCTATAATAATCATCTCCAGCACACCAAACTTAAGCATCCAACTGTTTGTCATTGCCTGTGTGACTTTGCTGGTTTAGCATAGCTGTTCTCTCCACGTACCAAGAAAAGTGGTCTATTGTTATCAACACAAAATTGTTCCCTGCCAGAGTCTGGTTGAATGGTTGTAACACATCCACCTCAATCATTTTGGATGTTTTCGAAACTTCTGGCAGTCTCTGTAATGATATTCATTTATGACTCAAGTCCTCACACTGCACACAATTTCTCACATACTTATTCATATCTCCATTCCCTCTCTTCTGCTAATATTTCACAACCACCCTTCACTTTTTTGCCTTCACATTTCGTGACCAACAACACGTGATCATGCATGTCCCTCAGGACTTTCTTCAACTTAGCCAGCACTACTGTTTGTGAGCCTAACCCAGTTACCTTATACAACAGACTATCACACCTGCTGAACTGCAGTAGCATTTTGTATAGCTTGCAGTCACTACCAGCTTCCTGTGTTGCTTGTTGTTCAGTAAGGCCTTGACCCAGTACTTGTACTATTACTACTTCTCTTCTTAAAGCACCAAATTTTTATGGTTCCTCTCTGGATTGTGCATCACTTTGTAGTCAAACTCACTAAGTCTTAACGCCCATCTTGTTCGTCTGCTGAACAGCTCTTTCAACTTTAATAACTATTTCAGAGTGACATGGTCTTTCACTACTTCAGTTTTTTCCCTGTAAAGGTAACTCTCAAAATTTGTGACTCCATACATGAGGCTAAGCATTTCCTCCTCTATGGTCGAATAGTTATTTGCTGCGTTAAGTTGTCTTGATGCGTAATCCACAGGATGTACCTCACCACTGACCTCCTGATTCAGAGCACACCCCAAAGCATGGTTAGATGGGTCACAAGATAATATAAACTCCTTCTGAAAATCTGTAAAAATCGAAACTGGACTTGATTTTAAAACTTTTTTCAACTCTTCAAATGTGGCCTGACACTCCTCTGACCACATAAATTCTGCACATTTTTTCAACAGCTGGGTGAGTGGTCACACTATATCAGTGAACCCCTCACAAATATCCTGCAGTAGTTTGAAAGTCCCAAAAATGATCTAAATCTTGTACAGCCTGTATCAATCTTGGAACCGTTCTCACCCCATCCTTTCTAATTACATGCCCTAAATAACTTTACTCCTCCAAAGTAAAATGACACTTTTCATAGTTAATATCAGGTGTGCAGTTCACAACCTCTTAAATACCTCTCTCAGGCATTGCCTATGCTTGTCCATGTCTTTCAAGAATACAGTTTTATCTTCCAGGTAGACTAGACATTGGTAACACTTCAGTCCCCTCAGTACTCTGTCCAACAATGGCTAAAGGATTGTGGCAACATTCCTCAAGCTGAATGGCATCCTCCAATACTGAAAAGGCCCCAGGATATAAAAAATGCTGTTTGCACTCGGTCATCCAGAACCACCACCAACAGCTGGTATCTGCTTCTTAAATCCATGGTAGAGAGGTACTGGTACTTCCCAAGTTATTGATGGTCTCTGTGATATCAGGTACAAGGTATTCATCTGTCACTGGCTTACTGTCAAGTTGATGGTGATCACAGCTGAACTTGTAATTCTTAAAACTGTCCATGAACTTTTTACACACAATCACAATTCCTATCCCTCATGGACTATTGCTCTCTTCTATTATCCCATCATCCAACTACTGATTGGTCAGCTCCTCCAGAATCAGTTGTAAATATCAAGGTGTACAACTCAGTTTCTGGTACACAAGTGTTTCATCTCTTGTCAAAATTTTTTGCTGCATGATGGGCATCACTAGTGATGGAAACTGAGAAAAAAACAGATCTTTCAACTCCAACAGAAACTCATCCATTGCATTCTCTGTGCTGTCCTTAGATGCTCCATCTTTTTACATAATGAAGTCTTAGATGCAGCTTGTGGCTGCCAATGGTGTACACTATCTGTGTACCAATCATCCTACTCTGGAACATCCAAATTGCTACTAATATCCCCTTTGTCAGCTTCACTTCATCAGCGCCAAAATTATATAGATTCATAAGAACTAACTTCCCACATTCTCTCTTCTATATGCCTGCAATACTCCTTTTTACGAAACAGTTCACTGAATCCAATACACCGTTCCCTTCCAGCGGCTAATTTATACACAACATGTTGATAGGTAAGTTTGGCTCTACACTTACCCAAAGCAACTTTCCAGTGCCACCTGGAATATTGTTATTCCAATCAAATCTTAGTGTATTTGTACATGATTTTTCGGATTGTCTAGTCTGACAGAAGCGTCTCATGATAGGTCTACACTGCTGACAACTTCCCCTAGCTGGAATGTTTTCCCACTAAGTTCAATTTTGGCATCATGTTGATGGTAAAAGTCTAGCCCCAGCATAATGCTGTAACCATCACTTACCTTATGCAATACCTCTACACACCAGTTAAGCCGAACTGCCTTCACTTGAAAACTTGTTGCCACTGATCCCAGTGGGCTTACATTATTATCGCCCACCCCATGCAACCTATAGCTTGGAGGATTCCAACGTCTCTGCCCCACTGGGTCTCTACTGGTTACTGACACATGCACCCCTGTGTCCAAAAAAAAACTTATACTTCTTGCCTGTACAAGACCTACTATTGCACAATCCACATCACATACATACTCGTTGCATCTAAGTGTAATGGGAAGGTCTTTCTGTGGGCTTTGGGTTCCCTCTTGTGTTTAATGGCTGCTTATTTCCTCCCTATCCAACCATTACCAAAACATTGCTGCTGATACACCCTGTATGTCCACACCTGTAACATATTACGTTTGGGGAGAACACTGCATGCCTACCATGTACCCTTATCAATATGTCAGTCTCATCACATTCTATTACTAATCTAACAGAAAATGGAGATCCTTAGGGGCACATGTGCGCACCCTTCTTGACATATCCAGTGGTCAGCCTCATATGAAAGTGTCGAGCACTCTTTGCTTGGCTTACTGCAGCAAAATTTTATTTCCTTCATCATTTTCTCCCAGATTATATACATGTACATTCACCTTCCTTATTCTATTGGCAAAATCCTCTATGGCTGAGTCATGCCTCTTCGTAACTGCACTCATTTCACAAAGGTTTTCACCTCTTCTACTAGATGTAATTTTGCCACCCGTAACAACTGATTATCGGGCCAAATCACCTATTATATCTGCTGACGTCATCAGGCCCTCCACAAATGATACCACATCCTCAGATGACATTCTGAAAAAGGGAATGATTAGACTAGCGGTATTTTGGCTTACCTCTATGTTATTTGCTCATCCTTAACTACAATTTGCTCCCCAATTCTTAGTTATCTGCCAACAACTGTGCTACCTTTACCATCAACAAATGCTCTGGCTATTGCTCCGAAATGCCCCACATCTCTGATCTCTGTCATTGCAACACCTTTACTCCTCATTCACACACAATATACACAAATGCCCCACATCTCTGATCTCTGTCATTGCAACACCTTTACTCCTCATTCACACACAATATACACCGAAATAATTTACAGATCAACAAAATACACTTTATACTTTATCATGCCTCGCAACATGATCACAATGGTGGCACATAAAACAAATTACAGACACTGATTCACCTCCCGGTGCAGAATGGCCAAGCAGGTTTCATGCCATACATCTAACATGCTCCAAGTACTGCCCTTTGCAGTTACCCCAAAATTCAGACACCTCTAATAGTACATCTCGCCTAAATAAAGTAATCATGAAGTTATAGTGATCCTCCCTCCTAGGCCCCATGTCTATCATATACACCAAAAGCAACCAACTCACCCCACTGTGTTGACACTGCATGCTGTGGACCAGACATCATGCTGCACAGATGACACACCATGTGCTGCCCAGTGGAGGTGATACTACCACTTTCAGCGCCTACTGTAGCTAACCCAAGAGGTGTAGGGGTGGCAATGATGTTAGGATGGCAGGTGGAGGAAGGTTGAGGTGAGGTGGCAGGCTGGTGAAGGCCAGAGAGAAATGGCTGTCAAAATTTGTACTTTATTTTCCACTTAAACATCAGCACTGCATCTATGTGGAATAGCGACCATGCCTTCAATACACAGAAGAGAACCAGTGGCTGGCAAGATGTCAGTTAGTGGCCTAGGCAGCTGGCTGCAAAATATGCACACCAAGCTTTGATGATGATGCTCAGTGCTTGGCATGGAGCCGTGTTGTGTGAGTCATGATACAAACACCAGGCATCTAAAGGATGTCAAGACAGATGGAAATATTGCTGTGGTAGCCAACTCTGTTATAGACAACCGCATCCAGGGGGCCGCTAGTGTGTAGTACAGAGATGCACCCACCATGATGGTGGGTGTCAGCTTCTGTGCATGGGATGTGACCCACTGCCCCACTGGGTAAGAGTTCAGCTATGGCTGGAATGTTCTCGGAAGACCTGCTGCCCTGTGGAACTAAATCTAGAGGAAAGACATAGTGAAGGATACTGGTACCATGATGGAGACTCATACTCCATTTATTCTCACTATTAGTGCCTGAAATTGTAGCAGAAATACAGTACTATCAGACTTTTGAAAGAATATCATCCATACAATCCTGAAAACAGCAAGTGTTGATAAATATGAGAACTATTGCATAATTGGCTTGACAGCTTATACTTCCAATTTGCTGAGAAGGAGAGTATACAGAACAAAAAAGAAAACTGAGGATGTTTTAGATGACGATGAGTTTGCAATTAGGAAATGTAAAGGCACAAAGAAGGCAGTACTAATGTGATTGATAATGGAGGCAACTATCAGAAAAATCAAGATACTTTCATATTATTAGTCAACCTAGAAAAAGTGTTTGACAGTGTGAAATAGTGCAAAATGTTTTAAATTTCCAGAAAATGTGTATCAGCTGTAGGGAAAGAGATGTAATATATATCTACAAACACCAAGAGGGAATAGTGAGTGGAAGACCAAGAAAGAATTGCTCAGTTTAAAAAGGGCACAAAAGAGGGATGAATCTTTATCCCATACTGCTCAATCTGTAGCTCAAAGTGGCAATGACTGCAATAAGAGAAGTTTCAGCTGTCACATTAAAGGTCACATTAAAAGGATATCAGTGATAAGATTCAAAGATGATATTGCTAGCCTCTGTGAAAGTGAGCAAGAACTACAGAACCCATTGAATGGAATGAACAGTCTAATGAACACAGAATAGGAAGTGAGAGTAAACCAAATTACTGTGGAATAGCAGAAATAAGATCAGCAGTAAACTTAGCATCAAAACTGTAAACTGCACAGTGAAGTGCAGGAATCCTGCCATCTTGGAAGCAAAATAATGGTGTGGTGGATGTAGCAAGGATGATTTAAGAAGCCAACAAGCCCATTCCTCACTGACAGAATTTCCTAGTATCAAACTTAGGCCTTAAATTGAAGAAGAAATTTCTGAGAATGTGCTGTGGAGCTCAGCACTGTATGGAAGTAAATCATGATCTGTAGGTAAACTGAAAAAGAAGAGATTTGGAGAGTTTGTGATGTAGTTTTCCTTAGAAGGATGTTGAAAATTATCTGTAGTGATCAAATAAGAAATGAGGAGGCTCTCCACAGAATCAAAAAGGGAAGAGATATGTGCGAAGCAATAACTAGAAGAAGGGCCAGGATAACTAAACACATGTCAAGACACCAGGGAGTAACTTCCGTAGTGCTAGAGATAACTAGAGCTTGTAAACACTGTTCAGAAGAACAGAGATATAAATATCTTCAACAAATAATTGAGGATATTGGGCACACTTACACTACAGTCTTCACAATATAAAAATTTCTGCATTTCAGGTTCTGATGCACCTACTTCAAGAAATGTATCTCAACATACTTCACGTACAAAGCTTCCAACTGAGAGAGTGGCCAGGTCTTCATCACATGATGAACAAATGAACCACCAGCAATTTGTAAGTGATTTTAATATTATTTATATGTTCTTGAACATAAAATCTGTTGGTATTGTTCTTTAATTTTTAACACTTTGTTTTCAGAAAAAGTGTTAGTGTAACATTTATACAGGGTGATTTTGCTAAATAGTAACAAACTGCAGGAAATGACCTCAGAGAGGATAAGGAGCAGAAAAGATCATATGGACATATAGCCAGAAATTCACGATGTCTATGTTACAGGGTATTTATTAGTTCATCATGTTTCTACAGTGCAATGCAGTGCAAGACATATTGTGATGAAAGCAGTTGTATTCAAGATGTTCAAAGTGGTGTTCACAGGCTCTAAGCATGTGTGAACATAACACAGCAGTGACCAACACACACTTTCAAATGTGCCATCCTGAAATCAAATGATATCACAGGTGGCATGATTGTTATGTTCCAGTGTCTGCTCATCTAGCATGGGCTCCGAATGCATGACTTCTTTCAGGTGCATGCACAGGTAGAAATCTAAAGAGATTCAGCAACTGGGCAAGCCATGTGACTGGACTACTTCATGCAATCCATAAAAGGTAAATGCTGCCGAACATGGGGTTGTGGAAGTGAGCTGGAGTACAATCATGTAGCAGCCATGTTACTCCTCATACCAAAAAAGGCAAGTTGTCCAGCGGAGTGGGCTGGATCACCTGCAAGAAGTGCAGATGTGCCTCACTTATGAGGCATTATAGAAGAATGACTGGTCCCATGAAGTAGTAGTCAATAATCCCCACCCACAAATTGTAGGTGAATCAGTGCTGATGTTTGATTGCTGCCATAACATTGGGATTATTATTAGCCCACCATTAGGTTTTGGTGATCTGTACAACAAACGAGTGACAAAAACCGTCTCCACAAAGGCTAGTCCATAGGTAATAAGGCCTACATGCATTGTAAGTGGTATGCTGCCACTTATCATGGAGAATGTTCTGTATCGTCACCTTGCTTACCCCACGCTGGTGGGCCGCATGTCTGGAGCTGACATCATCATCATATTCTGCAGTTTTCAGCACCTGATCATTCATGGTCCACATTTGTACCATTGTATGTGCCTTTTATGGCTACCTTTACCATAAGTGAGCCTGTTTCACATAAATGATAAAACACAGCTGCAAACAGTTTATAGTGCTTGTAGAATTCTTGGGTGTCTGGCCACGTCACATCATAATTACTCCATGATAATTGTCCTGTGAATGTTGCAGTTCTTCTTATTTCCTAGTTAGTTAGTTAGTTAGTTTACGTGTTCCATTGATCAATAGCATGGAAAACCGTTATGATGTGGAAAATGTCAAATGCACAAGAAATGCATGCTTGCTAAGAAAATTGGAGAAGAATTCCTCCTCATGCAAGACAACTTTGTAGTTTTGTTTTCACCCAGACACGTTTCAGCATGTTTTGTAATGTCTTCAGCAGATTTATTTGTTCATTTTCCTTCTGCAGAATTGTTGTTACATGTTAATTTTTAAAGGAACTTTTGATACAAAAATTAAATTTGTAAAATGAGTGATTATTGTCAAATATTTTAGATTGTATCATTGAGTTGAGATATTCTGTATTGTTTATTTATAATGTGTCTAAAGTTTCTAGTACACTTGGACATAAAGTGGATGTATGCATTTGTTTACACACCTCAAATGAAGATATTGGTCTACAGCATCTTGTCTGCAAACAACAAAACATTATTTTATTTTTCTATTTGTTAAGCTTTTCCGACTGAGAATCACTATGTATCATGTTATTTAGCATGTTACCTACAGTTTTGACGTGTTGGTGTTTTTACTTTGTTTGTGTTGAGCTACTTTTGCTTTTGTTCATGCACATGCATTTTTCTATGGTTTGTTTTCCAAGCACAGAGTTTTCACTGCCATTTTGTGTTGTTGTGGCTGTGTAGTGTTAATTTATTTCATGGCATGTTTATTTAGAATGTGGCATGTGGATTTGAAGTGTTTTTGACTTTTGTGATGTTTAATTCGCGCATACGCGCCTGTGTGTGTGTGTGTGTGTGTGTGTGTGTGTGTGTGTGTGTGTGTGTGTGTGTCTGTACAAGTCTAGGAGAAGGAGAGAGAGAGTGGTGGTGAGGAAGGGAGAGAAGAAGGGAGGAAGTTGTTCATAGGTATGTAGAGGGAATAGTGTGCAGTGTGGGGAGAAAGAAATTTCATTTTAGAGGCTACTCGCATGTAGTTTTGAGGTGGTTGTTTTTTATATAGTTCTTCTATTGTGGCAAAGAGTGATTTATTGCACAGTGATTTTTGGATGTGATAGTTTTCTTCTGTTGTTAATTTTTGGTATAGACTGTTACTAGTCAATTTCTATGTTAATTAGGTGGTGATTATATGCTGTTAGGTGATGTGCTAAAGTTGAGTGTGAGCTATTGCTTTTCAGTGCTGCGGCTTGTCCTGTATAACTCATTATAAAATTCCTACATGATTGACCCACATGAACAGTTTAGTAACAGTTGCAAGTTAGTTGGTATATACCAGATTGGCTGTATTTTTCAGTGTTGGTAGTATTTCTTCCAAGTATGTTCTGTGTTGTGTTGTTGGTTCTGTATCCTATGTTGATTCCTTATCTCTGTAGTATATTGCCCACCCTGTACGTGACTTTGTTGTTGTAAGTCATTATGTGCCATTTATTGCTTACTGTTTGCTGATTTGCTGTGAGCTGTGTTGTGTCTGAGTGTGTATATGTTTCATGATTTTGTGTTGCCTGTTTTTGTGTTTTATTCTTTGCTGTATCTGATGTCTTTGTACCATCCTCATTTTCCTATGTCTGTGTAGTAAATATCTGAAGCTGGATTCTTTATGAGTTACAGGTGATTGGATTGGTTATGAATGATGGTGTTAGTGATTGTAGGATTCCTATAAATTTTGAACTCATGTTTGTTGTTTCTCTTGTGTAAAGTGAGATTGAAGAAAATGAGTTTGTGTTTAAGTGGTAAACTGTATCTGTGGGTGGATGATGTTTATGTCCTTATGAAGTTCTTTTGTGTGAGGCTGTGATTCATCTATTAGATAAATTATATTGTCTACATAACTATGCCAATATTTTAGTATGTACTGTTTTGGTTTTACTGTTTTGTCAAAGATTTAATTTTATTTCTGATTGATGAAAATGTCAGCTAGGAGGCCACTGATTGGGGTATCCCATAGCTAATCCTTCTTGTTGATAGAATTTACTGTTGAATGTGAAGTAGTTTTTCTTTGTGATGACGTTGAATACGGATGATATTTCTTGTGTGTATGTTATAGATATGTTTACTTGTAGTTGGAGATTTCTGTGATGGTGATTGTTTCTTCTGTTAGTGTGTGTGTGTGTGTGTGTGTGTGTGTGTGTGTGTGTGTGTGTGTGTGTGTGTGTGTGTGTGTGTACATGGAAATCATGTCACTGCTTCGGTGTCCTGCCTATACACATGTAAGAGCATATGGTGACATGAACTGCCACAAGTCTGTTGAATTGTAATGAAAATACACTAAAGATGCCTATTTATAGCTGAAATCTAGATTTGCAAGCATAATAAGAACTAATGGGACTGTGACTGACCGCTGCGTGCCTCTCTTTCCTTACAGTCTATGATTGCCGTGCACAGTGGTTCCTGATGGAATCTAAGTTGGTTAAATGAAATTAATGTTGCTGTGCATTTTCAGTTCTTGTTTTTTTTCTGTTAAGACACTTGAGTTCCTTAAAATTTTGTTCTCAGTGTGTTTATATAGTGTCATTAGCAGTGCGTATGTCAGTTTGGCTAAGTAGTATGTTGGTGCTTTGGTAACTTTCATCAGTGCACCTGGTTTGTGAATTTTAGGTAGTGATTTTAGAGTGGGGCCTTGGGATTTTTCTGTATCTTTCTGTTAATCTGTATGCCTATGACAACTGTTTCTACATTTTTCAGAGTTTCCTGTAACTTTCTTTGGTTTCATCTTGTTGGATCACCTGTTAACTCTGTGAAGTTGTTGCTTCGGATGAATTCTAATGTTTTGTCAATGTATTCCTTTTCTTGTATTAGAACAGTCAAATTGCCCTTGTCAGATTTTGTGATAATGGCATTTTCTTGCATTAGTTTCTTCTGTAGCTTTCTGCAGGTTTTTGTCAGTTGCCATGGTGTTTTCTTTTGTGGTGGTTTTGTTCTCTTTGAGTATGTGCTTTATTTCCTTAGTGACTAGTTCTCTTGTTAAGCTTGCATTGAATTTGGATGGTCCAATCTTTCTTGTTGCTTTATGATGTGTTCATTTTCTGTTACGATATTTTCTGTTTTTCTGTGTGACACCATTGTGTTTATGTTATGTAAGGGACCCTTTTCCGGAAGGCTGATTTCTAGTTCAGATTAATTTATGTCTATTAGATTAACCACCCTTGTTTGAAAGATGTATTTGTTGTATTAATGTTGTGATTGATGGATATCTGTGTGATTTACCATTTTGGTTCTTTTCTTATAAAGGCTGTTTTCTTTCATTTTGATATCTGTGTGTTTTCTAACCCTATGCATTGATTCATCAAAAAATGATGGATATTTTATATGGTTTGCTAGTTCTATGTGCAGTCTATATGGGTCAGGGTTCAATGCTTGTTTTTTGGAACACAGAATGCTTTAGAAAGAGGAGTAAATCACTGGTAGCTGGACCTGGAAAATAAAGTGAATGCAGTAAGAATTCATAGCCTAGACATTAACAAAAAGCCACAGTTACTCGAGCAATGTGAGTGCACAGGTTGTCATACAGGAGTCATACACTTTTCACAATAATACTTTGCCTCTTATTCTTGATCTTAAGTTTTGATAACACTTAGCTGTAATGCCACTTTCTTGAATGGTTCTGATGTTTATCCACCATGATTAGTCAGCTGAAAAACTTTTATTACTTGTCCTTACACATTCTCAACATTTCACTTCAGATGTCATGTGCTGCTCCCATTGATTGGCTGTTAACAAGCAGGAAATCCATCAAACTGACACTTTTGTTTTTGTGAAGTATGCTGCAGGATCTAGTCCATTGATCCTACACTAATAAACATAGATACAGATAATACCAACCACTCTGATAATTGTTTGCATGGTAACAAGCCCATCAGCCAAATTCAAAGCTACAAACATTACAGCTTTCTGTAGTTCCTCCATAAGAGACAATCTGCCATTTTTAGTGCACCTTCAAAATCTGTGCAACCACAATGAGCCAACCTTTTCTACTTTTTCAAGGTCTCATATGTTGGTGCATTATCTCCATACATCAGTGCTCCATCACTTATGTCCTTCATCCATACCCCTTAAAAATTCCAATGATGATGCACTGTATGTGCACATACATGCATCCACGAGGAGGGGGGGGGAATGGGAATAAGAGGGGGCACTTCCTCCCCCCAGGATCTGAATTACAGAGTTTTATGGATATATTTGGTGGATAACAATCAGTTCCCTGATATAGAAGTATTTAGTGTCACCTACAAAATTCAGTTCTTTTGACATGACATGCCTCAAAATTGAATGATTCATTCATATCAAAGTGACAGTTTCAGAGTCTAACTACACCCCCCACCCCAAAGAAAGTAGTACGATCATCAGTTGCATGTAAGCTCCTCAAAATTATAGTGTTTCATTTCATTGTCTAATTAGCTCTCAATTGCCTTAACTCACACAAAGCCTGTTCTTAATTCACACAAGCTTCCTTCATCCAATGGTACCCATTAACTTTTTCAGAGATTAAGTGAAGTATTAAATACAGGATGTGTCTTATATGTAAAGAAAAAGTTCCTGATGGCCAATGAAGTTTTTACAGGTGAGGCAAAAGTCTGGATACCTCTATAAAAGTAGAATGGTGTGAGAAATTATAATGTCATCTGGTACGGATTGTCTGTAAGTGAGGTCACAACTTAGAGCAGCTGTGGTGACAGTGGCAGCCATATTGAAATCTGCCATTTGGGATTTGGGTTATGAGTTTCAAATGGGAAGAGGGTCATGCGGAACATCATTTTGAACTGCCTTTTTCTCAGGAATACACATGTGAAATCTATTTTAAGATAACTTTTTTGTGAGGGAGTTATGACCTGTTAAATTCTAGGACACTTGTCAAGTCGGTATGCTCAGTATGAGCTCCATTGCACTGGACACACAGAGTCTTTTCTGCCAGTCTTGCTGCACATGTTGCAGGATCTGTGGGTCAACAGAGGCACGGTCCTCTTCAATAGGCCACAAAGTTGGACTACGTTGTAGATTTTTACCTCATATGCAATTGATTTCAAATGTCACCACTGATAAACGTCAAGAGGTGTAGGGTAAGGGGACCATGGTGGCCATTCAATAAGACTGCTCCTACCTATCCAGTGACCTCCAAACTGTCCATCCAGAGACTGTCTGGTTTCAGTAGCATAATGAGGAGGTGCACTATCTTGTTGAAGAAGGTTGGGAAATCATCCTGAAGATTCAACAGGGTTTGAACACATAATCACAGAACCTGTTGAGATACTTCTCTCCATTCATGGTTCCATCAATAAACATTGGACCCTCAACTTGCATCTCAAATCCCACACTAGACTATCACTTTTTCACCACCAGCACCCTTACAGGAATCCACCCACAAATGGTTTGCATCTGACCGGTAATGAAAATTTTCTTTGTTTGCTTCTTCTTGTACAAAAAAAAATTAGCTTTGTCGCTGAACAATACCTGTCATATGAAGTTTGGATTCCTGTTACACTGATCCAAAGCCTGTTCTGCAAACTGCACCCACCAATCAGGGTCATCCTTTGAGAGATAATGTTGCAACTGTAACTTCTATTGGCGCCACTGGTGTGTGTGCAACACATGCAAGATTGAACGCTGATAAATGACATGTTCTGCACTGTGGATTTCTCACATACTGTGCCACAATTGCTGTTCCAGTCTCCTCATTGGTGGCTGTTCTTGGATGTCCACTGCATGGCTTGTACACCACATTATAACCTGTTGCATGAAATTTGTCCAATAACTTCGATATTGTCAGACGTGAAATATTTGTGTCTCAGGATGCTGGGCACTGAAGTCAGTAGTAAATTGTCTGGTACTTTGTCTACCAGTCATTAACACAATTTCAGTGTGTTACTCCTGTGTAAGGGGCACTATGGATCGCCTGCAACAATAAACAGAATTGATCAGCTCCTTACAATTTCAAACTTTAACAGGTCATATATCTTAAAACAGATTTCACATGTGTATTCCTGAGAAAGAGGCAGTTCAAAATGGTGTGTCACATGACCACCCTCCTTCCTATTTGAAACACGTTACCCAAATCCAAGAAGGCAGATTTCAAAGTGACCACCGCTGTTGCCATAGCTCCTTTAAGTTGCGGCCTCACCTACAGACACCCTGTGCCAGATGTCATTATAATTCCTCACCATTCAACTTTTATAGGGATGTATCCAGATTTTTACCCCACCCTGTACTCCACAAGAAATATGACAAATGTGTTCCTGTTGCAGTTGGAGACATTCCTGTGGAAACATTCAAATTCTAACCCCCACCCCCCTTTCATTTTTACATCTTCCATCAACACAGCTGCTTTTCACTCATAATAGATTAATCCTCAAAACAATTCCAAAATAAACCCAAAACAGTTTAGTTACCATATGACACATTCCCTAGTTAATGAAAACAAATGTAGCATTCTACCAAATGTATGTACAGTTATTTACAGAAACACAAGTTTATGTAATATATAGTATGGTAAAACACCAAACAATGTATTTAATTTCCTCCAACTTATTTCACTGACTGTAAAATTCCTTTACAGCAAATACATAAGATAAGCGACAGGCAGCCATTATATTGCACAACAGAGGGTGGCTGATGTGCGTTTTGAAGACAGTTACTGTAAAGGAGAAGAAAGTATAGACACATCAAGGAACAAAGAATGGAGAAATGAGGTGTAGATAAGTAAAGAAAAACAATAACAATGGTAATGGGGTATTGGATGGCAGAGATCCAAATCAGCAAAGTATACCAGTAATGGAAATCCCTGGATGGAAAAAATATGAAAACATGGGAAAGACTACAAATAGTTATCCTAAACAACACAATCAGTATGACAGTTTAAAAAAGTATATAATGTGATCATAAGTGAGAAAACATATATTTACAAATAGCATAAAGCTTTCCTAATTTCAGGTTAATTGCTGCTGCAGGCAACACTAACTTCCCTTCCATGGTCATACTTGTGTTAATTATCATTAAGCAATGTAGCATATTCATTTTTCTTGAACAGAAGTTTTACTTGACTTTGTTTTAGTGACCAGTTGAATAATGAAGACAGTGACAATGAATAGTATTCAGCTTTGTTAAATATTAATCATCACACATATTAATCATTATTTTCTGATGTACTCATTACAACAACAAAAATAATCAAATTTTGTCACCATAATGTAATCAGCTACTCACCAAGCAGTGGCAGGAAAAGACACACATAAAAGAAGGTTATATTTTTGCAAGCTTCCAGAGCCAGTGGCTCCTTCTTCCACCAGAAGGACTGAATGGGAAGTAAAAGGGGTGAAAGAAAGGGACTGGAAAGGTTTAGCAAAGCCGGTAGATTTTGGAAAAATCACTCCGAACCACCGGTTGGGGGAGACTTATTGGACAGGATCAGAAGGAAAGACTGACTTTGGGGGACTGCACCGGATGAGATTTGAAAACCTGAGAACTTAAAAGTGGAGGACAGGATAATAAGCCAGAAAGAGATTACTGCAAAAACATTGTGCATGTGTTAATAAGAGTGAAAAACTAAGTGCGTTGTACATAACAAAGGTGGGAGGGAGACAGCAAAAAATAGACAGGTCAAAAATGAAAGGTGTAAAAAACTATACAGAGTGAAAAAAGTGGTAGTTACTGTGAAAAAAGGCTGAGATGGAAGAATTTAATGTAAACTAAGAACAGGTGGGGGGTGAGAACCAAGGACATGTGATAGTGCTAGTTCCCAACTGCGGAGTTCTGAGAAACTGGTGTCTGAGTGAAGAATCCAGGTGGTACGTGTGGTGAAACAGGCACCAAGGTCATGACTGTCATCTTGTAGAGCATCCTCTGCAACACGATACACTCTTTGTCTGACTCCCCTATGCTAGTTTATCTTTGGCCAGTTACATGGCTGGTATAGGTAGTGGCAGGAAAGTGCACAGGGCAAGCATTGCAGTGGGGTTGATCTCAGGGGTAGGAGCCATAGGGTAGGGAGATGTGTGCTGAAGGAGCGTAGGAACTGACAAAGATATTGTGGAGATTGGGAGGGCGATGAAATGCTATTTGAGGTGTGGTGGGCAAAATCTCAGGTAGAATGGAAATCATTTTATAGCATGATTTTAGGAAATCATGGCCTTGTCAAAGTAGCTGTTTAATACATTCAAGAACAGTATAATACTGATTGACAAGTAGTGTGCTCCAAAGTTGTTTTTTGAGGATTAATCTGTTATGGGCAAAAAGCAGCGGTATTAATGGAAAATGTAAGGATGAACATGAAGGGGGGAGAAGAATTTGAGTGTTTCCACAGGAATGTTTCCAAATACAACAGCAACACATTTGTCACATTTTTTTGTGGAACAGAGGGCGAGGCAGAAGTTTGGATACACCCTTATAAAAGTTGAATGGTGTGAGAAATCATAATGGCATCTGGTATGGGATTTCTGTAGATGGGGGAGCAACTTAGAGGAGGTACGGCGACAGTGATGGCCACCTTGAAACCTGCCATCTTGGATTTGGGTTAAAGGTTTCAAAGAAGAAACACATATTACCCTGTCTTTCATCTTTAAGCCATCAGATTTTCAAATGTCGACCATAGCAGCCCAAAGCAATCAGCCTTTCCCTCTCATCCCCTGAACTGTGGTTGTGGGTGACTTTTCTTAAATATACTCCTTATCCTTCATCACATCTTTTCCTTCCCCTTCAACTCTTCTGTCAGAAGAAAGAGTCACTGGCTCTGAAAGTTTGCATAAGTATAACCTCCTTTATGTATGCATTTTACTTCTGTTGCTTGGTGAGTAGCTTTTTATTCATCCATTTACATTACATTGTCAAAAATTGATTATTTTCATTGTTATATTGGCCCATGTGGCCATCATACCTTCTTATAAAAACCTCTTGTCAGTCTTTGTTGTCATTTGTCTTCTTCAAACTGTCGTCAGTTTTCTATCTTATGTGCTAGTCTGTTCTTGTTTTTATCTGTATCACTAAGATTAATTAACACTTTGCCTCTAACATTAATTTCTAGTACTGATTTCCATGCACGTAGAAAGATACATTGTTATTTATGAGTTTGCATAAAACAATTTGTTTATGGGTCACTACACCGAAGGGCCATCTCCCAGTTGTTTGTTGCTGATTTATTTGCTAATTTGGGAGATATTTTCTTTCCCATACTCCACTTACCTTGTTCATATGCAATTCTTTCATGTTTTTGTGTGTTGATTTTTCACTTCATCGCTATGATCGACTTTTACTGCCATCACCGATATTACTTTAAATGCCAAGCAAAGCAGTTTACATTTTCTCCTATGGCTTTCTCTTTGTGTTTACCTAGATTTTAAAATTTTATCTTTTTTCACAAAGTTCCCTGTCGATTTTTTTCATTTCCAATCAGTTTTTCTTATCCACTTTTCTGGCGAGAAATTCTTACCAACTCATTACTTCTTGTTAGCCAAGGTCTATTCTCATGATTTTTGTATGAATTTTTCTGATTTTTTTTCCGATTTTTTCCTTGCTTTTCTTCCGTTTTTCTCTATTTTTCCACTGTCTGCTTCTCTTTTTTGCCACTCCCACCATTTCTAGCACTCTAAACTGTCCTCTCTTGCCATGATGAATCCCATCACATATCACATCCGTTCTTTTTGAAAACACGCTTTTGCGTTGTTGAAACTAACATCCCACATACTCTTCTTGAAACCTGCTTGTTTCTTGGAGTTACCCCCAGAGTCCTAACATTGAAAGTCCCTGTTCCTGGATGTAATCCTACTCCACACCAGGTTCTTTTACAGTTTCAAATATAGCATTCTCTTGCACTTAACCAGTTAATCTGTGACCTGTATGCCTCATCTGTCAATTTCCGATCCTTCACCAAATCCTGCAGTTATCTGCTGTTCATTTTCCCTTAGATGTTATCATCTGCCAAGCGAACTTCTAACTGCAACAACATGCCGGACTTCACAACAGAAAGCTATCCCCCCTTTTCCTAAACTACCTCAACAGTGGTGTTTCCATTCCTGTCCCCCTGCAGCTCCCTATATAGCCACACCTTCAACCAGCACTCTTCTCCTATAAACTGAGCTTGGCCAACCTCCTTAACATCCAACAACCTTCACCATTGCCTCCCAGACCAACAATAACTCATAATCACAAGAACCAGTCACAACAATGCAGTATTCTCAACATCTTGTCTAAAGCATTCTCCCCTCCTGAATTATCTGTGTTATACAAGGATCTCATTTTCAGCACTATTTTGGTGAAGTACCTAATTTACTTCACATGTAATATCAACAGGAAATATCACTTTGCAACCCAATCTCAAAACCTTTCCATCACAGACCTGACATTGAAGCTTGCCTTAAACAGTTCCAACCATGATCCCAACTTGATCCACCACCGTTGCCTCAAAATCATCCCTTACAAGCATTCAAAGAATTCCTCACACGCAGTATTGCTTCACAACCCTTGGTCAGGTCCCTACAAGATGATCCTAACCTTCCTCTGCAGAACTTCAGGCTCTTTGTTCCCTAAAAGCTGATAATTCCATCATTATCCACCCAGGAGACAAAGGATCTTCCACTGTGATACCTAACTGAAAGGTGTGCACCAGCTGCCTGACGCTTCTACATACAGCATTAGCCATCAGGATTCCATCCCTGTGGTTCAAACGGACCTGTTTCCCTCCTTAAAATCTCAGGCCCCTGACAATCCATAGAACATCTTACCCCACCCTCGCCACACACTCCACCTTTTAACTTCTTTCTAAGATCCATAAACCCAATCATCCTGACTGTCATATAGTTGCTGGCTTCAAGTCACCCACTGGATGTATATCTGCCGTAGTTGGTCAGCACCTGCAACCTATAATACAAAGACTTCTGTCCTGTATTAGAGATAACAACCATTTCCTAGATCACCTGAAATCTGTGCCAGTCTCAAAAGTATTTGTTCAGATGCAAACTCTTTACAGCAGTACAACACTATTCTCACCTCAGCCTTCAGTGGACATAATTACCTCACTAGCTTAGTTCAAAAGCAGGTTTCAGAGGCCACCACATCCAATTTTTGTACCGCTGATCCCTCCAGAAAACAACTTCAGTGCACACCATTTGTCACTCAGTATTATCCTGTTCTTGAATGTATAACCACCTACTTTGACAAGGCCATGACTATCTAAAATCATGCTATAAAATGAGATCCACTCTGTCTGAGATTTTGCCCACCATGCCTAGAGTAGTTTTTCATCACCCTCCTAATCTTTGCAATATCCTTATCAGATACTATGTTCTACCTCTGTGACTGTCCCTGCCACGAGACTTGCCCTATGCACCCTCCTAGGTCCACCTATACCAACCCTGTAAAAGGCAAAACATATACAATCAAAGGGAGAGCCAAATGTGAAATGACACGTCATATAGCATTTGTAATGTAAACACTGTTTGACCTTGACTACCACCAAGTAATCAGTTGGATGAATGGGCATAGGCAGAGGGTGTATCCCTGTTGCACAGTACGCTCTACATCATGACATTTGTGATCTAAGTGCCTACTTCACCACACGCGCCATCTTGATTCTTCACACAGACACCAGTTTCTCAGAACTCTGCAGTTAGAAACTAGTGCTACAACATGTCCTTGGTTCTTGCCATCCACCTGGCCTTAATTTACGTTAATTTCCTCCATCTCAGCATTTCTTCACAGTAACTACCCCTTCGTTTTCTACATCTTTCATTTTCTGACCTGTCTATTTTTTACTGTCTCCCCCTCCCACCTCTGTTATGTAAAATGCACTTAGCTTTTCATTCTTATTAATTTGTGCACAACGTTTTTGCAGACATCTCTGTCTTGCATATTATCCTGTCCTCCAGCTGTAAGCTCTCATATTTTCAAATCTCATGTGGTGCAGTCCCCAACAGTCAATCTTTCCCTCTCATCCTTTCCGGTAAGTCTCCCCTGACCCGTGGTTCAGGGTAATTTTTCTGAAATCTACCAATTTTCCTAAACCTCTCCAGTTCTAGGGGACAACCTCAGACGTTAAGTCCCATAGTGCTCAGAGCCATTTGAACCATCCCTAACACTAATCATTATAGCAAAAAATCATCATCTTAAGCCCACTGTAACATACAAGTCTCTTTACAATAAGAATAATGATTTAATCCACATAGTAGACACTCCATTATCATAACATAAATTGAAGAGTCTCTTTCTCTAACTGACACCTGCCATAATCAGTAAGTCCACTAACTTAATGTATTCTCCAAAATGCATAATTGGAAGCAGTTTGTAACATAAAATTGTATTCATCTTTCTGCATTTATCAGAAGCAAAGCGAAAGCATATAACTATCACAACTCAACATTAATCACATCACAAAAAAGTCAAACTCAACAAGGCAGAAAATAGTAATAAATCATTAATATTCGCAGTATAGTAAAATGGAAGTTAGGCCGCAAAGCAATAACAAGACTTTTCTTATTAGGACATTGAATATTCCACTAGACAATTTGTTCTTCTGCTAAATGCATGTTACTCACATAGCAGAATTAATGCCTACGCAGGTATCAGTAATTTCCTATTGTTTGAAGAATATCAGAAATAGCATTATAAGCAACAGTGAGACAAGTAACATAGTATTTTCTGTGAATTTTTTGAATCATGAAAGGACACATTTACATCAGTCATATACACAGCAGAATTATTCTACAGAATTTCTAATTAATGAATAGATTGAATGATGGTAAAATATAACTTTGACAGGTTGACAGAAGAGAATGTAGCACATTGGTAGATGCCGAGAGGGCTGAATTATACCTTCTTTTGTGGAGGTCTTTCATCACATCAGAACTCCAATCAGCAACTGCCTCAGCAAAAGAGCCAGCCTAGCCCTAGTCAGGGAGAGGATCTGGTACACTCAACACATACCCAATAAGGCCTCAAGAGAACTTTTTGCACTTCATCTGCAGTTGGCTTTGACACTCTCCCCTGACTTGTAGGACTGTAGATGTGGATAGATGCAGTCAGCAAGGCAGGGCAATCTGTCACCTGCAGACAGACAGCTAAATACGAATGCCTTGCGGGCTAAACCATCACAAGAAGAACCTCAGAGAACTGTCATTAATTGTACAGAGAAAGTAATTGGTGATGTTGCCTTATCTGTACTAGGAAAGGGGCTAAATTTTTCACTAACACCAACCACTATACTGATGCATAATTTATCAGCACTGTGGAACAGGTTGCTCTTGCACTTCCTCGGGATGCTGCAGAGAAAGTATGACATGAAACATGCTGTACACTTACCAGTGCAGCTCCACTGAAACTGAACATCTTCAAGGAAGGGAGAAAAGCACTTAAGTGGCTATGAGAAAATTCTCAGACAGTCATCCCCCAGAAGACAAAGGGAATAATTTGCAGTCCTGCTATAACATCACGTTTACAAACAAAAATTTTATGGCCCATTAGAGTATGACAAATACAGGAGAATTGAAGATGATCCTGTTACCTTACTCTCCCACACATCACCATGAAAGTTCTCATTCTTTGCACAAATTTTGAAAACTTCGAGAGGAGTAAGATTACAAAAGAAGAACTTTTTTATTATCTCATTGTTGTTGTTGTTTTTGTTGGCTCAAAATTTTGTTGTGTTTAGGAATACATTCAAGCTGCTGAAAATTTTGATTTAACATTACAGGTTCTTGAAGATGAAATAACTGATGGAGAGTTGCCTGTTGCTATAAATATCTTTTTATTTTATCCCATTCTTCTACATCACACTGACTTTATGATTTCCAATTTCAAAACACCAATGATTACATTGTTGGTGACATACTTATAAAAATGCCTACTTCCATCTGAGGCATTCCCACTAGTACTTACATTCTGTAGTACTCACAATATTCCAAAGAGCTTACAAAGCAAAAGAGTTTACAAACTTTCTTGACAGGAGAAGAACCTTTACCAAATTATATCATTATTTCGTAAATAAATCTGGAAACAAATTTAATAATTAGTGTTAGATTATGCAATTAACAATATGAATTTTAAGTATACCAGAAATTTTGTAATTTCAATTATTTTTGAAACAAGAGTAATTTTAGCTGTTAGCACATATTGATTGTAACACATTAATTTCTTTTTTATACATTTTACCCTGAAATATAATACATCGTATGCAAAATCATATGAATTCTTTTAGTGAAACAGCTGATATAATTTTAACCTATGCAAGAATCAATAGTATACATAGTATTGGTTATTTCTATAAAAAAAAAGGTAATGTTAGAAGATGCTGACTCATTATAATATCCCCTTGAAGTCCACCAAATATATTAATTTCACAAATAGTTTGTACCTGTCTTTCCTGATGTCCTTCGTCGTAGTTGTCAAGTCCTCTTTCGATTCTTCCGGTCTGTCATTGTTGATATCGTATGAAATTCTTGTCACTCTTGATACGACTTTGTTGGGCAGTTCTCTGGTTTTCTTTCATTACTTAATTGGAGCTTCTGAATGTCTACAAAAACTGTAAATGATGTATAATTGTCCTTTCTTCTTCTTCAACAGACAAAACTTCATTATCAGTCAACCGATCATGGCTGATGCCCCCACTTATAATCTTACTCTCCCACACATCACCATGGAAATTCTCATTCTTTGAACAAGAGGAGCAAGGTTACAAAAGAAGAATTTTTTTACTTATCTTGATTATCTCATTGTTGTTGACTCAAAATCTTGTAGTGTCTAGGAATACATGCTTGCTGCTGAAAATTTTGATTTAATCTTGCGCAGGTTCTTGAAGACAAAATAACTGATGAAGAGTTGCCAGTTGCTATGAATAGCTTTTTATTTTATCCCATTCTTCTAAATCACACCAACTTTATAATTTCCACATTCAAAAAATCAATGATTACATTGTTGGTGACAAACTTATAAAAACACCTACTTCCATTTGAGGCATGCCCACTACTACTTACATTCTGCAGAACTCACGATATTCCAACGAGCTTACAAAGCAAAAGAGTTTACAAACTTTCCTGACAGGAGAAGAACCTTTACCAAATTATATCATTATTTCGTAGATAAATCCGGAAACAAATTTAATAATTAGTGTTAGATTATGCAATTAATAATATGAATTTTGAGTATACCAGAAATTTTGTAATTTCAATTACCTTTAAAAGAAGATTAATTTTAACTGTTTGCACATATTGATTGTAATACATTAATTTCTTTTTTATACATTTTACCCTGAAATATAATACATCATATAGAAAATTATATGAATGCTTTTAATGAAATAGCTGATATAATTTTAACCTATGCAAGAATCGATAGTATACCATAGTATACATGTTCTTGGTTATTTCTATAAAAAAAAGGTAATATTAGAGGAGCGTGGCTCGTTATAATCCTACCAAGTGAGGGAAGAGGGAGACCAGCAAGCTCCTCCAACATATATTACCTGACAAGAAGATGATGGAGAAACTTTGTCCATGAGCTGTTGCGTCTCCTAGACTTTATGGACTTCCTAAAGTCAACAAGTAAAAAGTGCCCTTACATCCAGTTGTCAGCACCACTGTTGCACCAACACATGAATTAGCAAAAAACCTGACAGTGGTGCTCAACTCCTTTGTGGGCAAATGCCAGCACCACATACGAACTTCAGTGCATTTCATTCAGCAGCTCCAAAACTTTCGAGTTGGCCAAGGAGACCCTGTGGTGAGCTTCAACATGGTATCTCGCTTCACAAGAGTGTCTCCAAGAGACACACTAAAACCCATAGGAGCCTTTTGAATTCAGGCTTATGTTGACCTACTTTCTGTTCAATGGAAATTATTACAAACATTTCTGATGAATTTAATAAAAACTTAGTTTCTATAGGGAATCATATAACACTCTTGGAAAATGCCTTTCCGAGATTGACATCACAAATATTCCTCTGTGGTACTGACAAGGGGGAGATTGAGTCAATAATTAAATCACTGAGGACTAAGAACTCTCATGGATATGATGGAATGCCTAGCAGAGTATTAAAGTGCTGTGCTGCACATGTTATTAGCCCTGTACTTAGCCATATTTCTAAATTTTCCTTTAAGAATGGTCAGTTTCCTGAGCAATTAAAGTACTCAGTTGTAAAGCCACTTTATAAAAAGGGAGAAAGGGATAATGTAGACAATTTTAGACTTATTTCTATGCCATCAGTGTTTGCTAAAGTTATTGAAAAGGCTGTGTATGTAAGAATAATTGATCATTTTATATCACATAATTTGCTATCAAATGTACAGTTCAGCTTTAGAAGTGGTTTAACAACTGAAAATGCTATAGTCTCTTTTTCTGTGGGAGATACTGGATGGATTAAACAAAAGGTTTCGAACACTAGGCATATTTTTTGATTTAACTAAGGCATTTGATTGTGCTAATCATGAAGTATTGGACCATTATGGAATACAGGGGGTAGCTCACAATTGGTTCACTTCTTACTTTAACAACAGACAGCAAAAGGTCATTATTCATAGTGTTGGGAATGGCTGTTATGTGGGGTCTGAGTGGGGCACAATCAAATGGGGAGTGCCCCAGTGATCACTGTTGGGACCACTCTTGTTCCTTATTCATATAAATGGTATGCCTTCTAGTGTTACAGCTACTTACAAAATATTTCTGTTTGCTGATGACACTAGCTTGGTAGCAAAGGATATTGTGTGCAATGTTGGCTCTGTTTCAAATAGTGCAGTTCATGACATAGGTTCATGGCATGTAGAAAATAAACTAACACTAAATCTCAGTAAGACTCAACTACATCAACTATAAAGAAAGGTATCGGCAGGAGTTCACCAGGGAAGTGAGGTAGGACTGCTATTATTTTCTGCATGTATAAATGATGTGGTGGTCAGGGTAGGCAGCAATCTGTGGTTCTGTTCTGATGATACAGTGATATATGGAAAGGTGTCATTTTTGAATGACTATAGGAGGATACAAGATGATATAATAAAAATATCTAGTTGGTTTGACAAATGGCAGCTTGCTCTAAATGCACAAAAATGGAAGTTAATATATATGAGTAGGAAAAACAAACCTGCAATGTTCAAATACAGCTTTAGTAGTGTGCTGCTTGACATAGTCACTTCATTTAAATATCTGGGTGTAATGTTGCAAAGCCAACTGAAAAGGAACAAACTTGTAAGGATTGTAGTAGGGAAGGTGAACAGTTGACTTCGTTTTATTGGGAGAATTTTAGGAAAGTGTGGTTCATATGTAAAGGAGACCACACATAGGATACTAATGTGACTTACTTCTGAGTACTTTGCACCAAGTAGGATTAAAAAAAGACATCGAAGCAATTCAGAGGTGGGCTGCTAGATCTGTTACTGATAGGTTCAAACAACACTCAGGTTTTACAGAGATGCATCAGGAACTGAGATGGGAATCCATGGAGGGGAGATGATGTTCTTTTCAAGGAACTATATTGAGAAAATTTAGAGACTGCAGAACAATTCAAACATCATCACATAACCCCCCCCCCCTCCCTTCCCGTGCCCACCCCCCACCCCCACCCCCCACGTATGAGATAGTAGTTACTCTAGTCTTGGGTGGTACTGAGTCACCAGAGGTGGACTCCTTTGTGGTGGGTTAGTGTGTACATTGAATGATTGGGGAGTCGTGGCATGGGATATCTTTTTCTCCACAAGGAGGTTTGATGTGGACAGAGGTACTGGTTGAGCCACCTTGAAGTGGAGATTGACATCAATGAAAATGCCTTGTTAGGCTTAGAGAACAAGGTGAAATGAATGAGGGAGAAAATGTTTAGGTTCTTCAGGAATGAGGATAGTGTGTCTTCACCCTCACTCTTAATATGGAGATGTCCCAATGAATCTAACCCAGGTGGGTTTGGGATTCCATATGGTTAGGAAGGATTTCTCTAGATGACGCATGAGTGGGTTGGCATAGAATGGTGCCATGCAGGTGCCAGTGACCATAATACAGGTTTATTTCTAGGTGAAGCTTTCGAAGGATAGGTAATTGCGGACAAGGATATAGTTGGTCTTGGTGATCAGGAATGTGGTTGTAAATTTGAAGTCTAAGGCATTGCTAGAGACAGTGTTCAATAGCAGAAAGGCCATAAACATTGTGTGGGGATGTTGGCATAGATGGACATGGTACCAATGGTGATGAGCAGGGCATTGGGTCATAAAGGGACAGGAACAGTGAAGAGTCAGTGGAGGAAATGGTTAGTGTCTTTCATAAAGGGAGGAAAGTTATGGATAGTAGGCTGAAGGTATTAGTTCACAAGGGCATGGATTCTCTCTGTTGGGGCATAGTATGCAGAAATATTGGGGTGATCTGGATGGTTTAGTTTATGTATTTTAGGAAACTTGTATAAGATAGAGGACCAGCGAGTGGTGGAAATGAGAGGGATAGACTCTCAGGAGAGGTCCTGGGGTGGGCTTAGGGATCAGAGGAGGGATTGGAGCTCATGTTACGTTTCTGTAATTAGTTCATTGTGACAGAGCTTGAAGGTGGCAACATGTGACAGCTGGAGAAGGCCTCCAGCTAGGTAACCCCTGTGGGCCATAACAAATGTGTTTGGCAGGTAGAATTATAAGAGTGTGGTCAGTTCGTAAGTGGTGAATATGAAAGAAGAGATACTTGTAACAGTGAGCAGGCAAACTTATTCTTTGAACTGCTGAATGGTTTCATGTGGGGTTTAGATCCATCCTTTCTTCTATTTTGTATAAATAAAATTAACATTGAATATAAGTTGCCAAACAAATTTACGTGTGGATTCCATAGCTCTCATTGGAAATTAAAATATGGGTTAATTTCCTTATACACTCCTGGAAATTGAAATAAGAACACCGTGAATTCATTGTCCCAGGAAGGGGAAACTTTATTGACACATTCCTGGGGTCAGATATATCACATGATCACACTGACAGAACCACAGGCACATAGACACAGGCAACAGAGCATGCACAATGTCGGCACTAGTACAGTGTATATCCACCTTTCGCAGCAATGCAGGCTGCTATTCTCCCATGGAGACAATCGTAGAGATGCTGGATGTAGTCCTGTGGAACGGCTTGCCATGCCATTTCCACCTGGCGCCTCAGTTGGACCAGCGTTCGTGCTGGACGTGCAGACCGCGTGAGACGACGCTTCATCCAGTCCCAAACATGCTCAATGGGGGACAGATCCGGAGATCTTGCTGGCCAGGGTAGTTGACTTACACCTTCTAGAGCACGTTGGGTGGCACGGGATACATGCGGACGTCCATTGTCCTGTTGGAACAGCAAGTTCCCTTGCCGGTCTAGGAATGGTAGAACGATGGGTTCGATGACGGTTTGGATGTACCATGCACTATTCAGTGTCCCCTCGACGATCACCAGTGGTGTACGGCCAGTGTAGGAGATCGCTCCCCACACCATGATGCCGGGTGTTGGCCCTGTGTGCCTCGGTCGTATGCAGTCCTGATTGTGGCGCTCACCTGCACAGCGCCAAACACGCGTACGACCATCATTGGCACCAAGGCAGAAGCGACTCTCATCGCTCAAGACGACACGTCTCCATTCGTCCCTCCATTCACGCCTGTCGCGACACCACTGGAGGCGGGCTGCACGATGTTGGGGCGTGAGCGGAAGACGGCCTAACGGTGTGTGGGACCGTAGCCCAGCTTCATGGAGATGGTTGCGAATGGTCCTCGCCGATACCCCAGGAGCAACAGTGTCCCTAATTTGCTGGGAAGTGGCGGTGCGGTCCCCTACAGCACTGCGTAGGATCCTACGGTCTTGGCGTGCATCCGTGCGTCGCTGTGGTCCGGTCCCAGGTCGACAGGCACGTGCACCTTCCGCCGACCACTGGCGACAACATCGATGTACTGTGGAGACCTCACGCCCCACGTGTTGAGCAATTCGGCGGTACGTCCACCCGGCCTCCCGCATGCCCACTATACGCCCTCGCTCAAAGTCCGTCAACTGCACATACGGTTCACGTCCACGCTGTCGCGGCATGCTACCAGTGTTCAAGACTGCGATGGAGTTCCGTATGCCACGGCAAACTGGCTGACACTGACGGCGGCGGTGCACAAATGCTGCAGTGTCCGGAGCAAGTATGTTGGGTCTGACACACCGGTGTCAATGTGTTCTTTTTTCCATTTCCAGGAGTGTATACTAGGCGTATTCCAAAACTTAAGGTCCATTTGTTCACTAAAAAATAAGCTGATGAGAAAAGATTTTTATAGACAGTAATATTTTACTACATATCTACTTTACTTTTCTAGATAATCCATGTTCACATCTTTTTCTGTAATGTTGCACCAGCTTCTTTAACCCCTCTGCGTAGAAGTGTGCATGGGAATTGAACCAGTTGGCAACGCCAGTCTTGAGTTCATCATTTTGAAATTGTTGTCCACCCAGTCACTTTTTCAAATGAAGAAAGAGGAACTAGTCACTTGGTGCAAGGTCAGGACTGTGTGGAGAGAGATCAGAAAGTTTCCAATGAAAATCTTGAATCTTATCCTTGGTTTCAGCGGTGGTGTGAGGGCATACATTGTCGTGAAGGAGAATTATGCCAGATGACAGTTTCCCACAGCATTGATTTTGGATCACAAATCTCAGTTTGGTTAGCATTGCCTAGTATACGTCAGCTGTAATTGTGACCCACACTCCATGAAATCAATCAGAAGGATGCCCTTTTTGTCCAAAAAAACTATAACCATCATTTTCAGTTCAAGATCTGAGATTGCTTAAACTGTTTTAACTTGGGAGAAATTGAATTGCGCCACTGCATTAACTGTTGTTTTAATTCTACATCGGTGTATGACGACCATGACTTATCGCCTGTAACAGTGTGGGAAAACAAATCATGTTCATCTTGTCATAGTGCTCCAAAAACTGTTATGCACTAAGCCTTGAGCTGATCAATGAGTGTTTTTGGAAACTACCTTGCACATAGTTTGTGATATCAAAGCTGTTGAGTGACAATCCTGTAAAATGAGCTTCGAGGAGCATTTTGGAATTCATTATCCAGACCACTATTTGTCAATTGCCGATCACTTCAAAGTTTTTGGCTCATCTGATAAATGGTGTCTTTGGTTGAAATACTGGGCCTGCTACTCTGCTCTTCATGATAAAAATTTGTGTGGCCATTTTGAAATTCTTGACACCATTTTTAAACTTGTTTGTCACTCATTATTTCAGGTCCATACACTACACATGACTCATGATGAATTTCATCAGCTGTGGATCCTTTTGCCAGCAAAATTGCGATCTGCTCCCTCTGACTGGCAAACAACTACTGAATCAAACCAACACTCCAGCAGTTTCCTAGAGAGTTGATAGACGGTGCTGCATGTGTGAAACTTCATTCAGGCCTACCATCAGTTAGCCTCATAATATGTAGCTGAATAACATGTGGTATTTGGTTTCACTTAAATGGTATTAACTTATTCAAGAAAAAGTCTCCTGTGACTCAGTGTACAGATAACAATAATAAATAAACTTCAGATTATTTTAAAGAAATAGGAACTCTTTTAGTAGATTCAGTTTAATTCTGAGGGATACATTATAGCAAGGATGTTTTCCTTTCTTTGTTATTACTTTACAGTTGTGTCATTTGGGGCGTGTTTGGCGACATCGCGGTGAACGCACATTGGAAGCATGTACCATTTACTTTCTGTAAATTGTTTATATTCATGCTCATATTATTAGAATACAATCTATGGACACTCCATATTGATTATTAGTCCAAGCTAAAGCTCAATTCATTTTTGACTTCTATGCATTGGTGAAACTTCCTGACAGATTAAAACTGTGTGTTGGAATGAGACTCAAACTTTTTCAGCTTTGCAGAAGACCTTCTGTGAAGTTTGTAACGTAGGAGATGAGGTACTGGCAGAATTGAAGCTGTGAGGACGGGTTGTGAGCTGTGCTTGGGTAGCTCAGCTGGTAGAGCATTTGTCTGCGAACGGTAGAGGTCCCGAGTTTGAGTCTCGGTCCAGCACACAGTTTTGATCTGCCAGGAAGTTTCATATCAGCACACACTTCACTGCAGAGTGAAAATCTCATTCTGTGCATTGGTATAACAACACATACAATGTCAGATTGTAATGTCAGGAAGAATATCTGAATTTGAAAGATAGGAAACATGACAGACTGGTACATTCTGAGGTCACATAAATTATTTTATGAAAAGTCAAGAACTAGGTAAGTTCAGTTATATACTATGACAATACTCTATGCTGCTACAGAAACAGTTGTATATATGTGAGATGTAATTGTATGAAAATACTGTCATTTGTGAAAAGAATCTAGGTTGTTAGTAAACAGTGCTTACAGACCAGCTGAAAACAATCCAAAAATGTTTTTTTTAAAAATACTGATGTGTGTGTGTGTGTGTGTGTGTGTGTGTGTGTGTGTGTGTGTGTGTGTGTGTGAGAGAGAGAGAGAGAGAGAGAGAGAGAGATGAAAAATAACATAAAATGTTATCTGTTGACTGAAAGGTATGTTAATACTCATTTTCTATTCACAGATAGCAATATGTCTTCCAAAGCAAGAGACCAAACGTACACAACGAGCTCTCAGCACTTCCTCTCGTGCCTCTTCTGCCAGAAGCCAACCCACAAAAAAGTCTCACACTACAGGAGCATCAAACAGAAAGAATTCAAAACTACAGCAAAGGTTACAGAAAGAAAAATACATTAAAATGAAAAAGGAGCTAAAAGCTAAAGAGGTACTATACTTTACAGCTGTGAATTAGATGCTTGAAGCTAAAGAGGTACTGCCCTGCAGAAAACCTTTGCTTTGTTACCAGATCTCTGTACTTACTTTTCTAGACATCACCATCTAGTTCTGTCATTAAATTAGATGGCATTTGTTTCCCTGTGACATAATTTCACTGCGTGACCAAAAGTAACCAACTGTTCCATTTGGAGATCCTTCAGCTCATAGTAGTAATTGCTGGGTAGCTAATAATATGTACAGAAGATTTTCAGTACTCATTAATGTGTAATACTTAGTTCTGTTGCAAAAAGGGACTGACATTATCTATTAAAAGCCTTGCGTAATGTTATTGACATGAATGGTGTCAGTTCTGTCAGAATCATCCAACAGAACAGACACCATATGTGATGAAGCAGCTGGGACATATATATATGAGTAATTGGGATGAAGGGAATGGAAAGGAAACAGGATGGGAAAGAAATGTGGAAATTTGTTGTAAGATCCTATGGGACTAAACTGCTGAAGTCATCGGTCCCAATGCGAAAGAGATAGCAAGTGGATAGTGACTTCAGCCACACAGGGCAGTGTGGCAATGCAATGGCGAGATTTGAAGATTTGTGCTGGACTGGGACTTGAACCCAGGTGCTCCACAACTCTATAATGGTTGCCTTAATCACCTCAGCCACTTGGACACACTTTCCGTCAGACCCAAATTTTAAACTTCCTGCTCACCACACTGTAATAACTGCTGCCCATTTCCTTTACATTGCTTTCACCCATATTATTCACCTTGTGTAATGTTCATTTATGACAGAAAGTGTTTCAGATGGTAATGTCCACCATGTCTATAGTATTCCATTAGCTACAGATGTCCCATAAGTGGTACTCACATAGCTCATCCAGCTCAAGTAACTCCATTTCCCTACAGGAACTCTGTGCATGTTTCACTGACCATCATTTGATGCAACAGTGGAACATTGTGTCTGTCAGATCTCTCTCTCTCTCTCTCTCTCTCTCTCTCTCTCTCTCTGTGTGTGTGTGTGTGTGTGTGTGTGTGTGTGTGTGTGTGTGTGTGTGTGTGTGTGTATGTGTGTCTTCCACACACAGGCACAATGTATCACTGTCACGTCAAATAATGGTAACTGAAACATGCACAAAGCTCCTGTTATCGTAAGAGGAATGGCCCATATTTAGGGATATGACAGAAACAGCCATTTTAAGCAAAAAAGTCTAGAAAACGTGGACTTTAAAATGCATAGCATAAAGCCTATGAGCAATTTTCAATTTTTCATTTTAACTTCTCTGAAACACATCTCTTCTACTGAACTAGTGGCCCTTAGGGTATGCCTTTTAGAACTCTTGTTTACTAGACATTTTGCCTCAAATGGTTATTCCTCTCATATCCATTGATACGGATCATTTCTCTTGGGACATACTCTATATACACTGCTAAGGCTGTGTTCAGTAGCTTGGGGGGTATAACATGTGCATGCTGAGAGGCTGTAGTGTCAGTGATTCACTTGTCACAGTCATTGGCAATCAGATGGCACACAGGAAACCTATCTGTACACCTTCTGTTTTAACTCTGCTGAGCTTAGAATTGGGCATAATGTATCAGTGGTGTGTCGCTGCTTTCAACATTGCTCCGGGGGAACTGTTCCACTCCTGTAGCTGTGGTTCTGGACATCTGCTTAGTACAGATGCACTTAAAAGATCAGTGCATTGTGTGAGTAGAGGTGGCTGACCAAACATCAACCAGGGACAAAAACTGGGCCTATGTTGGAACTGCTGTGTTATGGGGAACTGACTGCTTGCGGTAGGGCTAAATAAGAATGCGTGTGAATCTGGCCAGGTTACCACTGATACCATGACACTGCCAGCAGTGGCTACTGTGTTGCCATGAAAGAGCCAACTGGAGAGTGTAATATTACTCTGTTATCTTCAGTGACGAGAGTAGCTTCTGTCTGTATGCAAGTGATGGATGTACATGTTTATGGTATGAACGTGGTGAACCATCTATCCCATAGTGTATTCGCCCATGACAAACGGGTCCTATCCCGGGCTTCATGGTGTGGAGGGTCATGAGTTACAATGTGCAGTCACATTTTGTGTTTCTACAGGGTAAAGAACCAGTGCCCATTATATTGCACAGACTGTTTTCCCCAGGTAACTGTCATTTATTCTACAGGAAGGTGACATGCTGTTTTAGTGGGTCAGTGCACCTTCACATACAGCTGCCTCAGTGCAGCATGCTCTTTGTGGTGTACAACAACTGCCAGCAAGATAAGCTGATCTTTTGCCAACTGAACATGTATGAGAAATGATGAAGTGGGAACTTTCTCATCCTCCCAGGCCTGCAAGAATGATTGCCGAATTGCAACAAAAGGTGCAGGACTCTAGGGATACTGTTGGAGGATGCTATTTGCCTGCCCCCTTTATGATTGTTTGCATACATGCCTGCATTGCTGAGGGAGGGGGGGTCAATTGTGTGTGCATTGGGTTGTTTGGGTACCATTTGCTGAGAAATATGTGTTTCATTTGGTCTGAATTTGTTATCATGTAATCATAATCCCGTGATACTGAATTACCTGTCACCACACTTGTTAATACAGTGACCTTGTCCTTGAGTGTGTTACATTTTTATTTTATGGCAGTGTATGCAAATTGTTAAAATTTATTGGAACAAATCTCAGTTTCCTAAATAATTTCCATATTTTCCTGTCTTTTACTTGTTGGCATTTCGTTTCCTCCTACCCATCTTCTGTTTCTGTTTTCAAAATCTCAACTCCCCATGTATTTCTTTGATAACCATTGTAATCTTGTCTCATATAACCACTCTGATAATCACCTCTGTAGTTTTCATATTCCTTTCTTCTCTGATTTACCCCATTAAAACTCTGATTCCACTTTCGTATTGATGATTTCCCAGTCTGAAATTTTGTCAGCTCTTTGTTACCAAAGTCCTGTCTAGTTTTTCTACAGATTTCAAAAGTTAATCTATTGTGTCATCTGGTCTAGTCCAGCATTAATCCCCACTGTAATATTTCAGGCAATCCTTTTAAAACATCAATTTTGGTTAGTTCATCAAAGGATTTTGTTGGAACTGTGTGAACAATATATTTCGTGTGTGACGGCGCAAAGTGCACTGTGTAAAATAGACCTCTTTGGGATTGTCTAACACTCTTTGTGTGCGCTAATTATTCTGTTATGTTCGCTGTAAATTTTTTTGCTCTTGAATGTGCAAATATAGTTATTAGTAAAATGTCCTTTTTTTCTCCTTAATACTTATTCAGCTGCGCAAATTCCAATAGGTTATGGGCCCAGGCTGCATTTGGAAAAAGTATATCAATAAATTGTAGGGAGAAAGTATTGGAAAAGTTCCAATTTACATGAAGTGCGAGTTATCCTTACAAGACGATCGCAATTTCTTTCCGCATTATTTTTTGGTGTTCTTTAGGGCAATAAAAAGCAAGTTACCGTTAAGAATGAGTGCGGCACAAATTCCACAGATTGAAAGACTTATAGGTCGTGAAAACTATGCAACCTGGAAGTTCGCAGTAGAAGCGTATTTACGTTTAGACGACCTATGGGACGTGGTAGATGGGACCATGAAATCCACAGATCAGAATTATTCAAATAAGGATAGGAAAGAAAAATCAAAATTGATATTACTGATTGATTCAGTGAATTATGTTCACGTTGAAAAAGCTGCTGCAGCAAAAGAAGTCTGGGACAATTTACGAAGTGCATTCAAGGATGGTGGTCTTATGAGAAAAGTAGGATTATTACGTGAGTTAATTACCACTCGTCTGGACAAATGTAAGAGTGTAGACAAATACATTAACAAAATAATAACCACGTCGAACCAACTGAGAAACATCAGATTCAAGATTGCTGACGAATGGATAGGAACATTGCTGTTGGCAGGACTGCCCGAAAGGTATGCACCTATGATTATGGGACTCGAAAGCTCGGGTATACCAATCACCTTAGGTGAAAATCCTGCAGGACGTAAAGAGTGCTCCAAGCTGTTGTACATTGGAGAAGGAAGGTGCATCTGCTCTCTACTCAAAAAACAAAAAGAGGAAACCAGTGAGGTGCTATAAAAGTCAGAAGATGGGACACATTGCGTCTCAGTGCAAAGAAAAAGTAAGCCCAATATCAGACACTCAGCAAAAGAGGTATGTTACTGATAGCCCAGAGAGAAGGACCAATAACAAAGGTAAGGCACTCTCATGTTTTTATTCTTTTGGTGGGATGAGTAATCGTGATATGGAATGGATTTTAGACTCAGGAGCATCTGTGCATATTGTTAAAGATAAATCACTTTTTTATGATATCAAAGATAAGACTCATATGGGAATATCTACTGTTGATGGCAACAAGCTCCAGTGTCACCTGGCTGGGAAACTAGATCTACATGTAAGTGTAAATGGTGAATCAGATATGGTTACAGCACACAATGTTCATTATGTGAAAAATGTGGCAACTAATCTGCTGTCTGTAGGGGAAATTGTCAAGAAAGGAAATACAGTCACTTTTGACATGCAGGGTGCAAGAGTAATCAGTGAAAGTGATGAAGTTATAGCTACAGCAAGAAACGAAAGGGGTATTTTTAAATTGGATACCATTGACAGTAAACATAAAAATGTTAGTGATTCAGTATATTCAGCAGAAGAAAATATGGCACCGGAGGCTTGGACATCTAAATAGAAAGAGTATGTGTATAATAGAGGATATGGTGAAGGGAATACAGAATTTTAGTGTGTCCAAGGATCCTTGTGAGACATGTATTAAGGGAAAACAAGCAAGGTTACCCTTCAAGACTAGTAAGAGTAAATCCACAGAAGTCTTACAGTTAATCCACACAGATGTATGTGGCCTGATGGAATGTGAATCCATAGGTGAGAGTAATTATTTTCTTACGTTTATTGATGATTACTCACGATATACTCATGTTTATTTTCTTAGTTCTAAAGACCAAGTGAGAGATATCTTTGAGGAATATTGCAATATGTTTGAAAGGTGGACGGGAAAGAAGATCAAGATCATTAGGTCTGATAATGGGAGAGGATATATGAACCAGAAATTGAAGAAACTTCTGGCAGAAAAGGGAATCAGGCATCAAACTAGCATAAGGTACAGCCCATCTCAAAATGGGGTTGCTGAGAGGGCTAATAGGACCATTGTTGAGAAAGCAAGGAGCATGATGACTGATGCTGAATTATCCAAAGATTTTTGGGCAGAGGCAGTGTCAACAGCTGTATATTTGAACAATAGATCACCTACAAAAGCATTAAAGAATAGAACCCCTTATGAGATATGGATAGGAAAGAAACCTGATCTAAGCAATATGAGGGTTTTTGGGTGTGATGCAATGGCACATATTCCAAAACAGCTAAGAGGAAAATGGGATCCGAAAGCTAAAAAGTATATTTTTGTAGGCTATTGTGAAAATTCAAAGGGATACCGATTAATGGATCTATTGACTAAAAAGATTGTCACAAGTAGAGATGTAATATTCTTTGAAAATAGAAAGGACTCAAAAGAGAGCAAAACCACTAAGTCAACTGCACCTAGTTCAGAAGGTGAAACCTTGTGTGAGGAAATAGAAAGTGAAGAAGAGGAAGACGTCAGCCAAGGACAAATGGATACAATTTATGATGACAATGAGTTAGAGGACGAAAAAAATGAAGAAAACAATGTAAGGCGTTCTTCTCGTGTACCAAAACTGACCCCCCTGCGGGTTCGGGGGTTAGAATAGGCCCGCGGTATTCCTGCCTGTCGTAAGAGGTGACTAAAAGGAGTCTCACATGTTTCGGCCTTATGTGATGGTCCCCTCTCGGGTTTGACCTCCATGTTTCTAAATTATTCCGAAGAGCGAGCCACTTGGGGAAGGGCGCCTTACATGGTGCATTGTATCCATCGTGCAATTAGACCTTTAGCTGTCTTTCTCGTCGTTGCAATGGTGTCCCGCTCATTTTCGATCTCTTGGGCGATTACCACGCTGCACTCTGCAGTGTTTCTTTTAACTGCGACGACGACCTTGGCCATTTTTGCACCTAAGATCCAGCACGGTAGCCAGTCCGTTGTGGTGGGGCCGCCATGTACCCTCTTGGTTGTAGCCCCCTGACAACACAGGGATCGCTCTACTGATGCCTGCACCGTTAACTCCCCACGTATGCCAAGGAGTAGATGCCCATCGCCCTGGGGCATCGGGACTCCCGGCAATGGCCATCCTGCCAGGTGGCCTTTGCTGTGGCTGGGTGGCGCCCGTGGGGAGGGCCCTTGGTCGGAGTAGGTGGCATCAGGGCGGATGACCCGCAATGAAGCGTGGTACATCATCTCTCGCTGGCGGCCAGCCGTCAGCAGTCTCTAAGCGTTCCAAAGCTCACTTTAAGGCTAATGTGTATGACCCCAAATCGTTCCCCTCCCTGGCCACACCATGGGAGGAACGAAAGGCTGTGAATGAGAGCGAAAGATACTCGCCCTGGTATCTCATCTGTACCAGAGCTGACGGGGACTCGTTTGTGTCTGTGAAGCCTCAGTTCTTTGTCGAACATTTAGAGGACAAGTTCGGGGAGGTGGAGGGCTTGTCCAAGATGCGGTCTGGATCGGTGTTGATAAAAACAGCATCCTCTGCCCAGTCACGAGCCTTGCTGGCTTGTACGAAGTTGGGGGATGTGTCTGTTACTATCACCCCACATAACAGCTTAAATATGGTCCAGGGAATTATTTTTCACCGCGATCTCCTTTTATAGTCCGATGACAAGCTGCGCGCCAACTTGGAGCGCCGAGGTGTCCATTTCGTCCGGCACGTCCACCGGGGTCCGAGGGATCGTCAAGTTGCCACCGGTGCCTTCATCTTGGCCTTCGAGGGTGACACGTTACCTGAGAAGGTCAAGGTGATGGTGTACCGTTGTGATGTCAAGCCGTATATCCCTCCCCCAATGCGGTGCTTCAAGTGTTGGAAGTTTGGCCACATGTCTTCACGCTGTGCTTCCGACCTCGTCTGTCGCGATTGCGGTCGACCTTCCCATCCTGATCATCCCTGTGCACCGCCTCCAATCTGTGTGAACTGTGGTGCGCACCATCCGCCTTGCTCGCCAGACTGTCCGATTCTGCAGAAGGAGCGGAAGATCATGGAAATCAAGACTCTCGACCGCCTGACGTACACTGAGGCGAAGCGGAAATATGATCGGCTTCATCCAGTGCGCATGACAGCTTCTTATGCCGCAACTGTCACTCCTTCTACAATTCCATCCACTCCAGTCAGCTCTCAGAGTCGAAGTCCCACACCTGCCCCCTTGATGGTGGGGGGCACTAAACCTCCTGTTGCTCCTGCTCCATCTACTTCAGGAGCAACACCCCCCCAACCATCGGGGACATCAGTCCCCTCCCCCCTTCCCAGCCGGAGAAGCGTAAGACTTCTTCGGCTACTCTCGTAAGGAAGGGGTCCCTTGGGGACCTCCCTTCACACGTTCCGACCGGTTCCAAAGCCGACAGCCACAAGTGGCTCAAACAACCGCCAGTCCCTGGTCGTCGGGACACACGGTCATCGTCTGTCCCTGAGACTGACCCAGTGACGCCCTCCCAGCCTGAACCACCCAAGGCGCAGTGCGAGAAGCAGAAGAAGAAGAAACTCCCCAAGGCTACCGACATTGCGGTGGCACCCATTCCACCGCTTCCTACAAGCTCTGCGTCTGAGGATGAGGTGGAGATTCTGGCGTCCACTGAGGACATGGATCTCGCCAGTCCCTCGGATGCAATAGATAGCTGTTGTCCAGGTGGTGACTCAGTAGCAGCAGGGGCCCCGGAGGCGTAATCTGCCTCCCCAATCCCTTCACGCCTTTCCCATCCATGGCTAATACCATCCTCCAGTGGAACTGCAGCGGTTTCTTCCACCATCTAGCTGAGCTCCGCCAACTTATCAGCCGTCATCCTTTCCTTTGCATTGCTCTGCAGGAAACTTGGTTTCCAGCAATGCGAACCCCCGCCCTCCGTGGCTATCGGGGTTATTTTAAGAACCGGGCAGCTTATGAAAGGCTGTCTGGTGGCGTCTGCATATATGTCCTTAACTCTCTTCACAGCGAGTTTGTACCTCTACAAACAGCTTTAGAGGCTGTCGCTGTTCGGGTGTGGACGCCACAGGCTATTACCGTTTGCAGTATTTACCTTCCACCTGATGGTGCTGTCGCGCAGCATGTCCTGGCTGGTCTGATAGCCCAACTGCCGCCACCTTTTTTGCTGCTGGGCGATTTCAATGCCCACAACCCTCTATGGGGTGGGACTTTCTCCGATGACCGTGGTCGGGCCGTGGAGCATGTGTTGGCTCAGCTCGACCTTAGCCTCTTGAACACTGGTGCTCCCACGCATTTCAGTGTGGCCCATGGCTCATTCTCGGCCATCGATCTCTCTATTTGCAGCCCTGGACTTGTCCCATCCCTCCACTGGAGAGTGCATCCTGACCTGTGTGGTAGTGACCATTTTCCCATCTATTTGTCATTGCCCCAGTGTCATTCTTCTGGGCGCTTGCCCCGCTGGGCTCTCCACAGGGCTGACTGGCCAGCTTTTACTTCCGCTGCAACCATTGAGTCTCCCCCACAGGGTGACATTGACGAGGTGGTGCGTGTTTTAACCACGTCCATCATTTCAGCGGCCGAGGCTGCCATCCCCCGTTCTTCTGGCCACCCTCGGAGGAGGGCTGTACCCTGGTGGTCGCCGGAGGTTGCTGAGGCTATTCGCGACCGTCGGCAGGCTTTCCAGCGTCATAGGCGGCACCCGTCTCTTGAGACCCTCATCACCTTTAAGAGGCTCCGTGCCTTCGCCCGTCGTCTTATTGCACGGCGTAAGCAGGAGTGCTGGGAGAGGTATGTCTCATCCTTGGGCTCCCATGTCTCCCCCTCGCTCGTGTGGTCCCGGATCCGGCAGATTTACGGATACCAGACCCCTATGGGTGTCCCTGGGCTCTCCTTGGACGGCGCTGTCTGCACGGACTCTGCCGCCATTGCTGAACGGCTTGCCGTGCACTTTGCTCAGAGCTCTGCGACTGCATTCTATCCCCCCGCCTTTCGCTCTCTAAAGGAGCGAGCCGAGCAGACGCCGTTCTCATTCCACACGCGTCGTTCTGAAACATACAATGCTCCTTTCAGCAAGAGGGAATTCCTCGCTGCCCTCGCCGATTGCCCTGATACAGCACCAGGCCCAGACTGCATCCACGCGCAGATGCTGAAGCATCTCTCCAGGGACTGCCAGAGACACATTCTCGCGATATTTAATCACATTTGGAGCGAAGGCGTGTTCCCGTCGCAATGGCGAGAGGGTGTTATTGTCCCCATCTTGAAGCCCGGTGCGGACCCACTGGCGGTGGACAGCTATTGTCCCATTACCCTCACCAACGTTTTGTGCAAATTGCTCGAACGTATGGTGGGGCGGCGTTTGTGTTGGGTCCTTGAGTCGCGCGGTCTCCTCGCTCCATCCCAGGGTGGCTTCCGTCGGGGCCGGTCTGCCACGGACAATTTGGTGCGGCTGGAATCTGCAGTCCGTACGGCCTTTGCCCGACGTCAGCATCTCGTTGCTGTATTTTTCGATCTGCGGAAGGCGTATGACACCACATGGCGGCATCACATCCTCGCCACGTTGCATGAGTGGGGTCTTCGTGGTCGGCTCCCGGCTTTTCTTCAAACCTTTTTATTGCGCCGCTCTTTCCGGGTGCAAGTCGGTGCCACCTCTAGTTCATCTTATATACAGGAAAATGGGGTCCCGCAGGGCTCAGTGTTGAGCGTCTCCTTATTTCTAGTGGCCATTCATGGTCTGACTGCAGCAGTGGGGTCGTCGGTGTCTCCTTCTTTGTATGCCGACGACTTCTGCATCTCATTTAGCGCCACGACTACGGGAGTCGCCGACCGCAGGCTGCAAGTCGCCGTTCGCAAGGCAGCATCATGGGCTCTGACTCATGGTTTTCAGTTCTCTGCAGCCAAGACTCGAGTTATGCACTTCTGCAGGCGTTGGACGGTCCACCCTCATCCTGAACTTTACCTCGACGGCCACCTGCTTGAAGTGGTGGACACTTGCCGCTTCCTGGGACTCGTGTTTGATGCCCGGCTCACATGGGTTCCTCATGTTACTCAGCTGAAGCAAAAATGCTGGCGGCACCTCAACGCCCTCCGCTGCCTTAGCCACACATCTTGGGGTGCAGATCGCTGAACGCTGCTGTGATTGTACAGAGCCCTTGTGCAGTCCCGGCTTGATTATGGGTGCCTGGCCTATGGGTCTGCATCACCCTCAGTGTTGAAGTTGTTAGACCCCATACACCACTGTGGGGTTCGGCTTGCAACTGGCGCTTTTCGTACCAGCCCCGTAGATAGTCTACTGGTGGAGGCCGGGGTTCCCCCGCTGCGGATTCGCCGCCATCGACTGCTCGCCAACTATGCTGTCCACGTGCATTGCTCGCCAGACCATCCCAATCGTCGCCTGCTTTTCCCTGCCATGGTCCTCCATCTGCCCGAACGGCGACCTAGGTCTGGGCTTTCCGTAGCTGTCCGTGTCCAGTCCCTGCTGTCAGAACTGGGGTCATTCCCTCTTCTGCCTCCCTTCCAGGTCTGTACACCTACGCCTCCCTGGTGTTTGTCCCGGCCGTCCGTCCGTCTGGATTTGGCACAGGGACCTAAGGACTCGGTTCCACCTGTGGGCCTCCGTCGCCGTTTTCTTGCGCTCCTCGAATCATTTCCGGGCTGTGAGCCTGTCTACACTGATGGTTCCCTGGTTGATGGTCGCACTGCCTACGCTTTTTCTCACGCTGCCCATGTTGAGCAACGCTCCTTGCCGGCTGGCTGCAGTATTTTTACTGCAGAGCTGGTGACCATCTTGCGCGCTCTTGAGCATATGCGTTTCTGCTCAGGTAGGTCCATCGTCATCTGCAGTGACTCCCTGAGCAGCCTTCAGGCCATCGACCGCTGCTATCCCTCTTCTCCTCTGGTGTCCTCTATTCAGGAGTCTGTTTCCGCCATTGCCCGTTCTGGACGTTCGGTGGTCTTGGTTTGGACGCCAGGTCATGTTGGCATCCCGGGGAACGAACGTGTTGACAGGCTGGCCAAAGGGGCGCTCGACGCCCCAGCTTTGGAGATCGGCCTCACGGCTCCCGATCAGCAGCTGGTGTTGCGCCGTAAGGTGCTTGGGATGTGGTCTGCTGAGTGGCGAGGCTTGACAATGCCTAATAAACTGCGGGCTGTCAAGGAGACGACCGATGTGTGGCGCTCCTCCCTGCGGGCTTCTCTCAGGGACTCTGTTATCCTGTGTCGGCTCCGCATCGGCCATACATACCTGACGCACGGCCATCTTTTGCGTCAGGAGGATCCCCCCCTGTGTCAGTGTGGGTCCCGGCTGACGGTCGCCCACATTTTATTGGAGTGTCCCCGACTGCGCACCCTTCGGCAGTCTTTTAATTTCCCGGGCACCTTGCCTTTGATTTTATGCGACGATGCCTCCATGGCTGACAATGTTTTACATTTTATCCGTGCTAGTCCTTTTTATGGATCCATTTAGGGGGGTCCTGCACTTTTCCGTTTCTGTGTCTTTTGTCCTCGCGTCTCTCCATATTTGTTGCTGTTTTGGTGTCTAATCGGATGGTTGACTCTTTCCCTTTTTTGTTGTCGTGGTCAGTCAACCAGTCTCCGGCCATCTTCTTTTCTTCTATTTCTTTCTGTCTGGTGTTCGTCTGTACTCTTCTTTTCGGTAGTGTTCGTTGCCTAATTTGTGTTCTTTAGCACCTGGGGGGGGGGGGGGGGGGGCAGTCTCCTTCCCCTTGGGGTTTTATCTGCTCTGCGACTTTGTCTCGCTTGTTTTTGGAATGGGGGACTGATGACCTTAGCTGTTTAGTCCCCCTTAAACATCCCAACAACCACCACCACCACCAAAACCGAAGGAATATCTGGATTTTTAGATGTATACAGCACAGTCTTTTAATGATGGGCCAAGAACAGCGGAAGAAGCAATGAGTAGCCCAAACTCTCAAGAATGGAAAGAAGCGATGAAGGGAGAATTAGAATCTTTACATCAGAATGAAACCTTTGAATGGGTAGATATGCCAGGAGATAAGAAACCACTGCAGGCAAGATGGGTATTCAATTTGAAGAACCCTGAAAGCTCATCACCAAAATACAAAGCAAGACTTGTGGTTAAAGGATATTCACAAAAACAAGGGGTAGATTACGAAGAAACTTTTTCACCTGTAGTCAAGTATGCATCATTGAGATATCTTTTAGCCTTGGCAGTAAAATGAAATTTAATAATTCATCATATGGATGTTAAAACGGCATATTTAAATGCGAAATTGGAGGAGGAGATATGTCATTCCACCAAGGGAAGCCATAAAAACCAGATCAGAAAGTAAAAAGATTTGGCGTTTGAGAAAAAGTATTTATGGACTTAAACAAAGTGGACGTTGCTGGAATCGATGTCTACATGAAACTCTAATAAATATGAATATGAAGCAATCCAAGGCAGATCCCAGCATTTACTATAAGGGGAGAAAAGAAGAAATAATAATAATGGCCATATGTGTGGACGATTTCTTTATCCTGACTGGAAGTGAAGGCCAAATGAGAATTTTCAAGAAACAGCTGCAAATCAAGTTTAAGGTGCATGATTTGGGAGAAGTCAAACGTTATTTAGGTATGCAGATTACTAAGGATGAAGAAAGACAAGAATTGAGCATAAGTCAATCATCATACATGGAAAAAATATTATAGAAATTTGGCATGAGTGGTTGCAAACCCATAAGTACTCCAATGGAAGTAGGAGTGAAGTTAAGTGTAAATGAGACTGATGTGGAATGTGACAAGAATGTTTCTTATTTAGAAGCAGTAGGGAGTCTGTTATATTTGTATCAAACGTCATGACCCGACATTGCTTTTGCCACCAATGCAGTGAGCAGATATTGCAGAGACCCAAAGGAAAAGCACTGGAAAGCTGTAAAGAGGATATTCTGATACCTAAGGGGAACCTCAAACTATGAGTTAAAATACCATAGAGATGGTAACGCAAAACTAGAGGGGAGTGAGTTGGGAGACAGATACTCCACCACTGGCTGCTGTTTTAAATTAATGGGGGGCCTCACATCATGGTTCTGTCAAAAGAAAAAAACTGTTGCATTGAGCACCGTAGAGGCCGAGTATATGGCACTATCTTATACCACACAGGAAGCATTATGGCTATGAACATTAATAAGTGAAATAGAACCCAATTTAATTGAGGAATCTACAACCATCTTCTGTGACAATAAGGGAGCCATAAACCTAGCTAAAAATGATGTTACTAGTGCTAGGACAAAGCATATTGATATACGGCACCATTTCATTCGGGACCACATAGAGCGACAGAACACTGCCGTGGACTATCTGTGCACAGAAGACATGTTAGCTGACCTTCTGACCAAACCCTTGGAAAGGGAGAAGTTTGAGAAGATTGTGAGACTATTTGGTTTATCTTGTGGAAGCAGCACACAAAATATAAGTTCAAGGAGGGGTGTTGGAATTGTGTGAACAATATATTTCGTGTGTGATGGCGCAAAGTGCACAGTGTAAAATAGACCTCTTTGGCATTGTCTAACACTCTTTGTGTGCGCTAATTATTCTGTTGTGTTTGCTGTAAATTTTTTTGTTCTTGAATGTGCAAATATAGTTAGTAAAATGTCCTTTTTTTCTCCTTAATACTTATTCATCTGCGCAAATTCCAATAGATTTGTGCTAACGTATTGCTCATTGTAACGAATTTTTACAAAATTCCTTCATAGTACCATTCAATTCCATATAATTCGGCCATGTGGGAACCAACTTGTGGCTTGTTCTGACTCTGATCAAAATTTATGTAGAACATTTTTATCGTATTCAAAAAATGTCATTTGTTGATTTAATTGTAGATTTGCCAAGGACAATGCTTCCCTTCAAGAACTTCTTAACAAATTTAATGTTTAATTAGTCTGTCATGCCTGCTAATAGTTGTTTGCAATGTTGGATAAAATCTACAGGATGCGAATTGCCATCACTTAGAAAAATTTTTGCTTGGACGTTAGTTCTCATAGCAGCATGATTAGTAAATAAGTTTCTTGTTACTACACTTTACTGAATCTCTACTAATTTCTTCTCTATGTTAGCTAGGTCACCTACCACAGAACCATTATTATTCTAAACACAAACACTATTCATAAAGTTATTTCCAACTTCATTTGATTTTGGGAAACCAATTAAGTTATTTCCCCATTTGTATTATTGGTAAGTGACAACATTTTACTTTCCAAAACCCCATTCACATTACACAATTCTGCCTTAGTCTCATCGTGTTCATCTTTTATCACATTTCTAAGTTCATCAAAGTTCCTTTCACTCTCCCTTGTTTCTTCAGCAAAAATCATCTTCCAAACTAGTTATTTTGTCTTCAACTATGTCAAGTCTGGAACCCACACCCCTTAAGTCAGTGTCAACATAAGCTTTTAGGTTTTTTACTATTAATCTGCAGTTTGCATTCATTCTTTGACAGTAAATCACTGTTTTCTGTTCTAAACTCTCATTTTTTTGCTTGATGTTCTGTAACTGATCTCAAATTATTGTTACCACTTGAGTCAAATATAGAGACTCATTTTCTTTCAGCACCTTATTCACACCCTTATCTATCTCTAATGAAATCCTCATTTGCCTTCTTGTTGATTACTTTTATTTTCAGTTACCGTGCTGAAATATCCATTGACAGTTTTAGTCAAAATGAAAATCAAAAAACACATAAATGTTACTTATCTTCATTTTTTATTAGGAATCCACCTTGTCAATAGTCCAGAGTTACCTCTTTTTGTGTGCCATTTTTTTCATCCTCTTCAAACTTTTATAGTCACAACAACTACTGTAACAGTGTTATTTCATGCATTTTTCTGAACAACACAAACAGCATTACTGTTTCAATCTTTTCAGTTTTACATTCCAGTCAGAGACCCAAATTGTAACCTTCTGTCCCAAGTTAGCTATGTAAAATATTAATGCTTCATTCTTTGAAATCTCCAAATATAACTTAATATTGTTAAATAGAAGATGCAGTATGAATAATTATAAGTGCATACACAATACTATTGCAAAATATACTTACAAACTCTAATGAAGCTCGTGTTTTTGGTGGCTTCATCATCTTTGTGGGAAAGATTGTCATATATACAATAGAAACACTGCTTTGAACATTTCTTGTTCTCATTTATTCTCTTCCAACATCACTTTTTTGAAAACATTATCTTTACAAAACTCATAATATCTCAACATTTAATCTGCATGAGAAAAAAGTTTTACTAAAATAACTCTTTGTTGCACTTGTGGTCTGTTTATATATTAGTACTTGGTGTCAAAATGTTCTTGGAAAATATAGTTTCTTAATTACAGTAACTTTATAATAAAAATATAAATTTTAACAAAAGTATATATTTTCATCAACACAAATTTTAATAATAACAGATTTTGATAAGAATAACATTTTGATATTAGAAATTTCTAGAACATGGAAATTTTCGGTACTGGTAAGTTTTCAGACAAAATGAAATGTTTGCTTAAAAGAACATAATGAGAGCTTTTCAAACAAGGTATAATAGTCTTAATTTAAATAATTTTGAATTAAGTAGAAATTTTTTGTAACTCCCTTCTTGTTTCTAATTTAAAGTTGATAATATTTCTTTAAATAAAATGATTTCAACAAAATTATTTATATAGTTGGAATCAGGAGATTGGAAAGCAAGTACTGAATTATAAAATTTAATTAGAAATAGTTTAAATAAAACTATCTCAATTTTGCAACTGTGCCTATCCATTTTTACATATTTAATAAACTGTATAAAAGAAAAATCAAGTGTTATTCATATGGCAAACCTTATTTGGAAAATGTCACACATAATGATAATGCGTGACAGTAACCCAAAGTAAAATCAATAAATATTGCATCTAGTTGACTGTCATGATTCAAACCTTTCAGGAGATCTTGTGAGGAAAGTGTGAATTAGGATTTGTATGATAAATGTTTTTGAAATTAATGCTGGTTGGCATGAAGGAGGTCATTCTATTCAAGATACCTTGTTGCTTACAATCTACAACACTGCTTGTGAATCCATCATACTAGTCTTGATATGATGTATAACAGGTGCATAGTGGATCAATTATAGCGGGTTTTGTTGCAACAAGGGATCAAAATAAAGATTTAGAAAATTCTCACCTATTGGATGAATATTTTAATTTATTCATTGTATCTTTTGATAGACACTGATGAGCCAAAGCATCATGACCACTGTCCACAATGTCACTGAATGCTATCTGGTCGTGTTATGGTCATATGGCATGAGAAGGAAAGTGTATAAATAGAATAGATATGATTGGGGAATCATCCTAGCAATGGCAGAGGCAGCAAGTTGGGAAATCCACTGACATAACTGACTTTGACATTGTGAGATTGCTATGGCTTGGCACTTGTGAACAAGCATCTCAGAAAAGGCAAAGCTGATTGGCTGTTCATGTAATACTGTTATGAGCATTTATGCTAGTTGATTGAAGGAATATGAAATCATGAGTGGGTGACGAGGTGGGTAATGTGTTGGACATTCATGACTAATCATAGAACGTGGATGTCAGAGGCTTGCCTGCTCTGTAAAGCAGGAAAGACAGTGATGTGTGGTACATATGATGACAGAGTACAAGGCTGGTTCAGGCACACTGTTCATTGCACATTGCTGATCATGGACCTCTGCAGTAGCCCATTCAATATGACGAGTGTGCTAGCATGCTTCTCCAATCCCTAACCAGCAACAGAGGGCATACCAGCATGCTTCACCTCCCCTCCTCAATGACTGAGAAGATGCCTGTGCTTGTGCTGACCCTGAGGGGGTTTTGACCTGCATTGTGGGTTTGCACATTCACTTTTCATTGAAAATATGTTGTCCAATTGAAATGTACAAATTTCTGAATTAAAAATTGCCATTGAGGCAGTTTATGATAATACTGAAAACAGGTTGTTATGCATAACACTGGCATATCTGTGCAGATAGTACAGTAATAGGAAGTTTCCTACATTTTCTTATTGTCTAGACAAACTCAACATCTCTTTATAGTTTTTCTACTTGTTCCTTCAGCCTTCCCAAATTCCGTGGGGAAATGATCAGGGAGTCCTTTGACCCCAGTTCCTTTTAAAGGTCAACTCGCTGTTGGTGTCTGTGTAATATGGAGAAGTAGGTATTTTATTACTGAATTACAAAAGTCTTAAAGGCCTTCATTTTTCTTTTTTTTCCCATGTTTCTTGTACAATATATACACATTATATGAGCATAAATGGAGAAAATATATTCTGAGTTTTTACATGCATTTAAGACTCTTTCTTTCAACTGGGTTAAAATAAATATAAATGTCGTTTGACTAGGGCCTCCCTTTGGGACGACTATTTGCCAGGTGCAAGTCTTTCGATTTGACACCACTTCGGCAACTTGCACATTGATGGGGATGAAATGATGATGATTGGGACAACACAACACCCAGTCCATGAGTGGAGAAAATCTCCGACCCAGCTGGGAATTGAACCCGGGCCCTTAGGACTGACATTCTGTCGCACTGACCACTCAGCTACCGGGGGCGGACAACTGGGTTATATTCCATCATTTGATCAAAATGATTGCCAAACTACCCATTGATTTGTCATACTTCAGAACCATTTTAAATTTCTATATTAAAGTGCTTCAATGAGTCGTAGTATCAACCATTTTCCCAGAAAACTCTGAACCAATCATCAACACTTCTCTTTTTTTATTTGAGTGCACAAATTATAAACATCTACTACTACCCTTCTAATGGGTTACATCTTCAGTTTTTCCTGAGGGTTCCTGTAACATATGTGCTCCTCAGAAGAAGTTCTTGGATGAAGCTGTTACTATTATAGAAATTATGCCTAATAATGAATGCCGAATCCCCCAATTTCCCTCCATTAATTTATGGACAATTGAACTATACTGTCCTCTTCCACAAACCTCTTGATCAAAGGAACCCATATGTACGATAATCCTCAGGACTAACCCAGATGACTCATTCAACATACAAAGTTTGATTCCATAAGTGTGAGCCTCATTTTTTATATAGTTTCAGAACATGAGTCTACCTCTCCACAGAGACATGGATTCATCAATTGTGAAGTTTTTGTTTGGTAATATAAATGTCCCATGAAAAATGTCTAACAAGGGTCGAAATTTGTAAGTCTGTCAGCAGATATAGGTTCATTGTCTTCTGGATTTCTTGCAAAATGGGAAGCTTACAAGATCCCAAAACATCTATGCATGCCCATAACTCAACAAAAGGATGGTAATCCAAAAAATGTAGGGTCATTGCTCCATTCTGTTCAGTGGAATGGTTCCCATGGTGGTAAAGCAAATCAAGAAACATCCTGAATTCTTCTATCTCCAGAGACTTCCATTTTTTTGCCAATGGTTTAGGATGTGTGGCCATTCTGCCTAAATACTGGACCTTAAGATTTGTTTGTGCCACATTATGGTCAAGGAGTTCATAGGTTAATAAGAGGTCCAGGAACTAAACAAAAAAAAAATCAACATACTTGAAAGACCAATCAAAAATTCAGACTTGTTTATTTGAGATAAATCATTTTGCTAAAGTCTCCAAAGTCAGATCAAAAGTAAGGAGGCCTAAGCAAGTGTTTGTTTTTCAGCCATACTTACAAAACAAATTAATATTGATGAAATAAAAAGCCTACAATAAAAGTCACCAATAAGAGTAGAGCACAAATAGGAAAAGAACAATTAGGAACCAATTTTGTGACAGTTACATTATTATTTGTTTGTCCATAAGAGTATTTGGTTCAGTCTGATCATAAACTGTCAGTCAGAGTAAAAAAATAAAAAATAAAAAAGGGGTAAGAATAATGTTTGAAAATTGCTCATTCACAAATCTTGTTGTTGCAGGAAGCATCGAAGACATAGAGGGATCAGTGGAAGTGTGCTGCGTGATTGATGACATAGAAGGTGTCAAATCTGACTGGAAAATAAGTTTATTTAGTAGGATGGGAAAATATTCATGGAAAATGTTACTGCCAGATGTTAAATGGATCAGAGTAACATATATGTTTAGACATGGAACTACTGAAAAAGTTACTTGTTCCAATATCATACTATAATATGTGCTTGTATCTCTATTAGCTACCAAAACAGAATGATTTATTTAAGGATTCAACATAACAATCAAATCAAAATGCATAAAAATGTGCCCTTCTTACCTTGAGATTGCAGAATTACTGCTGGCGAATTGCAATAAATATTGGAAAATGAAGATGTGCTCATGGTTCTTTAAGCCTTTCAGAATCACCGACATATCACATGGCCTTTAGCAGGGGACTGGCTTGGAGCAAGGTAAATGTATAAGTAAAGGCCACAAACAGGTTGGCGTGCTCTAAGTCATTGCAAAGGGATATGAGGAAGTGCACCAGTATGCCCTCTGTTGCTGTGTTGAGAGTAGAGTAGTGAGCAGTCATGCTCCTCATTGAATGGGAGAACGCTGTTCAGTACACATTGTTGATTGTGGGCCTCTGCAGTTGACTTTCCCTATTTTTTTTCATGTAGACTTGACAGAAACCCCAATTACAGTTGAAGTAGGCACGAGATCATCAAGATTATGCTGGGAATCACTGGAAACATTTTGCCTTGTTGATTGAATCACATTTCTTGTTACACAACATTGATGATCATATCTGGATACGCTAGCATCTAGGAAAATGGTTGCTTAAATCATGCTCCATGCCACAGATGTTGACCAGTGGGAGCAATATTACACAATGGGGGGACATCTGCCTTGACTTCCAAGGGACCTGCAGTTGTAATAGAAGTCACCATGACAGCTGTGGACTACATTAACGTTATTGCAAACAACATGCATCCCCTCATAGTTGATGTTTTCTCCAATGGTGATGCCATTTTCCGATAGCATCCCTCCATGTCTCATCACACATACCAGAAATATTATTTTCTAGAAGTCCACATAGTTTTCAAATATATTCATTGATGTAGTGAGAATCTTGTTGCTGCTTCTCACTTGAGCATCATCCTCCATTGAGATTTTTTAAAGATCCTCTATTATTGTGCTTGTACATCCTGTATACCCGTTTTGAGTACTTCAGAAATTCTCCCCTAGATCACTGAACTTTCTTTCTACTCATCACATTTATTTAATTGGTGATTCATTCTTGGTTTCACAGTCTTCTTCTGTGTGCCCAGTTTCAGTTGCTTGTCACTTTACCTGACCTGATGACTCATCAATGACTTGCCTATTTCAACAATGCCTCAAAACCGTTAGTTGTCAGTCTGTTTTCCACAGGTCTGAAGTACGTTGTTGATTTCCTCATATTCAAAACCTTGTTGTTACTTCCTGTTCATTAACTATCATTGTATTTTTATTGTACTAGTCTTACTGTCTTTCTTTTTGCATTCTTTACTTTGAATGATTACTATTTGGTCCCATTACTTCCTAAACCAAAAACTTTATTTGAAGTGGAACAATATTTTTTTATCTGCATCTTGCGTTAGTTGTACCAGCACCTCTATTTTTAGGAGGTGCTAATTGTACACAAATATTAACAGTGAAAGAAATCATTTAATCATGTCACCAAGTTGTAAGCTCATAGCTAGCTGAAGCAAGTTGTGTGCAGAACTGTTTGTGACTGTGATATGGCATACTGATTTACATTTAATTAACACTGGGTCAAAAAATATATTGATTCATTCATCACATCTGTTGAAATAAATATTTTGGTGAGTGCTTGTCTTTCTTACTTTATTACCTTACTCTTCATTAGCCATAATTTTTATTAAATGTAACCCTCTGTATGTTACCAGGATAATAGCGCATTAAAGTGCCCAGCAGCCAAATTGAAACTTGGCAGACAGCCTTGTTGCCTCCATGTCAACAATATTTCTTGCAGTATGCCTGTATTGCCATTACATAACTGTATTTAAAAATGTGCATTACTACATTACAGAAACTGCATCTAAACCACAACTATGTAGCCATCTATAAAGGAGACTGTGTATGTAACACTTGTACAACCTGTTTGTGAATACTGCTCAAGTGTTTGGTATCCCCGGTTTGGAATCCCCACAGAATCTTATTAAAGGAGGTAATCAAAGCAATTCAGAGACTGCAGAAAGATCCGACTGCCACCAACAAGCATTTTACATAAGAACTTGAGGACAAGATAATCAAAATCAGGACTCATACAGAAGCATGTAGATAGTTATTTTTCCCACACTCTATGTGCAAGTGGAACAGGAAGGGGAATGACTAGCAGTGGTGAAAGGTATCCTCTGTCATGCCCTGCTGTATACAACTTGTGACCTATGTATGTAAGTGTAGATGTATTTCACAAGCTGTGACACTGCCCTGATTCAAATGCAAACCAACTGCAGAGCACACAAGGACCTTTAGGTTAGAAATGACAAAATGTATTTAATTATTAAAGAGATTAATTAGAGGAATTGATGTGAATTCTTTAGTAGCAAAACCACTCCATGAAGTCCACAATTTTATGGGATTCAAGCAGGAGTATTTCATGTTAAGATATGAGTTGGTCAATCCTTTCTGCAACGCAAGAGACATTCTTCTGGCCAACATAAAACATTTTACTGGGTTTGCTGTCATTGCCAATCAGGATGCAGCATTTCACTGACACTGAGCAATCACTAAACTGAGAATTGGACCTTTTATATTGATGAGGAACCTTACAGTGCCCTTCTTCCTATGAGTACCAGGAGCCAGAATTGCCTGCAGCTCATAACAAACCATATCGTCACAGAATCCATTATCAGATTATTCACCTTATTTACGCGTTTTCATGGCATTTTTACAATTTTATACTGCAAAAGCACTCTCAAACCAGAAATTCTGCTTTAATTACAACAGAAACTATATGAGACTCACAGTCACAGCAACAGTATTTATGTTTAAGGCTTACAAACAACTTAAGAGCATTTGTGTTTTCTTATGGGACAGGTGCACCAACTCCAAAAACAAAATTTCCCACAAACTGAACGTGGTGACTATAAAAATGAAATGTCACTTTATCTCCAAAGCAAGAGCTGATCTATAATTTTTATGGTGATTTTTTAATTCTCAGTTGGAAATACATAAGAATTAACTATTTTGGAGCCCAAAACATTTTCGTAGCTGGCCAGTGTTATCACCAAGAAGTTGCTTTATAATATTTCATTTTATTCTTGCTTACAGATCTGTCAATTCATATTCTACATCTACATCTACATTTATACTCCACAAGCCACCCAACGGTGTGTGGCAGAGGGCACTTTATGTGCCACTGTTATTACCCCCCTTTCCTGTTCCAGTCATGTATGGTTCGCAGGAAGAATGACTGCCAGAAAGCCTCCGTGTGTGCTCGAATCTCTCTAGTTTTACAGTCGTGATCTCCTTGGGAGGTATAAGTAGGGTGAAGCAATATATTCGATACCTCATCCAGAAACGCACCCTCTCAAAACCTGGACAGCAAGCTACACAACGATGCAGAGCGCCTCTCTTGCAGAGTCTGCCACTTGAGATTGCTAAACCACTCCGTAATGCTATCATGCTTACCAAATAACCCTGTGACAAAACACGCCACTCTTCTTTGGATCTTCTCTATCTTCTCTGTCAATGCGACATGGTACGGATCCCACACTGATGAGCAACACTCAAGTATAAGTTGAACAAGTGTTTTGTAACCCACCTCCTTTGTTGATGGACTACATTTTCTAAGGACTCTCCCAATGAATCTCAACCTGGCACCCACCTTACCAACAATTAATTTTATATGATCATTCCACTTCAAATCATTCTGTGTGCATACTCCCAGATATTTTACAGAAGTAACTGCTACCAGTGGTTGTTCCACTATCATATAATCATACAATAAAGGATCCTTCTTTCTATGTATTCACTATACATTACATTTGTCTATGTTAAGGGTCAGTTGCCACTCCCTGCACCAAGTGCCTATCCACTGCAGATCTTCCTGCATTTTGCTGCAATTTTCTAATGCTGCAACTTCTCTGTATACTACAGCATCATCTGCGGAAAGCCACATGGGGCTTCTGACACTATCTACTAGGTCATTTATATATATTGTGAAAAGCAATGGTCCCATAACACTCACCTGTGGCACGCCAGAGGTTACTTTAATGTCTGTAGATGCCTCTCCATTGAGAACAACATGCTGTGTTCTGTTTGCTAAAAGCTCTTCAATCTAGCCACACAGCTGGTCTGATATTCCGTAGGCTCTTACTTTGTTTATCAGGCGACAGTGCGGAACTGTATCGAACACCTTCCGGAGGTCAAGGAAAATGTCGTCTACCTGGGAGCCTATATCTAATATTTTCTGGGTCTTATGAACAAATAAAGTGAGTTGGGTCTCACACAATCGCTGTTTCTGGAATCCATGTTGATTCCTACAGAGTAGATTCTGGGTTTCCAGAAATGACATGATACATGAGCAAAAAACATGTTCCAAAATTGTACAACAGATCGCTGTCAGAGATATAGGTCTATAGTTTTGCACATCTGCTCGATGACCCTTCTTGAAAACTGGAATTACCTGTGCTCTTTTCCAATCATTTGGAACCTTCTGTTTCTCTAGAGACTTGCAGTACACGGCTGTTAGAAAGGGGAGAAGTTCTTTCACATACTCTGTGTAGAATTGAATTGGTACCCCATCAGGTCCAGTTGACTTTCCTCTGTTGAGTGATTTCAGTTGCTTTTCTATTCCTTGGACACTTATTTCGATGTCAGCCATTGTTTCATTTGTGTGAGGATTTAGAGAAGGAACTGCAGTGCAATCTTCTTCTGTGAAACAGCTTTGGAAAAAAGTGTTTAGTATTTCAGCTTTACATGAGTCATCCTCTGTTTCAATGCCATTATCATCCCAGAGTGTCTGGATATGCTGTTTCGATCCACTTTCTGATTTAACGTAAGACCAGAACTTCCTAGGATTTTCTGTCAAGTCGGTACATAGAATTTTACTTTCGAAATCACTGAACGCTTCATGCATAGCCCTCCTTATGCTAACTTTGACATCATTTAGCTTCTGTTTGTCTGAGAGGTTTTGGTTTGCATTTAAATTTGCAGTGAAGCTCTCTTTGCTTTTGCAGTAGTTTCCTAACTTTGTTGTTGAACCACGGTGGGTTTTCCGTCCCTCACAGTTTTACTCGGCACGTACCTGTCTAAAACGCATTTTACGATTGCCTTGAACTTTTTCCATAAACACTCAACATTGTCAGTGTTGGAAAAGAAATTTTCGTTTTGATCTGTTAGGTATTCTGAAATGTACCTCCTATTACTCTTGCTAAACAAATAAAACTTCCTCCCTTTTTTATATTCCTATTTACCTCCATATTCAGGGATGCTGCAAAGGCCTTATGATCACTGATTCCCTGTTCTGTGCTTACAGAGTCGAAAAGTTCTGGTCCGTTTGTTATCAGTGGGTCCAAGATGTTATCTCCGTGAGTTGGTTCTCTGTTTAATTGCTTGAGGTAATTTTCGGATAGTGCACTCAGTATAATGTCACTCAATGCTCTGTCCCTACCACCCATCCTAAACATCTGAGTGCCCCAGTCTATATCTGGTAACACTAACACCAAGTCTGCCTATAAATTACATTAACTTGTGTATGATAGAGGTCCTTCTTTTGTAAGTAAGCCAATGAAATAAGAATATGTAAAGATAATAAAATACTGGCTTTGCATTTAATTTTTGTTGGTGAGTTAACTTTTATCACATGAGGTGCATAAACAATTTATATATTTTAAGATTCTTTTGGTTGTAGTCGAGACCAAATCTGCTTTATCTAACTTGGATCTAAAATATTGCAAATACTGACACTGTAATAAAATAAATTCTTTGTCATGGCAGCTATTATTAAATGAAATGCTTTAAACTGCTTTATGGCTGCTGCTGTGGAAAAAGACATGAAATATTTAGTAATATTTGAAATTGCCATGTAATTGTGGCTGTTTGTTGCATGCCAGTGATTTTCTGTTTCCTGGTGGTAAGGTAACTATAAATTGCTGGAAACTGTTTAAATGTTCAAAACATTGACATAAGGGATTGGAAGGTTACTTTCAATAATAACAAGGCTAACATTTCATACATGCATTAACGATTACAACATACGCCTACTCGATGTAAATGACTTTCTCCAGCAACAGCGAAAACAAAAGTAATACAGATAGAAAACATAGCAGCTGTTGCAACAACTTTTTTTTTATAGAACAAGAAAAGACATTATTATCTGTAATTGCAGTTGTCAGGGATGCTACCTATATCATTCAGACTATGTCTTTGATGAAAAATAATTACTATATACTTCAGACATTTCAGTGATAAGTTACAAAAATCATGCAATTTTTAATGTCCAAATCTGGAGATATTATATTTTGCACTGTGGAACACCAGGAGCACACCTGTTAACTGTTTGTGAGTGGCACTCATCTTAAGCTTTCAGTGTCACTTTATTACACAAATGATATGAGTTCTTGTTTTCACAAGTTTGAAAATTCACATACATTACAATCTTCGTACACACCTTTTGAACGTATTTGAGATGACAATATCTTTGAATCTCAATTTGATTTCATTGGTGTTACGTAGTCACAATGATTAAAAACTTTATATATTTCTACATAGTTATTTGTTTAAGTATAGTCTGCAGATTACTATATGCTGGGGACTAATTTTCTTAGGATCCTCCTCCATTTGGATGTAGGCCGACAGAAAACCCCAAAAAACCCGGGCGGAGCAGACAGACTATACCATTCACTCATTTCTTTCATTTTATGCTTTTGTTTGCCACGTGTCAATGCGAAATTAAAACAGTTTTACAGAAACAGTATTAAAATACTACAATGAATAATGCAAAAAATATCATCTCTTACATCACATGAGATTACATGGTGCATGACAAAAGTTATTCAGTTTACAACGTTAAGATTTAATTCTTCTTGATTTAGTTTTGTGTTGGCAGTTTATTCAAACCTTATTACTGTGGGCACAAATGTGATCACTATATTTTCAAATTAAAGGTTTTTTGTTACTTGTTTCCAAAAGTTCTTATATGGTGAAAGTCTCCAGTTTTCTCCATGAGCTTCTGCACAGTGATGTATTTAATTATTTGCTTGAGTGCTGCTGTCTTGATGCATAACTGTAGTCATAGTACAGTGTCATAACTCTACACTGACTGGAGTGGCGGTGTGTCAGCTGGAATCTGATGTCATCAGTGACATCAACACCCAGCCAGAACATGCATTCAGGTATTGAAGTCCGAATCTGCAGACATGCTACTGCTGGTCTGGAATGTCACTGGTCAGAGGTGCGTAGACCCATGCCGCCCTCCACTCCGATGCTCAGTGTGACAGATCAATTCAGCATGAAAGGGTTCCTGAAAAAAAATGTGAACATGGTATAGAATTCTGCCGACAAGCGGCACGTGGAGTGGCCGCTTGGTTAGAGGTGCTATGTCATGGATTGCATGGCCACTCCTGCCGGAGTTTCAAGTCCTCCCTCGAGCATGGGTGTATGTGCTGTTCTTAGCGTAAGTTAGTTTAAGTAGTGTGTAAGTCTAGGCACTGATGACCTCAGCAGTTTGTCCCTTAGGAATTCACACACATTTAAACATTCTGGTTACAAGCAGATGTTATTTTTCTGCAGGGTAGAATTTGATTAATACACTATTTATTGTTCTGTACAGATCCAGTTCCTGTCACTGTCTCTTACACAACACTCACATGAGCATTTAGTGTCTTCATTTTCCAAAGCACGATTGCTTTAATTTGTATGATGTAAGTCAGTTCATAAATGGTTCACAAATAGTTTGTAAAACAGTTATTAATTTGTTAGGTTTGTGAAATTATGAAGCATGTCACTACAAAGGCACTTAACAAGCGTTCCTCTACATAGATAGTTTGCATCCCACACATTGTTCCACAAACATTTTCACTCACACCTGCTCACCATTTATTTCAGCTAGAGTCCGCAGCGAAGCAGAAATTTACATTGTTGATGTGCTTTAACTCGTATCCTTTCCAAACACATTGACATTAATGTTTTGGTTCTACATTCATACACCATCTTAACATCTCACATTTTTGCATGCATACTGATGTCTGGACACAGTTTGTACATAGTATGGATAGCATTCAGTAGTACACTCTCTCATCACTTACCACAGTTAATTTACAGTCACTGTTACCACAAATGCTTGCTTCTTAATTACTTTCACCAACATTCTTCATTCTAAAGTTCATGTCAGCTTAGCATGTTTGGTTGCAATAACTTTGCAACATTATGTTCTTTATGTGCCACAGTTCACATTTTATAGTACACCTTGTGTGTGAACACCCAGGTACATATTTATTTGTATTTCCTTGTTATTACTTTTAGCACCTCATGTCATGGTTTTGTGATCAATTGGTCATTAAGACTGGGAACAAATTCATTATATATACATCAAATTCTTGGGCCTTTTATGTACAGGTACAATAATCTTCTTAATGGCTCTGGCATCCAACACCAACCTAACTTTTCCTCCTGACTTCGCCACAGCAACTAATGGATTGCTGTATGGCAATATAGATTGCCATATTATACTCCATTGTATCATTTTTCTTATTTCGTTGTTAACAGCATCTTTTTTCATCCACAGGACCGAGTAAGTTGCGTGATAAAATGTTTTGTGGGACGCCACCTCAATTTTGTACACATAATCTTTAATTGTACCGGGTTTCTCTGAAAAATCATCTGAATAACAATTTGATAGCTGAGTCAATTGCTTTTGTTGTTCCAAATTCAAATAATCTGATTCCTCCACCTTGGAGTTAATCAAATTTATCCTACCAAGAGCGTCATCTTCCATGGGGTCCAAGTAATAAAATTCCTGGCCTGTAAGTCACTGCTAATCTGTAATATTGACAACCCCCTGTGCTTTACTTGGATACTCTGACAGTTTTTGCCATGTATCTCCTTGGTTCACATGAAATCCAGAACAACTCTCCTACCTTTGTTCATTGTGCTGAATTCTCCATTTGAGAGGTCAATATCTGCCTTTCTCTCAGGTAAGAAGCAGGCCACCATAATACCTTAACCACAAGAAAAGAACATTTCATGGCTTCTTCTCGTATGAAAATATCTACTTGCACCTGGTACTTAATAGCTTGTGCCTGTGCACCAATGGCTCCAGTCACTTTACAGCTCTGCACTGGATGTGTGGGCAATTTTTATGCATTGCTTATGGCTTTAAACAAAGCATAGCTCAGGACGCTACCTGTTGCTTCTGTGTCCATGGGTGTGCTACCTACATGTGCTTTGACTATTACTTGCACTATCTCAGCTCTGGTGCTCTTGCACCTATGTGATTCCATTAGTAGATAGTATCATTGTACCTCAGCATTTGTATATTCACATTATTGGCAAGAGGTGTGCCCCTCTCTGCCCGTTGACCAACAATGGGGAGCTTATTGTGGTCTATTCTAGTTTGTCATCTGTGACGGGTCCTAACAGCCTACATTTGTCACTCTGACAACTCTTACGATATGCAGGATTATTATCCTGTGGTGGTGGTGGTGATGATGACGATCCTATGCTCTGGATCCAGTGTACTGGATAATTACTGTTATTGTTGTTATTAATATCCCCAGATTTGCTTTATTTGTCCTACACTGGTTACTGTTGTTGTTGTTGTTGTTATAACCTGGGATAAATCTGTCATTATAGTGACATTTTATGTTAAACTGCACATGACTATTTCTGTTTTGCCATCCAAAATTACTTTGTTGTAGCTCATGCTTCCTCCCATTACCATTTCCTTGGTTGGAATGAGCATTTCAGTCTTCATGTTTGCACGGAGGTGATTCACCTACATCTACATCTACATTTATACTCCGCAAGCCGCCCAACGGTGTGTGGCGGAGGGCACTTTACGTGCCACTGTCATTACCTCCCTTTCCTGTTCCAGTCGCGTATGGTTCGCGGGAAGAATGACTGTCTGAAAGCCTCCGTGCGCGCTCTAATCTCTCTAATTTTACATTCGTGATCTCCTCGGGAGGTATAAGTAGGGGGAAGCAATATATTCGATACCTCAGCCAGAAACGCACCCTCTTGAAACCTGGTGAGCAAGCTACACCGTGATGCAGAGCGCCTCTCTTGCAGAGTCTGCCACTTGAGTTTATTAAACATCTCTGTAACGCTATCACGGTTACCAAATAACCCTGTGACGAAACGCGCCGCTCTTCTTTGGATCTTCTCTATCTCCTCCGTCAGACCGATCTGGTACGGATCCCACACTGATGAGCAATACTCAAGTATAGGTCGAACGAGTGTTTTGTAAGCCACCTGCTTTGTTGATGGACTACATTTTCTAAGCACTCTGCCAATGAATCTCAACCTGGTACCCGCCTTGCCAACAATTAATTTTATATGATCATTCCACTTCAAATCGTTCCGCACGCATACTCCCAGATATTTTACAGAAGTAACTGCTGCCAGTGTTTGTTCCGCTATCATATAATCATACAATAAAGGATCCTTCTTTCTATGTATTCGCAATACATTACATTTGTTAAGGGTCAGTTGCCACTCCCTGCACAATGTGCCTATCCGCTGCAGATCTTCCTGCATTTCGCTACAATTTTCTAATGCTGCAACTTCTCTGTATACTACAGCATCATCCGCGAAAAGCCACATGGAACTTCCGACACTGTCTACTAGGTCATTTATATATATTGTGAAAAGCAATGGTCCCATAACACTCCCCTGTGGCACGCCAGAGGTTACTTTAACGTCTGTAGATGTCTCTCCATTGATAACAACATGCTGTATTCTGTTTGCTAAAAACTCTTCAATCCAGCCACACAGCTGGTCTGATATTCCGTAGGCTCTTACTTTGTTTATCAGGCGACAGTGCAGAACTGTATCGAACGCCTTCCGGAAGTCAAGAAAAATATCATCTACCTGGGAGCCTGTATCTAATATTTTCTGGGTCTCATGAACAAATAAAGCGAGTTGGGTCTCACACGATCGCTGTTTCCGCAATCCATGTTGATTCCTACATAGTAGATTCTGGGTTTCCAAAAACGACATGATACTCGAGCAAAAAACATGTTCTAAAATTCTACAACAGATCGACGTCAGAGATATAGGTCTATAGTTTTGCGCATCTGCTCGACGACCCTTCTTGAAGACTGGGACTATCTGTGCTCTTTTCCAATCATTTGGAACCCTCCGTTCCTCTAGAGACTTGCGGTACATGGCTGTTAGAAGGGGGGCAAGTTCTTTCACGTACTCTGTGTAGAATCGAATTGGTATCCCGTCAGATCCAGTGAACTTTCCTCTATTGAGTGATTCCAGTTGCTTTTCTATTCCTTGGACACTTATTTCGATGTCAGCCATTTTTTCGTTTGTGCGAGGATTTAGAGAAGGAACTGCAGTGCGGTCTTCCTCTGTGAAACAGCTTTGGAAAAAGGTGTTTAGTATTTCAGCTTTACGCGTGTCATCCTCTGTTTCAATGCCATCATCGTCCCGTAGTGTCTGGATATGCTGTTTCGAGCCACTTACTGATTTAACGTAAGACCAGAACTTCCTAGGATTTTCTGTCAAGTCGGTACATAGAATTTTACTTTCGAATTCACTGAACGCTTCACGCATAGCCCTCCTTATGCTAACTTTGACATCGTTTAGCTTCTGTTTGTCTGAGAGGTTTTGGCTGCGTTTTAACTTGGAGTGGAGCTCTCTTTGCTTTCGCAGTAGTTTCCTAACTTTGTTGTTGTACCACGGTGGGTTTTTCCCATCCCTCACAGTTTTACTCGGCACGTACCTGTTTAAAACGCATTTTACGATTGCCTTGAACTTTTTCCATAAACACTCAACATTGTCAGTGACGGAACAGAAATTTTCGTTTTGATCTGTTAGGTAGTCTGAAATCTGCCTTCTATTACTCTTGCTAAACAGATAAACCTTCCTCCCTTTTTTTGTATTCCTATTAACTTCCATATTCAGGTGATTGATCATTCCCATGCTCTGTGCTTGCTTTCATGTCTTCCTGTGCCAGGTCAATGGCGCATAACACAGGAAGATACTTTTCTATATCATCTTTACTGGATGTGACTCAGTAGTCATAATTTCAGTATCCCAATCACATCTCTATTTGAAATTGGTTTGTCCCAGAACCTGGTCTTATTTATATATTTCTCAAATTACTTTTGTGAAGTTTCCTGTTTGGGATTATATGTTTAAGGGCTGTAGACTTCTGTTCTAAGTCATCCTTGTATTGAATGGTACCAATACTTTGCTAAAAATGCTCTTTCAAATTGTTTAACAGTGTGACACCTATTTATCACCTCATTTGCCCTCTGTGTGGCATTGCCTCGTTTGTGGGAAACAATGAATTGGATTTTTTGTTTTGATAAATATAACAGGGTGGACAGACTTCTTTTATGTATTGAATGTTTGAAATTGTATTTGCTTGATGAGGCTTTATTCTATCATTACGTGAGATACAGATGGAGCTGCCCCCATAATATTAGCAGTTATCTGTGGTTCTCTCTGTGAGCTAAAAGTTCCTGTATTATATTCAAATCATGGTTTGTGAGTGCCATAAATGCTTGCTGCATTGCCTTAGGTGTTTCTACGATATGCAGTGCTACCTTCAGGTTTCTTGTTAAGTCCAAATTGGAAATACACTGTACCACTTCATGTCACCAGCGTGGTAGCTCATGATTAAGTATGCCACTGGTGTGTGCTTAATCGGTTTTTCTCATTTCAGCTTCATTGTTGTTATCGAAAGCTATCCATTACTTGCTTGCTGTATAGCTTCTTTTACCTTATAGTCAATCTGTTCTGCAATTTCATTATCCTTTGCCATTAACTAATCATAAATTCCTTTTCCACCTTCTTTCCTTATTCAGTAAGGTGCTGTTCAATGATTTCCTTCTGCAAAAGCTCTAAATTTTCTAAATGATTAGTTAACATTTCCATGTCATCATTAATAACTGTATGGGCAGCCTGAAAATTTTCTACATCACTCACAAGATTACTGACCAAATTTGGTTACTCACTGTAAGCTTTTTTCATTTCAAATATCTCCAACTGAACTTTTTCAGACTGCTTGTTAATCTGTCTGACATGTTCCGTACCTCTTTTGGCTTGTCACCGTTTTATCTCTTCTAATTTTTGTTCTAAAAATCTATCTCTCTCCACCTCCCTATTGGATTTTCTCTTTCTCTCTCTGCTTATTTTAGTTCTAATAGTCTATCTCTTTCCTTCTCCCTATCAGCTCTTTCATTTCTTCACTCTGCTAATTATTGTGCTAATAGTCTGTCTCTTTCTCCAAGCTTTCGCAAAAATTCAGCAAAAGGATCTGGCAGCACACACTGGTGCTGCTGTCATTGTGTCTACTTGTAGCCTGCTACTCATTGCTGTATCTGTTTGGCAACCCTATTTGGTCTACATCCTGACTAGTCATCGGTAGAGTGATTGTAACTGATTACCGTCACTTGCTCTCCGCACGATACTAGCTGGGGTAATGACTTCACTTTTGTTTCTTATATTGCTTATTTCTTACATGTTTTCATGCATCCCAAAATCTGAGCTAGATTGTGAATCCATATTCCATCCAACCTTAAGCACAACTGATCAAAAATTGCCGTATAAGTTTGCACAAGATATATACATTTAATTGCTTGCAATGCAGTGACATAAAATAAAATCAGAGAGCAGTAACACAAAATTTCAACATCAGATACACACTTGTAAGTCTGAAAAAAAGTATAGTTTTTGAAACAAACTGAACCATTTATTTAATTACTTATTACTTTCAGTGCAAAATTCCTTTGAAATATTACTACACACCTTGACTCGTCCACTGTACTGTCTATCTGGAAAAATTCCTTTGGAGACAAGAGTCCATTCTCAGAGATCCTTATGTTACACTTTTCTTTATTCATGTTTGTCCGTAAAATATTTCATCTCTCTCATCTCAGGGTAATTTATTCAATTATTCATAATTTTCAATTCTTGTTCTCAGTGTAGTTTGAGCATGAAAAAAAAATTGTCATAATTAGTACATATACATAATTATGCACAACATATACATAAATACATTTGTATATCTATATATATTTATATTCCTTAGCAATTGGTTTGAGCCCCACATAAAAGGGTGCCAGTTATTTCATTTTATTCTTGCTTACGGGTCCTTTAATTGACATTCCGATACCAAACCTGCATGTAAATTACAAAAACTTGCATACGATAGAGATCAGACTTCCATTGGTAAAACCAATGAAATAAGAAGGTGTAAAGAGAGTAAAATACTGGATTTGCATTTACTTTTTGTCGATGGGTTCTCTTTTATCATAAGAGGCACCTAACCAATGTACACTCCTGGAAATGGGAAAAAGAACACATTGACACCGGTGTGTCAGACCCACCATACTTGCTCTGGACACTGCGAGAGGGCTGTACAAGCAATGATCACACGCATGGCACAGCGGACACACCAGGAACCGCGGTGTTGGCCGTCGAATGGCGCTAGCTGCGCAGCATTTGTGCACCGCCGCCGTCAGTGTCAGCCAGTTTGCCGTGGCATACAGAGCTCCATCGGAGTCTTTAACACTGGTAGCATGCCGCGACAGCGTGGACGTGAACCGTATGTGCAGTTGACGGACTTTGAGCGAGGGCGTATAGTGGCCGGGTGGACGTACCGCCGAATTGCTCAACACGTGGGGCGTGAGGTCTCCACAGTACATCGATGTTGTCGCCAGTGGTCGGCGGAAGGTGCACGTGCCCGTCAACCTGGGACCGGACCGCAGCGACGCACGGATGCACGCCAAGACCGTAGGATCCTACGCAGTGCCGTAGGGGACCGCACCGCCACTTCCCAGCAAATTAGGGACACTGTTGCTCCTGGGGTATCGGCGAGGACCATTTGCAACCGTCTCCATGAAGCTGGGCTACGGTCCCGCACACCGTTAGGCCGTCTTCCGCTCACGCCCCAACATCGTGCAGCCCGCCTCCAGTGGTGTCGCGACAGGCGTGAACGGAAGGACGAATGGAGACGTGTCGTCTTCAGCGATGAGAGTCGCTTCTGCCTTGGTGCCAATGATGGTCGTATGCGTGTTTGGCGCTGTGCAGGTGAGCGCCACAATCAGGACTGCATACGACCGAGGCACACAGGGCCAACACCTGGCATCATGGTGTGGGGAGCGATCTCCTACACTGGCCGTACACCACTGGTGATCGTCGAGGGGACACTGAATAGTGCACGGTACATCCAAACCGTCATCGAACCCATCGTTCTACCATTCCTAGACCGGCAAGGGAACTTGCTGCTCCAACAGGACAATGTACGTCCGCATGTATCCCGTGCCACCCAACGTGCTCTAGAAGGTGTAAGTCAACTACCCTGGCCAGCAAGATCTCCGGATCTGTCCCCCATTGAGCATGTTTGGGACTGGATGAAGCGTCGTCTCACGCGGTCTGCACGTCCATCACGAACGCTGGTCCAACTGAGGCGCCAGGTGGAAATGGCATGGCAAGCCGTTCCACAGGACTACATCCAGCATCTCTACGATCGTCTCCATGGGAGAATAGCAGCCTGCATTGCTGCGAAAGGTGGATATACACTGTACTAGTGCCGACATTGTGCATGCTCTGTTGCCTGTGTCTATGTGCCTGTGGTTCTGTCAGTGTGATCATGTGATGTATCTGACCCCAGGAATGTGTCAATAAAGTTTCCCCTTCCTGGTACAATGAATTCACGGTGTTCTTATTTCAATTTCCAGGAGTGTATATATTTTAAGATTCTTTTGTTTGTAGCCTAGGCCGAAGCTGCTGTATCTAATTTGGACTGTAAAAAGCCTTTGCTGTGCCAGATAATATTAAATGAAATGCTTTAAACTGCTTTATGGCTGCTGCTGTGGAAAAAGACATGAAATATATTGCAACATTTGAAAGTGCCATGTAATGGCAGCTGATTGTTGCACACCAGTGATAGTCTGTTTCCTGGCGGTGTGGCAGTTATAAATTGCTAGAAATTGTTTAAATGTTCAAAACATTGACATAAAGGGTTGAAAGGTTACTTACAGTAATAACGAGGCTAACATATCATACATATAGTAATGATTACAATATACACCTCTTCAATGTAAATGACTCTTTCTGCAAGAACAGTGAAAACAAAAGTAAGACAGACAGAAGATGTAGTGGCTATTACAGCCACTTTTTTTTTTTTTTACAAAAGATGTTATTATCTATAATTGCAGTTTTCAGGGATTGTAGCTATATTGTTCAGACTACGTCATTGATGAAAAGTAATTACTGTGTACTTCAGATATTTAAATGATAAGTTACAAAAATCATGCAATTTTTAATGTCCAGATTTGGAGATGTTATAATGACTGGTAGGTTGTCTCAAGATCTGGAGATGTTTACACAAAAGGTGAAAGGCAGGCTTCATACTTTTTTATGAATAGGTTTGAGGCATTGTTTTCTGCTGAGAGACATAGCCACTGGGCCTTGCTTTCCTTGCCCTCTGTCAAGGTCTGGGCATTTTGGGAAAGTTTTATAGTTTGGAATTAGTTATATCAACTTTTCTGTAACTTTTCACAACTCCACATCCCATCTTAATGGTGAGCATGGTCTGACTACTCATTTTCTAATGAATTATGTGTAATTGTTGTACACCATAAATTGCATTGTGCATGTGTTTCTGAGAAAATATAACTAGCTTAATAACAAAGCCAAGAAATAAATTTATCATTCAAAAGTAGACAAGTTTTGACAGTGACGGGTAGAGAAATGTGATTACAGTGCCTTTGTGTTTCTCCTTGGGGGTGACTGTACAAAGGATTTTCTCTGTTGTCAGGCTGGATTGCTTGAATTATTTGATACAATGGTCAAGTTAAGAGAAGAAATGATAAATGATGGAATAAAAGACATGGAAATCATAGAACAGTTAAAACTATTGGATGCCGGATGTCTTGGAGAAGGAGGAGATCTGAATTCAGTATTTTCCAAATGTTTTAGTGGTATGTTTCTTTCAATTTTAAAAGTGTGGCAACTACTTCCATTCCTAAAGATTAACTAATTATGTAAGTCAAAATATATTTTGAATTAAAGATACTCTCATTATTAAGTATCAAAGAAGTAATGAGTGGTATTTATTACATTGTTTCTCACTGTGACAAATATAACTTGAACACTTATTGAGTAATGTAATATCAAAGTTATGGCTTTATCCACGAACGTAATAAATTCCATGAATTAAGAATTGTTAACCATATTTCCAAAGTTAAAAAACAATGCTCTGATCATTTTGATGGATCTTGAATGACTAATAATTTATGCTCCAACCGAAATGTACATACGCTTTGCATAGATTGGATTAAGAAACGTATCTCAGGCATGAGCTATTGACCAGTGGAAAAATACTCCTATCAGAGTGGAAAGAAGGTGAATGTTGTTCTGTGTAAAAGACTGACTGAAAAGTTGGGTACCAGCTGTCTCATTCCACCTTCCTCAGCACCTTTAAAAATTTTCTCAAAAAGTTTGGCATGCAAACATATTTGTGCTCTTTTTAACATGCAACTCACCCCTCACTCCCATAAGCTCACCTAACTGTAACTTGCTCAGTACTGTAAGTCCCTCATAACCACCCACTCCCAATTGCCCTTTCTCACTCACTCATTCAGCCCAGCTCAGTGTCATTATCTCTTTGTGTCTCTCTAATGATCACTGTCTCTTGTCTCACAGCCAATCTTCTTCATTCTGTCCTACTACTACTGTCTCTACTCACTGTCAGTCTTCCTTTTGCTCTCTGTTACTGCTACTGTGTCATTTGTTTCTTCCCTCTGCTATTGTCTCCTCTTACTGTCTATCTCTTCCTTGTTGTCATTGTCATAGGCTATGTCTTTCATTATCACTGGCTCTCCCATTGCTACTTTCTCCTTCTCTTTATTCCTCTTCCCCAGGCACTGTCTCCTTCACTCTTTTCGTAGCACTGCCCTGTCACTATCAAGTATGTTTCACTGTCACATTTTATTTATGCCAATATGCATTTTGGGTTTGCACCCATTTTCAGCTGGCAAATTACATGTATCTTCAGTTTCTACAGTGGTAAAATATTGACAGCAGTTTGGATGCTGCAGCTGGCATTCTCCTCTCCTTATTTTTCTTGGCCTTTCTTCTTTTTTGTAACAGCGCAAACACTTTTTGTCAAGTATTTTACACAGGCGCACTGCATTATCCACCATGTTGGAGTTGACAACATGGCGATAACGCAGTGCGCCTGTGTAAAATACATGACAAAAAGTGTTTGTGCTGTTACAAAAAAGAATAATAGCCAAGAAAAAACAAGGAGAGGAGAATGCCAGGTGCAGCATCCAAACTGCTGTCGATATTTTACCACTGTAGAAACTGAAGATACATGTAATTTGCCAGCTGTAGAGGGGTGCAAACCCGAAATGCATATTGGCATAAATAAAACGCATTTTAAAAAGTGGCTGGTCACTGTATTTTTATAGTAAAATACCATTATCCACAGCCATGGAGCTCAACAGTCCGAATAAAATGGATGAATTTTTATGTTCCTTGTTTCATTTTTACTACCATCCTCAAGGTTCTCTTCTGTAGCATGAAAACCTTTTTCATATCATCATAGGAGGTTCCACTTCACAGTGCTGTTCCATAAGACAGGAATGGATATACAAAGCCAAAACACACAGATCTTAGAGTTTCAGAATAAAATGTACATAATCTCATTAATACATGTAAATCAGATATAACTTTTTTTGCAGACATGGTCAGCCTGCTGCTTCCATGAAAGTCAGTTATCGATGTATATACCCAAAAAATTACATTCTGCACAGGTTTTACACAGAATCTCACCATTTAGAGTATTTTGTCTATTTGGACTACTCGATGCAAAATGAATAATATTTGTTTTTCTCTGTTAACTTTTAAATTGTCTCTTTCAAAGTGAGCTCTTGTCTTTTCAGTGAAGTTCAGAATCTCTTCAATAAGGCTGGGATCATAGTACTCGTAACAGACACCTAATGTGTCATTATAATATGTAGTGACCAGATGATTATTACCCAGAAATCTTGGAAAATAATTTATGTAACATATATGAGTGGGAATGAACCTAAAATTGAGCTGCTGGGGAACACCAAAATGTACATTTTTTTGTTTTTGTCTGTCTCCTCTCCAGTACTTATCCATCATTGTATATAATTTCTATACACTGTAATTTGCCTTTTAAATATGATTCCAGCAATCAGTAACACCACTCATCACAGTTTTTCACGAGAGAGCCCTATGATGTACTTTATTGAAAACTTTGGAGAGATTCAGAAATACTCTTGCTGCTTGGGACTTAAGATTTAGTTTTTCAGGTAAATAATGGGCAAGTTGCACGCTGTTGACATGATACTTCGACCTCTTCTGAAATTTTGCTGGAAATCACCTAATATGTCAGCATTACTAGAATGTTCCAAGGTGTTTTTTAACATTATCTTTTCAAATCATTTTGATGAATGTTGAGAGCAGAGCAATAGACATGTGATAGGTCCATGTGTGGTATCATTACACTCCAAAAAGCTGTGTGCAAAAACGTAATTTTTCAGGGGTCATATCTTGGGTTCTATTGATTGCAGAGATAACGAGTCAAATGCTTGGATAGCTGTTGACCTAGCCATCATTTGTATGGTTCTTGGGAGAACAGGCATACTGTAGCTGCCCTACAGTACTGGGTCAAAATTTAAATATTACACACTTCCTCCAGCTCAGAGAAAGTGAGCAAATCAGATGATTCTTTTGGATTAGGTGTGTGTATGTCAGGTCTTGAAATATTTATAGTATGATGTACAGAGAGAAAGAAACTGCTTTCCTCACATGGAAGGTTACTATTATAAGGAAATAAAATATTTGTTTTACAGTTGTCCTTAAAGTTGGATTTAGCACTCCTTGCTGCATTTCGTGCATCATGTGGTCGGGATTATAACTGGTATCTAATAAAGATTATCTTTTCAAAATTTTCCTTTTTACTGGAGGTGGTGGCTTTTCCCATTCTTCTAATAGTGATTTTATACTGTGAGCAATTCTGATAGAAGGCAATCAGACTTCTTAGCTGTGCTTTCTTCTCTTCCACTGCTAATTAATATTTGCATATAATAACTCAATGAGAAATTATTTCAAACTTTTGGGAATCAATAACACATATATTTTTTTCATGAATTATTGATACAGGCAGTACATAACATGCAGACAATGTGAGAACAGATAAAAGAAGATAAAAAAATGTTCATTTTCATTAAGACTCCCTCGATCTTTTCAGCGATATAATATCTTAACTTTTGTATACATCTTTATGCAACATAAATGCAGAGTGTCAAACATTTTTTTTCATCATCATTCCTTGTACCATTTACTATTTAAAATTATCATGTCATTTTTCCCGTACATATGTTACATCACATATGCCCCAATTATCTGCTGGAAGTGAAAACCTCAGTACATGATGATAGCAGATGGTAGTTGGATATCGCATTGAACACAGGAAATTAAAAATTTTTACATCTATCATCACAAAGCCATAACACATCGACACAGGTTTCAAGTTAGTTTTTACACCTGCACGGTATGATTTAGACTTTATTATGTCCTTCAACACCAGTGGATTAAGATCATGGTCAGGGACACAATTCCTTTATTATTGAATCAAGGATAGGTATGGGGGTGTCAAGAATTGTTTTATACATTTTCTTTATTATTGTCACATGTCTGCCCATATTGAAAGCTAAAACTTAAATTCTAAAGAAACACAAAATTTACAAACAACAGTTATAAAATATTTAAGGCTATGCAAAGGTTATTGTTTTTGAACACTTTTTGGCTTTATGGTTTATAGGAGAGCATGTCATGTGTAAAAATGTCTTTTAGTTATTTCTTATGGAGTGACTTCATACATTTTCATTGGATCATGTCAATCAACAGTGTACATTCAGCCTTACAATTGCATTGTTTCGAACACCATTTTTCTTTTGAGTTGTGTTGTTTTGGACTGATCAATGGAACACACAGTGTTGGTGGTACTTCAGTTCACATGAGTGAGCAAGTACACTGGAGCCATACACAGGTGTTTGCCTTGTGCCTTTGTGATATATCTCCAGGATATTCTGGTTGTTCACCCATGGCCTGGTGGAAATGAATGGTGGTACAAAATGTAGTATATAGAGCCAAGACATCAGTCCTGTAAGTTTGTCATGTTATTGTAATTTACTTTGATATAATCCATGTCATGGCATCGGTGTCAGTGCATGGTGTACACTTAGCTTCACTCATACTTGAAATTCTGCATTGAAGCATACACTTCACTACACAAGTCACTTTATCACTTTATTTAAAAACCATTGATATGTATTTATCGTAAAATTATATAATTTTTTTTCTTTGTACAAACTTCACTTTATCTAAGTCTCATTTATTTCTTCCTCAATATTGTGATAACAGTCATAGTTAAGTTTGCCTTCCTATACATACTTTTAAATTACTCTTTACATATAAAGGAACCCCCTCCCCCCATGAACCATGGACCTTGCCGTTGGTGGGGAGGCTTGCGTGCCTCAGCGATACAGATGGCCGTACCGTAGGTGCAACCACAACGGAGGGGTATCTGTTGAGAGGCCAGACAAACATGTGGTTCCTGAAGAGGGGCAGCAGCCTTTTCAGTAGTTGCAGGGGCAACAGTCTGGATGATTGACTGATCTGGCCTTGTAACATTAACCAAAACGGCCTTGCTGTGCTGGTACTGCGAACGGCTGAAAGCAAGGGGAAACTACAGCTGTAATTTCTCCCAAGGACATGCAGCTTTACTGTATGATTAAATGATGATGGCGTCCTCTTGGGTAAAATATTCCAGAGGTAAAATAGTCCCCCATTCGGATCTCCGGGCGGGGACTACTCAAGAGGACGTCGTTATCAGGAGAAAGAAAACTGGCATTCTACGGATCGGAGCGTGGAATGTCAGATCCCTTAATCGGGCAGGTAGGTTAGAAAATTAAAAAAGGGAAATGGATAGGTTAAAGTTAGATATAGTGGGAATTAGTGAAGTTCGGTGGCAGGAGGAACAAGACTTTTGGTCAGGTGATTACAGGGTTATAAATACAAAATCAAATAGGGGTAATGCAGGAGTAGGTTTAATAATGAATAAAAAAATAGGAGTGCGGGTTAGCTACTACAAACAGCATAGTGAACGCATTATTGTGGCCAAGATAGACACAAAGCCCATGCCTTCTACAGTTGTACAAGTTCATATGCCAACTAGCTCTGCAGATGATGAAGAAATTGATTAAATGTATGACGAGATAAAAGAAAGTATTCAGGTAGTGAAGGGAGACAAAAATTTAATAGTCATGGGTGACTGGAATTCGTCAGTAGGAAAAGGGAGAGAAGGAAACATAGTAGGTGAATATGGATTGGGGGGAAGAAATGAAAGAGGAAGCCGCCTTGTAGTATTTTGCACAGAGCATAACTTAATCATAGCTAACACTTGGTTCAAGAATCATGAAAGAAGGTTGTATACCTGGAAGAATCCTGGAGATACTAAAAGGTATCAGATAGATTACATAATGGTAAGACAGAGATTTAGGAACCAGGTTTTAAATTGTAAGACATTTCCAGGGGCAGATGTGGATTCTGACCACAATCTATTGGTTATGAACTGCAGATTGAAACTGAAGAAACTGCAAAAAGGCGGGAATTTAAGGAGATGGGAGCGGGAATTTAAGGAGATGGGACCTGGATAAACTGAAAGAACCAGAGGTTGTACAGAGTTTCAGGGAGAGCATAAGGGAACAATTGACAGGAATGGGGGAAAGAAATACAGTAGAAGAAGAATGGGTAGCTCTGAGGGATGAAGCAGTGAAGGCAGCAGAGGATCAAGTAGGTAAAAAGACGAGGGCTAATAGAAATCCTTGGGTAACAGAAGAAATATTGAATTTAATTGATGAAAGGAGAAAATATAAAAATGCAGTAAATGAAGCTGCCAAAAAGGAATACAAACGTCTCAAAAATGAGATCGACAGGAAGTGCAAAATGGCTAAGCAGGTATGGCTAGAGGACAAATGTAAGGATGTAGAGGCTTGTCTCACTAGATAGATACTGCCTACAGGAAAATTAGAGAGACCTTTGGAGAGAAGAGAACCACTTGTATGAATATCAAGAGCTCAGATGGCAACCCAGTTCTAAGCAAAGAAGGGAAGGCAGAAAGGTGGAAGGAGTATATAGAGGGTTTATACAAGGGCGATGTACTTGAGGACAATATTATGGAAATGGAAGAGGATGTAGATGAAGATGAAATGGGAGATAAGATACTGCGTGAAGAGTTTGACAGAGCACTGAAAGACCTGAGTCGAAACAAAGCCCTGGGAGTAGACAACATTCCATTAGAACTACTGATGGTCTTGGGAGAGCCAGTCATGACAAAACTCTACCATCTGGTGAGCAAGATGTATGAGACAGGCAAAATACCCACAGACTTCAAGAAGAATATAATAATTCCAATCGCAAAGAAAGCAGGGGTTGACAGATGTGAAAATTACCGAACTATCAGTTTAATAAGTCACAGCTGCAAAATACTAACGCAAATTCTTTACAGACGAATGGAAAAACTGGTAGAAGTGGACCTCAGGGAAGATCTGTTTGGATTCCGTAGAAATGTTGGAACACGTGAGGCAATACTAACCTTATGACTTATCTTAGAAGAAAGATTAAGAAAAGGCAAACCTACGTTTCTAGCATTTGTAGACTTAGAGAAAGCTTTTGACAACGTTAACTGGAATACTCTCTTTCAAATTCTGAAGGTGGCAGGGGTAAAATACAGGGAGCAAAAGGCTATTTACAGTTTGTACAGAAACCAGATGGCAGTTATAAGAGTCGAGGGGTATGAAAGGGAAGCGATGGTTGGGAAAGGAGTGAGACAGGGTTTTAGCCTCTCCCCGATGTTATTCAATCTGTATATTGAGCAAGCAGTAAAGGAAACAAAAGAAAAATTCGGAGTAGGTATTTAAATTCATGGAGAAGAAGTAAAAACTTTGAGGTTCGCCGATGACATTGTAATTCTGTCAGAGACAGCAAAGGACTTGGAAGAGCAGTTGAACGGAATGGACAGTGTCTTGAAAGGAGGATATAAGGTGAACATCAACAAAAGCAAAACGAGGATAATGGAATGTAGTCAAATTAAATCGGGTGATGCTGAGGGGATTAGATTAGGAAATGAGACACTTAAAGTAGTAAAGGAGTTTTGCTATTTAGGGAGTAAAATAACTGACGATGGTCGAAGTAGAGAGGATATAAAATGTAGACTGGCAATGGCAAGGAAATCGTTTCTGAAGAAGAGAAATTTGTTAACATCGAGTATAAATTTAAGTGTCAGGAAGTCGTTTGTGAAAGTATTTGTATGGAGTGTAGCCATGTATGGAAGTGAAATATGGACGATAACCAGTTTGGACAAGAAGAGAATAGAAGCTTTCGAAATGTGGTGCTACAGAAGAATACTGAAGATAAGGTGGGTAGATCACGTAACTAATGAGGAGGTACTGAATAGGATTGGGGAGAAGAGAAGTTTGTGGCACAACTTGACTAGAAGAAGGGATCGGTTGGTAGGACATGTTTTGAGGCATCAAGGGATCACAAATTTAGCATTGGAGGGCAGCGTGGAGGGTAAAAATCGTAGAGGGAGACCAAGAGATCAATACACTAAGCAGATTCAGAAGGATGTAGGTTGCAGTAGGTACTGGGAGATGAAAAAGCTTGCACAGGATAGAGTAGCATGGAGAGCTGCATCAAACCAGTCTCAGGACTGAAGACCACAACAACAACAACATATAAAGGAACATCAAAGTTTAATTTCTTACATTTGTGTTACAATGAAAATTTTTCTATATAGTAATCTCATCATACAGTTCTCTTTTGTTATGAATTTTGAGCTTTTCACATGATCTATTAAATCTAAACCAAAAACCTATAATCCACACACCTGCAATTAGATTCATCAGTGCCTAAAGAAAAGTTTACTGCTGTATCTACTTAGAAGTGATCTTTTAGTTGCAGAAATCAAGACAAGACTCAACATAAAACATATGCTCTTCAAATAGAAAATATATAACCACATTACGGTGGAAATGTGTCATGGAAACAGACATTAAAATGGATAGTGTAGTTTAATTTAACACTACTTACTACTTGTAATATGTACATTTTTAAATAGATGGGTGGCTCCAAGTATGACGTGACATAGTATTTGCATTGTGTTGTCTCACAACATTATTTCCAACTCACATTGGTGGTACTGTTTGTACCTCTCCAACTTCAATACCTTTCATATATGTTCAAATATACACCCATTGTTGCAATTGTCATTTTACAGTGTTAACAGTGATGGATGTATGTATCTACCTTTGATCATTCTTATAATTATAGTCCACCCGTTAGTTGAGAGGTCGGCATGTCTGACTGCCATCCAGTGGGCTCTGGTTCAATTCTCAGCTGGTTCAGAGATTTTCTTAGCTCAAGGGCTGAGTGTTGTGTTGTCATCATCATCAACCAAATGTGGTGTCACCTGAAAGTACTTGCAATTCGGCAGCTGAACTTCCCCAGGTGGGACTCCCAGCCATCAGTACCATAACTATAAATGTTTATATAATTAATCTTATGTTCCTGTATGACAAGTCTTAGTAATGCATATTTCTTTCACACCCTTAGAAAGAAATGTGTGAATATCCTACAATTATATTGGCTTACCATAAAAAGAAATGTTAAGTTGCAGACAGGCACAACATAAAGATTTTGACTAGAGCCTTCATCAGAAAAAGACTATCATACACCATTCACATATGCAAGCAAGCACGCCTGATGCACACATGACTACGAATTTCATATCTCAGACCAGAATGCATCCATCACATAGAATGCAAGCAGCAATCTGGAGGGTACAGGGAAGGGAAAGGGATAGTAGTGTATGGGTGGGGAGAGACAGATGAACACTATTTGGTGGAGTGTGCAGGGACTAGAATGCCAACAAGTACTGTGTCAGGAGGTTGTGGGGCAGAGAGGTGGGAAAAAAGGAGCAAAAAAGGAGAGAAATGGGGAAAGGTGTATAGGTGCGTTGTCAGAGGGCAGCAAACAAACAGGGTGAGAGACAAGAAAGGGGATCCCAATTGGAGGCCAGGCCACCTGTGAAAGCAGCCATGTCATTTACCAGCTCTCTGAAATCATTGCACAGCTTTTTATTTTGGTATGACTGCCAATGATTGTCCACCAGGATGAATGGCAACTGCCAAAATGTGGTAAGAGCAAAGTAGACCACCCTGTGGTACAACATGCAGCTGAACATAACACACTTGATTTCAGTGGCCACTTAACTACCCAAGCCATTTGGGTCCTTCCCTGCACCACCAGCTTTCCTGAATTGTGCAGATGGGAGTTATCCTTAGAACTCATTCTCCACTCCCATAATTATCCCAGCCTCAACCTACGGTAACATACTGTCCACCCCATCCTCCACCCAGCAGTTTCCACCCTCTCTGTCCAGTCATCTCCTCCCCGTTCTTGTCTCCCACACTGTTTATTTGCCGTCCTCTGCCAACACACCTGCCCATCTTTTTCCACTCATCTCCTTTTTCGCTCCTGTTTTCCCCACCTTCCTGCCCCACAACCTTCTGATGCTGCACTTGTTGGCATTACAGTCCCTGCACACTTCACCAAACAGTGTTCATCTCTCTCCTCTCCCATACACTACTATCCCTTTCCTTTCCCTACACCCTCCAGATTGCTGGTTGCATCCCATGTGATAGTAGCATTCCGGACCAAGATGCTGGAGCTGGCACTCATGTGTGCATGAACTTTGTGTGTATGAACTTTGTGTGCTTCTTTTCTGCTGATGAAGGTTGTGGCCAAAAGCTGTATGTAAGTGTCTTTTATAATTGTGCCCATCTGCAACTTAACGTATCTTCTTTATGTTAAGTAGCAATCTGTCTTTTCCTCACCGTCTTCATGGATGAGCAGCACACAGTACTCCACTTAATATAGATGTGAACAATTCAAAAACTGTATTTTATTCAAGCATTTTACCATCTGTTCTGGGTTCTGCATTAAATTCAGGTAAAATGTACATGGTTACATCCTGATTTTAGAGGGGCAAAGGATTAACTTTGCTCTATATTGTTAAATGCTTTTATTTTAATTAACAAAAACATACATTGTCAACAGATGTGTAGCTTGATTCTTCAGTAATGCTTCCATGATTCACTGTACATATCAGGGCACAAAGCATACATTTTCAGTTCTTATGTTACAATTAATGTTACTTTTACAGTCACAGTAAAGGCTCCTCATACCTGTCTTGCTACTGCATGTATGTTTGTCTTCTCTCTCTCTCTCTCTCTCTCTCTCTCTCTCTCTCTCACTCACTCACACACACACTCACACACACACACACACACACACACACACACACACACACACACACAGTAAAGGGTCCTCATACCTGTCTTGCTACTGCATGTATGTTCGTCTTCTCTCTCTCTCTCTCTCTCTCCACACACACACACACACACACACACACACACACACACACACACACATAATTATACTTCACATCAGTGAGGTCCTTATAGTACCTACCATTGTATTTATCATTTATACATTCCTTTCTCTGCTAAATGGGATGTGTTCCTGCATCATTCCTTTAAAATTTACCACTAGACAGAGTAATTAAATGCTTGACTACCTGTCAGTCAGCCAGAATACTATTCATTCATAAGCACAATATTTACAGAGAAGTTTACAACAAATTATTTCTCACTCACATGGAATGTTATTCTTGTGTCTTTCATGGTCCACAAATACAAAAATTAAACTTGTCCTGACAAAGCTCATGCTAGTGAGTTCACATGTTAACTCTCCTGTTGGCGGGATAGCTTCCACAACTCATTGCATTTGTTGCTGGTAAAACTTACCTTTTGAGAACTTGGCCCATTGAATCATATTATAAGTGCTTCGTAATAGTATGATTTCATTTCATTTTCATTCATTTCATTTATTATCATCCTTTTCATCATTTACATGATGTAGGAATTGTCATAATACTGTCCAGAATATGCACAGCAGAATATTACAAATTTCTATCAAACACACAAAATTAACATTATGTTGTAAATTAAAATGTTGAATTAAAACACACAAAATTAACATTGTATAATATGTTGAAAAATAAAACATTGAATTAATGTGTTGTTCTTTTACATGCTCCTTTAACATGTACCGTATGTGAGGGATTTATATATATTTAGTACATTTTGGAAAACATATATTACACATAATTTTAGAGTTAAAAAGAGTATAAATGAGACATGGAACTGACAATGAGAACATGATGTTAACAATATAACTATCAGTTAGTGATTTAAGGAGTCAAAATATTCCTCTATGCGATAAAAACATTTATTTATCATAAACTTTTTTAATTCTGACTTAAATTTTCCTTCATCTTCTGTTCCCCTGATGCAGAGTGGCAGGGCATTATAAATCTTTATTCCATAGTGGCTCACATGTTTTTGAGTTTTTGTTTTTCTTGTTCTTTCTACATGCAGATTCTTACAGATATGTGTATTGTAGTCAGGAAGATCTGAATTTACACGTAAACTAGTCAAGTGTGTTCTTGTATACAGTATGCTTTTTAATATGTACAAAGATGCTACTGTAAGTATGTTTAGCTGCATGAACAAGGGCTTGCAGTGTGTTTGTGGGGAGCTGTGAGCAACAATTCTAATGGCCATTTTCTGTAATTTAAAAACCACTCTCAAGCGACATTTAGTTGCACCCCAGAATGTTATTCCATAGGATATAATTGAATCGAAATAAGCCATATACACTAATCTTGTACATTCTGCACTGCAAACTCTAGAAATTATTCTCAGTGCAAAACATGCTGAATTGAGTTTTTTGTATATGTATGCAACATTTACTATCTGATTCAGTGTATTGCAGAATCGATGCTGACCCCACAAAAAGTGTTGAGAGAAAGACCAACAGCCTCCTGAAGAAAAGTGGTTTGTTGCAGGACACTATCAAGAGTCTTAACACCTATAGTGCTGTTCCCCCTAGGTTATATGGCCTTCCGAAGGTTCACAAGGAAGAGGTTCCTTTCCGTCCTATAGTGAGTAACATCGGCGCTCCGACATATCGTGTAGCCAAGCATCTTGCTTCTCTGTTGAGTCCACAAGTATGTTGGTGTGAACATCATATCAGTTGTTTGGAGGGACTGAGGTTGAATGACTCTGATATTTTAGTGAGTTTCGATGTGGTCTCTCTCTTCACTCGTGTTCCTCTGTCTGATTCATTGTGGTTAATTGAGGCCAGGTTTGGTGCTGAATTAACTAATCTCTTTCAGCATGTGTTGACATCCACTTACTTTTTATCTAATGACCAGTATTACAAGCAGACATATGGAGTTGCAATGGGCAGTCTGTTGTCTCCTGTGATCGCAAATTTGTTTATGGAAGACTTCGAGGAATGTACATTGGGGTTGGCACCTTTGAAACCCGCCTGTTTCTTTAGATACGTTGATGATACCTTCATTGTTTGGCCTCATGGTAGGGAGAATTTGAATGTCTTTCTAGAACATCTGAACTCGATCCACCCGAACATTCGTGGAGTCGGAAGAGGATGGTTACTTTCCCTTTATTGATATGTTGGTTAGGAGGAAGGATGATGGATCACTGGGACATGCAGTCTACAGGAAACGTACTCACACCGACTTGTACTTACAGGCTAATAGTTGTCACCATCCGGCTCTGCGTGAAGGGATACTTCGTACCTTGGTACACAGGGCACATGTCGTTTCTGATGCTGAGACTTTGTCAGCTGAGCTGTCCCATCTTGAAGTTACATTTCGTCAAAATGGTTATAGTGATAGACAGATTGAACGTGCATTGCGCTATTGACCAACTGTCCATCGGGTGATTGATGATAATTCTGAGTCAACACCCAAGTCTGCTGCCTTTTTGCCTTACGTAGGAAGCATGTCCAACAAGATGAGTCGTATTTTACGGAAATACGATGTGAAATGTGTTTTCCGACCTCCATCTAAAATTAGAGCACTTTTGAGTTCCATTAAGGATGATCTTGGACTGCGTAAGGCGGCTGTGTATCGTATTCCTTGTCACTGCAGCATGGCATATATTGGTCAAACTATCAGGACCGTGGAGGACCGATGTACTGAGCATAAACGGCACACATGATTACAGCAGTCAAATAGATCTGCTATTGCTGAACATTGCTTGGATACTGGTCACCCCATGTAATATAATAACACCGAGATATTGGCATGCACGTCCAGCTATTGGGACAGTGTTATTAGGGAGGCAGTTGAGATTAAATTAGCGAGCAACCTCATTAACAGGGATGGAGGTTTCTGTTTAAACTCTGTTTGGAATCCGGCTCTCTCCCTTGTCAAAAAACAGAGGGACAGAGTCAATGCTACCTCACCTGTGAATTCATAGTCTCACTATCGATAGCTCTGACTTTGGTCATCTTTGGTGGCACTTGTGTTCAGTGTGTGTGTTATCTTTCCTGCTTCAGTCCGAGAACCGAGGTTTTAAATTTGCATATACGCTGCCTGTCCATTGCAGTTTGCCTTGAAAATGGCGGGGTGTTCTCCCGCCAAAATATCGGCGGTCGCTGAAAGTGTTACCAGGCTGAATTCCCGGAAGTTATTTGAAATTTAGAACTTTGCTTTTTTTTACAGGTAACTTGATCCATATTTTCTGAGGATATTCATAAAAAAACTGAAGTACCGCTGAAATTAATCTTCTTCATTGGGTTAGTTTTATTACTTTTTATCACCACTTGGTTATCATTAAATATGGGGAGATCTTGTAAAATCTCACAGTTTTTCTTTGATAAAACTATGTAACCAAGCAAGATGGCGTTTTTATGCTTTGTTTCATTCTTGTAAGGCATGGAAAACTTCATAACAGATGAAAAACATGATAACTAATATGAAACTTCCTGCCAGGTTGAAACTGTGTGCCGGACCGAGACTCAAACTCGGGACCTTTGCCTTTTGGGGGCAAGTGGTAGAGTACTTGCCCGTGTAAGGTAAATAGCTCAAGTTCGAGTCTCAGTCTGGCACATGGCTTTAATCTGCCAGGAAGTTTCATACCAGTGCATACGCCATTGCAGAGTGAAAATTTCATTCTGGATGATAACTAATACTTGTTCACTACTGAGCAATTTATTTGTTTTCTCAATCTTCTTTGTCATAAAATGTATTTAGCTATTTGTCTCAGATGATTAAAGGCAAAAATACAGTAAGATAAAAAGTTAAAGATCAGTTGTTGCTATGTTATGTGGTTTGCACCTCTGCATTAGGCTTTCTTTGCTTTTATGAAATATTTTACCTGACTGTTTGTATATATATATATATATATATATATATATATATATATATATATATATATATATATATATATATATATATATAGCTTTGTTCAAGTTATGGTGCTAACACTTGCTAGTAAATACACAATTTTATCTTGACTTACACTATTAGTTAGTTGTAAGGAAAGTTCTGGCAGAATGTACGTAATTCAGGAGTGAAGGACATCATTCACTGAACAGCAGAAGTGTTGAATCATTGACATGCATGCATAAAAGTAAATGAAAACTTGAGAACATACAAATAAATGAAAAATGAAAAATCCTTTGATGAGCAACAGTACACACACACACACACACACACACACACACACACACATCTGTGCACCTACGTTATGCTGGATGGACAGGACAGACATTGTCTGTGACATATAGTTGGTGTCTGTCTTGAAACATCTGCCACTATAGCACCTCTGATGCTCTGCCATGGATCAGACAAATATGATATCATTCTTGCTGTGTTTATTTGTATACATTAAGCATCCTTCCTTAGACATACTTGGCATGGGTCCCACATAAACACATCAAAAAAGTTTTGCATCACCCCAGTTTCCAGAATGCCTGAAGATAGACATTGACTGTGGATATTGTATCATTGACACAATCTCTTTCACTGTTCAGACATGTCACTAAACTCACCCAAACATGTAAACAACCATGCATGAGCAGCACCTATTAGACAGAGGTAGTCCGACAGCTGATCAGTTCCAGTCATTCCACCAAGAAGGAGATACACGGCTTGTGTTGTCTGTAGTTCAGCCATCCCTAGACAGTCAATACTGTGGTTATATTGCATCCACATTGTTACTATGTGCCAGGAAGGGCTCTTCAATGAGGGAAGTGTCCAGGCATCTCGGAGTGAACCGAGCAATGTTGTTCAGACATAGAGATACAGAGTGACAGGAACTGTCGATGACTTGCCTCGCTCAGGCCACCCAAGGTCTACTACTACAGTGGATGACCACTACATATGGATTTTGGTGCAGAGGAACCCTGACAGCAATGCCAATATGTTGAATAATGCTTTTCGTACAGCCACAGGACATCATCTTACGACCCAAACTGTGCGTAATAGGCTGCATGATGCGCACCTTCTCTCCCGACGTCCATGGTGAGGTCCATCTTTGCAAGCATGACACCATGCAGCATGGTACAAATGGGCCCAACAACATGTCGAATGGACCACTCAGGATTGGCATAATGTTCTCTTCACAAATGAGTGTTGCATATGCCTTCAACCAGACAATTTTGTCGGAGACGTGTTTGAAGGCAACCCGGTCAGTGTGAACGCCTTAGACACACTGTCCAGTGAGTACAGCAAGGTGGAGGTTCCCTGCTGATTTGGGGTGGCACTATGTGGGGCCAACATACACCGCTGGTGGTCATGGAAGGCACCATAATGGCTGTACAATACGTGAATGCCATCCTCCGACTGATAGTGCAACCAAATCAGCAGCATATTGGTGAGGCATTCGTCTTTATGCATGATAATTCGCTCCTCCATCATGCACACCTTATGAATGACTTCCTTCAGGATAATGACATTGCTCGACTAGAGTGGTCAGCATGTTCTCCATATATGAACCCTATTGAACATGCCTGGGATGGATTGAAAAGGGCTGTTTATGGACGACATGACCCACTAACCACTCTGAGGGATCTACGCCGAATCACCACTGGGGACGATCTGGACCAACTGTGCCTTGATGAACTTGTGGATAGTATGCCACGACGAATACAGGCATGCATTAATACAAGAGTATGTGCTACTGGGTATTAGAGGTGCCAGTGTGTACAGCCACCACCTCTGAATGCCTTGCTGTACGGTGGTACAACATGCAATGTGTGGTTTTCATGAGCAATAAAAAGGGCAGAAATGATGTTTTTGTTGATTTCTATTCCATTTTTCTGTACAGGTTTCAGAACTCTCAGAACTGAGGTGATGCAAAACTTTTTTTGATGTGTGTATTTTAGCAATAGCCTAGGATGAGTCACATGAGTGATTTGTAAGCAGACTCCTTTGCAGACAGATTGAAGTTTCCTAGCATTGTACACTTCATGACCAAACAAACTGCCAAATATATGACACAGTTCAGGTATGAAAAGTGAACTGATCACTGCAGAATCTGTTAAATTTCTTGGAGTAATTATAAACAAAAACTTGGCGTGGACTGATCATGCGGATTGCTTACTAAAGTGGTTTATATTTTTGGTTACTTGCCTGTCATTATTATTTCTAAGACACAGCATAATTTTTTGGGGTGTTGAGAAAGCAAACCCCCTCAGAGTGTTCAGATTACAGAAGACAGATATGACTGGAACAAACAATAGATGATAATGCAAACCCTTATGCAAGCCTCGACTTACAGGCAATTCCTTCTATGTTTATGTGTGAAACACTTCTCTTTGAGCTACAAAACCCACATTATTTTGAAGGAAATTCGTTTTCATAGTCTTATGAAACAAAGCATAAGCGAGATTACATGTTACCTTGCCACAGACTAACACTATTTGAAAGTACTCCATTTTCATGGCTTTGAAGCTTTACAATAAAATATGGTCGAAGTTCAAGGACTGCAAGCTAGAACCCACAGGAGGAAATACTGAAAAGTATTTAAAAACAAATGTTACTACAGTGTGGATGATTTTATAAATAAATTGATAAATTGGTATTTTTATAAATAAATAGATAAAAATATCTAAGTATCTCTGAGTATAGACATGTTCACTTTTTATGGAGGATGTGCTCTTTTTGTATATGTCCATATTTATAAACAACAGAAACAAACAAGAAAAATACTTAAAATGAATCATTTTAAACTATTGTGGTGCATTTTAAGAAACAAGAAGAAATGTAACTTGTATTTATCTTTTCATATTGTAATGTGCTTCTAGGTGCATGCATATGCTTTCTTTTCATGCATATTTTTTTATGAATACCCATGTAGGCATAACATTATTCATTGATGAGTCACCAATGTTTAAATCAAATGATTCTGTATAACCTGTCACATGACAATAAAGATTCTATTCTATTTTGTTCTAAATTCCTGCCGGTACCTGTATTCTGAATTGTGCCACCTGCTTTACTCTTGACTGAGCCTGTGTGCTTCTTCTTTTCACGTGTACAATTTTTTACACTCAGGTATATGTGTGAACTGGGTAATTTGAACTGCAATTCATTGCTATTGTAGACACAGAATACTGTGGTTTCTCATTTACTGAAGTCCACAATATTACCTTTCTGAAAATTTAAGGCAAACATTATAGATTACTGCATAATCTCTGATCTGGCTGAGGTTTCTGTTACATTGTCTGTGAGGCCATTAATATGCACGATGAACAACAAGGGTCACAAAACAACTCTGCTGAGTATATGTGAAGTTACTTCTTTGTCTGTCACCTTTATATCTGATGCAACATACTACATCCTCCCTACCAAGAAGTCCTCAATATCGTCGCACATTTTGCTCGATATCCCATATGATCATACTTTTAATAATTAGCAAAACTGTGGTACAGTATTGAGTCAAATGCTTTTCAGAAGTCAGGAAATACTCTGCTGAGTCTCATAGCTTTCAGGAAGTCTTGTGAGAAAAGAACAAGTTAGGTCTTGCAGACCGATGTGGGTTGGTATAGAGGAAGTTGTTCCATGTGAGATATCTCATTACGTATGAGCTTGTAAGATCTTCTAAGATTCTACAGCAGGAGAATGACAAGGATATTAGATGGTAATTTTGTTGATTGCTTCTACTGCCTTTCATGGAGACAAGTGTGACATGTCCTTTATTCCATCTACTGTGCACAGTTTCTTGTTTGAGGTTCTGGTTTCTATATAGTATTATGGTTGAAAGGGTGGCTAATGTAGCCATAATAGCCGTAATTTGGTATAGAATTTGATAGGGATTTAATTGGACTGTGGAGCTTTGTTCAGTTTTAGCAGTTACAGTAAGGCTTTTAGTATACTATATATTTTACCTTTAATCATGTGAGACAAGCAGCAGAACATATTTTGTATCAAAGAAGATCAAGAAGACAAAGTCTAGAAATGTCAACAAAGTTGCAGAAACTAATATTTCTACAGTATTCACTCACAAGCAGAGACCTTCTCATGAATCAGCTGACTGCTATCTAATGCTAAAAAGAAAAGTCTGTTGTATGCGGGTTACTCAGAAGTAATACAACCCTCACGTGACAGAACAGGCAATAAGAGACAATGATGTCTAACCCATCATTAGTACTGCTACACAATTTTAAAAAAGGAAGAAAGATTAAGAATTTAACAAGGCATTGACCATGTGGTCATTAGAAAAGGAGCACAAGCTTGATACTGCTGACACTAATAATTACTTCATTTATCTTTGCAGTGGTACAAGAATTAAACTGGGGCAATACTCCTAGATTTTCCTTTGTAAAGAAACATTTGAAATTAAATTTCAGCATTTCTGATTTTTCTTTGATACCCTAAATTTCAGTTTCTGTGTTATCTGTGAGTGCCTACCCAATAACATTTGTGCTGTTAACAACTACTGCATGTGACAAGAAGTATCAGAGTTTTGTGAGTGATCTTCTGATAATATTCTGCTGCAGTAGTCATTGAAGGCTTCAGGCACTGCCCACTTGACAGCAAAACATTATCTGTTCAGCATCTCTATGGTCATATAATTTGTTTTACACCTTTATCCCATAGTGTATGTTTCTGTGGAAGTTTCTCTGCAGTGACTGTAAACCATGAACTGTTCTACTTCGTACATGTATGTCCACTGGATGGTCAACTAAAGCTAAACATTTCAAGTTCCTCAATGAGGTATGACATTACTACCTACTTATCTAGTTTGCTGAAAATATTAAACTTTCTACTGGTTTTAGTTCCTCTTTGTACTTTAGTAACCATTTTTGCCACAACTACCTCATGGCTACTCGTACCATTTTCATCATTTTCATTCAATAGGAATCCATTATCTCTCAACCAAATATATGCTTGAATGATTTTATTTTTGACAACTTTTGAGACTACTGAGATCATTACTACTCAGATGTGTCATATGGATATAGTTGTACTGGATCTGGCTGTTAATTATTACCAGGATCAGAAGAAGGCCCAGCACAGATACCTGCTTAGTTTGTACTGTACTGGTCATTTCTTTGCTGACATAGACAACTTGCTTATGGTTCTGTGGATAAGACTGCATCAGTTAAGGCTGTTGTTTGTAGCGTCATAAAAATCATTTTTTAAAAGCGATTTATGCCCTACAGACAATCACTTCTATATAGCATCTAGTTTCTTTCTTGTACTAAATTTTTGAGTAATAAAAGTTCCACTTAACTCAGCATGTAAATGGAGCATTATATAAAACAACTGGAAATGAAAATGAAGTCCCTTGCTTCAAGACAGAGCTTAGGACAACGATGTGGGAGATGTGCACCGCCGTACTAGGCAAGGTCCTAGTGGAGATTGTTTGCTGTCTCCTTCCTCCGACCATAATGGGGATGAATGATGATGATGAATATGACACAACAACACCCAGTCATCTTGGGGCAGATGAAAATCCCTGACCCCACTGGGAATCAATCCCGCGACCCCGTGCTCGGGAAGTGAGAATGTTACAGCGAGACTACGAGCTGTGGACATATAAGACAACCGTTGAACAAAAATCAAAACTGAAGCAAATATTTTTAACAAAGACATCTGGCAAAACCACCAAAAGCAACCAATTCTGGCTACGGTTGCAGGTTCGAATCCTACCTCGGGCATGGATGTGTGTGATGTCCTTAGGTTAGTTAGGTTTAAGTAGTTCTAAGTCTAGGGGACTGATGACCTCAGAAGTTAAGTCCCATAGTGCTCAGAGCCATTTGAACCATTTTGAACCAACCAATTCTTCAGTTACTTGTCTTGCTATTGTGCCAGTAAACATCCCTTTTCAAAAACTAGAAAATCCTATTTACAAATGTTTTTATTATGAAATACTGCCATCAGTCTGTTCCTACAGAGGCAAAGTTGTGTGTAACTTATGTGGACTCAGTGAACAATGGCATACTGCACAGAACCAATGAAGATATCCTAGGGCCTTGCATATGTATTTCTGTTGGTAAAATTACTGACAGTCTTGGCAGATACATTGCAAATCTGATTGTTGGTGATTTGGACACATGCACCGTCCTGAGCTTACCTGATTTGTTCAAGACATCTTCCAAAGACTAACCAGCAAATAACTGCCCATTTTGACAACAATGGGCTGAAGGTGCTAGATCCAAATGGTGTGGGTGAAAACTAGGTGGTTCTCGCTGTCTCAGATACCACTGAATACATGGTTGCAGTGGTTCAAATGCCTCAAGTCTTCTACCCTTGCTGCTGCATGTGACTTGTGTAACAGAGCACATAAGGTTAGAATTTCCTAAGGTAAATAAATTAATCTCCATGGTAAAAAAAAAAAAAAAAAAAAAAAAAAAAAAAAAAAAAAAAAAAAAAAAAAAAAAATGCTAAACCATCATAAAGGATACATGTATTCAGAGACAAACTTCTAGATGTCCTCTTGGCACCTGAACCTGTTGTTATCTGTTGGGGCATGTGGTTAGCAGCAGCAAAATGTTTTGCAAAAGAACAGCGGGTGAACGACTTCCACATATCAGCATACAGACTTCACAGAAAATCCAGATTCCCTGATGGCAGAATTCCTGTCAAACATGTGACAGAAGTGAAATGCAGTCCCATAACATCCAATAACGTAGTACCTTCTTTCCAGCATGTAAGTTATTACTGATTGACAAGTGTCACAGGTTTTCTCTGGAAAACCAAGAAAAGTATAGCTTTTGTTCTACAGCCCTTTGAGCAGGTACTTGATTACTAGACCATGGATTTGCAGACAGTAAAAAATGCATTTTAGGCACCTAAAACTGGCTATATAAAACCTAAAATAGCCCATAAAAAGTATCATGCAGAAAAACTGAACATATTGTAAAATACACATTGGTGACAGAAGAGCATATTATTACTCATTAAAAACAAGGAAACTGAAAATATGCACACTTGCACAACACAGCAAACATTATACTACTTTAGTGTTCAAACTGACCCCAAACCTTTTTGGTTCTTCCAAGATAAAAATACAGTATAAAACACATGTAGCCACATGTTGAAATTGTGTAGTACATAATTTGATAAATGTTTGATAAACTGCCAGTTACAAATGTTCAGACCATAGTTAGCTTCACAATAAGAAACTAAAGCCTTTTCTTGGACAACCCTAAATGACACACATGTAGCTGTAAAAAAAATATACATGAAGTATTTCACTGAGTGACACTAATTTATGATAATATTAGTTTTGGTTATTTGTGTTTCCTTTTCGTTTCATTTTAAAAAAAAATTTGTTTGAGTTGTTGAGTACATTTTATATCACATACATCTACATCTACATCTACATGGATACTCTGCAAATCACATTTAAGTGCCTGGCAGAGGGTTCATCGAACCACCTTCACAATTCTCTATTATTCCAATTTTGTATAGTGCACGGAAAGAATGAACACCTATATCTTTCCGTACGAGCTGTGATCTCGCTTATTTTATCATGGTGATCATTCCTCCCTATGTAGGTCTGTGTCAACAAAATATTTTCGCTTTTGGAGGAGAAAGTTGGTGATTGGAATTTCGTGAGAAGGTTATTTGTCAGTCCTAGTTGTAATTTAATACAAGTGCTTACTAGTTTCAGCAGTTATTGGACATCTTCTGATCTTATCAGCTTTATTACAGTGTCATGGTTCAGTTTTATAGCCTTGTATGGCTTCCTCATTAATATTTTAATGTTGAAGCAGCCATGATGTTGATACATCACAGTGCATCGAACCTGAAAATTATGTGAATGCGTGGTGTCTGTTCTTTTGGACATGTCTGAAAGAACAGACATGACTCATTCACATAATTGATTCACCTTGATGAGCAGTGAATCTACAACCTCCAACGTGGATGCACATTCACATCCGACTTCTTCTGAGAATCAAAAATTAGTGAGCATGGAGGACATGGACAGGGACTGCGGGTAGGTGGTGCTGAATGGGAATGTGAGTCAGCCCGGTAGCGTACTGAGATAGTCCATGCATTTACGCTAAATACATGCAGTGATTAACACAACTGCTTAGTAAGTAGGAGATCTTGTGTTTGAATCCAGGTCCTGCACACATTTTCACTCTTCACTACTTTTTCACTCTTCGCCACTGATTCTGTATAAAGTCCTAATGGAGTTGATATCATTAGTTCCTTCCCTTTCCTTTCCTTTTGACCCCCTCCAGCTTCAATTTACATAAAACCTGAAAATATATGAAGGTGGTTGATAATGACTCAAACCAATAATCACCTATATTAAATCACACTTATAATTTTCAATTCAATTCAATTCAATTCAATTTTTATTATTGCATAACATGCCTTATACAATCAAAGATTGTGACATAAGTGACTTGTCAGTTCTACACTATATATAACAATACTAAAAATAGACAATAAACTAATAATATTTATGGTGTAACATCTTCAAAAAGGTATTTTAATTACAATTATAATGCATTGTTACCATTCATGAAATCTTCTACACTATAGTAACATTTATCTTTCAGATATTTTTCTGGGTCTCTCTTGGTACCTCTTACATTTGGGTCATCCATATCTTTCCATATTTTATTTACAAATTTCATGCCCATGTAGTATGGGGTTTTTTCATATGATTTTAAACGGTGGGTAGGTAACATGTAGCTCGTTCTATGTCTAGTATCATATTGATGCAAGAAGAGGTTGCCATCAAAAAGTTGTGGGTTTCTTTTCGTGAAAGTGAGAGTTTCATAGATGTATTAGGAATGCTTATTAGATCCAGTTTTACAAATAAAGGTTTGCAGTGTTGCTTTGGTTTTGCTCCCAACATTGCTCGGATGATTCTTTTTTGTAGTCTAAAAGCTCTAAGTAAATTTGTTTTTTCAGACCCCCAGAAAATTATACTATACCTAATGACTAAAACAAAATATGCATTATATACAGTTTTTCTTAGAGCTAAATCAGTAATACTATACAAGATATTCATAATATATACAAGGCTATTCAGTCGACCCAGTATGTTGTCCACATGGTGACTCCATAACAGGTTTTTATTGACTAACACGCCAAGGAATTTGACGCAGTCTGCAGTCTCTGATTTTTTTGTCCATATACCTTATTTCACTTATAGACTGTGCAGATTGTTTTGTGGTAAAATGAACAATTTCTGTTTTTGTAAAATTTAATGTCAAGTTATTGTTTTTGACCCATGCCTCCACTTCCCCAAGTGTTTGTTCAATATGACGAACTAGGTCTACCTCATTTTTACAACAGACTACAGCTGTTGAGTCATCTGCATAGAGGATAGTATCAGACTGGACCTGACATGGCATATCATTAATATAATATAGAAAAAGCAGTGGCCCTAATATTGAACCTTGTGGAACACCTAATTGAGTGTTTTTCCAGCCAGAGAGAAATTTCTTGCTGTTGATGTTAATAAGTACTCTTTGTTTTCTGTTTGCCAAGTATGGTGACATCCAGCTAACTGAAATACATAATAAGCTACAACTCTACAATAATTGCTGGACCTCTCCGCAGACATTATGTCTACTGTTACAACTCTAAATTTAATTTATAAGGGGTTTTTCCTAAAAAATAGACATTTTTCTTTTTTTCATTTAGTGAAACATGATATTCATATGGTTTTTAAGTTTTTCAGATACTACTGAATTGTGTTATGTACTATACTATTTTGTACACAAATCAGCTGTGACATGAACCACCAAAAAATGCTTCATATCATTTATTGTTCTGTAGTGTAAATGGAAGTGGAATAGGGACCAAGGAGTGATTATAATACCTTATCTGTGCATGAAAGTGCTGTACTAATTTCTCCCGTAAAGGATTCCCCTGCCCACTGTTTTGAATTAGTTACCGAACTGTCTTGGTAGGACGGGGGGTAAGCATCAGTGCTTGTTTTTACAAATGTGCTAACATAAAGTTCCATAAAAAGTTTTTACTGCCATAAGGGTTTTATAAAACCTCTTGCTGCAATTCTGCTCTAAGTGTTCACTGGCAATTTTGTTAAAAATAAAAAAAGAAAGATATAAAATGTGGCAAAAACACAAGTGTCAAGGTGAAATTTTTTTGAATGATGCAGTTCATCATGCATTTGTTAACCTAAAGTAACTATTAGTATCTCAAAATATACTCCACTAAGACAATGCTCCCAGTCCTACAGCACTGAGTGTCTATTTTTGGCTAAAAATTTAATGACAACCATTTTACACTCACTTTATTCACTGTATTTGGTTCCCTGTACTTTCTTTTTCTGCTCCCTAAAATGAAAAATGAATTAAAAGGGAAGTATTTACAAGATATAGAAAATGTGAAACAAAAATCTTCAAATATGTTAACAGTATTTATATAAACAAGCACTCTAATCTGTCACTTCACCAAGTGTGGTTGGTTAGCAGATTCAATATAGTAATTAGTTGTAACTTCAATCTTCATTTGCTTCCTGTGATTGTGTACCCAGTTTGGCATTTTTGTGTCACATATAGTTGACTATGGTAACTATCATGTAAAATGTAATATAGCAGTTATGTTAGTAAAATAATTTGTAAAATTATTGTAGGCTAATTGCAGTTATGCACATCACTGAAACTAACAATATGATTTCAGTTACACGAGTGGAATCAAAATGTCTTTCATCACTGGAAGCAAAGCTTAAGTCAGTCTCATTCACACCTTTTGATTTCTGCCGAAAAGCTGTTGACATAAATAATAATCTTGTTTCTACAATCAGTAGTATTGATCAAGAAAAACTAAAAGTATTAGACAGTGATATTCTGAAAGTTATTGAAAATTTGAAGAAAGAAAGTAAGTAATAAGCTCAAGTTTTGATAATGCACTAAGTTAATATGTACAATTATATTTAGAAATGTTCTTAACTGGTGTTCATTTGATTCATAACAATGTAAAATCTCTTACAAAGAATGACATTTCTCCTGTATCAGACTAGGGTGTAAAATCCAAAGGAATTCAGCTAAGTTCCAGAAAAACAGAATTTTTAGTCTCTGTTTTAAATAACTTGTGTGGAAATGCTTGTAAGATTAAATATGGGAAGCCCAAAACTGACAAAACTCAATCACCCAAAGAAATTTTTGGTGAAGTAGTGGGAACTATATTTATGGTGAATATCAGATTTATTTATTTATTCTCTTATCTTTAAGCTTGTTCATGCAGTCCATGTCATCAAGAGCAGCAATTAAAAAAGAAGAACAATATTATTATAGTGGAGATTAACGTGTTTATTTATTTTGTACATTGGTCATATACAGTGCAATGTACAATAGGATATTGCACCTGATTTAAATCTATAGTTTACACTGAAAAGTAATCAAGACTATAATTATGCATAACTGCACATCACAAATTGCAAAAATTACATATTACATATGTTGAAATTCATGTAGTCACTTATTGCACAGAAGCAATAGCACTGTAGATATTCTCCAATAAATATTTCAAATGCATTTATATTTAGTATCTATTTTAAGCAACCTGAACCTGTTCAACAGTTTTATACGCATGTAACAGGTGCCTTTCTCACACAACTCTTGTTACTTGGAAGTACATGCAAGTTTACTTTTAATCTAGTATCACAATTATGAGCATCATATTTATTTCTTATACTATTGACATTGTCAATTACTTTTTTAATATACATTAGTGCACCCATAATACTTGCATAGGAATGATAGCATTTTAAAATGTTGTAAACAAGGGTTTACTTGACTGTGTAACTTTGCTCCTTGTAATGATCCTGGTGGCTCTGTTTTGGATTCAGAATACCCCCACAGCAGTTGAAGAATTTCCTCACAATGTAGTAAAATGTGATTATGTATTGTGTACCAGTACATACTATTTTCTAATAAGAAGTAATTCGATGGATAAAAAAATCTCCTCACAAAGCAGTGGCATGAAAACACACATACAAATGTATTGACCCCCACAGCAGTTGGAGAATTTCCTCATAATGTAGTAAAAAGTGATTACATATTGTATACCAGTTCATACTATTTTCTGATATGATGTAATTCGGTGGATAAAAAATATCCTCACCAAAAAATGGCATGAAAACACACATACAAATGTATTGAAAGTTGAGAGCTTTTGGAGCCAATGGCTCCTTCTCCTGGCAGAAAGGTTGAAGGGGAGCAAGAAGGGTGTTGAAAAAAAAGTACTGGTTGGGTTTAGGAAATGGGAGAATTTGGAAAAGTCGACCGGAACATCAGGACAGTGGAGACTTACCGAATGGGATGAGAAGGAGAGACTGATTGTTGGGGACTGCACTGGAAGATATTTGAAACCTGAGAGCTTAAAGGTGGAACATAGGGTAATCTGCAGGACAGAGATTGCTTACTAAACATAATGCATGAGTTAATAAGAGCAGAAAGCGAAGTGCATTGTATGTGGTAGGAGCGAGAGGGAGGGGGAGGGGTGCGTGCGCTAAGTAAAATAAATAGACAGGCCAGAAAATAAAAGATATAGAAAACTAAAAGGGATTGTAGAAAGGAATAGTTACTGAGAAGAAATGCTGAGACTGAAGAAATTAATGTAAATTAAGGCCAGGAGTGTGGTGAGAACCAAAGACATGTTATAGCACCAGTTCCCACATGCTGAGTTCTGAGAAACTGGCGTATGGGGAAAGAATCCAGATAGCATGTGTGGTGAAACAGGTACTAAGGTTATGATTGTCAAGTAGTAGAGCATGTTTGCAACAGTATATTTTGTGTTGCCAGCATATGCCCTCTGCCTATGCCCATTCATTCTAACTGGTAATTTGGTGCTAGTCATGCCAATGTAAAACACCAAACAGTGTTTGCGTAACATTTGGTAAATGACATGTGTCTTTTCACAAGTGGCTATCCTTTGATGGTATTTGTTTTGCCAGTTACAGGGCTGCTATAGGTGGTGGTAGGAGGGTGCATAGGACAAACCTTGCACTGGGGACGATCACAGGGACAGGAAGTTAGTCGATAAAGGTGAGCAGGAAAGACATAATAGGTTTGAATGAGGTGGGCGGCAACTTAGGAAATGGGTGAGGGGGGAGCATGGAGTCAAGCAAGGATATTTGGAGGATTGGGAGGGCAACAAAAAGCTATTCTAGGTGTGGTGGGCAAAATGTTGAACAGAATGGACTTCACTTGAAAGCATAGTTTTAGGAAGGCACAGCCTTGTCAAAGTACTTGATTAATACATTCAGGACCAGGATAATACTATGTGACAAGAGGTGTACTCAGATGTTGATCAAGTGAGGCAGATATACTTTTGGTGGGTGCTTGGACACCAACAACAATAGGATGGCCACGGTGACTGGGTTTGTAGCTCTTAGGAAGAAGGTAAAAGATGTGAAGGGCCTGAGGTTTATAAGGAGGGACTGTAAGTCAGTTTGTGTCACAGGGATAGGATCATAAAGGCAGATACTGTAAGTAGATGTTTCAGACAGCTGGCAAAAAATCTCACTTGCGTACTGATGTTGGTCAAGTACCTTGTCTGCTGGGAGGATAATGATGGAGTCACCAGTTTTTAGGGAACGAAGAGCCTGGAATGAATGCAGAGGACTGGTTAGGGTCATGTTGTAGGGGCCCGAGGAAGGGCTGTGAGGCAATGCTGGACATTAGGAATTGTTGGGAGGTTTGGAAGGGATGATTTTGAGGTCCTGGTGGTGGATCATGTTGGGATTGTGGTTGGAACTGTTCAAGACAGTGTTCAGTATCAGATTTGTTGTTGGAAAGGATTTTAGGATTCAGTTGTAAAGTGGTATTTCCATTTGATATTACATGTGAAGGGAAGTAAAGCATTCACCAAAGAAGCACGGTTAAATGCAGGTTTTGGGCTGAAAGTGAGACACTTGCATAATGCAGATAATTTAGGAGGGGAGAGGGCATTAGGTGAGAGGTTGAGTACACTGTACTGTTTGACTGGTTCTGATGATGAGTTATCTTTGCTATGGGAGGCAATGCTGGTGGAATTTTAAGAAGGTTGGCCAAACCCAGTATGCAGGAAAAGAGTGTTTGTTGATGGAGTGGCTGTTCAGGGAGCTGGAGAGGAACAGGAAGGGAAATACCACTGTTGAGATAGTTTAGGAGAAGGTGGGATAGCTTTTTGAGGTGAAGTCTGTCCTGTTGTTGCAGTTTGAAGCTAGCCTGACAGATGATACCATCTAAGAAAAAATGAGGTGCAGATAAATACAGGATTTTGTAGGAGGAGAGAAGTCTGGTCGATTGGAAATTGGCAGATGAGGCATATAGGTCACAGATTATGTGGGTAAATGCAAGGGATTGTTGTACTTGAATCTGTGGAAGGAGCTGGTTTAGAGTAAGATTGCATCCAGGAATAGAAACTTTCAGTATCAGGCTTTTGGGTGATGACACACAGTGACAGACAGGTTCAAGAAACGGAATGTGGGACCTTAGGTTTGATAGTGCAAAAACATTTTTTGAATGGTATGAATGTAGTATGTGATGAGTTTCATTATGGCAAGAGGAGACGGTTGGACGTATTAAGAGATGGTGGGAGTGGCAGAAAAAAGGAGCAGAGGGGCCAAAAAAAGAGAAAAAGGAAGAGAACTAAGGAAAAAGATCAGAAAAATTCATACCAAAATCGTGAGAACAAGCAAGATAATGAGCGGGTGAGAATTTCTCACCAGAAAAGATGACATCTTTGCCATAGGGACTCATAGTGAGTCTGACCTGTTAAAATCTTGGAATCTCTAAATACATTCTCCTATTTAAATTTCACATGATCCTATTCTGAATGCCTTACCCCTTTCCTTGATGTTGACTTCATCATCACCAAGGATCAGCTACACACTTCTGTTCATATTGAAGCTACTAACAACCAACAGTACTTACAATTTGATGATTTTCATCCTTTCCATGTCAAACATTCCCTCTCATACAGCCTTGGCATGTGAGGCAAACGTATTTGTTCATATACAGGCATTTTACAACACTATGTCACTACTCTCACCTCAGCCTTCACAGGACGTAGCTACCCCACCAGCCTAGTTCACACCCTGAAAGGAGGTCTGTTTTGTCCAACATTTTGCCACCCACACCTAGACTAGCTTTTTGTTGTTTTTTCAATATCTGCAATTTGTCTTCTACCCTTCTGCCAGGAGAAGGAGCCACTGGCTCTGAAAGTTTGCAAAATTCAGTATCTTTGTATGTGTATTTTCTTGTTGCCACTTGGTCCATCCAGTTATATTACTAAAACTGATTATTTTTGGTGATATGCTACTTATTGAAATGTACTTGATGTCATACACAAAGGTGCACTGCTGATGGTCTCATGATTATACACAGTCTGATAAATATAAAACTGCACATTGTTAATAAGAATTGTGAAAGTACAAGTAGTCTTAGCAATCATTTAGTAATTTAGATGGCCTTTGGGAAAATTTTAAAACACTTTGAATTTGGAAAGCCTGTGCTTTCATGAATTTTTTGTGTGTTATTTTTAAATAGACACAAAGTACCTCTGAAAATAATCCATAGGTATTCACAACTAGACTGTTCTAAGTCTGCATGTTGGTTCACCTATCCTTAGCATTGGATGAATATTGTGTTCGTACTCTTGTAGAAACTGCATCAAGTTATATCTGTTAGTTTCCTTTTATATCAACATTTACATCTATGCTCCACAAGCTGCCTCATGAACCATGCTACTCTTCATAGGATATTCTATGAGTCTTCTGTTACTTCAATATGGTAAGTGTGACAAGCAATACTCAAGAATCAGTTGAACGTAGGTGTACTGAACGGTTATTCCCAGATATCTTGGTGTAGTTACTGTTTCCATTTATTTCTCCCATTAGTGTAAACATAGAATAGTGGATTACTTTGCATATCTATCCATCATGTGTTACCCTATATATACAAAATGCAACTGTATATAAATAGAATAGTTGTTGTATTTATCTGTTGAAAATAAGGTATTTTAATTTACAGGGTTATAAATACAAAATCAAATAGGGGTGATGCAGGAGTAGGTTTAATAATGAATAAAAAAATAGGAGTGCGGGTAAGCTGCTACAAACAGCATAGTGAACACTTTATTGTGGCCAAGATAGACACAAAGCCCATGCCTACTACAGTTGTACAAGTTTATATGCCAACTAGCGCTGCAGATGATGAAGAAATTGACGAAATGTATGATGAGATAAAAGAAATTATTCAGGTAGTGAAGGGAGACGAAAATTTAATAGTCATGGGTGACTGGAATTCGAAAGTAGAAAAAGGGAGAGAAGGAAACGTAGTAGGTGAATATGGATTGGGGGTAAGAAATGAAAGAGGAAGCCGCCTGGTAGAATTTTGCACAGAGCATAACTTAATCATAGCTAACACTTTTTCAAGAATCATAAAAGAAGGTTGTATATATGGAAGAAGCCTGGAGATACTGACAGGTTTCAGATAGATTTTATAATGGTAAAACAGAGATTTAGGAACCAGGTTTTAAATTGTAAGACATTTCCAGGGGCACATGTGGACTCTGACCACAATCTATTGGTTATGAACTGTAGATTAAAACTGAAGAAACTGCAAAAAGCTGGGAATTTAAGGAGATGGGACCTGGATAAACTGACTAAACCAGAGGTTGTACAGAGTTTCAGGGAGAGCATAAGGGAACAATTGTCACGAATGGAGGAAAGAAATACTATAGAAGAAGAATGGGTAGCTCTGGGGGATGAAGTAGTGAAGGCAGCAGAGGATAAAGTAGGTAAAAAGACAAGGGCTAGTAGAAATCCTTGGGTAACAGAAGAAATATTGAATTTAATTGACGAAAGGAGAAAATGTAAAAATGCAGTAAATGAAGCAGGCAAAAAGGAATACAAACGTCTCAAAAATGAGATTGACAGGAAGTGCAAAATGGCTAAGCAGGTATGGCTAGAGGACAAATGTAAGGATGTAGAGGCTTATCTCACTGTGGGTAAGATCGATACTGCCTACAGGAAAATTAAAGAGACCTTTGGAGAAAAGAGAGCCACTTGTATGAATATCAAGAGCTCAGATGGCAACCCAGTTCTAAGCAAAGAGGGGAAAGCAGGAAGGTGGAAGGAGTATATAGAGGGTCTCTACAAGGGCGATGTACTTGAGGACAATATTATGGAAATGGAAGAGGATGTAGATGAAGATGAAATGGGAGATACAGTACTGCGTGAAGAGTTTGACAGAGCACTGAAAGACCTGAGTTGAAACAAGGCCCCAGGAGTAGACAACATTCCATTGGAACTACTGACGGTCTTGGGAGAGCCAGTCCTGACAAAACTCTACCATCTGGTGAGCAAGATGTATGAGACAGGCGAGATACCCTCAGACTTCAAAAAGAATATAATAATTCCAAACCCAAAGAAAGCAGGTGTTGATAGATGTGAAAATTATTAAACTATCAGTTTAATAAATCACAGCTGCAAGAGACTAATGCAAATTCTTTACAGGCGAATGGAAAAACTGGTAGAAGCAGACCTCGGGGAAGATCAGTTTGGATTCTGTAGAAATGTTGGAACACGTGAGGCAATACTGACCTTATGACTAATCTTAGAAGAAAGATTAAGGAAAGGCAAACCTACATTTCTAGCATTTGTAGACTTAGAGAAAGCTTTTGACAATGTTGACTTGAATACTGTCTTTCAAATTCTAAAGGTGGCAGGGGTAAAATACAGGGAGCGAGAGGCTATTTACAATTTGTACAGAAACCAGATGGCAGTTATAAGAGTTGAGGGGTATGAAAGGGAAGCAGTGGTTGGGAATGGAGTGAGACAGGGTTTTAGCCTCTCCCCGGTGTTATTCAATCTGTATATTGAGCAAGCAGTAAAGGAAACAAAAGAAAAATTCGGAGTAGGTATTAAAATCCATGGAGAAGAAATAAAAACTTTGAGGTTCGCCGATGACATTGTAATTCTGTCAGAGACAGCAAAGGACTTGGAAGAGCAGTTGAACAGAATAGATAGTATGGATAGTGTCTTGAAAGGAGGATATAAGATGAACATCAACAAAAGAAAAACGAGGATAATGGAATGTAGTCGAATTAAGTTGGGTGATGCTGGGGGAATTAGATTAGGAAATGAGACACTTAAAGTAGTAAAGGAGTTTTGCTATTTGGGGAGCAAAATAACTGATGATGGTCAAAGTAGGGACTGGCAGTGGCATGGAAAGCATTTCTGAAGAAGAGAAATTTGTTAACATTGAGTATAGATTTAAGTGTCAGGAAGTCATTTCTGAAAATATTTGTATGGAGTGTAGCCATGTATGGAAGTGAAACATGGACAATAAATAGTTTGGACAAGAAGAGAATAGAAGCTTTCAAAATGTGGTGCTACAGAAGAATGCTGAAGATTAGATGGGTAGATCATATAACTAATGAGGTATTGAATAGAATTGGGGAGAAGAGGAGTTTGTGGCACAACTTGACAGGAAGAAGGGACCAGTTGGTAGGACATGTTCTGAGGTGACAAGAAGAAGGGACTGGTTGGTAGGACATGTTCTGAATCATCAAGGGATCACAAATTTAGCATTGGAGGGCAGCGTGGAGGGTAAAAATCATAGAGGGAGATGAAGAAGCTTGCACATGATAGAGTAGCATAGAGAGCTGCATCAAACTAGTCTCAGGACTAAAGACCACAACAACAATTTTGGAATTCCAGACATGCAACTAATGACCTTTTTCTGTCAGATAAAATTTTTCTAAATCCAGAAGAATTATTTCACAAAAGAATACTGTATCATAGATGGTAGTGAAAGATGGCATATTAGGAACCAAGCAACTGTTTTTCAGAAAAAAACCAGTTAACTAGAGCACTTGGACCTGAAAGGCAAAGATACCAAGTACGAGTCCCAGTCTGGCACACAGTTTTAATCTGCCAGGAAGTTTCATATCAGCACACACTCCACTGGAGAGTGAAAATTTCATTCTGGAAACATCCCTCAGACAGTGGATAAGCCATGTCTCAGCAATATCCTGTCTGCCAAGAGTGATAGTTCTACAAGGTCCACAGGAGAGCTTCTGTGAAGTGTGGAGGGTAGGAGATGAGGTACTGGTGGAAGTAAACCTATGAGGATGGATCTTGAGTTGTGCTTGGGTACCTCACTTGGTAGAGCACTTACCTGTCAAAGGCAAAGGTCCTGAGCTTGAGTCTCAGTATGGCACACGGTTTTTATCTGCCATGAAGTTTCAATTCTGTAGATAATTTGTGTGCTTAAAACCAGGTTTTCAGTAACTTAAACCATTCTTCATTTCATATTTCACTTTATTCACATCTTTTTGAGAATTTATAATATTTGTGTCAGCTGCATAAAGCACAGATTTACACAATATTACAAATATTGTAAATAACAGTGATACAAGCACAGATCCATAGGTACGAACATGAGTAACATTCAGAAACTGCAACTTGTAACTGTTGTTGTTTATGATTTTTCTGCTTCTGAAATAGGATTCAGTGAGAGAGAGAGAGAGAAAGAAAGACAGGATGTATGCAACCTGGGAAAACTGGGAAATCCAGGAAAAACCCGGGAATGTTTTCATCCAGGAGAGAACTGAAAAAAACCGGGAAATTTTTTGAAATTCCAGGAACTTTTCTTTGTTTTAGTTTTCAGTTAAATTTCTGTAATTTTGACTGGTAAGAACTGATACTCTAGCAAAGAATGTTACTGTATCCTGCTACTGGAGAGTAGTACTGCTGCAATAAAACATAAACGAGAGAAAAAGAAAACAAAATAAAACTTTAGTTGCAAATGAAATGTACCATTTACAACTACAAAACACCCTGCATGCACAAGCATCTGCAAACAGCAAAAATATGTCAAAGGTCTTATGGCAAAGACTGTGCAAACTTTGTAAAAATTAAACTGTTTTCTATGAGTGTGACATCACAACTGTTTACATTACATTCGTTTGAGCAGTCGCCAGTGGGCTCATGCGCAGTTGACTCATGTATGAGCAATACTTTCTCCTGCTTCTGGCTACTTGAAGTGTTGCAGTTAGCTATATCAGCAGCAGCAGCAGCAGCAGCAGCAAGCAGCCATATGCTAGTGAGAAAAATTTTTCCTGTTCATTTACAGCTCCAGTGTCAAATGAAAACAGAATGGATTTCTATGGCTGGGAGCTATCAAGTGAATTGAAACACATTCACATAATTAAGGAAGGCAGAAATATATGTTGTTGGTTTCAGTGTTCTAATTTTATTTTATTTCCACATTTTTGGCGGTCAAGCATTGCCTTGCAGAACAATGAAGTTATTTTTGTCAGTTTACTAAAGAAATTTGGCTTTATTAATCTTTTTTGCTGAGGTTATCAATTTATTTGAAATGAAGTGTTTCATTCCACATTATTGGCTAGTTCCAGTTGTTCACTGAATTTCGAGTGCATGTTTTCATCTTCTGCTATGCATGGCATTATCCATAATAAAGAACCAAACATGAGATAGTACAGTACTGGTACTCCAAGGAAATGTACATCCCAAAAACCACACTTAAAAGCTTATAATTAGGTGGGGCCTACTTCAGTGTGAATCTGGGCAAACCAATGTGCACTTCAAACCAAATTATGCATTTTGGTGTGGTTTACAAAATTCTGATGCCCTTGGAGTATCCTCTAATGTCTTGTTTCTTTTATAGCATAATCTAAGATCTCTTAGTGCATTATACATAGTCTCATGTGGTCTTCCTGCATCACCACAGCTGCGCACACACAATAATGCCTGTTTTCTGGTGCTCTGGCAACTGCTAAAACAAACTAATTTCTGACAGTGCCAGAAAAGTATTGCAAATGGTGCTTTGAAAAGCATTACTTTCAAAGTAAATTTCCTTTAATGCTAGATGAATTATGTTATGTGTGAGAATGTGGGATGAATTTCTTAAATCACAGAGTGTTTGGCTCTCATTTAAAACTTAATACTTTGAGGACCAGCCACTTAGAAGAATTTTAAGCCCACAGATTTATGTTATCATTTGAAATGTCTGTCACTTTTGTATGATGTATCTTAAAGTATAAAACATGCACACACACACACACACACACACACACACACACACACACACACACACACACACACACAAATCTATATTACATGTGAAAGCTTAGCTTTTCTTGTAGCTTATTAATCTTTGAGACCAATATTATGTGTTAAAGTTTAGTTTTTCTTGTAGCTACACTATGTATATTAACGTAAACCATTAACTTTTCCTCTTCATGTGTTCACATTAATTAACAGTGATCTTGCTATTGGCTGGCTTCAATACATATCCTATGCTCTGAATATCTGCTGTCATTAGCTGGTGAGATCAAATGGCATAATATATGATTGGCTTTTGTAAAAAGGGCATCGCAATCTCTATTTCAAAGCTCTGGAAAACTAACTTGCTGTGTTTGATGGACTTCGAATTTATACTTTTGTAATATGAAAATATGCAGTGTATATGTTGTTGCATATCAAAGGTCTTTCCAAAGCCTCCCCCCCCCCCCTTCTGCCCCCTTTTTTTCTTTTTCCTCATCTAAAGTGCCAGAAAGCTCTTTGCCAGTGTATAAAATGTTAACCATTCAAAGGATTGATAAGTTTTACAGTTTCGAGAGAAAATCTGTTGAAAACCCACTATCACTTATCATGGGAAAAGTGTTTTTCCACCCGGAAAAAGTATATTTTTTAACCGTGATAAATCTTGGAATTTTTTTTTCCTCGTCCACGTATACACCATTAGAGAGTTCCAAGTGCATAATGTCACACCTTCATAATTTCTCCATAAATATTTTATGGATTATAAAGTCAATTGCCTTAACAGTGTCAATTAGTGTGACTTTAGCACATAATTTTAATTGACAAGTGGTTTACACAAAAGAAATAACATCTGCAGTAGCTTCACTAACATTAAATTAGACATCCTTTAAAAAATACTGAGACTTAGTCAAGATTATTATTTGACTAATGCAGAGACATTTGCTGTTGTGAGCAGCATTAAATTCTGTTGGAAGATATAGAAACCAGAGCAACAGACAATAATTAGTAACAGAGGATGTACAGACAATAATTAGCAATACAGGAATTGTCACCCTTTTTATGCATGGTCACTGCCACTGTCTTTTTTGCACCATTAATAAAGACCTATTTTATTAATGTGTATAGACTTCCTATTAGTTTTGTTTGTTTTGTGAAAGTGATGTCTGTGTTTTCAGCTCTTTAGGAAATGAAAAGGAGAAGTAGAAAGGAAACTGATTTTATAAGTAGCATTTATAAGCAGTCAGACTTATATATACGTTTTTAGATTCCCTAAACTTATTCATAGCACTATGTATTACAGTCACCTGTTGTCTTGTAACAACTTAAGGCAACTATTTGTCAGAACATATCAGATGTGAGAATCAGATAGCTTCCTGCATTTTAGGAACCCTGAATATGGTACTAGTGACAACGTACATTTGTAACTTTGGTGTATGGAGCTATAACTGTACAAGTCAGTTCAAGAACAAGATGATTTAATTTGTATACATTTATCTTGTCCCAAGTCGTAGCTTGGACGCTATGGAACATGTTTATTATGTTTGGACACAGCATACTGCCTCAGATTATGATTATGCTCTAAACAAGAAACTTTCTGAATGTTACAAACTTCACAATGTGGAAGACCTAATAACTGTCATTACTGCTACTAGGGCATCTTGACCTTATAAGGTTTTAGATATGAAACATGAAAACACATAGACACTCCGAGGATTTATATTAGGCAGGCTGCATGGTTGCATATCACAAAAGAAGATCCAATAATCATTTAATACAAGAAATACTGGTAGAATGACCACTGAGTGAAAGAATCAGTTTATTCTGATATGAGCTGACACTTTTCGTCACATAAGAGCAGCAAAAATTTCATTCTTGTCTTTGGTAGTAGCTCTAAGTGAAGGAGAGAGGAAGGTCATTCATGCTATGCTTGAATCTTTTTAATGATAAAAACAAGAAATTTGATAATGGTATTCTAAGGTAAGTGCCTAATAATTAATTTAAAGATTGTGCTTATACCAAATTGAGTTGTTCAATGTGATACTTTCTGCCTTTGAGAAGTTGTAAGCAATCAGTCTGATCTGGTTTTCTCAACATTGCTGCATTACATGAACAGGTTCATCATTGTCAATAGGTAACAAAAGAATAAATATACAAATTATTTAAATTCCTACCACCATACTGTTTTTTTTTTCTATCTCCTGGCAAATGATGTTTTTAGCACTTAGATCAATTAGTTCTTCCACCTTACAACTAAGAGTCTTAGTTTTTTCAAATACTGTATGAACTGTTTATATAACATTTTGTGTCCACATCTCTTTACCTTGTATTGTATTGTTTTGTATTGAACTGGGGACCTAGAAATGATGGAGAGGCTTCATCCCCACCGTTTCATCAGTGGTACACAACCCCACAACAGGCTACAGCAGTCCACGCACTCCACTGCCGCCCCACACCGAACCCAGGGTTATTGAGCAGTTTGTTCCCCAGTGGACCCCTGCGGGAACATCTCACACCAGATGAGTGTAACCCCAATGTTTGCGTGGTAGAGTAATGATGGTGTTCTTGTATGTGGAGAAAGTGTCTGTGCAGCAATCGCCGACATAGCATAACTGAGGCGTAATAAGGGGAACCAGCCCGCATTTACCGAGGCAGATGGGAAACCATCTTAAAAACCATCCATAGACTGGCCTGCACACTGTATCTTGACACTAATCAGCTGGACGGATTCGTGCCAGGGACCGTCACACCTCCCTGTCTGGAAAGCAGTGCGTTAGACCACATGGCTAACTGGGCGGGCTCTCTCTTTACCTTAGTGTTATTATGTTTTATTGTGGTTGGGCAAGAGCCATTAAAATTTTGTATTTGTGTTTATTTGCGCCAATAAATTTCACATGCACATTACAGCACATCAGATATTGGACAGTTCAAGGCAAATAAATCTTAATGTTTACATGATATTTTCTATGTGTTAATGAATACTTTTTTTTCATTCTGGCTTATAATGAAACAACTTTGAGCAGAAAATTACAATTGAAAATATGAACAAACTAATACTAATGATTACAGTCTTTACCTGCTACTAGTAGACAGTCATATTTACACAATATTTTTGTAATTGATAAAAAATGTAGCCTAAGAATGTGGCCTGTATCCTTAATATTAATTTTCTTAGGCTCTCAAAGATTTTAGAACTCTTCCAGGCTATTGAAGCAGTGCGCTAGAAGATATTCTTTTAATACTGCTTTAAATTTTTTCAGATCTTTTATTACTTTAATTTCTTTTGGCAAATTATTGTAAATAATTTTACCATAATGTTTCTTTTTGGCACAAACTGGTTTTTATTTTAACTTGTGGAAGTCAGTTTTCTGTCTTGTGCTGTGATGATGCAGATTTACATTTTTGAGGAGGGCACTAGGATTTGTTATTGCCTATTTCTGAATAAACATTGCAGTTTCAAAGATGTAAATACAGGGAAGAGGAAGAATCCTCATCCTTTTAAATAGTGATCTGCAGTTTTTCCTTTTTATTCCAGCCATATTTCTCACTATTCTTTTTTTGCATCCTGAACAGTTTTTACACTGGGTGGTGAGTTATTCCAGAACATGATGCCAGACTTTAGGACATAATGTATATTAGATTAATAAACAATCATTAGACATTCTGAAGAACTTTCACTAAATAGAACATGGTACTTAGTCTCTTAAATATTCTATGAAAGTGAGTATCCCATCTAATATTATCTTGGAGTCAGATCACCAGAAATATTGCAGTAACTGCCACGTGCAATATCATTCAACCAATGGAAACTCCAGGTAGGAATTTAAAAAATGTAGGAAAAGACAGATTGCTATTTACCATAAAGAAGGCATGTCAAGTTGCAGACAGACATGATTAAAAGGCACTCACATACAGCTTTCTGCCACAGCCTTCATCAGTAAAGAGAGACACAGACACACAACATTCACACACACACAAGCAAGCATGCCTCACGCACACACAAATGCCAGCTCCAGCATCTCGGGCCAGAATGCAACATCACATCAAATGCAAACAGCAATCTAGAGGTTGCTGGGAAGGGAAAAGGAAAGGAATAGTAGTGTACAAGTGGGGAGAGAGATGGATGCTGCGTGGTGAAGTGTGCAGGGACTAAACTGCCAAACGATGCAGTCTCAGGAGGTTGTGGGGCAGGGTGGGGGCGAAAAAAGGAACCAAAAATGAGTGGAGCGGAGAAAGGCAGGCAGTTGCATTGGCATGGGGCTGCAAATAAACAGGGTGGGATATGAGAATGGGGAGATGAAGGACAGAGGGGATGAAAACTGATGGGTGGAGGGTGTGGAGACAGTATATTACCTTAGGTTGAGGCTGGAATAATTTCAGGAGCTGAGAATATGTTGTAAGGATAGCTCCCATCTGCGATGTTCGGAAAAGCTAGTGGTGCAGGGAAGGACCCAAATGGCTTGGGTATTGAAGCAACCACTGAAATCAAGTGTGTTATGTTCAGCTGCATTTTGTGCCACAGGGTGGTCTACTTTGATGGTGGCTTTTCATTCTATAGGACAGTGGTTGACAGTCATACCAATATAGAAAACTGTGCAATGATTGCAGCAGAGCTGGCAAATGACATGGCTGCTTTCACAGGTGGCCCTGTCCCTGATGGGGTAGGATAAACCTGTGACAGGACTGGAATAGAAAGTGCTGTGTGGGTGCAATGGGCAGGTTATGCACCTGGATGTTCACAGGGATATGATCCTTGTAGCAAGGGTTTGGGATTGGGAATGGCACAGGGATGGACTAGGATGTTGTGGAGGTTGTTTTGGCAATGGAACATGACTTTAAGAGTCATGGGAAGTATCTCGGGTAGGATGTCCCTCATTTCAGGGCACGATGATAGGTTATCAAAAAGCCCTGGTGAAGGATCTGGTTACATTGTTCCAGTCCGATGTGGTACTGGGTGATGAAGGGGACACTCCTTTGTGGATGGTTTTTGGGAGTAGTGGGAGGATTGTGGTTGTGAGAGGAAATGGCAAAGGAGATCTGTCTGCGAACTAGGTCTGGGGGGATAGTGTCTTGTCTGTGAGGGGCTTGGTGAGACCCTCAGCATACTGAGGAAGGGAGTTTTTGTCACTGCAGATACACTGTCACCAGGTTGGTTGGTTGGTTGGGTTAAAAAGGGGGGAGGAGGGGGGGGGGGGGGGGGGGAGGGACCAAAACCCCCGTCACCAGGTATCCAAGCTATATGGGAGGGGCTTTTTGGTGTGAAAGGGATGGCAGCTGTCAAAATGCAGGTGGGTTGCTTGGTGGGTTTAATGTGGACAGTAGTGTGGATGGAACCATCAGAGAGGAGGCGGTCAACATCTAGGAAGATGGTGCGCTGAATTGAGGAGGACCACATGAAGCATATGAGAGAGTAGGTGTTGAGGTTGTGAAGGAACAAAGATAGAGGTCTTGGCCCTGGGTCCAGATCATGAAGATCTGCAAACAGATCTCTCATGCCATTTCCCCTCACAACCCCAACCCTCCCACTACTCCCAAAAACATTTATGGTGGAGGTGGCAAACAGTGAAGTGCTGCAGGGGAGAGTTGGGGAGGGAGAGGGGGGGGAGTAATGGAAAGGAGAGGAATAAAAAGACTGGGTGTGATGGTGGAATGACGCCTGTGTAGTGTTGGAATGGGAACAGGGAAGGGGCTAGATGGGTGAGGACAGTGACTAATGAAGGTTGAGGCCAGGAGGGTTATGGGAACATAGGATGTATTGCAGGGAAACTTACCACCTGGACAATTCAGTATAGCTGGTGTTTTTGGGAAGGATCCATGACACAGGCTGTGAAGCAGTCATTGAAATGAAGGATATCATTATTGGGAAAGTTTTCATCACCAGGATGGTCCACTTGTTTCTTGGCCACAGTTTGTCAGTTTCCATTCATGGGGACACATAGCTTGTTGGTTGTCATGCCTACATAGAATGCAGCACAGTGGTTGCAGCTTAGCTTGTAGATCACGTGACTGGTTTCACAGGTAGCCCTGCCTTTGATGGGATAGGTGATGTTAGCGACTGGACTGGAGTAGGTGGTGGTGGGAGGATGTATGGGGCAGGTCTTGCATCTAGGTCTATTACAGGGGTATGAGCCATGAGGTAAGGGATTGGGAGAAGGTTTTGTGTAAGGGTGGATGAGTATTTTTGTGTAGGTTTGGTGGATGGTGGAATACAACTGTGGAAGGAGTGGGAAGGATAGTGAGCAAGATATTTCTCATTTCAGGGCGGGACAAGAGGTAATCAAAACCCTGGTGGAGAATGTAATTCAGTTGCTCCAGTCCTGGGTGGTACTGAGTTAAGGGGAATGCTCCTCTGTGGCTGGACGGTTGGACTTTTGGAGGTGGTATGAGACTGGAAGGATAAGGCATGGGAGATTTGTTTTTGTACAGAAATATCAGACCTTTCCAAAGGCCTCGCCTTTTGACCAACTCCCAAATTCAATCATGCAGAACTTGTTAAAGACTTTCATGCCTTCTCCCGGTATCTACAGTGGAAACACTTTTTTGTCACCAACCTTACCAATCAGACTCAACCGAAGACCAATATTGAACCTTGCATAACTCAGTCACTCCTTCATCCAATTGTGATCCATCCCCACTGGCCCCAAATCACCCTCTGTTAACTTTCCAGAATTTCTTAACTTTGAACATTATCTCACCATCATTCTCCAAATCCCTCAACATGCAATCTAACCTTACATCTGCAGAAAGAACTGCTGTCAACCATGTGAAAACTGATCCTGACCTAATAATCCTACCTGTGGACAAAGGCTCCACCACTTGTTTGAACCGCAAGGATTACCTGGCTGAAGAACTCCACCAGCTGTCAGATACTTTCATCTACAGACCTTGCCACAGTGTCCCCATTCCAGAAATCCAGCATGATCTCCAGTCACTCCTCAAATCCTTAGGCCCATTCCAGAACCTCTCCCCAGAGTCCATATCTCTACTCACCCCTACCACTCCCTGCACTCGTACCTTCTACATGCTTCCTAAAGTATGTAAACCTAACCACCCAGGACACCGCATTGTGGATGGTTACTGTGTCCCCAGAGAATCTCTGCTCTCGTAGACAAACAATTTCAACCTATTACCTGGAACCTACCCTCCTTCATAAAATATACCAACCAATTCCTCCACCAACTCTCAACAGTTCCTGTCCCTTTACCACATGGTGTCCTGCTCATCACTATTGATGCCACCTCCCTGTACACTAAAATTCCTAATGCCCATCACCTTACCACTATTGAACACCCAACGCCTGATGGATTCCAATCTAACAACCTCCTTCCTAGTCATCATGACCAATTATATCCTCACCCACAATTACTTCTCCTTTGAAGGCATTACCTACAAACAAATCTAGGGTAAAGCTATGGCACGAGTATGGCACCATCCTATGCCAACCTATTCATGGGCCATCTAGAGGAATCCTTCCTAAAAACCCAGAATCATAAACCCTTCACCTGGTTCAGATTCATTGATGGCATCTTTGCTATCTGGATTGAAGGTGAGGACACCCAAATCCTTCCAAAGTATTCCACTGTACACCTAACCTACACAATATACTTGTTCATCCTTACACAACCCCTGCTCCCAATCCCTTAACTCATGGCTCATAGCTCTATAATAGATCTAGATGCAATACCTGTCCAATACACCCTCCCACCACTTCTACTCAAGTCCAGTCACTAACATTACCTATCCCATCAAAGGCAGGGCTACCTGTGAAACCAGTCATGTAATCTATAAGCTAAGCTGCAACCACTGTGCTTCATTCTATGTAGGCATGACAACCAACAAGCTATCTGTCCCCATGAATGACCACCGACAATCTGTTGCCAAGAAACAAGTGGACCATTCTGGTGCTGAACACATTGCCAAACATGATATCCTTCATTTCAATGACTGCTTTACAGCCTGTACCATATGGATCCTTCCCAGCAACAACACCTTTTATGAATTGTGCAGATGGTAACTTTCCCTGCCATACGTCCTATGTTCCCATAACTCTTCTGGCCTGAACCTTCATTAGTCACTGTCCTCACCCATCCAGCCCCTTCCCTCTTCCCATTCCAACACTACACAGCCCTCATTCCACCATCACACCCAGTCTTTTTATCCCTTTCCTTTTCCGTTACTTGGTCCCCCATCCCCATCTCTCCCCTGCTCTCCATCTAACCTGCAGCACTTCACTGTCTCCCAGACCCTCCATACTATCCCTTCCCCTCCCCACCCCAGCCTCCTCCTTACCACCACCCAGTTGCCACTCCCATCACACACTGGTGTTGCTGCTCACAGTGTGGTTTCAGTAGCCTGAGTCTGCAGTTGTGTGTGCTAATTGCATTTGTGTGTGTGTGTTTGTGTGTGTGTGTGTGTGTGTGTGTGTGTGTGTGTGTGTGTGTCGTCTATTGTTGATGAAGGCCTTAAAGGCCGAAAGCTTTAATTGTGAGAATCTTTTTGTTGTGCCTATCTGTGACTCAGCATCTCTGGTATGTGGTGAGTAGCAACTTTCCTTTTCATAATATTGTTACATTTCATCCTGGATTTTCCATTGTTTGATTTCATTTTAATTGTTTCATACTTATATTGCATAGAGATGCTCTGACTTTCACATTTCAATGCGTTCCATGGGTAGTGAAATCTTCCCATGTTTAGCTGTCTGCATTAATATTAGTTGGATAGCTGAAAGGCTTGCATATTTTCCCAAACTTTCTGTTAGTTGTTTCTATTTCTGTGCATTTACACTTATGTTTTTCACGAGACAGACACATTCATGTCCATAATGTCCAGAGAGACTGCAGACTAATTTTCCAAAACATCTTCAGAGTTTTTGGAAGCATCACAACATTATTCTAGTTTAGCACCTTTAGATTAATCTCTAAAGATATTAAGATTATTATCATTTAGTAACATAATATTCTGAATTTGTTTATAAACTACCTGTGAATCTTTAATTGTTAATTTTTATCATTCTTAATTGTGGTCTGACAGAAAGTCAACATTAAAATGTCCTAATTCTAAATCACTTTTATATGCTCATGTAATAAAATTGCCAAAGCAAAAAAGATGCATTTTTGGGCAGTAATATTTGCACAGAAGATATTATGACATGTTAACATGTTGAACAAAGTGTCATTCCTGGATGGATTTTTCTTATCTGAAAATTTAAATAACCAGAAATTAATATTTTATATTTTGGTGTATTTTTCGTCATGGAAACGCAAATTGTCTAACACTCTATAAAACCATTATCACCACTACCAGGACAGTGATTGTAAAACAGTTGTAAGCTTTTGTGTTGGCAGTAGCTGCTTCAAATATACTTAAAACACAAAGCACAGTGTACTTTATCATTAGAAGAGTATTTATATATATTTATGAATTCCCATAACCTTGATCAAACAATCCACAGGTGTATTGCCAGTACATGGTGTCCAGTAGGCACCCTTGAGAGCAGACTGCACACGGAGTGGTCCATGAGGGGAGGGAATATGACTTGGTATGTACGTTGAGGTCAGTTTATCAGTGCACCTGATAATGGTGACCTGTCTGATCACTGAAATATTGGGCCCCTTGCACACTGAACTGGCAGTTGATCTATGGACTGTTCAATCAAATAATGTGGCACGAGTGATTGACGAAAAACAACCCATGACCTTGTCTGGGTCAGCTGTAACTTATAACTAAATTAAAGCATTGCAGCTCATGCAGCTTTATATCATGTTCTCTTAACCTGTGTTCATTAACACACAAAAATCACTGCTTTGTTTTGTTCACTTTTAGTAGAATACTCAGTTCATCAGCATTATATTTCAAAACCGTGATATTTATGACAGAAATAAAATTGAATTTTCATCACAAGAGGGTAGATATGCAGTATCCTAGAATTATTTCTTGACTCAAACAATGGAAAATCCAGGATGGAATGTAACAATATTATGAAAAGGAAAGTAGAGAGATGCTGAGTCACAGATAGGTACAACAAAAAGACTGTCACAAATAATCTTTTGGCCCGCAAGGCCTTCGTCAAAAATAAATGACAGACACACAACCACACACACACACACACACACACACACACACACACAGGCAGATGCAACTCACACATACATGACTGCAGTCTCAGGCAATTTAAGCCTCACTTCAGGCTAAGTGCAAATTGAGACGCGTATAGCACGTGTGACGTGACGCAACACTTTTGTCAATGAATATACATATATCTGTGTGTGTGTGTGTGTGTGTAAATGGAAATAAAGCAAATTGGTAAATGCTACACTGTCAACAGTATTGATCATTTGCGAACTTCTGTTTTCTTATATGTAAAATCAGAAATAAAAAGCGAGAGAGAGAGAGAGAGCTGCCTGTGCAAAGAAATTATCAATGTGTACACATACAGTCTGAATGTTAAATTAAACCAAATATGAATAGACATTATCTTCTTACAAGATACCATCAGTTCAACAAGCGCATATGAAAGTTACGAGATCTATTAGAATTATAATTTAGGTATTATGTACCTAACAAAAAGATATCATTTCTTCTCTCTTCCAGTCTCTCCTTTACTTTTTATTTCGTTTGTTTTTGGTCATATGAAAAAACATTAGGCATAAGAAGCTAACGAATAATGTAACTCTCACATGTGTCTGTTGATGTGCAGCTACCTGTTCTACATCCCATCCAGTAAGTCTCACCTGACTCATGGTTCTGGATGACTTTTCTGAACTGTACCGCTTTCCCTAAACCTATCCAGTCCTTTTCCTTCACTCTTCTGCCAGACGAAGAGAGAGAGAGAGAGAGAGAGAGAGAGAGAGAGTGTGTGTGTGTGTGTGTGTGTGTGTGTGTGTGTATATATATACTGGAGGAAGAGTTGAAGGGGAAGGATGGGCAATTGGGAAATACTTCCACTGCCAATATGTGCCATGCCGAAGTGAGCATATGGCAGGACTGCCTTTCTGCTCCCAGCCTCAGCCCTCCCTCAGTACTTGCATGGCGCATGGCATGAGAAACTGTGCCACAAACACAATGCCGTATGACCGGGTGCAGGTGTGTGTCTTGTCCTGGTTGCACCGCTTCCCAATTTGCATGGTTGCATTTGAACCTATCTTAAAGTAGACTGAAGCTGAGCATGTTTCAACATATTAAAGTTTAAATACTTTATTGACAGTGTACATGGAATTCAGTTTTAATTAGTTAGCTGCTGATTTATTCCATAGTTCATATTCATGACACATAATATGCTGTAAGAATATATCAGATGAGCAAAAATTGTACATATTTCTTCAGACAATATGCATATACATAATTGCTACTTCTCAGAATCAGAAATTCATTGATTAGTAATTGATCTTTTACTCTATCCATAGATTACTTATGATATAGAAGAAATGTCAACAAAAAATAAATTGCCGGCATTTGAAAAGACCATTGCTGTCAGTAAAACATTTTACTTCCTTCAGAAGGTTGTCAAAGTTAGGTTAATTATAGGACAATGATGTATTTGAGTGTATCTCTCTTACTGGTACTCTCAAACTCTGACTATTGTTGACAAAGAACACCATCAGTGAACAAACGTTCTCTGAAGCTGTACTTGGCATTCCTAATAGTTGAATGGATGCCTACAAGATTAATGCATGGGAACTTCAATTAATTTCTTTTGTGTAATGAATGCTTCTGACATGAGTGAGAAGCTACCCAACAATATTATATTGTTGTATAAAAAAAATGAAAATATATTAACATACTGATTTCTTTGTTCTCAATATTGAAAATTATTTTTATGAAAAAGTTAGCGGACATATATGTTTTGGTGTATAAATTGTATGGGTAAATTTTGCCAGTATTTCAGTAAGAACTTACAACTTCCTACACAGTTTACTGTCTCTTTTTTCATAGATTACATTAATTAGGAGAGTAATAGTTATGTCTAAGAAACTGTTTTACCTGCCACTTCTTCAAAATACTGTCCTCATATATTTAGAACTTTGTAGTGTTTTAGTTGGGGTGGATGTGAAATAACTAATGCAGAGCTGATATTGTCATTCTTGAGCTCTTACTTTCTTGAATCATTGCCTTGGATGCAGTGGTAAAAGATGTCATTTCCTCCTTGCTCTCTGTTTACAAGAAGAAAATTGGACACTGGAACTTCTGTTTTTTTTTTTTTTAATTTTTTTATTAATTAGTATGTGGACAGCTCTTATATAGAGTCCATGTATTGTCCATGGAACATACAATATCCTTCAGATAAAAGCAAACATCAAATCAGAATGACCAACTCAAAACTGCTGCTTACAAATTTATGTAAAGAACTAGGAATTTGGAATGACAGTTCAATAAAAGTTCATTTCTTTGAGTCCGAACATAACTACTATCATAGATATATTTTCTCTGAACAAATTGTGCTTCTCCAATGGAAACCAGTGATGCTAGGAGCTCATATATTCACCACTGCACAGATACTTCCTTATGCAAAGTTATTGCGATCACTGTCTGAACTTGAAGATACATCATTCCTTGGCATTTTTTTTTAAGTATAAATAAAATAACAAATCCACAAAATATTAGTGCTCTCCTCAATAACAACTTATTTTATGGTTTTTGTTCATGAGTATCATTTGTCAGTAAGAATATGTAGGAATGTGCATCACTCCGTGGGAGTGGTATGTAACACCTCAGCCTAGAGTCCAAGTAGATCTGTATCACAGTTGGTCACTTATCTTCTGAAAATCTAAAGCCTGCAAAGATTTCAATAATATCCATAGGCCTTGTCTTCAGTCCTACATGAAAATTCAACCATTCTGAAATAATCAGAGAGTTACTCTCATTCTCGTGTTCTATAAATGGGAAAAGTCTCACTGCAGGTATCTTGTTCCAGAAGTCCATGATGTCCCCCAGCAACTGCTTGAATCCCTTGATTCATCCCAGAATAATACTCTGGACACATCTCCTTCCTCTCCCACAGATCCTTCTACTATAATGTCCCCAAAATACACCATCTGACAAAACAAAGTGAAGCACCCAGATGGGGTTGAGGAAACAAAATGAAATTCCATGTTTTAAGAATGGAAAGATGGTCCCTCGGGCATGGATGTGTGTGACGTCCTTAGGTTAGTTAGGTTTAAGTAGTTCTAAGTTCTAGGGGACTGATGACCACAGTAGTTAAGTCCCATAGTGCTCAGAGCCATTTGAACCATTTTTGAAAGATGGTCCAAGCAGGCTGTAATCTATTTATTGTCTATGCTATTAGCTAATATTGACCATTGTTCATTTTCAAGAATTTCTCACAAACCTCAAGCTTCACATATGCACATCTGCATGTGCAGCACAAATACAATCAAGTTGTTTATTTGTACTACACATGCAAAATGATGTGTGCTGTTACCTACACTACTGGCCATTAAAATTGCTACATCAAGATGAAATGCAGATGATAAACAGGTATTCACTGGACAAATATATTATACTAGGACTGACATGTGATTACATTTTCACACAGTTTGGGTGCATAGATCCTGAGAAATCAGTACCCAGAACAAACACCTCTGGCCGTAACAACAGCCTTGATACGCCTGGGCATTGAGTCAAACAGAGCTTGGATGGCATGTACAGGTACAGCTGCCCATGCAGCTTGAACATGATACCACAGTTCATCAAGAGTAGCAACTGGTGTATTGTGATGAGCCAGTTGCTCAACCACCATTGACCAGACATTTCAATTGGTGAGAGATCTGGAGAATGTGCTGACCAGGGCAGCAGTTGAACATTTTCTGTATCCAGAAAGGGCCGTACAGGACCTGCAACTTGCAGTCGTGCATTATCCTGCTGAAATGTAGGGTTTCGCAGGGATCAAATGAAGGGTAGAGCTTCGGGTCGTAACATATCTGAAATGTAGCATCCACTGTACAAAGTGCCGTCAATGTGAACAAGAGGTGATTGAGACATGTAACCAATGGCACCCCATACCATCATGCTGGGTGATATGCCAGTATGGTGATGACGAATACATGCTTCCAATGTGTGTTCACCGCGATGTCACCAAACACGGATGTGACCATCATGATGCTGTAAACAGAACCTGGATTCATCTGAAAAAATGAAGTTTTGCCATTCGTCCATCCAGGTTCGTCATTGAGTACACCATCGCAGGCACTCCTGTCTGTGATGCAGCGTCAAGAGTAACTGCAGCCATGGTCTCCGAGCTGTTAGTCCATGGTGCTGCAAACATCATTGAACTGTTCGTGCTGATGGTTGTTGTCTTGCAAACGTCCCCATCTGTTGACTCAGGGATCGAGACATGGCTACACGATCTGTTACAGCCAGGCGGATAAGATACCTGTCATCTTGACTGCTAGTGATACGAGGCTGTTGGGATCCAGCACGGCATTCTGTATTACCCTCTTGAACCCTCTGATTCCATATTCTGCTAACAGTCTTTGTATCTCGACCAATGTGAGCAGCAATGTCACGATATGATAAATCGCAATCACGATAGGCTACAATCCGACCTTTATCAAAGTTAGAAACATGACGATACGCATTTCTCCTCCTTAAGCGAGGCATCACAACAAAGTTTCACCATGCAACGCTGATCAACTGCTGTTTGTGTATGAGAAATCGGTTGGATACTTTCCTCATGTCAGCACGTTGTAGGTGTCACCATTGTCGCCAACCTTGTGTGAATGCTCTGAAAAGCTAATCATTTGCATATAACAGCATCTTATTCATGTCAGTTAAATTTTGCATCTGTAGAATGTCATCTTTGTGGTGTAGCAATTTTAATGGCAAATAGTGTATCTGCTGTCTACTTACTCAAATATGATGTGGAGCTTGAGGCTTGTGATAAGTACTTGAAAATGGCCAGTGGTCAAAATTAGCTACTAGCTCATTAATTATATAGATTACAGCTTGTTTGGACAAGCTTTCATTCTATAAACATATTGAGGCTGTGGAGCTTCTCATGAACAAAAACCAAGAAACTTCATGTGCTGAGAGATTGTGTGATATTTCAGTGATTACAAAATAGAGTGAAATTTACTAAGAAGGTTGCAGTATGAGACCACTTACAGTATCAGTATGATGTTGCCCCCTCTGGCCTGGATCCTTGTGCTGATTCAGTTGGGAAGTGTGTCAGAAAGTCATTGCATCCTCTCCTGGTGCAAACTGGTCCAGAACTCTTGCTACTGCTACTTGATATCCTGGATACTGACACTGGATGGAGTTGACATCTCAGCTGGTTCCACATATGTTCTGTCGGGGACAGATTGGGAGATCTTGCTGGGGAGAGGAGTTCCTTGACATAACACAGACAAAGCCTTGTATGTATGAACATTGTCCTGTTGATAATTGGCACCACGGTACTGTCGCATTAGAGATAACACGTGAAGATGCAGGATGTCTGCGGTGTAGTGTTGTGCCCTCAGAATTCTCTCTGTCACTACCAGCCATGACCTGAAGTCATATCTGATGGCTCCCAACACCATAACATAAAGAGTAACACTGCTGTGCCTCTCCAAAATGTTGTGAGAAGGGGATCGATGTGCAGGCCCCCAACATATTCACCATTGATGGTGATCCGGGGTACTGCAGAATGACGATTCATCACTAAACACAATGTGATGCCATTCATCAGAAGTCTATGCTTCCTAGTCGTGATGCCACTCCAAATGCAGCCATTTATGCTGTGGTGATAATGGTAGTCTACAAATGGGATGGTAATTCCTAAGTCTGGCTGCTGCTAGTCTCTGACCATTGGTGAGGGATGACAATAGAATGTTACAAGAAGTGCGGTACTTGTTCTTAGGTGGCAGACCCATATGTGAAAGGGTTACACTGAGCTCAAAGTGTGTCAATAATCCCTTGTGGTGGTCATATGTTAATGACCAGAACCTTGACAAAATGTAGCACTCATGTTCCCTTGCATTCCAACATTGAACCACTGTCGTAGCCAAACGCCACACATATCTGTATACCATATGATTCAAACGACCCCAATGAGGCCCCTTTCAGCCTCTTTTCAGATGCTGATAACACTTTCTCACGTGACATGCAGCATCCCCATGTCCTTCACAGTGATCAGGCAATGTCTGATGCTGTTCACGCCCCTTATATACCTGACTATACCTGGTAACAACAGTGAACAAGGACAACATTATTTCACTCTGGTGGTCATTCTATCTATCACATTATCACAGATAATTATAACTCTAATCATTTATATACCTGCCAATGGTGTGTACATGCACAAAATTACATTCACTTGTGATTATGTCTTTTGGATGCTTCACCTTTTTGTTAGGCAGTATACATAAATCCAACTACCCAGGATACCTCAGTGCATGTAGCTACTTGGCCCACACCAACAGAATTTAAAGTCTAGTCAGCCAACATCCCAAGTCAGCCTGTAGCTCCTTTCCTACACTAATCACACTAAATATATCCTCCATGTCCTCTCTGCAGTTTCTGTGCCATCACTAAACATTACTACCTTGTTTAACATGCCCTCAGTTAGATAGACAAAACAACATGTGACACATCCAAGGTTGGTTACATTACATTCTCACATGACAAGCTGTCTATTGGCTATGCATTTATTGGTTGATTGATATTTGATAGGAATTCCAGCTGAGATAACAGGTCTTCATTCTTACACAACTTTAACATTTTCTTTTTCAGTTCCCAATTCGTTCTCTCATATGGGAGACATTTGTCTCCCATAAGCTGGTCCCAACAATACCTTTATCTACATCTACAACTACATCTACGTCTACGTGATTACTCTGCTATTCACAATAAAGTGCCTGGCAGAGGGTTCAGTGAACCACCTTCAAGCTGTCTCTCTACCATTCCACTCTCAAATGTCACAATGGAAAAACGAACACCTCAATTTTTCTTTGTGAGTCCTGATTTCTCTTATTTTATGGTGATGATCATTTATCCCTATGTAAGTGGATGCTAACAGAATGTTTTCACAGTTGGAGATAAAACTGGTGATTGAAATTTCATGAGAAGATCCTGCACAATGAAAAAAGCCTTTGTTTAATGATTGCCACTCCAATTCACGTATCATATCTGTGGCACTATCTCCCCTATCTTGTGATAATACAAAATGAGCTGCCCTTCTTTGAACTTTTTTGATGCCATCTGTGAGTCCCACATGATGTGGATCCCACACTGCAGAGCAATAGTCCAGAATAGGGTAGACAAGCATGGTTTAAGCAGCCTCTTCAGTAGACTTGTTGCACCTTCTAAGTGTTCTGCCAATGAACCACTCTTTGCTTTGCTCTACACGCAACATTATATATGTCATTGTTCCAGTGTAGGTTTTTTGTAACTGTAATCCCTAAGTATTTAGTTGAAGTTACAGCCTTCAAACTTGTGTGACTTATCACATAATCGAAATTTAGCAGATTTATTTTAATACTCATATGAATAACTTCACACTTTTCTTTATTCAGGGTCAGTTGCCACTTTTCGCACCATACAGATATCTTATCTAAATCATTCTGCAATTTGTTTTGGTCATCTGATGACTTTACAAGATGCTAAATAACAGTGTCATCTGCAAACAACTAATGACAGCTACTCAGATTGTCTCTTATGTCATTAATATAGATAAGGAACAATAGAGTGCCTATAACACTTTCTTTTAGAATGGTGGATATTACTTCTGTTTTACTCAATGACTTTCCATCTGTTACTATGAACTGCAACCTTTCTGACAGGAAATCATGAATCCAGTTGCACAACTGAAGCAATATTCCATAGGCACACAGTTTGGTTAGAAGATGCTTGTGAGGAACAGTGTCAAAAGCCTTCTGGAAATCAATTTGACATCCCCTGTTGATATCACTCATAACTTCATCAGAGTAAAGAGCTAGTTGTGTTTCACAAGAATGATATTTTCTGAATCCGTGGTGACTGTGTCAATAAATCATTTTCTTCAAGATGCTTCATAATGTTCGAACACAGCATATGCTCCAAAACCCTACTGCACATTGACATTAGTGACATGGGCCTGTAATGTAGCAGATTACTCCTACTACCCTTTGCGTATTAGTGTGACTTGAGCAATTTTCCAGTTCTTAGGTATGGATCTTTCTGTGAGTGAACAGTTGAATATAATTGTTAAATATGGAGGTGTTGTGTCAGCATACTCTGAAAGGAACCTGATTGGTATAAGGTCTGGACTGGTTGCCTTGCCTTTATTAAGTAATTTAAGTTGCTTTGTTACACCGAGGATATCTACTTATATGTTTCTCATCTTGACAGTTGTTCTTGATTGTAATACAGGAATATTTACTTCATCTTCTTTGGTGAAGGAGTTTTGGAAAACCATGTTTAATAACTCTGTTTCAGTGGCACTGTCATCAGTGACTTCACCATTGTTATCACACAGTGAAGGTATTGATTGTGTCATGTCACTAGTGTGCTTTATTTATGACCAGAATCTCTTTGGGTTTTCTGCCAGATTCTGAGACAGAGTTTTGTTGTGGAAACTTCACTTTGATATCTGCTACTTCCCTCACTTTAGAAGTATTTCTGTTAGTTTTGTCATCTATGGGTTCCAATATACACTTATGACAAATAACTTTGCCAAAATGAATACGGTGCCATTGCCTTAACAGGCTGGCCTCACACTCAAAACTTAGGTCATAAACGAATATTCCGTGCAATCTTCTCCACACTCCTATTACTTGAAACACACCTTCCTACCAACCATGAAGGAGGAGACTGTAATTATGCAATATCATTCCAGGCTGGAACAGCTAAACTGCATCCTCCATCTGACCTGTAACAATCTTTTACAGTTTCCTGAGATGAGGAACATTTTTCCCAAAGGCCTTCCTGTCACTCCAAAAGTAGTATTCCCCCCACCTACCCAACATCCACAATATTGTTGTTCCTTATTAAATCACTGAACCAACAGCCTTCCTGCAGTGGTAACACCAATTTCCATCAGATCACTGAAATTAAGTGCTGTTAGGCTTGGCTAGCCCTTGGATGGGTGACTATATGGAACTGCCAAGCGCTGTTGGTAAGCAGGATGCACTCAGCCCTTGAGCAATTGTGGAGCTTCTTAACTGAGAAGAGGGGGCTCTGGTCACAAAAACTGAAAATGGCTGGGAGAGTGGTCTGCAGACCACATGCCCATCCATATCCATGACCAGTGACACCTGCCAGCTGAGGATGACATGGTAGTTGCTCAGTGCTGTTGGGGCTTCCTAGGCCTGTTTGGATGGAGTTATTAAATCACTCCTACTTTCTGATACCTGTCTTGTGCATCTTCCCAGCATATTGCAAGTCGTCACAGCTCTTACCTTTTTGGTAAATATTAGCTTTCATTTTAATTAAACTTCCAATAGTTATACTAAAGCAACTTAATTTGGACCATTATATCATACTCCCCTGAAGACAGCACCAAATATTTAGGCAGACTACACGCTTACAGAATTCATTTTTCATTCAGAATACTGCCCATTGCAACGATTGCAGAGACACTAAGCAGTAAGGTGGTAGCTCTGCAGACAGTAGGTAAAAGCTTGTAGTGGCAGAAGACACAAGCAGCGGACATAGACTGTCAGGCACTTAGGTCGCAGCCACAGTTTGAGATGCTTGAAGATTTCCTGTTCAAAAGTACGAACTATGGACTGTGCATATTGGTTCCTGCTTCATTTATGAACGAAATATTATGATAGGCAACCATCTGTCAACATGTGGATGTAGAACAACAGATAGGCATGTATCTGAGAAGTTTTGGTGGAAAACAAAAAAACAAGATGTTGAATAATGTATGAAAGATTTGTGCCATGTGAGCACAGACTGAATCTCAGTCACTAGCGTATTCCATTGCATAGATTACTGGAAGCATTGAAACCTTTTGAAATGCTTGTTTTGTATATCCTAGGACCAGATAATAGGACAGAATCTGAAATAAGTATATGTTAACAATAATGGATCACTTTTCCCAGTTGAGACCAGCGAGCAAGCACAGTGGTAAATGCCATGGTTAACAATTGGATATTTACATTTGGCATTTGTGCTACTGTAATTGCAGATCAGGGCAAAAATTTCATGTCAGACCTGTTTAAGCAGTGGAGATCCGCACTACTCCTGTCCATCCTCAGGCAAATGGATGTACCAAGATGGTTCTTCACACATTTTATAAAATAGAGTTGTTATGTAAATAATCAGCATGATAATATGTTTTTAGCATACAAGGTGGTATATGGTAGGAAAATGCCATCTCCTTTCAGGATTCTGCAACCTAAGTTGGGTGCTAATGAGGAATTGGTGAAGAAGTTTATGAAACATTAAGAGAGGCTTGGCAGAAGGTGAAATGGGCAAATACAAACACATTCGAAAGTCATGAATGGATGGGGAAACTTACTGGAAAACTGCACTATATCGAATGGGCCAGTGGGTTCTAGTGAGAATATCTTATATACCAAAGGGCAGAAAAAGGAAGTTTTTGGTTAAATAATAGTGATGGAGATGAAATCACCATTAAATGTGAAGGTGGAGTTTTTAACGAAGACATCTGTTATTCACCTCAGCTAAGTGAAACCCTTTAGTGGAGTTGTAGATACTCTGCCACAGATTCCGTCACCACAAATACTATATAAGGCAAGGACGGTGCTAGTCAAGATTGATCAGGGTACTTGCAGCATGCCATATGCTCTAAGACTACATAATGGTTAAGCACTATTTAGTTTCTTTTGTCTTGGTATGTATTACTGTCTTGCTGTTTCTGAACCATCATGCTTCACACTGTTGTGTTTTGGGAGCTTGTTTCTGTTTTGTACTGGGTAGGTTAGGAGTTGGTATTATTATATTGTTCAGCAGTGCTTTTCTTATGCATCTTCATTTTCTGAATGGGGAGAGAAAGTGATGAAAAACTCCTTCCTAACAGGTGCCAACACGGTCAACCGAGTTCGACATTGTTCCCGCTGCAGCGAATCCTAGCTGCACTGCAGAGAGCACAAAAGGACACTTTATCTCAACCACGGCACATAACTCAACCACCTGAAGTGAGTCTGGTGGTGCATGTGTCCTAATGTTTTCCGGTAGTAAGTATTGATGCCCAGTGTCAATGTTTTATTGTATATATTAACACAGTGAAATGGATTGCAGAAGGAAAGTGGGTATGGGTACAAACAAGCAAAGTGCTAAGAGTCTCAGAAAACTGATGCACAAAGGTCTTTGGAAGAGCTGCAGTGTTGCCAGCTTGAGAGTATCACTGTCTGGCCAGTCAGGGTTGTCTGAACTGACACAGAGGCATCTGAGGTGCAGCTGTTCCTGGGGAAATCTGAAGCAACAGAGTTGTGGAGGGTAAGAACTAATTCGTAACCACATTTTCAGAGAATGAGCGCACACTGGGTTTATTCAGTATTCACCTCGGAAGTTGTAATTCTTAATTGTTACTAAGGGCCAGTAGAATCATAATAAATGGTATGGTTTGTGATACAGCCAAAACAACCTTCCAGCCATGATTACAGGTATGACAATGAGTAAACTGACGCACTATTTGCTGTTTTGTCCAGAGAAACCATTGGAAATACTGATATTTCATAAATTGATAATTTTGAACAATTCCGTAAACTTGGATATCTTTCGCTTTTTAGATAAATTTATAGCATCACAGAAGGAGCAAATTTTCATAGAACAGATGTAACACACACAGCAGTGCCAAGAAAAGCGGAGTAACCATGATATCAATATGAGCAGTTCAACTATCAGTACTATTGCAGTTCTGGTTTCCATTCATGTAACTTGCATTATTTACAAACAAATTATTGAATAGCACCAGAACCACCTCTGCATCAGTTACCTATTGCCTGGGTTAGTCATCTTGGAATTAGTGTAATAGATAAGGAATTACATGTAAGAGATTATGCTTTGCAGAATTGGCTTTACTTAGAGGGAAAAGATACCCCATGATGGGAAAATTAAACTAAAAAATGTGAACATGTATAATAGTTATAATAGGGAGGGTATGAGTTCAAGTGAATTTTATAAAGGATGGGGGAATGTTCCACAACAAAACAGCATTAGGGCAAAGAATAAAATTTTTGAAGCTGTCGGGAACGACATCCATATATATTGCACCTGCCCAGTTTGCAATGGTTGCAGAATGAGTATAAATACTCAGGGGAGCCAGAACACAAACAAGCATGGAGCTCACTGCCACTGATTGTCTGAGGGAAGCATCAGGAACACCTGACTTGGCAGCAAGACGTCATTGAAAAGGAGGCATAACAATACTCTGTTAATGAGGCAGTGTGGAGTAATAAGAACGCCTTTCAGACTGCAAACCATTCATAAAAGAACTCTCTGAAGCTCTGAATCTAAACATTAGTCCAGCAACTCAAAATGCTGACTGGCTTGAAAACAGGAGCACATTCAGTCACCCAGATGGGGTAATCATGTCATCGATCTCTCCTTCTTTCCACTCATTGCTCACAGTCTGGTCATTCCATCTGCACCGCTGATACCGAATGAAGGCTAACTCCATTAGTTGCAGGATTACCTGTTGACATATGACAAAGTGTTGCCGGCTGCTGCCAGTTTGGAATCTACTTCTATGAGTCCACAGTCTTCTGATTGGAGGAACGAATTTCAACTCTCCAAGCTGACATTCATGGCAGTGATACCCTGCAACCATCAGGAATGGCAGCTTGCAGAGTCGAAGTCCCCCTTCCCCCCACAGATGTATGGTGGTTGATTCATAGAAATAGACTCCAAACTGTTAACAGCTGGCAACACTTTATAATGTCAGCAGGTAATCCTGCAACTAATGATGCAGGTGGAATAACCAGACTTGGAGCACTAAGCAGAAGGAAGGCAAAAGTTATATAGCCGGTGATGTTATTCCCCCATATAGGTGACCAAATGTTCTCCTGGTTTTCAAGCCAGTCAGCATTTTCTGCTGGACTAATGTTTTAATTTCAGAGCTTCAGAGAGTTCCTTTATGAATGTTTTGCAGTCTGAAAGGCATTTTTGCATCATCTTTAAGTGTAATCTCTCCATGCTGTCCTGTTAACAGAAGATCTATATGCCTCCTTTGCAGCTGAAATAAGACTGCTTCTGTGTTGTAAAGAAAATATTATTATTTACTAGCTTGCTCCTTGACTTTTTGCCTTTGACAAAGATAAGACAGGTACTGCATTAAAAAAACTCTCTTTTGATTTTTTTTGCCTAGGTGCATACATTATGAATTTTTTTTTGTTTGTCTAATACAAACAATCTGTGAAAAAATTTGACTATAGGTGAATGTGTCTTTGCATAGTAACATTAGTCTGCCTAATACCACAAAAACATCACTTCACTGTCAATCAACAACACTTCCATTGAAGTTTCATTGTCAGACAGTACAGAGGCCAAAAACGACTTTCAGGAACAAAGTTCACTGTCTTTATATTGCTGAAGGCGATTTCACACAATTCTGAAGAATACTGTCCGGAACAGTCACTAGTTAGCATGAGACACAGTAATTGCAACAAAATACAGCACATAATGTTATGGTGCATTTTCAAATTTTACCTTTGCAGTCAAACAGCAACAAAGCCCCTTTCTGTGATCTAACGTATATACATGTATGCTCATACCGAACAGCACGGGAAAAAAAATAAATTATGTAATGATTTGAAGGTTCCAAAATCCCTAGAACACTAGACTGATAAAGGACAAAAGAACAGGAAAAGGGATAGGGAACCCTGTTCAGATGAAAGAGTCCACGAAACTCACTTAATGCTAAGACACAAAATCAGGAACTTACAGAAAATGGCATAACCTACAGAATTAAAAAAAAATTCGGATTATCCTACAAGTACGAACAACTGATAAGAAAACCAAGCATGGTGAAAGTAACCATAACTAAACCACATAGTTATCTCCCTATATCTGGATTGAAAGTTCACACATTTTAGAGCACCAGTTCATGGCACACAATAGTGGCATATTATCAGTGCATATCATAGGAAACAAATCACATAACTTAAATAACTACTATTTACAGATAATATAGTTACACAAATCATGACATACATGTAAAAAAAATACACTGAATTATTTATAGAAAATTTTCAAAACCTTATGAGGGTGCACACCCTTTATTTTCAATGTCTTCGGATACGCCAACAGATATGCACCTGGATGTGGCAGTTTTACAATAAAATATGGTCCATGGTATATTCTTTGCCACATCTTGGTCCTCTACTGCAGAAGTGAAGATCTTGAATGAGATCTCAATAGTACCAAATCTCCAACATTATAATATTGTCTTCTCTTTAATGCCTCGTCATGTCTCTTCTTTCTCATAAGAGTTTTCTCTTTCATGTTGAGGTAAGCATCACAAATTTTTTCTTCCCACAAGATCCTATTTCAGGCTATCTTCAATAATGCTTGCACTCACTCATTATTTTCATTTGGGAGTAATTCCTCCAGAGTATAACCAGTAGTTGTATGCGATAGGTTATTTACAATTGTAGTGAACTCTTGCAACAGATCAATCTACTTGGTTTCCTCTGTTGAGCAGTAGGTTCTCATAAAATGATTTAACTCTCTAAATACACATTTGATGGGACTCACTCCGGGATTGTAACATGACGTTTTTGACATGTATAATATTTGCTTCCTGTAAAGTCTTCTTTCAAATATAACACCTGAAAATCGTTGCATTGTCTGTCAGAATCGTTCTTGGCATCCCAACAGATGGAATAAATTCATAATACAATTTCTTGATAACGGATTTGCTGGTGGCTGATCAAATTGGGTACAACATTACATATTTAGAAAACATATCCAAAAATCCAACTATGTATTTACTACATTCTCTTACCCTCGGAACTGGCCCATAGATGTCTACAGAGATCAGATCTAAGGGCTTATGTGGGATGATTGAGTGCATCTCATCTTGCGTACTACCTTTGTTACAAGGCTTAGTCAGCTGACAAACCTTGCATTTCTTCAAAACCTGCTGAACTCTTCTCCTGATATTTGGAAAGTAACAGTAGCTACCTATTTTGCTGGCACATTTAAGTACGCCAAAATGTCCCCAAACATAATGAGTGTGCAGTATGAACTTTTCCACATAATCTTCTGGTATATATACACACACCACTTATCTGAAGTATCTGACCTTCTGTAGAACAAAACATTATCGACTATTATGAAAAATCTTCGGAGCTGCCCTTGGTATGGCTGACTCAGTTTATTCAAAATTATAGCCCAATGACCATCTCATTGCTGGAGGACACATAGATTACTACACATGTATAAATAATATCTCCTGGATTCAAAATCTTTCATCAGCAAGACTCAATCTTGGATTCCAAATCTTTCATCAGCAAGATTCTATCTTGTTTCTCCTCATCTTCCACAGTGCTAATGTTCTCCAAACCTTCAGGTAATCTGGTTATGTTGTCCCTTTAAGTATACAACTCTGAAATTACATTCTTGTAAAGCCAAGGTCCAGCATGATAGATGAGCACGAAGTAGTTTGCATTGTTGCAAGAATGTGAGAGCTTGATGATCAGAGTACACAGTAATGTGTGCTCCAAAAAAGTAATAGTGGAATTTTGAAACACCTAAACAACTGCCAAAGCTTTCATTTCTGTGGTTGTGTAGGAGTGCTTGCAACATGATAACACGTGACTTGCATAAGCTATGGGACAGAACGTTGGCTGATTATTGATTTCCTTGATTTGAAACAAACAGCACCCTAAATCAATGCTCAATGAATCAGTCATCAAACCAAACTCCGAAGTCATATCTAGGTGGTGTAACAATTTGGGTGGTGTAACAATTTTGCATCCACAAGAATGTCTTTGATAAGTTGGAATGCAACTTCACAGTCATTTGTCCACCTCCACGATACAATTTTTTGTAGAAGCTGGTGTAAGGGCTCAGCATTCATCACCTGTTTGTTTCAAAATTGCCTATAGAAGGTCATTATTCCTATGAAAGATTTTAATTGCTTCTTGTTTGATGGTGTGGGAAAGTTCTTCACCTTTGCTGAATCAAGCATTATTCCCTTATTGTCTATTATATTCCCGAGGAAATGGATCCGTTGCGAAAAATGAGATTTTTGCAGATTAGCTGTCATGGCTGCTTTACTAAATGCATTTATGTCTCTGGCCAATAGGTTAATGTATTCTCCCCAAGAAGATGTAACAATGAGAATGTCATTGACAAAAAGCATAAGCTGACTATGCAGTTCAGGTCCTAAAACAGCATCCAGTGGCTGGATAAACACACCAGAGCTAACATTTAGGCCAAATGGTTGTTGTTGTGGTCTTCAGTCATGAGACTGGTTTGATGCAGCTCTCCATGCTACTCTATCCTGTGCAAGCTTCTTCATCTCCCAGTACCTACTGCAGCCTACATACTTCTGAATCTGCTTAGTGTATTCATCTCTTGGTCTCCCTCTACGATTTTTACTCTCCACGCTGCCCTCCAATGCTAAATTTGTGATCCCTTGATGATTCAGAACATGTCCTACCAACCGGTCCCTTCTTCTTGTCACCTCAGAACATGTCCTACCAACTGGTCCCTTCTTCTTGTCAAGTTGTGCCACAAACTCCTCTTCTCCCCAATTCTATTCAATACCTTCTCATTAGTTATATGATCTACCCATCTAATCTTCAGCATTCTTCTGTAGCACCACATTTTGAAAGTTTCTATTCTCTTCTTGTCCAAACTAGTTATCGTCCATGTTTCACTTCCATACATGGCTACACTCCATACAAATACTTTCAGAAACGACTTCCTGACACTTAAATCTATACTCGATGTTAACAAATTTCTCTTCTTGAGAAACGCTTTCCTTGCCATTGCCAGTCTACATTTTATATCCTCTCTACTTCGACCATCATCGGTTATTTTACTCCCTAAATAGCAATACTCCCTTACTGCTTTAAGTGTCTCATTTCCTAATCTAATTCCCTCAGCATCACCCAACTTAATTTGACTACATTCCATTATCCTCGTTTTTCTTTTGTTGATGTTCATCTTATATCCTCCTTTCAAGACACTGTCCATTCCGTTCAACTGCTCTTCCAAGTCCTTTGCTGTCTCTGACAGAATTACAATGTCATCGGTGAACCTCAAAGTTTTTACTTCTTCTCCATGAATTTTAATACCTACTCCGAATTTTTCTTTTGTTTCCTTTACTGCTTGCTCAATATACAGATTGAATAACATCGGGGAGAGGCTACAACCCTGTCTCACTCCTTTCCCAACCACTGCTTCCCTTTCATGCCCCTCGACTCTTATAACTGCCATCTGGTTTCTGTACAAATTGTAAATCGCCTTTCGCTCTCTGTATTTTACCCCTGCCACCTTCAGAATTTGAAAGAGAGTATTCCAGTTAACATTGTCAAAAGCTTTCTCTAAGTCTACAAATGCTAGAAACGTAGGTTTGCCTTTTCTTAATTTTTCTTCTAAGGTAAGTCATAAGGTTAGTACTGCCTCACGTGTTCCAACATTTCTACGGAATCCAAACTGATCTTCCCCGAGGTCAGCTTCTACCAGTTTCCCATTTGTCTGTAAAGAATTTTGCAGCTGTGACTTATTAAACTGATAGTTCGGTAATTTTCACATCTGTCAACACCTGCTTTCTTTGGGATTGGAATTATTATATTCTTCTTGAAGTCTGAGGGTATTTCGCCTGTCTTATACATCGTGCTCACCAGATGGTAGAGTTTTGTCAGGACTGGCTCTCCCGAGGCCATCAGTAGTTCTAATGGAATGTTGTCTACTCCCGGGGCCTTGTTTGAACTCAGGTCTTTCAGTGCTCTGTCAAACTCTTCACGCAGTATCTTATCTCCCATTTCGTCTTCATCTACATCCTCTTCCATTTCCACAATATTGTCCTCAAGTACATCACCCTTGTATAAACCCTCTATATACTCCTTCCACCTTTCTGCCTTCCCTTCTTTGCTTAGAACTGGGTTGCCATCTGAGCTCTTTATATTCATACAAGTAGTTCTCTTCTCTCCAAAGGTCTCTTTAATTTTCCTGTAGGCAGTATCTATCTTACCCCTAGTGAGACAAGCCTCTACATCCTTACATTTGTCCTCTAGCCATCCCTGCTTAGCCATTTTGCACTTCCTGTCGATATCATTTTTGAGACGTTTATATTCCTTTTTGCCTGCTTCATTTACTGCATTTTTATATTTTCTCCTTTCATCAATTAAATTCAATATTTCTTCTGTTACCCAAGGATTTCTATTAGCCCACGTCTTTTTACCTACTTGACCGTCTGCTGCCTTCACTACTTCATGCCTCAGAGTTACCCATTCTTCTTCTACTGTATTTCTTTCCCCTGTTCCTGTCAATTGTTCCCAAATGGAAGAACCTTAAAATGTGAGCTTCTCCCTGCATAAACAATTGCTGTGCACTTCCTCGATTCAGGACTTAGCATTATCTGCCAGTAAGAACTTCTGAGATCACAAGTTGAAAAGAATTTCTTGCCATGAAACTTCTGTATAAGCTCATCAATATTTTCTGGATGAGTGTGGATAGGAACTATAATAGTCGAACTTTGCCCTCTGGTTTAGGGACAACCAATAAAGGACTACAGTAGGGGCTTGCAGATGGCTCTATCAACTTCCAATCCAAAATTCCTTACAATTCTTCATCAATAGACCATCAAAGTCACCAAGGTACAGGATAAAAACTTTGGCAATATATACTATGTGGATACACTTCTAAATTACACACATAGCCTTTCACTATACCCGGTTTTTCACTAAAGACATCGATATTCTGCTGCAATAAGTCTGCCAGTTGTTTTCACTGCCGATCATCCAAACTGTTAGATTTAGACATATTTTGCAATATAACATCAGTTAAGGTGCACACTTGATAGACCTTTTGTGCATTTGATCTCCAATTCTTCTTGAAACATCTTACAAGCTTAATTGTTGAACCCTGACAATATCTTCCATGGCTCCAGTCTTCTCTGATCAGCTCCCCACACACACATTCTCATCATTAATTTTAAAAGAAGCACAGACCACAGAGAAGTTGAATTTTATGTCCTTCTCCTGAATGCTCTCAGTACCCAAAATACAGTCCTCTATTAATTTATTACTAGGAATGTGCATAAAGTCGCTACATTTCCTATTCTTAACTCAATAAGAGTCCGTATCATTACCTTCTGTGCCCTGGTACTGATTGCACCTATAACTTCACAATACTCACATGAAAGACTGGTAGTTTCCGGTGTCATGTCAACCTCTGAAACAGTGCTGCAGAGATTGCATTCACATTTGCACCAGTAACAAGAATTACTTTAATGGTATTGCCATAAACTTTTGCATATATCACTGGTATAGGAATGGTCATATGCTTGGCTGTACAATGACGAATGTCATGTGCAAGTTCATCTACTAGTCTCTGTCTTTCATTCCATTGGAACATAACAACTCTCTTGCCAGAGCCCCTTACATCACACCCGACTGATTCTCTGGGGCACGATCCAGTCTTCTTTAGTTTAACAGATGGGTTCTGGGTTTGTCAGTGACATCTGTAATCAGTGACGGTTGCTTTCTCCAGTCACTTATTTTTGAAGATTGCTGGTTAAAATTTTGTGGTTGCCATTTCAGATTATTCCCTTGGGATTGCCGGATTATTCTGACTATTTAGGTTGTGGTTATTTTGATTCATGGTTTGCATCGGGTTGAATCTTTGCTCATTAGGTTTCTTTCTTGCCAAGTGAGGTTGGAGATGCACCACTCTGGCATTCAGTCTTTTGCTGCCATTTAGCTGTTGTTCTTTATGCTGAGCTTGGAAGCCTAAGCTCTGCTGTGCTCTACTATTGTTATTGCCATTCAGTCTTGGGTGATACGCAAAGTTCTTGTTTACACTAGTTGATGACCCATTGCCATGATGTGTAGCTCTTAACTGTTCATTTAATAAGTCTTTGGTGTCAATGACAGAAAGTCTTCGGCATTGTCTTTGTGAGCGTACATGAGTTTTTCACGTATTTTGATGAGTAACTTTGCCTTAATAATCTTCAAACTATCCTCCTGTGGGACTGCAGTATCTCAATATCTACTTTTATTCAGGTACTCCTCAAAATACCAATGCAAGTTCTCACTCTTGACTGAAAATGTTTCTAAATTATAAATCTCTTTTTTTCAGGTGTTCTTGAATTCCCTTAGACCAATACCTACTCAAGAATACTTGCTCAAAATCCTCATGGGTGCCACAGGCTTCCATAATATCCATGCACCGTAGACTACTTTCCCCTTGTATGTATCCAGTGACAAAAGAAATCTTTTGTGCCTCAGTCCATGCACAAGGTAAAACACCTCTGAACCCTCGAATGAAAACGACAGTTTTCTTCTCTGGACAGAAGGCTTGGAATGGCTGGTGCTTTAAGAGCTTCTCATCCATCAACATTTGGCCATATACATTGTTGGGTGGTATATTCCCATAAATAGAGTCAGACACCACATGTGCACTTTTTGTCGTAGACGTCGGGCTACTCGTCACTGACAGCGAATTCATCACATTTTGCTTCGGTTCATAGAAAAATGTGACATGTGTGTCAGAACCACTCGCTCTTATTTCCTTTAGTGACTTGGAACATTCTTCAACTGATTTGGTTATATTGTCTTTCTACTTCAAGAACTCTTGACCAAATTGTTGGCTTATCACATCACTAGCAATCTGGATCGTTGTGGAATCTGATCCATTGGCGAGGTGAACATTTTGCACAGCTTGTTGCAGTTGTTCATTAACACAATGTGTCACCATCTCTTCTATAACTGTGACACAATCTGATTCAACGAGTTCCGATTTGGACACAAGAGAATCTACGGTTGTGGTAACATCCTTTACTTCGCTTTGGATTTTGGAGATTTCCTCAGGAAATTTCTCCTGGGACAGCTTAAGATTTGCCATTTCCATAGCAAGATCACTTTGCTGAATGCTTAAATGATCCACTTTGCATCTCAAACTCTCAAAACCTTGTTTGTTTGGCAGTAACTCAACTATAGCAATATACTTGTGCATAGTTAGCCTGATATTTGCTTGTTCAGCTACTAGTGCCTTCTGCTGCTTAATGAGACTGTCTTGTTTTGCAGAGAAACTTGCCTGTTCTACTGCCACAGTATGAACAATAGTAGAAATTTTGTCTTGTTCTGCTGCCATTGATTCTTGTACGGAAGCTATCCTAGACTGTTTAGTTGCTATAGATTGCATTTTAGCAGACATCGATTGTTGATTTGCTGTTAATGTCTGCACTGCTTGGGATATACTAAGTAACAAATCTTTAATTTTAAACTCTTCAGTCCTAGCTGTGTCATTACAGGTACTGAACTATCAGTGGAAGGGACTTTCTCAACTGACTGAATATCATCTGTTGCATTCTGTTCCTGTTCCATTCCCGACTGGGTGCGTGTCCTAACCATAAATCACTAAACAAAAAATCTTCACATGACCAATGTAGTTTCAAAACACACATAAAATCAGTACAAATCAACACATGAATTTTTTTAAAATATACATCTGTAACTAATAGAAATAGAAAAACTCTACAGAAAAGGACAGAACTAGATTCCAGATGGATGAACTTGTTGTTGCTTGCCTGCAGCCTGGACATTCAGATGATCTGTTGAGATGAACCATACAGCATCAGTCTGCCAACCCCTCTGTCCCCGTTGTGGTCTCGAACAAGTACAGGGTAAGTAACACAGAAACACACATTATAGTAAACTTCTTATCAATTGCATACACACATGAAAATGATACAAAATCCTAACAAGTTCCCTAACTTTGCAAGCAGTCCTGTCAGTTGGTCATCACTCTGAAATGAGAACTGCTATGCAAAAACAAAAATTAATTAATCAGTTAACTTGTTTGGTCTTTTACTTTTTATCTTTGACAAAGAGAAAACAGTTACTGCATTAATAAAAGCTCTGTTTTGAGTTTTTTTGCCTAGATGCATACATTGTGATTTTTTTTACCTGTCTAATACAAACAATCTGTGAAAAAATTTGACTATAGATGAATGTGTTTTTCTTCATGGCTGATGTAAGGAGAGAACAGGTTAGGTACAGGATGAATTGGTGGTCAGAGGTTTCTGCTTCTCCAGTTCTCAGAGAACGCCAGGCAAAGTTGGAGAAAACTGCTACAACTCGTGATGAAGATGCCATCTCCCTTAGCAGCTACAATATTCACAGTCACCATAAGATTTTCATTTCTGGAAACGCTTTCAGAATGATAAGGTTGAACAACAGTGGCAGTATGATATCTTCTGACTAAAAAAACTGGTCACTTAGGGAAAGTCTTGAACATATAAGCTGACAGCGAAATATTGCACGTCGTTCGGACTGTGATAGTAGCAGATTCGCCCAGTATTGTTAATTCATGAAGAAATAGCTATGCACTGTATTTCAAAACACACTAACAGTTTTTATGAAGGTCCAGGGATCCAACATCGAATAAAAGTTCATAAACCATATTTACCTTTTTAACAAATTAAATTTTTTATTCTTGATAATTGTGATTGCATGTGGACCTCTGCACTTCATATTACTTCCATATGCAAACTTATCTGAGCTCAAAAGGCACAATGCTCCATTGGCATTTCTTATCTCGACCAATTACAGGAAAGCACAGATGCTCCTCCTTTTCCTTTCAGCAAAGAGCATTGTCATCAGAGCAAAGAGTGTTGTCATATCAAATTACTGTAGTGCATCGTTGCTGGTACTCACAACCGGAATATTACAATCATATTGCATTACATAGGGACATTACACAGTGATGTCTTGGTGCTGAATCATGTGTTCCTGACACTCTCTCTCACACACAGTCTGTGGTAATGTGCTCCTTGCTTGTTTGTGTTCTGGCTCCCCTGAGTATTTTTACTCGTTACACAACCATTACATTCTAGGCAGGAGCACTATATCTGGACGTTATTCCAGTTAGCTCAAAAATTTTATTCTTTGCTCCAACACTATCTTGTTGTGCAATATTCCTTCATCTTTCATAAAGTTCATCTGAAATTTTTGCACTCTTATCCTCCCTCTTACTAACTAATATACATGTTTATTTCTTCATAATTAATTTTCCCATCACTATCCTCCTAAGTAAAGCTAATACCACAAAGCTCAACTCCTTACATGTAATTCCTTAATGTGTACACTAATTCCTGGATGACTCTTTACCTTTATTTACTAATGCATATATCTATGTTTACGTTTAATTAGTCAGTATTACTTCATGTGCATTACTAAACCAGGTAACAGTTAACTTTCATTTGCAAAAAACACAAGTTACACAATTGATGGCCAGAATTGCTACGGTACTGGTAGATGAAATGCTTATATTTGTAACGTGGTTATACTGTTTCTTTTGGTACTGCTGGATGTGTTGCATCATTTATTCTATGGAAGTCTGTCCCTTCTGTGTCGCTATAAATGTATATAACAAGTGAAGCATAGCTGCGCTTAAGGTATAGTTCATAACGGTCATGTTCAGAAATGGCAGTATCTGCAATGACCTCTCTGGCCAAAATAGCAAATGGTGTGTCAATTCAATCATTTTTGTACCCACAAATGTGGCTGGAAGGTGAAAGATTGTTTTGGCTTTGTCATAAACTATACTGTTTATGTGGATGTGTGTGTCCCTTAATCATACCCTGTGGCTTCTACACCTCATAACAATTAAGAATTATAATGTCTGGAGTGAATACTGAATGCTTCCAGTGTGTGCCCATTCTCTGAAAATGTGGATAGGCATTAGCAATTCTCCCCAATACTCTGCTGCTTCAGATATCCCCATTAACAACTGCATCTCACTTGCCTGTGTGTCAGTTCAGACCAGTCTGCTTGGTCAGGCCTTGATACTCTCTTGGTTGTTCTTCCAAGGACCTCAGAGAATAACTTACCTTGTTTTCCAAGACTATTAGCATTTTTCTGGTTAGTACCTGTACCTACATTCCTTCTGTGCTCTATTTCATTGGGTGAGGGTGTACAGTAAAAGATTGATACAGGGCATTCCAAATTTCTACTGGAAAATTTGCTGACTTGTGACCCATTGCATCATTCATATCGGCTTTGACTAGTGACATGTTAAAAACAACACCAAACTGCCCTCAGGTGGTTCTGTTACATGCTGTAACTTCGTTGTAATGTCCAGTTGTGCTCTCTGCAATGTGGCTGGGAACTGCTGTGGCAACAGTAACGTGGAACACAGTTGCTCATGTTGGTACACTACCTGAGAGAAAGGAATTTATCATCACTTCCCCTCCCTAATTTGAAAACTGCTAGTGCATTGTAAAACACTACCAAACAATGTAATAATACCAACTCCTAACCTACCCAGCACAAAACAAGAAACAAACCCCGCACCACTGTAGTACAAATGGTTCAGAAACAACAAGACAAAAAAACATATCGAGACAAAATAAACTAAATAGTGTTTACCCATCACGTGTTTTTAGGCCTAAAACTTGCTACATGTATCCCAATCACTCTTAAGTGCTGGCTTCTTTCCCCATGTAGATACTTTGTTCTGTACCAGCTGCACTGACTGAATCTGTGGCAAAGTATATACCACTCCACTAAAGGGTTTGATTCAGTTAGCATGACTAATAGTTGTCTTTGTTGGAAGGTGCACTTTGTCATTTAATGGTGAAGTCATCTCTATCACTTGGTACAGACCCTATTACTTAGTGAAGAATTTCTACATTCCATCCTTTGTTTTGTAAGAGTTTGTCACTAAAACTCACTGGCCCCTCGATATAGTGACAATTTTCCAGTTCACTGCCATCCATTCATGAGGAGGTATTCATCCATTTGACCTTCTGCCAAACCTCTATTAACTCTTTCATAAACTTCTTCACTTAACTGATTTATCATTAGCACCTAATTTACATTTCAGAATCTAAAAAAGAAATGGCTTCTTCCTATCATGTACCATTTTGTATAGTGGAAGACCTGTACCCATGTGTACTTTAGAATTAAACACAGAGACAACATACTGAAGTTTTGCATCCCAATTATCATGCTGATTACGAGCACTTAGACCAATGATGTTCCAGTGCCTTATCCCATCTTGAAAATGAGTTTCCTCCAGGCCTGCAAAATAGTTGTCAACTCTGGCTATCAATTCTTTGTTTGAAATGAATCTTAGTCCACCAAGACTTAGTCCATGGGGCCATATCAGGTGAATGAGGCAGGTGTGGCAACAATTCATACCTTAGTTCGTGTAATTTTGCCATGGCAACAGGACATGAGTGCAGGCATGCAGCAATTGCAAGGGAAATTTTTTCAATTCTAATTCTTCAGTTAAAATATGATATACCCTTCAAGATGACATCTGGCAAGCGTGAGCAATTTCACACACTTTCAATCAGCGATCCTCCATGACCATTTTGTGCACTTTTGCAATGGTTTCTGGAGTAGTGATACATATTGCCCAACCACTGTGCAGATCATCATCTAAGCTCTCCCAACCAAATTTAAATTTATTTCTCCACTTGGCAACAGTTGAATATGAAAGGACAGAGTCTCCTCAGTGTATTCTGGAAATTGGCATGAATGTCCTTTGCTTTCATACCGTTCTTTACAAAGTTCTTAATTACTGCTTGAATCTCGATTTTTTCCGCCTTCCAGATCACTATGCAGGAACAACAACAGAGCCACATCACCACCACAGCTCTTTTCCAGGAGCACAGTTGTGGCACGTGTTTACAGGCAACGGTCCAATGAATATCATGTGAACAACTCATTGCACTAGCACTGACCTCTCATGGTGATTCTGAGCACTTTTCAAACCACCCTCGTTTGTACATAATGACTGAACATTTTAGAAATTAGAACGTTCTCAGTTCAACCATTCACTTATGGATGGAAAGGACTAGTGCAAAGACTTGAACATAAAGCAGGTGACACAACTGCCTCAACAGTTCTGACATAAAACTTTTACTCTGAGGTGCAGTTACAGTATCAGAAATCCCAAAGGTTAATATCCATTTGTTAACCATAGCATGTACCACTGAGCTAGCTCACTGGTCCAGAATTGCTACCACTGGTACTAACTGGGAAAAGTGGTATACCATTGCCAGAATACATTTATTTCCAGCTGCTATCTTATTGAACACCCCTGGGGTAACCAAGATGAGCATTTCAAAAGGTTTTGACACTTCTGGAAATCTTTCCAGTGCGACTGAGATTGCTCTTTGCACACATGGCACATTGTCTTTCACATAATGTTCAAAATTTTTTTTCTGGTTCTGCACTCAAACTTCTCAGTTACATACTTATCTGTTGTTCTATGTCTACCATGATCTGCCAAAAGATGATCATTATCCTGTCATAATTCTTCATACTTCTTTCATACTTCCACATGGCAAGGCATCAAGCATCTCAAGCTGTGACTGCAATCTAAACGCCTCTATGTCTGCTGCTTGTGCCTTCTGCCACTCAGACAAGCTTCTACCTAGTGCTTGCAAAGCCCCAAACATACTGCTTAGCGTGTCTGCATTTGTGTCCTTTTTCCCAGGTCTATGTACCTCTTCATAATTAAACTCACTTAGCTTCAATGCCCACCATCTCAACCTATTGGAAGGTTTGTTTAATCCCAACTGCTACTTAAGGGAAGCATGATCCTTAACTATTTTAAATCTTTGTTGATATAAACAGCACTGAAATGAGGTAATACCATAAATAACAACTAGCATTTATTTCTATGTTATAAAATAGTTACATATGTGACAGGCAGCAAAGTAAATTAAGCCACTGGATGTTTTTTGTTATCCACAATTTGACTCAAAACACAACCACTTTGTGTATTGTTTGCATCACACAATAGGATGGACACTTGCACAAAGTTAGGAAATACCAACACAGAACTTGATATGAATGGCTGTTTTAACATCTCAAATTTCAGCTTGACACTCAACTGACCAGTTGGAATTCACTCTTTCTTTCAATAAAAGACTCAAGAGCTCAACAATTTGCAGAAAATCTCTCACACATTTTCTGTAATATTTACAGAGGAATAGGAATGATTGTACCTGTTTTGTAGTCTGTGGTGGAACAGTCTCAAATTGCTGATATTACCCATTAGTCAGTTTTTACTCCTTCCTGACTAATTACATGCCTGAGATACTTTACTCCATTTCTGAGTGAATGGGAACTTTTGGCACTGTGTATTTGATGCAAAAAGGTAGACCATAGTTCTTTTAGGTATTAATCCCTGAAGCAATCCATCCAAGAGTTTCTGAAATGTAGCCAGTGTATTCATGAGTCCAACTGACATCCCACAATACTGGTAGTGCCCCCATGGCATGATAAAGGCTGTCTTCAGCTGGTATTTGGGAACTGCTTGATGCTGATAATACGCACTCTTCAAATCCATGGTTGATGAGTGTCTACATTGATCTAAATTGTTGAGTGTTTCCACAATGTTATCGGTGGGATATGCAACAGTGATAGTCCTAGCATTGAGGTACCAATAACTGCATCAGAACCTATGTTTCCTGGCGCCATACAATGATTTTTTTGGCAAAATTACAGTGCTCACACCCCAGGGTCTGTTGCTGTGTTCAGTGATTCCATTATCTTATTGCTGGTCAGAGAATTCCTTCATCAGTGGCTGTAAATGATTTGGGATCCTGTATGGTTTCCTATACACCAAAGCCTTGCTTCCTGTTGGCATCCCCTGATGTGTTATGGATGTCACTGGTAATGGACCCATTGGACTGAACAAATCCATGAGTCTAAGCAATAAAACTTCCATGTCTTCCCAGTCTTTCCCTTGCAAGTGTTTAACTTTCTCATATAGTGTAGAATTACTAATGGTTTGCTTGTGGCTACAGCCATAGCTCAACCTGTCAATATTGTCTTCTTCTAAGACAGTCAAACTGGCAATGAGTAGGCCCTTTGGTAGACTGACCACATCCATGACAAAATTTGTCCAAACTTTTGGAACCATAGATTCGCCATCTACATCCATAATGCATACTACTCTCCTGCACCCCATATGTATAATTTGATTTACCAAATTCCTCATTGTTGTCCAATGGTTCTACCATACACAACAATTCCCTTGGCAAATCTGCACCTACACTAACTCAGATCAATTTTCCTGTCCTTGCTAGTATGTTATCTCACAATTTAACCATTTGTGTACTTGTACACAATTTAGCTGGCAATACCTTCATGACAGGCACATCTTATGATCTTACAACAATGTTTCAGTTAGCAACTCTTTCTGCCAGTGGGAAGGAAGTTCTACCAAGCTTGATCATACATCATGAGAGGTTAGTTATAGCATGATGTTTGTCCAGAAAATCAAGTCTGAAAACTGTACAGCACCCCTCACCAACATGTGGCATCACTTCCATATGCTCCTTGAAACTCTTTGCCCCAATGCTAAATGTGAGCAGTGTTGTTCCCAATAATGGCACCTCATTGTTACCCACTCCATGAACCTATATTGTGGATACTGAAGTCTCTTCATCCCTAAGAGGTTAACACTAACGACTGACACATGTGCACCCTTGTCTGCCAAGAATTTATGTCCCTCATTATTTACTGTGTGAAGCAGGCAACAGTTCATCTCTGCACTCATCCTTGCAGTGTACCATTATATTGGAAATGACCTTAGATGGTTAAGGCAGTCCCATTTGCATTTGATGAACACATCCTTTGATTCTGTTTATCTTGCTTCCTACTTTTACAGTCAAGTGCCCTATACCCATCCTCACCATAATCAAAGCACTGTGGCTGGTCACATTGCTTTCTTACATGTCCCACATGTCTCAATCTGTAACACTTGATGTCAGAGGATGGGACATGATGTCCATTATTTCTGAGTTGCAACACTGATATCTTCCAGATGCGTGGCAATCCTGGTAGCTGAGGACAATCACTAGGATTTTCCATCCCCACCTGTAACGACATATCAGCCAAATTGATCCTTAAGAATATGTCCAAGGCCCTATTCTCTGCTTCCGCGAGGGAACTCTGTCTTCCTCTACATTGTGCATCAATTCGTAAGTCTGCAAGTTCGCATTACGAGTTCAGTCAGAGAACGCATCTATCACCTCAGTGTACTTCTGAATTAATCTAATGAAATTTTCCATGAAAAACCTGACGCTATTCTGCTTACAATATCATTGGACAAGCACCTTAGTAAGGTGGTCAAACATCTGTACTTTACTAAGGGATTTAAAGAATGTGACACACTTTTATGCATCACCCACTAAATGTAATGTAGCCATATACAGACATATTTTTCAGACCAATTCCCTAACTTAGCTGCTGCCTTCACATTATCAACAAAGACTAACATATCCTTAGAGATCTTTCCAGAAGAAGACGTAATGAGAGTGGCTGCCACAGGATCAGTGGATGGGACACGTATATTCTCTGTGGTCTTAGTGTCCACTCTTGGGATTGCATCTGCCCAACACACAGTTTGTATCACTTCCAATTCCTTCTGCAACTCCTCATTAACATAGTTTTGTTTAACTTTATCCTGGAGTAATGTGACAGCCTGACTCTTCAGAAGTTCAATGGCTTCACTTGAAGTCATTGCAGGCATTTCTGGTCATTGTGTAACCTCCGTTCTGAATTATGCCACAGAAAAAATGAGAACACAGTATACTGACACTGTATCAGCAAGCAAAACAATTACACTAACCCTTCCCATGTATCATGGCCCAGTAGGACTCATTGCACTACTATGCTTTGTGGTCAAACATCCTGCAAATATCATAAATTACAGGTATTGCTCAAGTACAAGGTAATTCATGCCCCAACAAATTATAATACACTCCTGGAAATTGAAATAAGAACACCGTGAATTCATTATCCCAGGAAGGGGAAACTTTATTGACACATTCCTGGGGTCAGATACATCACATGATCACACTGACAGAACCACAGGCACATAGACACAGGCAACAGAGCATGCACAATGTCGGCACTAGTACAGTGTATATCCACCTTTCGCAGCAATGCAGGCTGCTATTCTCCCATGGAGACGATCGTAGAGATGCTGGATGTAGTCCTGTGGAACGGCTTGCCATGCCATTTCCACCTGGCGCCTCAGTTGGACCAGCATTCGTGCTGGACGTGCAGACCGCGTGAGATGACGCTTCATCCAGTCCCAAACATGCTCAATGGGGGACAGATCCGGAGATCTTGCTGGCCAGGGTAGTTGACTTACACCTTCTAGAGCACGTTGGGTGGCACGGGATGCATGCGGACGTGCATTGTCCTGTTGGAACAGCAAGTTCCCTTGCCGGTCTAGGAATGGTAGAACGATGGGTTCGATGACGGTTTGGATGTACCGTGCACTATTCAGTGTCCCCTCGACGATCACCAGTGGTGTACGGCCAGTGTAGGAGATCGCTCCCCACACCATGATGCCGGGTGTTGGCCCTGTGTGCCTCGGTCGTATGCAGTCCTGATTGTGGCGCTCACCTGCACGGCGCCAAACACGCATACGACCATCATTGGCACCAAGGCAGAAGCGACTCTCATCGCTGAAGACGACACGTCTCCATTCGTCCCTCCACTCACGCCTGTCGCGACACCACTGGAGGCGGGCTGCACGATGTTGGGGCGTGAGCGGAAGACGGCCTAACGGTGTGCGGGACCGTAGCCCAGCTTCATGGAGACGGTTGCGAATGGTCCTCGCCGATACCCCAGGAGCAACAGTGTCCCTAATTTGCTGGGAAGTGGCGGTGCGGTCCCCTCGGCACTGCGGTCTTGGCGTGCATCCGTGCATCGCTGCGGTCCGGTCCCAGGTCGATGGGCACGTGCACCTTCCACTGACCACTGGCGACAACATCGATGTACTGTGGAGACCTCACGCCCCACGTGTTGAGCAATTCGGCGGTACGTCCACCCGGCCTCCCGCATGCCCACTATACGCCCTTGCTCAAAGTCTGTCAACTGCACATACGGTTCACGTCCACGCTGTCGCGGCATGCTACCAGTGTTAAAGACTGCGATGGAGCTCCGTATGCCACGGCAAACTGGCTGACACTGACGGCGGCGGTGCACAAATGCTGCGCAGCTAGCGCCATTCGACGGCCAACACCGCGGTTCCTGGTGTGTCCGCTGTGCCGTGCGTGTGATCATTGCTTGTACAGCCCTCTCGCAGTGTCCGGAGCAAGTATGGTGGGTCTGACACACCAGCGTCAATGTGTTCTTTTTTCCATTTCCAGGAGTGTACTTGCGCCTCGTCAACTGTAAATATTTCTCTCTGCAGTTATCCAGGAATAGTGACATCTGCAGGTTCCTGTGGTCTAACAATTTTGATCTGAAGTTCATATGAATATTCTCTTGACTCAAGATGACTCCAAACTAAAAGAAAAAAGAAAACAGGCCAACAATAACTTTTCACCCACCACAGCACTTCAAATGGTGACTATTGGGAGGTGTGGCAGATGGATGGTGTGCCAGGAGGCACTCGCCCAGTTCACCACTTGCCAGTTCCTCAGGGAAGAGAAGGTGGTTGAAACCTGTGCATGTAAGTGGGCACAATCAAAGAAGAGTGACTTTTAACCATTTATTTCTACAAATGCATCTCTCCTTTAGCGATGCTATAGCAGTGCTCTGGTGCTGCTTGCCCAGGTGTGTTGAAAGTGCCTGGTAGCTACTTAGGAAGCTGTGTCTCCACCCTCCACACTTGAAGAAGTTGGCACGTGTGTATGTGGCCTACACACACTGGCGTAGGAGGCCCTCGATCCCCTCCCGTAACAGTGGCTCATCTCTGCTCTCTGAACCGCGATTATGGTTGTTGTGTGGTTGAGAAGTACACAGACCCTGGCCTGCCACATGGGTGGGCACCATGGCTCTGCTGATGTGTCAGAAATGCTGGTGTCCTGGCCCAAGTCAACATGGAAGACCCCCCAGGCCTTCCCATCTGCTTTGAAGCTGTCAGCAGTGCCGAACTCGTGACTGGTGCTTACAGAGTGGAAGACATCTCTCCAGCAGCTGTTGGCAGTGTTGAGTACAAGCAGAAAATCTACAACAGACTTATACCCTGCTTTAACACCATGTCAGGGAATTGAGTATGCGCGTCCTGTACACCATCAGTACTTCTGACCAACTCCCTTCTGAACTCAAATGCTGGAGTATATATAGTGTGAAATATTGGCTCGTGTTGACCCAACGTCACTTATAATGACCGCATAGGCTTTCCTAATACTAACCTATTAGTGATTCATATCCCACTCTATTTGCTTAACATATTTGTTATAGCAACAGACTGGTCCGTAACAATATTCAGCACGCCTTCTTGCATTAGCAACGCGGCTTCTTACTTCACATAACGAGGTGACGTGATACTTCTCAGTCATATTGCTTTACTAAGCTCCTGCTAGTCCTAGCTATCCAGTTCGCACAAAGCGCTGATGTCCTGCTTTCCACCTGATATGCTAATGTGACAAAATGTGGTTGTTTCGACCCACTTCCTTTCGTCTTTCCCTCTCCTTCCCTCTTTGCTGATGAGGCAACAGTTTGTTGCAAAAGCTTGAATTTTGTGTGTATGTTTATGTTTGTTTGTGTGTCTGTCGACCTGCCAGCACTTTCAGTTGGTAAGTCACATCATCTTTGTTTTTTTATATATATATATATATATATATATATATATATATATATATATATATATATATATATATATATATATATATATATATATATATATATATTTTTTTTTTTTTTCTTGTCTCCTGAAAGCTTCTCCTTCTGTTAATTTTACGAAAATTTGACTGTGGACTTCTGTTCCTCCATTTTGATTGTAGATGCAGGCAGCTGACTCCAGGAAACACCAGTGACTCCCAAATGGTGCAAAAATATGAAGGAATTTTTCTTGACTTGGTTCTGTTTCACTTTAATAAAAATGCTTAACATTGTTATTAAGTCTTCTCTTATTCAGAAACACATATTATACAAAAGAATCATAGCCCATCATACTCCAAGTAGTACAGCATAACAAAACTTCTACATACAATAGAGTCTGACAAAATCATATATAAATAATTGAATGACAGTCTCTTCATTTGCCTGTGCCCCACCACATATTCACAATTAATGTCTTTGCCAATGCTTAACTTTAGCATTAACTTTACGGTATCCTGGGGGTCCTTCATCATGTACCTACACAACTCCCGCAAGGAACACAAAGTGAACAAGGTCTTGCAATTGTGAAATTCTGTGGCCGGCTGCCAGATACAGGGTAGGTAGGTAACACCCCCCTTCCCCCACTTAGAAAAATTTGACCCAAAGTTTAAGAATCACCCAAGAATTCTTACTCCAATAAATTATGGTACTATTTACAAAACTTAACTAATTTTACCCTTATACCTCACTCATGGTCTATGCTTTCTGGTGTAATTCATTTCAGAGGAATCTTGTGTGTAGGTTTACATTCTGCTTCTGTCATTCTACACCCCAGGGAAAGATAAACTGCACAAATGATTGCTAGTATTGCGGTTATGCTAGTGGCTGTTACATAATGGTAATTGTACTTTGCTTCTGTTTACAATGAAAGTCCCGTTTATATCTTAACACCTGATCCATGGCAACTTGCCCATTCTCCTCATCAATGAATTTATCTAAACTATGTAGTACTGTAGTGTCTAGAGTATCACTTAGGAAAGAAATATTCTGACTAGATAAAATGATGGTTGAATTCTCCAGCCAATACAACACTGGTTGATTGCTATTGATTACCATAGTGCCCATGATGGTTGCTGGCAGATGAAAGTCTTCCCCCACTATGTCACAATTTGTTCCATTAACCAATAACCCACTAAGCTGTAATTTTGTTTTCATCTTTTGTGAAAAACTTTGTTTTCATAACAGTTCATCAGCACCGTTTGCGTGTTGTACACAGAATAAATCCAATGATTTCCAACTCTTTGAAAATACATTTGTGGCTTCATAATAACCTTTTTACAATCTGGTGTATTCATGTTCCCAAAAAATAATTGTAATTCACATGACCGCTTGTCTGTCTGCACCACCCATGTATGACAAATAGTAATCATCTCACTTATACATTCATCAACATCTTTTACTGCCATAACTAAGTAAGTGTCTCTCTTGCTGTTCCGATACTAGTAATACTTCTTTTACAGAAAAATTAACCCATTTATCAATAAGACTCCATATGCATGAATGCTATAACAATGAAATCGTGAGTTAATACTAGTTACTGGAAATTGTTCATTGATAAACACCTGTGCTTTGTCAGAATAAACTTTTTCAATAGAAACATGAAAAAAAGTAGCATAGTGGTTAGTTGTCTATGTGTAGTTTGGTGGATAGCTTCCTGAATCCTTCTACATTTACCCTCGCATCATTCAAGCTGTTTGCTAGCTCTTGCATTAACCTAGCTTTATGTATCTTACTGCCCAGTGTCTTCAGAAGATTTTGCATGATATCCAAATCCTTATGCATAGTAATCATGGTATCATCATCATATTGCTGTGACTCAACTGTTACTCTGTGCATAACCTTAGTTATATTTAGCAATTCCTGTTCCACACCAGCAATTTGTATTGTATGCCAATCCACTACTGTAGCTGTTTGTCTTTCCATGTCCTGCTTCTGATTTATAGTGCTATTCAAACTCAAAATATCATCGATATCTGCTGTGCCAGACACAGTTTTCAACAGTTTATCTTCTGCATTTAGCCATCCTCTCTTCCTTTGTACAAACAATACAGAATCATACTATGTATTTCATGTAACTGCTCCCTCATTTTATCATATGAAAGCTTAAGTTCCATTTACTCGCCCTGAATATCCTTTAACCCTTTAACTGCTCTGGACGTGTAAACGCGCACACCTTTGTACCTGTCCCTGTGTGCTCTGAATGTGTTTACACGCACCACCAGTCCTTCTACCTGATACTCTGAATATGTCTATGCATAGACATGTTCAGAGTGCCAGGTAGAAGGACTGGTGGTGCACGTAAACATGTTCGGAGCACACAGGGACAGGTACAAAGGTGTGCGTGTTAACACATCCAGAGCAGTTAAAGGGTTAACATATGATCCCATTCTGTTTCGCCAAATATATTCAAAAACATAACCTGTAAATTTCTCACTTCATTTCTTAGCTTCTACATGTTAAAAGTCAGTCTCAGTGACCATCAGTGATTCGTGAGCACCACATCCATTTGTTGCGCAAACAAAATCCTGCTGTCCAATGGTTGATTGACAAATTCCTGGGCCCCTATGCTGATCATATCATCCCACACAATACAAACCATGTTGGCATTATCTTTGCCATTACCTAAAGAAAATAGTCTGCATACAAACTCTTCCCATTCCAGAGAAAAAAAATATATAGATACAATGCAAAATCTTACACAAACATAAACAAAGCAGAAATTCTAAAATTACATCTGTGTTTCATATCTAAACTAGTTATTCCTTAATCCATAAGGTATATCCCCAGATCTATGATTACCCTTCCGTTTTTCATGCAGTACTTCTGCCAGTATTTGAGGCAAAGTATCTACTGCTCCCTGAAAGTGTTTAATTCTACCCACATGCACTACTGAATTTCATCCTGGTAACTGCAACTTCACATTTACAGGCAACGTTACTTCAGTCACTTGCTAAGGCCCCTGAATCTTTGTTAAAAACTTCTTGGTCTTTCCCTTCAGAGCGATTGGGTTTACAAGTAATACCCACTGACCTATTCGGAACTGTGGCAAATTCCTCCTACTCAGCCCTACTCTTGCTTAGTGTTCCAATGATTTTTTGTTCGCCTTCCTGACTTTCTGCCAAACATCTCTTAGAGTTCTACCAAATACCTTGACATTTTTCCCATCTTACCCTAATTTTGGTTGAATTTTATCGAATGGAGATGGCATTTTATGTCCGTACACAACCTCATAAGGGGATAATTCCATCCCTGTATGTGTTTGTGCATTGTAAGCACAAATGACTAAATCTAGGTATATATCCCAGTCCAAATATTGTGACACGACAGTGTGACTCAGCACTTTTCGTATAGTCCTATGCACTCTTTCTGTACGACCATTTGTCTTCAGGTGAAATGGACTCATACGCAATGTCCTAACTTTCAGTAAGCGACACAATTGCTTAATGAGATCGGACATGAAATTAGTCCCCTGGTCTGTGATAATTGTTTGCTGCACACTGAACTTAAGAATGCAATGATTCAGCATAGCGTTCACTGCAGTAGTTGTTACTTGACTGACTCTTGTGAAATGATCCTAAGATATCAGCTCCTATCATTTGAAATAGATAATCAGACTCTGGTAACCTTTGAAATTACACCTTCTGGTGACTCAAATCAGCACATTTTGCACACAGAATACAGTTCTTTACATACTGTTCCACAACAACCTGTCTTGTTCTCCACCAGAACCTCTCTGCTACCTTCTGTCTGTTGTTCTTTTACCCCCTGTGATCTGACAGTATATGATCATGAGCTTGCTGTAGTACCTCTGTCCATAAAGCTGCTGGAACTACCACACTTACTCCACACTTAGTTGATCTACACAATATGCCATCTTGAATGACAAACTGTGGCTGTTTACAATACACTTGACACTCTTTATCCTTCACTTTTCCTCTCTTTAGATCTTTTAAATCAAATCTTGAAACCTGTATTGCTCCTATCTTCCTACTAAGCATATCAGCATTTGCATTTTTAACTCCTGGTTTGTGTTTTACATTGTAGGCCCTACTCACATTTTGTTAACTTCAAAGCCCATCTCATAAGATGACTTGCAGGAACTTTGAGCCCAAGTAGCCATTTTAATGCTGCATGATCAGTAACAACAATGAATTTATGCCCATATAAGAAACATCTGAAATAAGAAACACCATAGATCAAAGCTAACATCTCCTTCTCCATGGTAGAATAATTTTTTCGGCCTTATTAAACTGGCATGAGACATATGCAGCTGGATGCTCTTTCCCCTCAATCATCTGTCCCAAAATAACACCCAGAGCCATAGAACAAACATTGCAAGACAATATAAACTCTTTTCTGAAACCTGGAAACGCCAAAAGTGGATCTGAAGTGAATCCAAATTTTGAAATATCATCTGACACTTGGGTGTCCAGCTAAATGTAACCCCCTTTTTTAACAATTTTGTCAGTGGTTGCAGCAAACCTATTCATGGATCAATGATAATAATTTGATAATCCAGCAAATGATTGTAACTGCTTAACAGTCTGAGGGACTGGGAAGCCAAGTACTGCCGATGTAAAGCGCAGATCTGTCTTTACTTCGTCCTGTCTGATTGCATGCCCCAGATATTTTACTGGCATCTGTGCAAAGTGACAGTTTGCAATACTAAGTGTCAGTCAAGCTCTCTCTAACCTGTCAAATACTGATTCCAAATGCTGCACATGCTCCTCTAGATTTTTCACAAAGACAGTTATGTCATCCAAGTAGACCATACATTTACTAGGTTTTAAGCCTATGCGAACTCCATTCAACAGCTGTTGAAACGTGGCTGGTGCATTCTTCAATCCAAAAGGCATCCTATGATGTTCATAATGACCAGATGTTGTGGTAAATGACATTTTATGTCCTTCATCAGGATGAACTTCAATTTGGTGGTACCTACTTCTCAAATCCAGAGTCAAAAAGAACTATCATTGACTCAAATTATTCAATGTGCCTATAATATCAGGAATTGGATATGTATTTGACACTGTTTTCTCATTCAAAAATCTATACTCACACCAAAATCGATATTTCTGTGTTCCAACTGTTGATTTTTTAGGCACAAAGACCCTGCTGCTGGACCACGCACTGTTGCAATGTTGTGTGATTCCATCTGACACTTGTTGATCTATAGACTGTTCTATCAAGGGCTGTAAATGCTTTGGCACTCGATACTGTTTCCTAAACACTAGTGGATGATTCCGTGTTGGTGTGATATGCTGTGTGACTGGTATGGCTGATAACACTCCCTGTGTATTGAACAAATCCTATACCTCACTAACAATGTTTCCATCAATGATCTATCCTCACCCTTCAGGTGCTTCACCTTCCCTTGCAATGCAGACAAATTGACAGTTCATTCTGTTTCACTCTGAAATGCATAATCCTCCTTTCCTCATCCTCATAAACTTCTAACGTGACTAAAAGCAACCCGTTTGAGAGAATAACTTTGTATTCCCCTAAATTATCCAGGTTTATTGGCACCATAACCTGACCTCTAATGTCCCTTGTATGCATAATACATCTACATACAAAATACTGTTGCTCATCCAACACATAATTACTCACTAGTGGTTTACCAAACACACTACATCTTGTGGAACATCAATATCAGCTGGTACCCAGATTACTTTTCTTGTATCTGCTGGTACTCTGTCATGCAAATCAATCTTTAATGCACTTATACACAGTTTATCTGATGCTACCTTTGCAACAGGTGCATCTTGTGATACAGAAACATTTGCAACTGTAGTCCCTCAATCAAAATAGCTTACCATTTAGTTCAAGCATTCATTGCCAGAGATCGATTCTAGCATGACGCCTAACCAGAAAAACTAACCCCAGTATCACAGCAACACCTTGTCCCACAATCAGCAGCACCTCCATTTGTTCATGAAACCTTATGTTTCTATCTTAAACCTGAGCTGTGTTGCCCCAATAGCATCTACTGCATTGCCACCCACTGCACGCAATGTATACCTTGGTTCCTGTAGTCTGCTCTTATCTAAGAGATCCAGATTCACTACTGATATATACGCCCCTGTGTCCTCAAAAACTCACACTGTTTCCCGTTTATCCAAGCCACTACAGAACAATCTGTCTCTGCGTGTGATTTACCTGCACTTCTCTTTACTGGGAATGCTTCCCAATGATCAGAAGACTCCTGTTGCCATTTAACAGTTTCTTTTACCCTTTACAGCCATTCTGCTTCCTCAACCAATACTCACATGCTTTATGCGCAAACTATTGACAATTAAAACATTGTAGTTGACGACACTGAGTTTTTACATGACCCTTCCGCCCACAGAGGTGGCATACTTTATTTGACATAAACAGTTTCTGCTCATTTCAAGGCTTAGAAGCACTACTACCTCTTGCATATGCATAGCTATTCTCAATACCCCAGATACATCGTGTGGATTCTCCATCATTACTCTGCATGAAGATTCTGGAGAAATCCCCCTTAGGAACACATCTGGTGCCCTGTCCTCCGCTTCTTTCAGTAATACCGTGTCCACAACTGGTTTACCAGTCAACTCATAAGTTTGCTCGCTCAAGTTCCATATTCTATCCAAAAATGCTTCCACTGTCTCATTTGACATCTGCCTGAAATTACTCAATTTTTCACAAAAGAACCACTCACTATTCTGTTTTCTGCACAGATGCTGTAACCTGCCTGCCAATTCTGTAAACATAGTAACCTTACCCAAAACCTCATGGTACATAATGTACACCTTAGACTCACCCAACAAGCGCAATTTGGCCATCTGCAGTGATGTCTGCTCAGACCAGTTGCACAAGCTAACTATGGATAACACATCCTGTACAAAAATAGTGACATCCTCTGTTGTTTTGCCAGGAAAAGTGGGAATAAGGCCAGCGGCTGTAGGATCTATGGAACTGGTAGTACTGCTTTAGACATATCAGACCCAAACTGTATCAAATCCACCATTAAATTACACAGTTCTTGAGCTCTGCTCATTCTGCTCCTGCAATAACTTAACCTGCTGCATTAGAGCGGAAATTGTATCTGCAGTAGAAGGTGCTCGCGTTTGCACCATATTTGTGCAATTTCCTTCTCAAAATAAGCTCTACTTGCTATGCATGACCACACAAAACATATAAAAAATTGCTTATTACTCCGTCTCAAGCCAACTAGCAACACTTATTGCAGTCCTCTTTCACATGACCATAATTCCCACATGTGGAACAGATGACAGGAACATATCTATTACAAGGCACACTATGGCCAGACAGGTTACACATTTTACACAATACTGGTACTAAGTTCACTTCCCTTCAGTTCTCCTTAAACTCAGACACATTTGCTGATTCACTATGTTTCACCAAAGATACTATCAAATGGCTGCATCATAATCTGGTCATAATCACAACTAAAACAAATTTTTGATTGAGCGAGAAGGTTGTTCAGCAACTCACCCCACAACTGCTACTAGTGCTGCATGGCTCTGGTACAGGCTCATGATGCCGGCGTGGTAGGCATCATAAGGAATACTTCTGACACCACTTTTGCAGGTGATGGCTACTGGGAGGTGTGGCAGATGGCTGGTGTATCAGGAGGCACTCTCCCAGTTCACCACTTGCCGGTCCCTTAGGGAAGAGGAGATAGCTGTAACCTGTGCTTGCCGGTGGGTACAGTCAAAGAAGAGTGATTTTAACCATTTATTTCTGCAGATACATCTCTCCTTTAACAATGCTGTGGCGGTCCTCTGCCACTGCTTGTCTGGGTATGCCTTGAGTGCCCAGCAGCTACTCAGGAAGTGAATGCTGTGTCTCCACCCTCCACCCTCAAAGAAGGGGCATGTGTATTTGTGGCTTACATATGCTGGCCAACCCTGGCCTGCCATGCAGGTAGATGCCGTGGCTCCACTGAAGTGTTAGGAACACTGGTGTCCTGGCCCAAATCAACACGGAAGACCCCCAGGCCTTCCGATCTGCTTTGGAAGCTGTCACCAGTGCCGAACTTATGGCTGGTGCTTACAGAGAGGAAGACATCTCTTCGGCAGCTGTTGGTAGTGTTGAGTAGGAGCAGGAAATCTACAACAGACTTATACCCAATGTTAATAACATGTCAGGGAATCGAGTACACGCATCCAACTCCCTTCTGAACTCAAATGCTGGAGCATTTATAGTGTGAAATATTGGCTGGTGTTCACTCAATGTCACTTGTAATGACCACAAAGGCTTCTCTAATATGAATATGTCAGCAATTCATATAATGCCCTGTTTGCTTAACACATTTGTCATACCAACAGACTGGTCCATAACAATATTCAGTACTCCTTCTTGCGTTAACGATGTGGCTACTTGCAAGGTGATGTGATACTTCTCAGTCGTATTGCTTTATGAAGTCCTGCGGATGCTAGCTACCCAGTTCACACAAAGCGCTGATGTCCTGCTTTCCACCTGACCTGCTAACATGATGAAATGCTGTCATTTCCTGTTGAGCTTGTTGACACTCCTGCAAGGGGGTCTTGCAATTATGAAATTCTGCAACCAGCTGCCTGATACAGGGTTGGTATGTAAGAGCACATAATGACAGATGTTGATGATGGCTGTTGATGGTGTGCAGGTTGGTTCATCTACTACAATGGCATTGGCATAAACACATCTGACTCCATATTGTGCTGGTTCATTGGATATGATCCAGGTGAGGATTCAGGATGGTCAAGCGGAGAGGTGGTGGTGAGGACCTGTGTGACACCGAAGCATCAATGAGACAGCATTAAATTAACATCCATTTGTTGTTGAGAATTTTACTGTGATTCATTCTCCTCCTCAGTATGAAGTGGTAGCAGCCATGCTGCATCCACATTCCAGGAATGCACTGATTGGCATGTCAGTGCTGTCATGGAATCTACGGTCATAGTCTCTGTTGCTGCCAGCAGTCAGTTCCATGGCCACATGCAGGGCAAAGTGGTGGTCTGCATGTTCCAACAGCCTAGCATGAGTGTCAACATCTGCCAAAGCCTCAGTGCTTTCATTGTTCATAGTTAAGCTTGGGTTTGCCCTAGAAAACTGATGATGGTTGCCATTATGGGAAGAAGATGAGATGCGAGTCCCAACAGTGACGTGGAGGAGAGCCTTAGGGACAATCCCGGCATATGGCTGGTAATGCCGTACATGCACTGCCAAGGAGTGGTGGCACCAGGTCTTCTGTGCCCAAGTCAAATAAGCTTGTAGTCTGACAGATTCGTTTTTCATACATGGAAGATCTGCCCAGTCATCATCTTCAGTCAGGTACCATTGTGACTGGCAGGAATGGCTGCTTATAGTCTTCAAGTGCCCCCTGCCCCCCCACCCCACCCCTCCCCCTCCATGCCCCCCATAGCCTGGTGGCTGTGGACTCACAGAAGTAGACTCCAAAATGGCTGGCAGTACTTAAATGTTTCTGGCAGATTAAAACAGTGTGCCAGGCTGTGGCTTAGCCATGTCTTCACAATATCCTTTCTTCCAGGAATGCTAGTTCTGCAAGGTTCGCAGGAGAGCTCCTGTGAAGTTTGGGAGGTAGGAGACAAGGTGCTGGTGGAATTAAAGGTGTGAGGATGGGGTGTGATTTGTGCTTGGGTAGTTCAGCTGGTAGAGCACTTGTCCATGAAAGGCAAAGGTCCCAAGTTCAAGTCTCGGTCCGGCACACAGTTTTAATCTGCCAGGAAGTTTCAAATTCTCTGTATTCATAGAATGTTGCTGATCAAAAAAGCTGTTTTTGTAGTAGGGAAATGGCCTCTAAATATCACAGGATTTTGCTGGTGCTAATTTTAGTTCATGAAATATTCCTGGAGATTTCCACTGACACATCTTCTCCACCACTGAGGATATTGCAGATAGTAACAACAGTTAAGTTATCTGGCTTTCCTGGCAAAAAAACTTCAAGCTTATACACTACACTCTGCCGAATGTCACTTGTAATGTCTGTGAGGCTGTATTTGACACCCTCAACAGTTTATGCAAAGCCAATCTAATAGATACTAATTCTTTAATGCTACTAGTATGTAATGCACAGTTGCTATGGATGTATACCAGAGCATTTTTGATTATAGGTTCAGTGAAAGCATTTTGTACCTCTTTTACTGAAACTGAAGATTATCTTGGATGTGAATCAATCACAGATTTCAAAACTTGAAAATGTTTGCTGTATAAAACCTTCAACTTCAGTCCATTTACACCACCTTATTAAGACAAGTTCAGGTAACAACAGCAGTTTGCTATTGAGCAACATAGAATATGGAGCTTTGAGAAAAACATTGGTACCAGTATACAAAATTGTTTTGTTAACTTGTAAGTAATTTTGCAGCACTTCTTTGGTGATACATTGCAGTTCATTGACCAGAGAGGTAAAGTGGATTAAATGTGGGCAGAACATGCGTAGGGCAATTACCGCTCTCAATATACAGACTGCAGCATCATAAGACCTTTTTCTTCTTGAATTCCATTGAAGCAAAGCACATTAAGACTGTCACTTGCTAAAGAAAGCTACTGTTAAATTATTTGTGCCTTACAACACTTTGCAGGAAATCAAATATGACTTTGAGGGTTCCCTCTGCTGACTCAAAATATGTCCATTGTTTTGTTGATGGCTGTCTGTACATGGTGGTTTCTTATATAGAACCACACACTTTTCAGTACTTCCTAGTAACAAAAATTTTAACAAATTTTCCTTACTGTTAATTCATCAAGAATCTGTCTGTGGTACTTTTATTGAAACATGGTATTCAGCTTGTGCTAGGAATGTACACAGCAACCATATTGGAGCATGTGTCATGGAACAATTCATTTGTAGAGTTTTGAGTCTTTGCATCTGCATGAAAAACATTTGCTTTTTCTATGGTTAAACTGCTTTGTTCTCTGTTTGCACATCACTATTGTTGAAATCAGGGCTTCACAGAGCACCCACGTCACTTATTGCACACCTGACATAAAGCAATACAATCAATTGGTTGTGAAAGCATCATCCATTGTAACCCAAGATCTTAATTTATGGGCAACAGGAAGATCATGAACACAGACAGTTGTGAACTTGCGTGAAGTGCAATTTGGCTAATGTTTCCTGGTGCACACACTTCATAGTTCTGACACAGTAAAAGTAATTAGTAGTCAGAAAATTTTGGGCTGCTTGTTTATGTTTACCCCTTGCCAATCTTGGCAGCACACAAAGCCCTTTATGAAACCCATTAATATCTACTAAAATGCTGCAAACGGTATGATTATTGTACCTGTTTTGCTTCAGTGAACTGAAATTCTGAATTTTAGAAGATTAAGCAGAAGCGTCTCTTTCATAATCCAACTCAAGCACGCCCATCATAATCCAACTCAAAGTGCAATTTAATATGTTATATTGCACTGAAATGTAATTTTAAGTGTTAATTTACTTCTTATCTTCAACTTTTACAGTAAGTCTGATTTGCACATTTTTGTAAGTGTGTGCAGATACACGAAGAAGCATAAAAAATAATAATGTGTAAATTTTATGTAGCATAAAGTTAAATATGTAAAAACAAGTAATTATAGTGAAATATATAAAAATATGCAATGATAAATGGAAATATATAAACACTGGCGACATAATTCATGAACATTTACAGTTTTTACATGTACAGGAGTAAAGAAAAAGAACACATAATTACATAAAAATCTGGGGTCTGCTCTTGACCTATACTCACAGCTTCAATTCTAGTACCTCTCTGGTAGTTTCCAAACTTCACAGAAGCTCTCATGCATATCTTGTTGGATTAACACTCCCAGAAGAAAGAATATGCAAAAGTTTCAAACAGTGCACATTCTGCTGCAGAGAGAAAGATATATTCAGGAAAATTGTGTTGTTCCAGTTTTACAATTCTGATGATGCCTCCTATCACATAAACAAAACCATACATCCCAACTTTCAAGTTTGGTTAAAGATTTTCAAAATAACTGATGACTAAAGATATTCTTTATATTCATCAATTTTGAACTTCCACCTAGTGCAGTATGCAAAAAGTCTTACTTAGAACAGTGGAAACAAATGCTGTTAGTATGCAAATTGAAAATTATATTTACACAAAGGCAGATAACACAATGCCTTTATAGAAATGACTTTTGCCATTTGTGGAATAGAAATATAAAGAATGTCATAAAGTAAGAATGAAGTGCTACTTTCTGCAGAACTGTATAGTAAAGGAATCAAGAGAGTGTGCATGGAGTGAGACAGAATATGATATAAGTGGACAAGCTACTCTGAACTACCCACTGTTGCTTTAAAAACTCAAAATTTTAATTACTGCTCCAAACAAAATTTGTGATACTGTAGTTTCTCCCATGAACTTTTTTGGTTATTGACCATAATTGGTTTACCCATTTCCAGTCTTGCCACCTACCTCCTCTTATGCCTCTTTCTTCAGTTCTTCCTCTAAATGTAGAAGTAGGAAGTGAGATATCAGCTTTTTAAATTTGTGTATATTAAATCTATTATTATGTTGCAAACTCTTATTTCAGGAAGTTATATTTATTCATTTATCTCCATGGACTTTTGCAGTTTGTTCTGGGTTCTCAGTGCGGAGTGTGGTTTTACTGTTGTCAGATGACACTCCACATGTAATTTATGAGTAAAAATGCTCTAATGGGAATTTATAAAAATGCTCAAATGGAAATTTAACAGAGAATTATAGAAGATGTAACAAATTATGCATTCAGATGTTCAGCATTATTATTAGTTTTATTGAAGGTGTTCTCAGGACATGATGGAGGGGAGAAAATCTCAACAGTTAACCTGCATGTTAATGATATTTTATTATTTGTTTATTCATGCTTTGCTTCAGCTTTAGTGATAAAGATGCTTTGTACTTTTTTATGGCACATTAGTTAATTCACAGTTGAAATTCACAGGCCGCTCACTGTCATTTTCACTGGATAAAATAAGAAAATCTCATGCTGAAACCATGAAAGAAGTACTTGCAAATATATGTACTTTAATCCAAGAGAGGGATTCGTTGAAAGAGAGCAGCACAGAAAACTACAAAGAACAGCTTACAAAACTTGAGGATGAGAAAAATGCCATAATTGACAGACTTAAGAAAGAAATTCTCAAAGCCAAAAATGCACAGGTATTGTATGGTGATCATTCTACTCTGTCATTTAATAAACTGTAAATAGGATGTAAAGAATATCTTATTAAATGTTTCACAGGGCTGATGGTTTCTTGAAACGTAGAACTAGGCCAGTTATTCTGGATGAAGAACTCTATGTTACATTGAATACACCTCAGGGAAGAACAATGAAAGGGATACTGTTGAAAACATTCGCAAATGTCTCATCAGATCATGTTGGTACCTTACAAATCTATACAAAAGTGTTGTTGTTACAAGACAGTCATTCCATTAGTAATTCTGCTGTCTCATTTCATGAAAATATAACAAAAAACGGGCTAGAATAACATAGACATATGTTTTATGGCAAATTTTAACAATTTATAGCTAGACAAACATAATGACTGTAAGCAAAATAAGTTTTTTTTGAAACTTCCTGGCAGATTAAAACTGTGTGCCCGACCGAGACTCGAACTCGGGACCTTTGCCTTTCGCGGGCAATTGCTCTACCATCTGAGCTACCGAAGCACGACTCACACCCGGTACTCACAGCTTTACTTCTGCCAGTATCTTGTCTCCTACCTTCCAAACTTTACAGAAGCTCTCCTGCGAACCTTGCAGAACTAGTTCTTTGCTCCTTTTCATTAGGCACCAGGCTTACAGGTGCTTATCTGAGCTGAAGTCACTGGCATTGATTATTTTCCTCAAACCAGAATCCAAATTGCTCTTATAAGCCACCCACATGTCTTAAAGCCATTTTCAATCTGCACAAGGAAACAAATTATGGCACTAAGTATGGAGCAGCTTTTATTTCTTTCCCAGGGAAGAGCTGACGGACATGTAGGATACTCAAAAGACCCACTTTCTTTTCACTCTTCTGAAATACAAGAGGGAGACTACCAGATTTCACTTCAAAGTTCAATTACAAGCTGCTTTTCCATATGAGTTGAAGAGGGGATCAACATTGGCTGCTCAATTGCTTGGTGATCATGTCCTCAAGACACATTTACCATGGATGGTAACATGTGTAATGCAGAGATACATGTAATCTTGAGAAATGTGGATAGTATGAGATATATTCAAGCCATCAAATTACCCATCTGCTACAATTCCTTAAGTGCACTAGACAGCATCTAGTGCATATACTCAGAAGAGAAACCTGTCCAATCCATTCAGAATATCCTGTTCCCTTTCCTAAAAGATTTAAAGTAGGAAGTAAAATTCTGCTGGGTAGTGGGAGTTTATGGGAACTAACTTGCTCTACAGCAGTGAAGGAGGTCTGTGTGTTACTTTCAGAGGCAAATTATAAAGTTTCTCTACATACTGTAACTTATCTTTTGCGTAGCAGAAACATTAATCATTGGGAGAAATGGTTGGAAGTGAGGCAAAATACATTCATATTAGCCATGTTATTGGTAGAGGCCTTCAGTGAGCATGTTGCTTTTAACTATTACTTCAAACAAATGCTTATATTAATTCTTTAGTGGCTAGACAGATTTTAATTGACTAATGATTGTCAGTAGTCTTGCATATAAAAGAAAAAAGAAACCGTATACAAGTAGATCTATAACAACATTACATTAATAAACTAAATAAATACTTAGCTATGCTGTATAAAACTTAAAAAGGCTAGCTACAGTGACTCCTCTGGTTGGAACCTCATGGAAACGTTGAGTCCTAGCATGCTCTGACACAGGTATTGGCCAAGAAGTATTTATGATATCACTTTTAAATTTTATGTAGTGTAGTTAGATATTTACTAGGTTTAGTAATGCAAAGTCATGATATGTTTACTTATGTTTTCTTATTTTTATTATATTATTATATACATGACTAAGGCAAGCATTTGAACAGCTGTTGATATTGGTGTGTGCATTACAAAATTTACATGAGCAAAAGCCAGCAATAAATCTCTCATGAGGAAGAACAGGCTATGGTGTGTAAAACCAAACACCTGGCTGTAGCAAAACTCTTCCCATCCACCAAGGCAGAAATACAGTGTCAGATGTTTAAGAAATGTTTCTTTTTTGTTCCAATTTTTGATAAGAGTGTTTGAAGGAACACTGTAGCTTGTTCTTCAAATTGATGAATCTGTCTTCTAGTTAGAGTGTCTTTAGACCTTTTTAGAACTTTTCATATGCATTTATTTTTTAGAATTTTTATTAGTTTGATCAATTTACTGTTATTTTAAGACATCATTGGTTGCCCTGAATCAAAACAACTGTCAAAAATAATACATCTTGAAAGTCTCTCTGTCATGCATCTGGATGCACTGGCCATTTATAGAGCAAATTTTTGTGGGTTCCATGCTGTCACCATCAGATTACTCCTGTCGACTGATGTTGTGAGCCAGAGGAAGTAATATATACAGTGTTTCAGTAAAAGCATTTGCATCTGTACTTACAAAGTAATAGGTGATGGGAAAATCTATTGCAGTGGGTCAACATAGGAAACATTAAAACTTATGCAGAGCTATGAACATAGTTTATTGTGTTATTTTCAAAAGAGTTACAGCAAATAAAAACAATTTTTAAAAGCAACAATGGTTTCTACCATTCATTGGAATCATTGATACTACCAGTATACAAATCAATTTAAATCACATTCCTATAACACTTAGTTTCGGAGCTACAACGCCTCAAAGTTTCAGGGTCGGATACCACATGCTATACATAATACATGTTGTCTGTGCAGTGATGGAAGTTCAGGTGGTGTAGAAGTATGAAACTGGAATTAGGATGCAGTAATTACATGTCTGTTGTTTGAAACTGATAAACAATATTTTATTCAATATAAACTCCATTGCTACTTATACATTTCTCCCACCTCTCCAGCAGGCTGTGAATGCCACACCAAAAAACCAGTTCTTCTTTTGAAGTGAACCAGTCAGTGAGTGATATTTCGATGGAGAAATGACTTTCTTTTGTATCTGGTGAGTAGCATTTCACAAGTAGTCTTTTGATTTCTTTGCTTTCTTTCATTCAGTTCATGTAGCGCCCATTTTCCCCTCTTTCTACATGTTTCCCATAACTCTCATTCAAAGAAAACTGGCTTTCTGCATCAGATTCAATTGTTCCATGAGTTTTGTTGGGTTTGAGCATCACTTTTGAATGTTTTGAACCACTTGAAATACTGTCTCTTCCAAAGAGCACGTTCGCCGAAAGCTTTGACAAACATTTGATGCGATTCTGCAACAGTTTTCTTCAAATGATTACAGAAAACTGTTCATAAGCACAAAAGTCGACATGTTTAAAGTTTGAAACAGACACCCGTGTATGGAACTTGGGTTGTGGTGTGTTGACATTCATCGTCAGCCATTGCAGGAAGCAGATGGCACAACATACATGATCTCATGGGCCCTACACTGACAGTTAGCACCATCATAGGGCAATTCTGGTTTCATACTTCTACACCTGGTAAATGAGGTATTCCTGAGTAAAAAATGCAGTGCACTTTCTAAAAGATCTACAGACGAAATGTAGTGTCACCGGTGTCATGGAGTGACATGCTTCTATGATGCACCATTTTAGATTGTCTGCAATTGTGGGCTCAGTGACATAAAAAGGATTCTTTAGATATCCCCCAAGAATAAATCTACTGATGTTAAATCAAGTGACCATGCAGGCCATTCCTGAAGATGAAGATGCCCCAGCCATCTTCCAGGGAATCTGTTGTCTGGTTCTTCCACAACATCATCCACAGAATGGGATGGGTGACCATTGTGCTGCGTCCACTTATGGGCTGCGATGCCTAAATACATATGTTCAAGGAGAGCACCCAAACTGTTGACTACAAACACCTGATACATCTCACCTGGCAGAGTACCTGTGAAGTAGTGTGGACTAATGATTTTCTCCAAAAGTATTCCACACCGTTCATTAATATGCCTCCGATGTTGATGTTGAACAGGTTGTTCCCACTGAGGACTGTCTGCAGCCCAATAGTGAATGTTATGATGGTTGACTACACCTTAAGTTGTGAATGTGGAAACATAACTCTTTGTAAGAAGTCCGGAGTGAAATTATGCATGGCCCATTCACAGAAAGTAACTCCCTGATTGAAATTGTTCCCATGCAGCTCCTGGGTCAGTGGCAGGCAGTTTGGGTGAAACCTGTGACTGTGTACTATATGCCACACAGATATAAGGCTGATACCAGCAACTGCAGCAGTGCCTCATAAGCTGACATGAGGATCATTTTGTATTGCAGCTGAAACAGTCACCTCCATCTCCTCACTCTTTGCAGGTCTTTGTCTGTTACTGCTCTCTGTTTCATGAAGTTGTTGTTCAGCACATTAGAACTAATGGCTGCTGGAGTTCCTCTGTTAATATATTTCACAACGTATGCTGTAGCTGCTTCAATGGCATCATGTTGGTATTCTCTGATCATCAACAACATCTCAACATACACATTCTACACGTATTCCATCTTTGTCTGATATCAGTAACCATAGCACACTGAACCCCATTTGTCTGTGTGGTTTGTCCTGTCACATATGTGGCCTTGTACAGTGACAATCGGCACTCTTAACAGCACATCGAGGGAACTTGTCACTCTGTGACACCAGCAACGTTACGTATTGTCCACAACACCTCTAGAAGGTGCTGTGCATTATGTATAGCACGTAGCATCCAACCCTGAAGCCTTGAAGGGCTGTTGCTTGCAGAATAAATGTGATAGAAATCTGATTGAAACTGATTTGTACACAACTGGTTTAAGTGATTCCAGTGCATGGTAGAAATAACTATTGTTCCATTTAAAAAATTTTATGACTTTGTTGTAACTCTTTGGAAAATAAAAAAATAAACTCTTTTCATAGTTCTGCAGAAAGCGTAACATTTCTTATGTTGACTAGCCACAATAAATTTTTCCATCACCTCTTAGTTTGTAAGTTATAGAGGCAAACACGTTTATTGAAATACCCTGTACATACCCGCCACTTCCCAGTCCATGGTAATGCGGATGGTCCTCATTCAGTGCTCCACTTTCGTCTTGCTCAGTGTTCTGCCTCCACTGCATCTGGAACAGCTTCAGTGCCCAGTTCTATTCTTAGCCAAGTTAAAATCAATTTTTGTTGTTGACTATGTTGATTTCTAGCTAGATTTCACAGTCTCTTTGTGTACACAGCTCCAAAACAAGGATGTTTTTTAAAACAGTTTTGTCTCCATATCTCAGTGGTTGGTGTGTGATATTGCCCACTCGCCTCGTATAGGGTGCCTAAAGGATGCTGAATTCTTGGAATGCTATACAACAATTCAAGCAAATAACATTAGTAGTTTTATTTCAATAAAGCAGATTGACAATACTTAACTTTGAAATAACTATGGTGTCACGAGCAATGGGCGACATGCAACATAAATCCAAGTCATTTGCTATAGACAATGTCCAAACAAGCAATGGATATAGAACACTGATAACTGTTCTTGTAGCACTCTCTGCTAGGCTGTGGTAACACTCTGCAAATACTGTCCACTAATGTCCGGCCGAGGCTGGCAGGAGTGGGGCTTATATTCAGTTCTTGCAGAGGTCATTCCTGTCATGGCATGATCCTTGTCAGTGGGCTATCGGCTGATATTGCATCACCACCTTCTCTGGTCTTGCATTCTTCCTCTTCATTCCAGTTCTTGTGGTTATGCCAGAACATTGTGTACAAGATTGTTAATTTTGCCTAAACGTTCAGAAAAGAGGTGAAGGAATTCTTTTAGGAAGCTATCTACACTGTCTTTTGCAGTGAATGCAGACACTGACAACACATTGTCCTGAATGTTGAAGCCAAACAAATCAAAAGAATCAAGACCAAATATGTTCTCACACTTGCATGATTGTAGCACTGTAAAAGTCACTGTTCGCGTATGTGAGTGATACATGGCAGGTGAGGTACATGTTCTGAGAACAGGAATGTCTTTCCATTATAGCCATCAGTTGCTTGCTAGTTTTAGAAAGGCATGGAGAGCCTAACAGTTCATATGTGCGACAATTTAGCAATGTGACAGTGGCACCTATGTCCAACTGAAATTTCACACGTCTCCCACAAATAAATAAATGAATAAATGACCAAAAAGTTTGTTTGACTGGCTTGTCACCGAAGAAATGGCACGCTTGCTAGTTTTGCTAATGCCTGTTGCAGACTTGGAATATACTGCATTAATGACATGGGCCTTGTGACGAGAGTTTTGTGAATGGGCTGAATTCTGGTTTTTGTTCCATTTTAAACATACAGATTGCACATGTCCTTTACTGCCAGAAGCATAACACTGAGCTTGTCAGGATGGGCAGTCCTGGCATTTGTGTAGGGCAAGACTTAATTCTGTTCACCTGTGTAGCCAACTCGTTAGCGAACTGTGTATGCGGCGTGAAAAGTTGTTTACTCGGTGTGGCTAGTGCGAGCCACTGATGGGCAATGGGGCGGTCTCAAGCAAGGGATTCAACCCGACAAATAGCTGGCTGCTCAAATGTATGAGTTGACAAGGCACCGGAATTGTGCTGATCTAATATTTGCACTACCTGCTGAAATGATAGATTGGACTGTTTCAAAATTTGTTCTCCAAGTTTGGCATCAGGTACATTGTACATAATAACATTACACAACATAATATCTGAATATAAAGCACTGCAAGCACATTTGTATTTGCATTTCCTTGTCATACCTTGCAAATCTGTTGCTCAGTTGTGATAAGTTTGTTCTGACAGTTTTTTACAATTAAATAATTGATACCTAGCTGCTACCACATTCACTTGTTAGTCATAATATAGTTAGTTAGCGAAGCAGTAACATGGTCATATCTAAGTTCACTTGGAGTGGCATTAGGAAAAAGTTTTTGAATGAGGCAGAACACTTTTTGTATGTCTGTTGTTTTGTATGTTTGACTCGTTCCACATCTCATGTGACGTGCTCACAATACGAGATCTATGGAACATGAAATAAATAAATAAAAAATCGGCTATAGGCTGACATCGCCTCACTGCCTTCTCTGGTCTTGCATTCTTCCTTTTCATTCCAGTGCTTCTTGTAATGCCAGAACAGTTGGTGTGTGTCTAGGCAATCTTAAGCAGTTGTTGATTTTGTTGGTTGCTGGTCATCAGTGTGCCATTTATGTTAAATGCAAGTTTCTTCGATGATGTGAATGGTTTGTTTGACATATCTATTTTCACAACCATACAGTAACTTTTGTGGCATATTCCAGGGTTCCAGAGTCCCAGATTATCTTTTACTCACCACAGAAGGAATTTAATCTTGGCTGGCAGGCAGTACACCCATTTGATATTGTTTTAGTATAAAATTCTACCAATGAGACAGTCAGCAAAGTTTGACTGGCTGAAACAAAGACAACAAAACGAAGATACAAGAGCAGCCATAGTAAATCTTATGGGAAACCCATCAAAGATGCTTGTTGTTCACTATTAAGAAAGGTTTCAACTTTACTCCAGCACTAGCAACTTTATCTCCTGCAGAATTCAACAGTAGAGTTGAACAAATTGTCTGTAGCTTACAGCTGATGTGGCTGAGGAGATGCATCAGAGAAAAAGCTATGCTCTTGCCATGTCTCTGTCATTGAGACATGACATCTTCAGACCAGAAAGAGTTGTGATGTATTCTTCACATGAAGATGATAAAGGCAACATAACTGTTTTACTACTAGCCACAGACTATGAAGAGGAAATCTACAAGCTTCTAGACAATGCTCTTACAGGAAGATTATGATGGATCCCACCAGCCAAATGTGGGGAAAAATGATAGAACTCCTTCAGAGTTCTTACAGACAAGACATCAGAAAGTTTTGCATTGTCCTGCTGCACAACCTTGCCATATGGAATTCCAAAGATAAGCAAGGAGGACATATTCTTGAGATCCATACTAAGTACACTGGGAGCACTAATATACCATCCTGCAAAACCCTTGATGCCAGCTTTGATTCTGTTGGTTGTCAAGTGTGAGCACCACATTAAGAACTTTCTTCAGTTCATCCTATGTTCATAAAAACTCAGATAAACAAGTTCAGACCTCATGGTTGGTTTTGGCATTGTGTCACTGTTTGCCAGTGCTCTACTCTTGAAAAGAAATTGGAGCATACATTCACAAAGCTTTATAGTTTCACACTGATGTCCTGTTTTCCCTTCAATGAGCATTACTATGAACAGACTGGTGGTGTGGCTGTGGCCTTCTGTCACCTATGATTGCCCAGTATGTACATTAAAAAAACTGGAGACTAGCTGGTAGATGTAGCACCATAAATAACAACAGTTTTGAAACTTCCTGGCAGATTAAAGCTGTGTGCCGGATCCAGTCTCGAACTCGGTCCAGCACACAGTTTTAATCTGCCAGGAAGTTTCATACCAGTGCCCATTCTGCTGCAGAGTGAAAATATCATTCTGGGATCAACAGTTTTCTTTAGGTAATATGACAAATATTTCATCAAATTATCACAGGGGAAGAAGAGCTACAAGTTTTATTTCGGCATCTGTAATCCACCCACAGCCAAATGCGTTTCACCATGGGAATGAAGCAAATTGGCCAACTAGCTTTATAAAAGAGCTACAAGTATTATTTCAGTATCTGTTTTCCACCCACAGCCAAATGCATTTCACTGTGAGAATGGAGCAAATTGACTAGACAGCTTTATTGGGATGCTCTGGTACAGGGAAGACTGGATGGAAGGCTGGTACATAGCATCTGCCAGAAGGAAACTCACATGCGTAAATGCCTACAGTTGTCATCAATTATTAAAAAGGAAAGAAATCGTAACACAGAGTTTTTGTGGTCTTCACCCAAGAAAACTTAATACCTTATACATCTCATAGTGGTGTTCCAGAAAAATTGCTATAGAGACCACCAGATGGAATGCCCCTTCAGGGAGAGGTTCATACCACAGATGGCATCTGAGGAGGATTTAGATGCAGCACAACTGACACCTTAGCAGGATAAGCCCACAGCAACAGCCTACATCACATATACTGGCAACACACCAGAAAAGTTCACAGAATTTTATGCTGTCCCAAGACCAGAAGTGTGTATCATCCACCCACAACTAAGACTAAATTGCTTCTGTAGTCAGTAAAACATGATCTGGGTCCCTACAGGACAGATATGGAACTTGTATTGAATCAGTTCTTGGCATTCTGAATACCACCGTAGAAGGCCAAATTTTCTTTTTTCTTCAAAGTACAAAGCATTTGTTTATTCACTTTCTCCCTTAAGTAAGTACTGTCACATAAAGCAGACAATTGCCAGATTTACCATTTTCAAACTGTGATTGCTTGTGGAAACTTGTACTAAAATCCTGGAGAGAAAAAAAGTATTAAAAATAATTAATTTAATGAACATTATCATTCTAATTTAGTCTTGTTTTATTTTGTTAGTGTCAATGAGCATCGTTCAATTTTTAAAAAAGTATTACTTCCCTCGATAAATACATATTCTATGGATTATTATAATCTGTTTGTGGGGGCAGAAATTGTGGGCCCTTGGCTACACTTCATTCCTATGAAAACAGCACGTCAGTGTCACTTTAAATTTCAGATGTGTTTTGAGTGCATACTTTAGGTTATTCATCCTGTGTGTGTGTGTGTGTGTGTGTGTGTGTGTGTGTGTGTGTGTGTGTGTGTGTGTGTGTTTATGGAGTGGTGTAGAAACATACTTGACAATATTATTTTAGATGTAGAAACTGTAATATGTAATTATTTATTTCAGGCTGAAACAGAGAATGCTTTGCATGTAGCATGCCTTAAAGTGAAAGAAATGGAATCTAAAGTTTCTTCACAGGAAATAAGGATAAAATCATTTTGTTCTAAAATGATGAAGTTTGAAAATCTACTTCGTGCCAGAAACCGTGTACATAGTTTGCGATTAAATAATGTGATTGGAACTTCAAGAATGTTAAAGGAAGAAAATGTAATACTTCAACAACAGAGAGACAATTTGCATCAAAGGTACATACGCATCATTGATGTCTGCTGTATGTAGAAAATGTTTCTGTGTAATGTGTTTATATTCTGTGAAACATGTTATTGTTGGTTATGCAGGTGTGAAGAACTGAAAGGCATTGTGAAGAGAAAAGATAAAGAAAATCTAGATGCTTTATACAGACAAAATTCTAAAATTGATCAATTGAGTGCAGCTTTAAATGCACAAAGGAATGAAAAGTAAGTTACACCTTTATCATGACTCAACAAAATGAACTGCAGTCCAATAGAGGATAAAAATTTAACTTTTTCATTTATGACTAAAAATAAAAGTGCTGATAATTTCTTCAGGTAATAGGTAATAGAAGGAATTTGTCATATAACAGGAGATTGTTATAGCAACACAAGGACAGTGATAGGAGTCACATGTGGTAGCAGAAATAGAATATTTTCCAAAGTCATTCTGTGTGAAACTCTAGAAATGAACACCAGGTATGAAAGATGAAGCTACACAAAATGCCAATAAAACACGCACTCAGCATCACTTGTGGCACTAATTAGACTTATACTTCTGTCATCATTAAGTAAATCATTGCTTTTTCTAGTAATATAGTAAAGTACAACTTAACTTTCCCCTCATAGGATTTAGATAATGAACTGACTGTAACAAAGAATAAGCTAATAGAGACTGAGAACATATGATCTGCATGAAAATTAAATTATCTTCAGGGATAGTCATCATTGGCATTTTAGTAAATCTGTTCACCAGAGGAATGCCATAATTCCTGGTAAAATGTAGAGAGAAACCCACTCTGAAAACATGGAATAGTTTGTACACTGCTAAGTAAGCAGTTCCACATTGCATGTGCTAGTTACTTAGAAATGATCGTTCAGCATATTACAGGTTGTTATGCATGAGTGAGTTAATTGGCCTTTCAAGTATGACATCAGAATTGTAATTTATGTTGCAAATGAAAGAAAATATAGATAAAAATAAAAGAAAATACAAATGAAATTGAGATTTTGAGCTCAATAAAGAGAGAACAATATTTTATTTTATCCATGATGCACATTTTAAACCTTTGTGGCAGTTGTTCAGTTCAAGATTATTGAGGCTACAACCAGTCAGAAGCATTTTTAAAGAGCTCTTATTTCTGTATCATTACTAGTTTTAAGCAACCATGCCCATCTGCAGGTGTGATCTCCTTCAGCAATCTCTACGAGAAAAGACTGTAGTAACATAAAAATCATGGAAATTTTGTGGGTTATGATGCCAGACAACAGGAACTTTAGAATTCATGTATTGGAGATAAGAAAAAAAAGGAATTATGAAATGTAATGATATTGGAACGGGAAAGGATAAATCATTCATAAATGAAGCTTTCACCAACTCATGGATTAGTTTGGATCTCGTACTGCTCAACCAAACAAGGGCTCAGAAAGAATCAAAAGAAATACTCAGTTATTGATAGAGTAGGTCATTAAACAAGTAATAACAATACACATATGAGAAAGTGAATGAAAGGCAGCTTTCATGCTGCTGAAGACAGTTTTCATGACGAATGAAGTTTTACAGCATGGCACATGACTGTGATGTAGAATAGTCAGACCATATATTACATCTAAGTAACTGCCATGCACGAAATGCAGCAGGGTTGAGATCTGAGCTGATGTGATTACTGCTAGGTTGTTGGGAACAGTCTTGTGGGGCTCTTCATCTTAAACCTATGTGAGCACCAGATTTTTTTGTGTTACTGTTTTTTTTTAGAAACCAATTTGAGTAAGTTGACAATTATAAGACTGTTACCATCAGTATCAGCTTTTCTTTTGAGCGGTGTATTGGTAATAGAGTTAGCCATTACTATCATATATTGTAACAGCCAGTATACAGATCACATTGCAGCAAATCATATGCTAGTGTTCAGTACTGAACAACACAACCATCTGTTTTATGACCTATATATGTATCATAACTAATCTACCCACCACACAGCATAGTGATTAGCATTGTGCTTTCATTTCCATTCATTCATTTATTCATTCATCATAATCTGTAGACAAATGAAGAATGAGGAATGTGAAATGTGATAAAAAAAAAAGGACAATGAAATCACATGAACTGGATTAACCATAAACTACCACTATATTGCTTATTGCTGATTATGGTTATGGCAGCTAAATTCAATCAAGTATACTAGAAGGAAAGCTGTACTTCCTCAGTTGTACTAGATGTTGGATGTAATGGCAACAAATAAACCTGACATCTTTGAGGATGTCCACATTAAAAATGGCATCAGTGGCCATGAAGCTGTTGTGGCAACAATGATAACAAAAGCACAGTGGTTTGTTTAATCTGTGGGAGGTTGTTACAGAGATACTGAAGGAACTGAACTGGCAGACTCTTGGAAGACAGGTGTAAACTGTCCTGAGAAAGTCTATTAACAAAGTTTCAAGAACTATCTTTAAATGACTACTCTCAGGATATGCTACAACCTCCTATGTATCGCTCACATAGGGATCATGAAGATAAGATTAATCACTGCATGCACAGAGGCATTCAGACAATCATTCTTCCCATGCTCCATATGTGAATGAAATGGGAAGAAACCCTAATAATTGGCACAATGGGACGTACCCTCTACCATGAACCTCACAGTGATTTGCAAGTACAGATGTTGATGTAGATATAGATGTAGATGTATATGTGGATAGCTACTGCTAGTTTAATAATAATTTAATTGCAGTTACATTTTTTGTAGAAAATATTTACCTAAATTTGTACGTAAAAGCAAAGCTCCTCAGCTGTGGCCACAAGTGGGGACAATCAGGACTCCTGTGTCATCCTCTGCCATATGGCATCACACAAAAGTGGTATGGAGGAGTGTGGGATCAGCACACTGCTCTCCCAGCCATTGTCAGCTTTGCAGACCTGGGAGCCAATACTTCTCATTCAGTTAGCTTTTCTGTTGGCATTGTGACGCTGACAGAACCCTGTTCGAGTCCTCCTCCCGAGGAAAATCCCTGGCGATGCTGGGAACTGAACCTGGGTCCTCTGCATGACAGTTGATAACCAAACCCCTCTGCTATATTTGTAGATAGAGTCCTATTTACAGTACATGAATATCTGTCATGTAGCTTTGTAATGAATATTGCTACTTGTCATGTAGATAACACAACTTTTCAATCCATGAATTCAGATAATATGTAGAAAGAGAGGCAAATGAGATACTTTTCTAATTTTCTTTAGAATTGGTATGGATTACAAGTTTCTTGCTTGTGCTAGACAGGAACTCAAAGTGTCAAAAAAGCTAGCCAAGTTGAAAGAGGCTTGGTACTCATTGGTGTGTAATTATGACTGGGATCATAGCATGATAATAGATTTCTCTTTCAAGTATGATGGTGGTCAGAGCTGTGATTATATGCTGATATGGAAAATGATTGTAATGGTTGAAGTGGGATGCATGTCATTGTCCCTTGCGAGCAACTGATACATGTAGTAAGTGGCGGATTATATGATATCATTCTTTTATCCAGAGCTTCCTGCTGGAGAGTAACTTTTGCAGCAAGACAGTGCATTACCTACCACCCCCAAATCGCATAAATGTGGTTTGATGAATACTTAACAAATAAGATGGTACTTGTACTGAAATCTGGTATTTCTGGCAGAGTATTCAATGTATTGAACAAGTATGACTGGTATAAATAATGACTGGTAGGGAACTTGCTTGGCATGTCTACATAATTTCATAACGAACAAAGATACTGTGACTTACCAAACGAGAAAGTGCTGGTAGATAGACACAATAAAAAACACAAAAAAAACCACACACAAATTTCAAGCTTTCGCAACCCAAGGTTGCTTCATCAGGAAAGAGGGAAGGAGAGGGAAAGACAAAAGGATGTGGGTTTTAAGGGAGAGGGTGAGGAGTCATTCCAATCCCGGGAATGGAAAGACTTACCTTCGGGGGAAAAAAGGACAGGTATACACTCGCCGACATACACATATCCATCTGCACATATACAGACACAGGCAGACATATATAATGCAAAGAGGTTGGGCAGAGATGTCAGTTGAGGCAGGAGTACAGAGGCAAAGATGATGTTGAATGACAGGTGATGTATGAGGGGTGGCAACTAGAAATTAGTGGAGGTTGAGGCCTGGCGGGTAATGGGAATAGAGAATATATTGAAGAACAAGTTCCCATCTCCGGAGTTCTGATAGGTTGGTGTCAGTGGGAAGTGTCCAGATAACCCGGACGGCGTAACACTGTGCAAAGAAGTGCTGGCCATGCACCAAGGCATGTTTAGCCACTGGGTGATCCTCATTGCCAACAAACACTGTCTGCCTGTGCCCATTCATGCGAATGGACAGTTTGTTGCTGGTCATTCCCAGATAGTAGGCTTCACAGTGTAGGCATGTCAGTTGGTAAATCACGAGAGTGCTTTCACATGTGGCTCTGCCTTTGAGCGTGTACACCTTCCGGGTTACAGGACTGGAGTAGGTTTTGGTGGGAGGGTGCATGTACAGGTTTTACAGCGGGGGCAGTTACAATGGTAGGAGCCAGAGAATAGTTTAAGTGGTTTGGGGATTTCATAGGGATGAACCAACAGGTTACACAGGTTAGGTATACGGCTGAAAGGCACTCTTGGTGGGGTGGGGAGGATGATTTCGTGAAGGATGGATCTCATTTCAGGGCAGGATTTGAGGAAGTCGTATCCCTGCTGGAGAGCCACATTCAGATTCTGATCCAGTTCCAGAAAGTATCCTGTCACAAGTGGGGCACTTTTGGGGTTCTTCTGTGGGAGGTTCTGGGTTTGAGGGGATGAGGAAGTGGCTCTGGTTATTTGCTTCTGTACCAGGTCGGGAGGGTAGTTGCAGGATGCGAAAGCTTTTTCAGGTTATTGGTGTAATGGTTCAGGGATTGAGGAATGGAGCAGATTCATTTGCCACAAAAACCTAAGCTGTAGGGAAGGGACCGTTTGATATGGAATGGGTGGCAGCTGTCATAATGGAGGTACTGTTGCTTGTTTGTGGGTTTGATGTGCACGGATGTGTGAAGCTGGCCATTGGACAGATGGAGGACAATGTTGAGGAAAGTGGCATGGGATTTGGAGTAGGACCAGGTGAATCTGATGGAACCAAAAGAGTTGAGGTTGGAGAGGAAATTCTGGAGTTCTTCTTCACTGTGAGTCCAGATCATGAAGATGTCATCAATAAATCTGTACCAAACTTTGGGTTGGCAGCCTGGGTAACCAAGAAGTCTTCCTCTAAGCGACCCATATAGGTTGGTGTACGAGGGAGCCATCCTGGTACCCATGGCTGTTCCCATTAATTGTTGGAATGTCTGGCCTTCAAAAGTGAAGAAGTTGTGAGTTAGGATGGAGCTGTCTAAGGTAATGAGGAAAGAGGTTTTAGGTAGGGTAGCAGGTGATTGGCGTGAAAGGAAGTGCTCCATCACAGTGAGGTCCTGGATGTGTGGGATATTTGTGTATAAGGAAGTGGCATCAATGGTTACAAGGATGGTTTCCGGGGCTAACAGATTGGGTAAGGATTCCAGGTGTTCAAGGAAGTGGTTGGTGTCTTTGATGAAGGATGGGAGACTACATGTAATGGGTTGAAGGTGTTGATCTATGTAGGCAGAGATACGTTCTGTGGGGGCTCAGGAATGAGCTACAATGGGGCGGCCGGGATGTTTGGGTTTGTGAATTTTAGGAAGTAGGTAGGAGGTAGGGGTGCGGGGTGTCGGTGGGGTCAGGAGGTTGATTCTTTGTATTCATCTTCCGTTTTTACCGTAATCTACCATACAATTTTATCCTGCCTATATATACTCAGTAGTACGTAACTTACTTCCAAACCAAAACCAAAAAAGTTTTTTGCCACTGTCAACACTACTGCTGCTACAAAATCCACCGTTCCCAGTTTACAAACATTTCCCGTGTAACCTCATGAAAACTATTTCACAGCTTCAGTTCCTTTCACATATTAAACAACCATTTTGGCTTGTTCTAACAACTTTCGCTTTATTTACATTCCCGTTTTTCCCACATTACCGATCATTTTTAGCAGCTTCCCACAGGTTTTAACGTTATTGTTTCTTCGTCAGACAATTGTTATCCTCATTTTCATGATCTGCCAACACATAACAAGTCCTTTTAATACATTTACACTCAGTTTTTTCGAAATATTCCTGGGTTTCTCTACCCTTTAACGTGTTTTGGAGGCAACACAACTACCTAACCTTTGTGCACATCATTGTTTACCAACCTAAGTTCACCACAGGATCAACATAGCTCAGCTTTACCAACACTTTTTCGACTTTTTTCACACCAGAACTCCAGTTGCTTCTCTCTCCCCATATATTTTTATTTTCTCTTTAGCCTCATGTTACACTTTCCATCTTCTAATACCATGTCACCCTCACAACATCCCCACAATGACCCCGTTAAGTTTTACTTACATTCCCTCCACAAACATACCTTTGCCCTAGCCAGATTATGCTCCCATATTTTATTTACTCAGGCTTGTCTGACATTTGGCATTACCCCCAAAGGCCTCACACTTTAAAGTTCCCATCTCTGGCTGTAACATTTCTTTCCATCAGTCCCTATACCAGTTCCAAACTGAACAATCCATAGCCCTCACCCACCTAATCCTTCACCTGCACATCAACTCAGCCAATGAACACACCTGTCAACTCCTATCCCTAATCAAAGTCCTCAATCTTTCCTCTCCCAAATCCACACTGGATGTTCGGAGCATCCTCCTACAGGCCAACCACAAATTAGAACAGCATGCCACCCTCCACCTCAAAAAACTATCCAATCTCCTGATTTCCCACCTCCAGAAAGGTAACTCACACACCTTCCACAACCTTTCCAACAAACCTCAACCTCCTCTCCTTGCACACAGACCCAGTCTCTCCCATCTACTCAGTCTCCCACTTCCAGCTCCACTCCCCCCAAAACCTAAAAATTCTAGTCAACACAATCTGGAACCACAACACCCCAATTCAGTAGTTAACCTTTCCTCCAAACCTCCCTCCCAATCCGAAACCTCTGTCCTTTCCAAAGGCCTCACCTTCAGCCCCTCTCCCAGATTCAACCAAACAGCCCTCGTCAAAGATTTACTGTCCTACTCTCGTAGTCTCTGCTGGAAATATCACTTTGGAATGAAGAAAAATAATCCCAATCCTACTCCTGATGATCCAGCTCCCCAAGACACGATCCAAATTGAACCCTCCCTGGAACAGTTCCGTCCTCCGTCACAGTGGGACCCACCTCCTCTTCCTCAAAATCACACTCTCCAAACCTTCCAGCAATTTCTCAATCCAGCCTTGCCTCTCAGTCTTTCTCGAAAAACCTTAATCCTACTCCCAACATCACCACAACTGAAGCCCAGGCTATCCGTGATCTGAAGGCTGATCGATCCATCATCATTCTTCCAGCTGACAAGGGTTCCACGATCATCATACTTGATCGTCGAGACTATGTGGCTGAGGGACTGCGTCAGATTTCAGACAACACTACATACAAAGTTTCCCAAGGTAATCCAATTCCTGAAGTCCAGGTGGAGCTTCAAGGAATCCTCAGAACCTTAGGACCCCTACAAAACCCTTCACATGACTCCATCAACCTCCTGACCCCACTGACACCCCGCACCCCTACCTTCTACCTACTTCCTAAAATTCACAAACCCAAACATCCCGGCCGCCCCATTGTAGCTGGTTACCAAGCCCCCACAGAACGAATCTCTGCCTACATAGATCAACACCTTCAACCCATTACATGCAGTCTCCCATCCTTCATCAAAGATACCAACCACTTTCGCGAACACCTGGAATCCTTACCCAATCTGTTAGCCCCGGAAACCATCCTTGTAACCATTGATGCCACTTCCTTATACACAAATATCCCACACGTCCAGGGCCTCGCTGCGATGGAGCACTTCCTTTCACGCCAATCACCTACTACCCTACCTAAAACCTCTTTCCTCATTACCTTAGCCAGCCTCATCCTGACCCACAACTTCTTCACTTTTGAAGGCCAGACATACCAACAATTAATGGGAACAGCCATGGGTACCAGGATGGCCCCTCGTACACCAACCCGTATGGGTCACTTAGAGGAAGCCTTCTTGGTTACCCAGGCCTGCCAACCCAAGGTTTGGTACAGATTTATTGATGACATCTTCATGATCTGGACTCACAGTGAAGAAGAACTCCAGAATTTCCTGTCCAACCCCAACTCCTTTGGTTCCATCAGATTCACCTGGTCCTACTCCAAATCCCATGCCACTTTCCTCAACATTGTCCTCCATCTGTCCAATGGCCAGCTTCACACATCCGTGCACATCAAACCCACAAACAAGCAACAGTACCTCCATTATGACAGCTGCCACCCATTCCATATCAAACGGTCCCTTCCCTACAGCTTAGGTTTTTGTGGCAAATGAATCTGCTCCATTCCTGAATCCTTGAACCATTACACCAATAACCTGAAGACAGCTTTCACATACCGCAACTACCCTCCCGACCTGGTACAGAAGCAAATAACCAGAGCCACTTCCTCATCCCCCCAAACCCAAAACCTCCCACAGAAGATCCCCAAAAGTGCTCCACTTGTGACAGGATACTTTCCGGAACTGGATCAGAATCTGAATGTGGCTCTCCAGTAGGGATACGACTTCCTCAAATCCTGCCCTGAAATGAGATCCATCCTTCGTGAAATCATCCTCCCCACCCCACCAAGAGAGTCTTTCCACCGTCCACCTAACCTTTTTAACTGGTTCATCTCTATGAAATCCCCAAACCACCTTCCCTACCTTCTGGCTCCTACCCTTGTAACTGCTCCCGGTGTAAAACTTGTCCCAGGCACCCTCCTACCACCACCAACTCCAGTCCTGTAACCCGGAAGATGTACACGATCAAAGGCAGAGCCACGTGTGGGAGCACCTCCGTGATTTACCAACTGACATGCCTACACTGTGAAGCCTTCTAAGTGGGAATGACCAGCAACAAACTGTCCATTCGCTTGAACAGGCACACGCAGACAGTGTTTGTTGGTAATGAGGATCACCCTGTAGCTAAACATGCCTTGGTGCACGGCCAGCACTTCTTGGCACAGTGTTATGCCGTCCGGGTTATCTGGATACTTCCCACTGACACCAACCTATCAGAACTCCGGAGATGGGAACTTGCACTTCAGTATATTCTCTCTTCCCGTTACACACCAAGCCTCGAGCTCCGCTAATTTCTAGTTGCCACTCCTCGTACATCACCTGTCATTCAACATCATCTTTGCCTCTGTACTCCTGCCTCAACTGACATCTCTGCCCAGCCTCTTTGTATTTACATATGTCTGCCTGTGTCTGTATATGTGCGGATAGATATGTATGTGTGCGCGAGTGTATACATGTCCTTTTTTCCCCCGAAGGTAAGTCTTTCCATTCCCGGGATTGGAATGACTCCTCACCCTCTCCCTTAAAACCCACATCCTTTTGTCTTTCCCTCTCCTTCCCTCTTTCCTGATGAAGCAACCTTGGGTTGCGAAAGCTTGAAATTTGTGTGTGGTTTTTTTTGTGTTTTTTATTGTGTCTATCTACCAGCACTTTCTCATTTGGTAAGTCTCAGCATCTTTGTTTTATATATATTTTTCCCATGTGGAATGTTTCCCTCTATTATATTCATATCATTAATTTCATAAAGATATGAATGATTCACTCTTCCTGGTGTGTTAAAACTGCTGTCTCATTAAGTGCAGGGTTTTAACAAGCCAGGGCATCTTAAGCTCAAGTCTGATTAATGCTGCCAGCCTTCAGTTTCTGTAAACTCTGGATGTGCTTCAGTAACTGTGATAGTGGAACATTGTGTGTCTTGGCGAGTGGGAATCTTCTCTCAACCGCTTGGGAGATGTGGTAGAGACATCTGTAACAAAAACGTCATTCTCAAGGTGGGCTGCACACAAATAGTATTTATGATATTAGGACAAAGCAGTCATTAGAAGGCAACCATTTGAACACCTGCTGTTTTTGGATATGCATTACTGAGCCATTGTATTTGGCTTATTCAGATATTCAAGCTTGTACTTCAGTTAGCCATCACCATGTATTTCCTAATTGTTCAAGAGTAAAAAGATACCTAAAGTCTTTTTTAAAACTACACTTAGTGATTAACCTTGGCCAAGAAGTAGTAATACTGCTTGCAAAGAGTTGAAATATTATGGTAATAAATAATGACAACATTAGACAAAACACAGGATGGTCAAATTTGAGAACCATGACATCGGTGGTCTATGGATAATACATAAAGTCTTGTTGATGAAGAACTGTTCTCTGCTACAAATGCTGTTAATGCACTGCAGAAAGCTACTATCAAACTGCTAATAGGATCTAGCCTGACTGAGGAACCACATTGGCGAGTATCATGCATTCTGTGTCAGTTTTCAGATACTTTCAAATTCAGAATGGAAAAAATTCAGACCAAATAGCCCAGGGTAAAACATTGCAGCAATACTGAGGAACATCCACTAATTAGCCATAACTCATATAGTGTGTCACCAGCTGAACAACACATAATTCAGGAGATAGTGGAGAAGATGCAGTAAGGTGACATCATTAAACCTTAAGAGAGTCCTTGATCCTCTCCTGTGGTCCTTGTGAAGAAGAAATGTGGCACATGGTGGTTCTGTGTCGGCTACTGGTTTGCCCATCAAGAGTTCCTCTCCTGTGTCAACATCTTCATCTCAGAGTAACACTTCCAACCTATGTCCTCAATTATATGCTGGATGTATTCCACTCTCTGTCTTCCTCCACAGTTTTTGCCCTCTACTGCTCTGTCTGGGGCCATAGAAGTCATTCCCTGATGTCTTAACGGATGTCCTATCATCCTGTCCCTTCTCCTTGTCAGTGTTTTCCACATATTCCTTTCCTCTCCACTTCTGCACAGAACCTTCTCATTCCTCATCTTATCAGTCTACCTAATTTTCAGTCCTTCATCTTTAGCACCACATCTCAAATGTTTCAGTTCTCTTTTGTACCAGTTTTCCCACAGTCCATGTTCGTCTATCATACAATGCTGTGCTCCAAACGTACATTCTCAGAAATTTGTCCCTCAAATTAACATCTATGTTTGATACAGCAGACTTCTCTTGGCCAGGAGCGCCCTTTTTTCTAGTGCTAGTCTGCTTTTGATGTCCTCCTTGCTCCGTCTGTCATTGATTATTTTGTTGCCTAGGTAGTAGAATTCCTTAACTTCATCTACTTCCTGACCATTAATCCTGATGTTATGTTTCTCATTGTTCTCTTTTCTGCTACTTCTCATTACTTTCATCTTTCTTTGATTTACTCTCAATCCAGATTCTGTATTCATTAGACTGTTCATTCCATTCAGCAGATCATGTGATTCTCCGTCACTTTCACTCAGGATAGCAATGTCGTCAGCGAATTGCATCATTTAATCCTTTCACCTTGAATTTTAATTCCATTCCTGAACCTTTATTATATTTCCATCATTGCTTCTTCAATGTACAGATTGAACAGTAGAGGTGAAAGACTATATCTCTGCCTTACATCCTTTTTAATCTGAGCACTTCATTCTTGGTCATTCACTCTTATTATTCCCTCTTGGCTCTTGTACATATTGTATATCACCCATCTCTCCATATAGCTTACCCCTATTTTTCTCAGAATTTCGAATATCTTTCACCATTTTACACTGTGGAATGCTTTTTCCAGGTCAACAAATCCTATGAACGTGTCTTGATTTTTCTTCAGGCTTGCTTTTATTATCAACCGCAATGTCGCAATGTGAGAATTGCCTCTCTGGTAGCTTTACCTATCCTAAAGCCAAAGTGATTGTCATCCAGCACATCCTCAGTTTTCTGTTCCATTCTTCTGTAATTATTCTTGTCAGTAACTTGGATGCATGAACTGTTAAGCTGATTGTGCGATATTCTTTTCCATTCTTCTGTAATTATTCTTGTCAGCAACTTGGATGCATGAACTGTTAAGCTGATTGTGCGATAATTCTTGCACTTGTCAGCTCTTGCAGTCTTCAGAATAGTGCAGATATTCCCACCCCAAGGACAAGAGAGTGCCCTGAACCTCTGTCTGCTCCTCTGCCATCTTTGGGTAGGCCATTGACAGAATGAGGGTGACTTCTTATGCTGGAAGACTTCAGCGGCCAATGCTGATTATTAATCAGAATTTAAGCTGTGGTGGGTTTTGAACCCTGGACCAGGACATTTTTATTACTAGTTAAGGACACTACCCCCCTCTTTTTAGTTGTTGTTGACTTCATTTTGTTCCACGTTATTCATTGCATATATTGGGACTGATGTCCCATGACACCCGTTCTAGTTCATTGTTGATCTGTGCACTCAGTTTTTTGTTACAGAAGGCAACCAACCCTCTGACTGAACACACTGAGCTACTGTGCCAGATTCCCTAGACCATGAGTGGTTGCTGAACAAAAATCACAAAAAAAAATGTCTACCTAATGCCCTGCATTGATGACACCCTAGATTGCTTGAAAGCAGCAAAGTATTTCTCAACTTCAGCCATGCTGAAAGGTACTTGCAAATCGAGGATGATGTGCTGGCTGGGAGAAGATGGCTTTCATAGCATCTGATGGCCTCTACAAGTTAAAAGTTATGTTGTTTTGGAGTGCGTAAAGCTCAATCCTCATATGACAGTATGTTGGATGATCTGCTTTGACACCTTAAATTGACAATAAGTCTTTATTATCTGGATGAGACTGGCATTTTAAAGACTTCTGAAGAACATCTAAGCTCTCTGACAAATGTGTCAAAGAGTGTTAACAACACAGGCCCTGCCTGAGCCTGAAAAAGTGCCTCTTTGTCACCCAATAAATAAAAATACTGGTGCAACTATCTTATGGAGATGGAGTCTGTCCCAACCCAGAGAAAATAAAACACATCATAGATTTTATGACTCCTTGGCACACTCACAGTGTCAGAAATTTTCTCAGCATTTACTCATACAACTGCCAAATCTTAAAGGATTTCTGTACCAAGGCACATCCTTCGCAAGGACTACTGCAGGGAGGTGCCGTATTTTCCTCAAATGTGGTGCAAGAAAATTTTTTCCTTATCCTTAAGGAGATGCTAGCTCCTTCTCCTGCCACAGCATTATGTGATGAGAATGCTGAGACAGAAGTTCACACCAGTGCTGGCTGTTATAGCATAGACCCAGTCCTAATGCAAACTCAGGAAGTTGTTGAAAAAGTATAACTTATGTTTCCAGAGTACTCTCCAAATCCGATATGAACCACTCTGTATCCAAGAAAGAATGTCTTGCAGTTGTTTGGATCCTCAACAAGTTTTAGATGTGTTTATTTGGCAAACCATTCACAGTTTTGAGGGCTATCATTCTCTATGCTGGCTGATTAGCCTAAAGGATCTGTATGGTCAACTGGCAAGATGAGCACTGTGGATTCAGGAGCAGTCCATCCCAGTCACAATATGAGGATGGTTTAAAACGATCTCAGAATCACCACAAGAGGTTAACGCTAGCACAATGAGTTGTTCACATGATGTTCATTGGACTGTTGCCTGTGAACACGTGCCATGTCAGTGCTCTTGGAAGAGAGTTGTGGTGGTGATGTGGCTGTGTTGTTGTTCCCACATAGTGATTTGCGAAGATAGCAAAAATCTAGATTCGAGCAATGATTAAGTAATTTGTATGAAAGCAAGGGACATTCATGCCAGTTCCCAGAATACACTGCTCTTTCATATTCAACTGTTGCCAAGTGGAGAAATGAATTTAGATTTGGATGGGAGAGCATCTGCACAGATGTGTCAGTACTCCAAAAATCATTGCAAAAGTGTACAAAATGATCATGGAGGATCACCAATTGGAAAAGTTTGAAATTTCTAATGCTTACCAAATGTCATCTGAAAGGGTATGTCACATTTTAACTGAAGAATTAGAAATGAAAAAATTATCTGCAAGATGGGTGCCATGACTCTTGATGCACGCCCTCACACATGTGTCGTCGCCATGGCAAAATTACATGATCTAAGGATGAATTGTTGCCACACCTGCTTTATCCACTTGATATGGCTCCATCAGACTTCCATCTCTTCCCAAGACTGAAAATTTTTCTTGGTTGATGAAGATTCACTTCAAATAAAGAATTGATAGCCGGAGTTGACAACTATTTTGCAGGCCTGGAGGAAACCCATTTTTGAGATGGGATCAAGACACTGGAACATAGTTGGAAAGTACTTCTTTTATATTCCATTCTGAGAACTTTTCAAACCACCCTTGTACAAAAGCAGATGAAAACACAAGGATACCACCTGCCTTTCAGGTCCCAGTCATTGCTTTATTAAATGACAGTGCTGCTGAACACAGAACATTCAACACGGCTGAAAGTAGGGAAAAAAGGGGGAAATAATTCCCATTAATAAACAGAACATTGTGCAAAGGGACTATGAACAAATAGTGTGAAAATGGTTGCTCATCACTGCAGGTCATGTATGGCCATCTGTCCTGAAGAACTTCCACAAAGCTCCAGAATCTGGTCATCTGGGATTTGTGAAAACTCTTGACAGATTCAGATGCAGCTACATCTTTAGCAGTTTGTTAGACATTGTGTCAGCCATGGTAAGGAATGACAATGATGGAAGCACAGATCGCAATTACCTACAGAGTATGTGATGCCAATTCCTCTTGTAGCAGGACCATTTTGCTGGATTGGAACTGACCTTTTGAAGAAGTCTCCAAAGTTGATAAATTGGAATCCATGTATAATAGCCTGCACTGATTACCTGGAAATTGCAAGGTTCCTTGTAAAAGTCATCATTTAGAAGCACCCCATGTTATGATCTCTGATCATGGAAAAGTTTTCCACTCAAACATACTATCGGAGGTAATTTCGTATTGATACATCACCCAGGGTAGCAATTGCCTGCCACCCACAGACAAATGACATCATAGAACACTTTTTGTAAGATGTTGATGGATATGTTCTTGATGTACATTGATGTTGAACAGAGAGACTGGGATACATTATCCTCTGTTGTTTCATACATGTAAAACATAGTGAAGCAATTCACTATAGGCTTCACACCATTCTTTGTGCTCCACAATCACATGCCCAAAACAATAGTGGATACACTGCCCTCCAGTTGAATTAGATGATACTCAAGATGACTACATGAAACATGTCATCATCAGGACTGAAGAAGCAAAATAGATGTTTACAGATTGTCCTTGGATGCCCATGATAAGGAACAAGAGTACTGTAATGTCAAGCAGTGAAATACATTCCAGGAGATTTGGTATGGATTTTTATGTCTGTGCAGAACATGAGACTATCAGAAAAGTTACTGAAATGTTACTTGGGGCCTTATTGTATCCTTTATCACTTGTTGGTCATCACATAGGAAGTCGAGGATTATGATGCTTCATCAGGAAGACAAAAGTGCAGAGAAATCATCCATGTTCTCTGTGTGATGCCCTACTTCAGTCCTGAGGCATGGATCAAAAATGGGGGCTTGTCATTCAAGGAAATGATGGCCTGATCAATAACAATGAAGCTTTGATGGGAGGGGCTCCCTTTAATGCTCATCCTAGTATAGAGTATGTGACAACATACCCTGAACGTGAGTACCCCCACTGCTGCCATACAGAGGACTACTGACAAAGGTCTAGACCAAGGATGCTGTAGTTGGCTCCAGCGAGGACTTCTGAAACAAACCGGGTCACTGTTTTTCCAGGAGAAGGAGTAACGCTGTGCATGAAATGTTGAGTAGTGCTTACTGTCGCTGGCTGGTGTGCTGTGAGTCACCAGCTCACATTTGATCATCAGTAAATATTTATTATTTAGTGTTTATCAATTCAAGAAAATTCTCAAAATTTCTTATGTATGTGATGTTTGTGTATTCTGGAATATTTGATGTTTGTTTAAATAGCAGCACATTCTGTCCAAGAAGCAGTCCTTTTCTGTCCGTACATTGGTGGCCACAATAAAAGTGCTTTCAGTGATAAGTGATTTACTTTGTTGTCAAGCCCGCTTTCAGATTTGGACTTGACTATGGTTACAATGTGACAATGTTGCCTACTTGATAACTGCAGATCTACAAGAGGACTGGAAGAATGAAGTGGTACACACCATGAAGACCACTGAAAACTATCAATGATGCTACCTCCAAAGAAGAAGTAGTATTGTGTGAGGATATGGTTGGTGATGGTGATCAGTTTAGGTCTGGAGTCAGCTGGGCATTTGGAAATGTAGTGTTCAGTAGTGGCAAGGCCACTGGCATTGTGCCTGTTTGTGTAGAGGGAAGGGGGCATCAATAGTGATGAGCAGGATACCGTTTGTTAAAGAAACAGGAAATGTGGAGAGTCAGTGGAGGAAATAAGATAGGGATAGAATGATATAGGGATAGTTTAAGGGGATTAAGCTGAAGGTGTTTGTCCACAAAAGCAGAGATTCTCTCAGTGGGCACCGTAACCAGCCACAATGGGGTGTCCTGGGTGGTTGGGGTTATGGATTTTAGGAAGCATCTAGAAGGCAGCAGTGTGGGCAATGTTAGGGCGAAGGAGAGAGACAGACTCAGGGGAGAGGTTCTGGGATAGGCCTAAGGATATTAGGAGGGACAGGATATCCACTTTGATTTTTGGAGTGGGGTCACAGTGCCAGGGTTTGTAGGTGTACAAACTGACAGGTGGTGGAGTTCCACCACCAAAAATCTCTGCAGTACAAAATCACAGTGGTGGAACCTCTGTTTGCAGGCAGGATTATAGGGAACAGTTTTTAGGTGTTGAATTACGCTTCTTTTGTGGATGTAAAGTTGCTTGCCATGTCTGCGGATTAGAGGAATGATGGTGAGGCAAGGTTTGAGGTTAAGAAATTCTGGAATGTTAATGGGGGGTGTTTGGGACTTGGCAATGGATCATAGTTGGATGGAACAGTGAAATGAGCTGGGTGGGGTTCATTGTTGGTTTTGGGTTGGTCTGACTGGTAAGGTTGGTGGCAAAAAAGTGTTTGCACTGTAGGGACTGAGAGAAGGGGAGGAAGTCTTTAACAGGTGCAGCTTGACTAAATTTGGGAGTGGGGGAAAAGTTAAGGACTTTAGAAAAGACTGATACTTCTGTGGGACTAGGGCTTGGAGAGGAAAGTTTTATGACTGTATTTTGGGTCTGTTTAGGTTCTTAATTGTGTATGATGGTGGGAAAAAGTTTCTGAGCGTTTGATAAATGTAGTAAGTCTGCGAGGCATAGAGGAAGTTCTTGTTGAGGTGGTGGATATCGGTAGTCCAGCATGGTTGTAGGAAGTGAACCGGTTGGAGAGTCTTTTGAGATGGAGTTGTGCATGCTGCTGTTCTAGTTCCTGGAGGGCAAGAGTTTCAGTGAAAGAGATGGGTTCCAGGAGTTTAGGATTGCAGAGCAGGAGAAATTTACAGATGAAGGGAAGGTATTGCAAGGTGCTTTGGACATGATTTACAGGGTTTCACAGCACTAGGATGGCAAGAGCTATGGACTGACAGAATTTGAACAGTTAGAAATCATTGTGGAAGGAGGGGTTGCAGCCAGAGATGGTTAATTTGATGGTCACATCATTTTGGGGGAATTCCATGAACTAGGCAACAATACAGGAACGCTATGTTGGGACTGGGTTCTGGCTAGGGAAAAACTCTTTAAAATATGTAAAAATACATGGAAAAAATTCACAATGAAGTATGGAGAAAAAAGGTGAAACCCAAGGGTATTGGGACCAGCAGTGAAAGGCAAAAATGAGCTAAAATCAATGTGAAAACACAATGAGATGAAATAGAGAAATAAATAAAAGGACAGTAATAGTGGGATGCAAGTCAGTGGATGGATATGAGTGAAGAGAGGGGACAACAAATGTAAATGGATTAGGTGATGTTAGTATGTGTGTGCTGGAATAAAGGAAGAGGGAGCAAAGGGTGGAGGGGGTTCATGGTAAGGGTGAAGTTCAACAAGCACAAGGCTCATGTAGCACAAGGAGGTATGGAAAATAAAATATGAAAATACGTAAAGGTAAGGGAGGATGTGCTTCACTTCAGTGACTGCTTCACAGCTTGCGTCATTTGATTCTTTCGTACCGACACCAGCTTTTCTGAATTGTGCAGGTGGCAACTCTCCCTGCAATTTACTTATGTTCCCATAATTCCCCAGATCTCATTCTTCGCTATTCCCTGTCCTTCACCTATCTATTCAAGCTTCTATTTCGCCAACACACTCACTAGTCATTTTCCCCTTCTCTACTTCTCGCCTTTTCTGCTTCCTCCTTCCCCTCCCCCGTTCCCGCAGAACATCTTGTCTCCACCTAACTAGTCAGTCCCTCTCTCCGGAACATTCCGACTGCATCTATAGTCTGATCCATGAACGATGGTGGTTTGCGCATATCGAGGCACGGATGAGGATTGCATTGTTGGCAATTCATAGTGAAAGTCATGGTACAAGCATGCATGTGCTTTCCTCTTGAAGAAAGCATGTATCTGGCAAATTATGTCTCTCACTTGATTATGCAAAATGCATCAGTTACCACCATGATTAGTGTGACAATTCACAACATATGGAATAATATTTCACTAAACAACTCACTACGATAACATTTAATGCTCACATTAGCTACAGCATTCAGACTAGGTTGCTCAGAATGCTTTTTGGCTAAAGGAGAATGCATGGCATAGGGGCACAGGACAAGCTTAAGCTCGACTGCCGTAGTTCATGACTCCAACTATAGCAGCCATAATCGTGTGCCAACCATGTCTCTGCACACTCCCACATGCACCTTCACCCGCTCCTTCCCAGCTGTGTGTGTGTGTGTGTGTGTGTGTGTGTGTGTGTGTGTGTGTATGTGTGCACATGTGTGTGTGTGTGCTTGTGTGAATCTGTGTATGTTTTCTAATTTAGGAGAAGCCAAAAGCTAAAATTTATAGCAGTTTTTTTCTTGTGCCTGTCAGATGAGAATCAATCTATCCTTTCCACAATGTTGACAGTATACCATTAAGTAGTTGTGTTTATTGTAAGAGACATATCACAAGTCACATTTGAAACAGAAACTACTAGTATGCCTACAATACAACAGACTTCTGGTTTTTTATATTCAATGAAAAATTTCATGTACTGCAGTCTGTTGTGTCATTTTCATATGTAGTCACATGTGTAATCAGACAAAACATGAACTTTGATATGAATCATGTAGTGTCATAACTATGGTATTCGTCACTTTGTTATGGTGGTCAACCATGTCGCCATCAAACTGAGTAGTTGTGAAGAGGCAACAAAGCAGACATATTGCAGGGCATGGACCATCAGAAGGCATGCTGCTTCTTGCATATTCTTCTTCCTGAAAATCATTCGGGGACAGTAGGCACATATCTGTTATAGAATACAGTGCAACAGAATCTTCCTTCTGAACTCTACTGATCCGGAAACAACATCCTGGTTCCATCTGGTGAACATCAACAGAAGGAGTAACTGTACATATGAGCACTCAGAATTGGACAAGTGTGAAGGACTTGTAGGGGATCTTGGAGCATTGAGGATGACATCACAGAATGTTGATTGTACATATGAGTTAGTGAAATTGTCATGTGCGAATGTAGTGTGGCCTTTAACTGAACGTAGGATGGGGTGCTGGGATCTATACCATGGTTATGTATTTGAAGACTTTGATAGACATGAGTATCAGAATAAACAAGGAGAAAAGCTCATTGCTGAATGTCAACTAAAACTGTGGAGCCCACAAAATGTTGTTCCAACCTTGTGATGAAGACTGACCATGGCTCCAACCCTTTACTGAATTCTTGAAATGGTGTAGGGCAGTTGTCATTGTCTGGTGTAGGGCATTGTCTGGAGCATCCAAAGTTTTCAGAAGAACCTCCTGTAATTGCTGAGGTTGGTGTAAGGAGAACAATAGCCGCATCAACATGTCCAGTTTCTGTGTTGCCATACTGGACTGAGAAAACCTGATTAGTATAATAGGATATTGTGTGGCCAAATTGCACTAACAGTTTGAAAATTTCTTTGCATGAATTAACTACACTGGCACTCTACAAAAACACTTAATTTTTTACACAAAAGAATGGTAGTAGTTTACAATAAAACATCCATCTGGACCATAAGTCTGAATAAGATGTGCAGCACAGCTTCCAGAATAATGAATCACAAGAAAATTATGAGTCACTGAGGTTATTAGTTCAGTCATTGTCATCAACAACACTTGATTTTTCCAGTAGGATGTTGTCTCTGGAGGTAATTGTAGGAATAAGCACAGAGTCTAAGTTCAACCAGAATATACTGTCCCAGGAGCACAGTGTCAGTTGAGGCTACGGATGGTGGAGGCCATGGTTCTGGTAGCAACTGCTGGCTGCTCATTGCTGTGCTCCTGTGGATCCTCTGTGGTTGGTGCTGAAGTCAGAACTCTAGATGCTATGAGGAACAGAACTCGCTGTGACTCCATGAATGGAACTGCCATGCTAGCATCCAGGTGGTGCCTTGAGTACATGCCCGGCAGACAGATATCTGTTCTGTCCTTGGTGGGCACATAATTTGCATGGATAAAGTATTTCCATGACTACAACCCTGCTGATGGTGACACAAATGCCATAGGTAACCAGGCAAGCATTACACGTGCTTGTGGCAGCCACTAGAGGCTAGCTTGTAAACGCTTTGGCTGGTCGATGTGTACACATTGATTATGCATTTACATTAGGTGCATGCCAGCCTGCATTGTGGAGCTTGTGATTTTGTAGCTCAGCAACTTGCCAGTCGTGTCTATATTGCTGGAGAGTTGTAAATAGAGGCAATGGCCTTGGCATTTTTCCCATGCCATGTTGAATACAGATGCAGTTCGAACACCATTGCAACCTCCTTACACCAGGCCACATCAAGTTTTATCGTTATCATACACTGAGCATATGGAGAAAGGTCTCTTAAAAGATAAATCAATTACACTGTCATTTGAGTGGGTAAAACCAGTTTGCCTACTACTTGAAAACTGCCTTTCAACTCAACACTTCTCCCATCATCCACCATCTGCCACAAATGATGCCATTGACCCACAGACAGCAGCATAGTTACAAAACCATTGCTCAGCCTAAACGTCATTCCTGCTCCACAACAACAGCTTGTATGGGAGCTGGTTGTCTGATCCGCCATAATAAATTCCCCTACATTCCAAGAGCTCCACATTACCAAGGGGTGGGGACGGGGAAGTGGGAGAGGCCCTTTGGATATGTCACTTTTGGCATTTGCTGTGTGTTAATGTATATTTCTCAATTTTTCACTAAATATTACTTCTTCATTGACATTATTATATTTGTGCCACTTATTCTGGTCAGCAAGGGTGCTCACACCTGGGGGTAAGGGCCTCACCTCACCTAGCTCTCAGGGAAAGGAAAAAATATAGTATAGTCATGTGTTTCTTTCAAGAAAATGATTTAAATAGCATGTTTTTAACAGGGTCAGATGTGGAACTTTTTATGGCTGCTTAGAAGTTGCCATTCATCTTCCAGAATATTAAAAATACTCTACACACCCAGGTCTTGTCCCCCACCCCCCCAGCCCCCTCCTACAAAGTATCGTGTGGGTGCTCTTGGTGGTTGGACTACCCACAAGTGTATGTCTTCCTTTGACTTTATGCTTGAAAACAAAACAGAGAAGAGAATTTTGACTCACGATTAGCATGAAACATATATACATATTAGCTGGTCACATTTTTCATTTACCTGTAACATTTTAGATCAGTTATACACTGATGGGGGAAAAAAAATCACAGCACTGTGATGGAGTTGTGTGACATAAGAAAAGCTGGTAGGCATGTTTCTACAACAGAAATATGATGTCTATTCAAATTTCATGCAGATTGCATAAGAGTGGCACTATTAGTACCACCAAAAGGATGTAAATTAGGTTTGCTTTAAACACAGACTGTAGCGGTCATGAGCATTAATGACCATTGAGATTGTAGGTGGTGAGCTGATGTTAGTCAAGAACGCCTTTAAGGGGGGGGGGGGGGGGGGGGGGAAAAAAAAAAAAAAAAAAAGCTATTATCAACACCTCACTGAGTTCAGATGAGGTCATATAATAGGATTACAAGAAGCTGGCTGTTCCTCCTGCAATATTGCAGAAAGATTTGCCAGCAATGAAGCCACTGTACATGACTGCTGGCAGCATTACTTAGGGGAATGTATGGTCACAAGAAGACAAGGCTCTGAACGATTATGTGGCACTACCAAAAGGGAATCCCATTGTGTTTGGCGTATGGCTTTGGGGCATTGTACTGCATCTGCAGTAGTAGTTTCAGCAGCAGATGGCACCACAGTGACACAATGAACTGTTACAAATTGGTTACTTCAATGACAGCTCTGAACCAGATGCCCTGTAGTGTGCATTCCACTGATCCCAAACCACAGCCATTTGTGACTTAAATGGTGTCAAGTAGGAGATCATTGGAGGGCAGGGTGGAGATCTGTTGTGTTTTCTGATGAAAGCTGGTTGTGCCTTGGTGGCAGTGATGGCCATGTTATGGTTAGAAGGCAACTAGCTGAAGTTCTGCAAGCGACATGTGTACTTGCTAGACACACTGGACTACACCTAGAGTTATGATATTGGGTGCAGTTTTGTATACCAGCAGGAGCACTCACGGGTATTCCATGCAGCTTGACTGTTAATTACTACATTAATTAGATGATTCAATTTGTTGTGTGCCATTCTTGAACAGCATTTCAGGGGGTATTTTCCAATAGGGTAATGCACTCCCACATGCCCACTGTTGTGTCCTAGAATGCTCTACAGTGTGTCAACACGTTACCTTCACCTGTTCAATCAACAAATCTCCTCAAATCAAGCACATATGGTACATCATTGGACAACAACTCTAGCTTCATGCACAAACAGCATTAACTGTCCCAGTATAGACTGACCAAGTGCATCAGTCATGGAACTCCATCCACAAACTGACATATGGCACCTGTACAACATAATGCAAGCACATTTGCATGCTTGCATCCAATATTCTGGAAGTTACACCACTTATTACTGTACCAGCATTTCACATTTGCAATGGTCTTTCTTGCACTTACATCATCTTGTGGTCTTGCAATGTTAATCATTTATATGTGTTGCCTAGACAAATGCATATGTGAAATTTCATTACTTTACATTAATTATACTCTGTGGTTGTGATTGTTCTTCCTTCATTATATTTATTAAACCAAGAAGTTTTCTTGACTTTGATTATGTACAATCAGTAAGTATTTATGTGTGGTTCCCAAACTCTTCAAAGGACTAAATGTAAATATCAAGTAATTTCTTAAGGTCATCTCATGCGGATTTTGATTTTTCATTAATGTCCACTACAATTGAATCACCAATTCCACACTGTGCTACTGTTAGTTTTTTATCATGCCTTTGCTTCTCCAAAGTTCTGACGATTTTTTCGTCTCTTGTGTGGTAAGACTCTAATTCAATTATAAGGTTAGCAGGTTTGCGGTTGTACAGTCTTTTGTAATGTGAGAATCCAGTGGAAAAGTATTGAGGACAGTTTAAAATATCCTGAAAACTGTTAATATACTCAATCCAATTTGAATGATTAGTGTTGCAGTATATTCTCCATAATCTCCTACTTTCCCTCATATATCTGCTGGAATCCTTGAAAGGTGGTGCACCGAAATTGAGGTATCATTTACTTCTTCCACCTCTTCAAAATTTTTCCAGAATTTCAACATGATTTGAATCTCATTGTCAAAAGGAATTGTTTTTGGAATACCTGCATTTGGAACAATAATGCATCAAGATTTTTGAAGTAATATCTTTGCTAGTTGCCTTCTTAAATGGATATACTTTTAAGAATTTGGAGAATAAATTAACTATAAAGAAAATGTAACTGAAAAATCTTTTTGCTTCTGGTAATGGTCCCAATATGTCTACAGCCACAATGTCCATTTGATTCTTAGGTATCAGGTTTTGCAGAAGCCTCCAAAATATTTGACTACTGACTTTCACTTCCTGGCATCTGTCTCATGTTAATAATTCTTTTCTAACTGTTCTAGTAAGGTTTTAGGAATAAATGTTTACCTGAATTTTCTGAACAAATTTTTGAACCCAACAATGACCAAAACACACATATTTTATCAATAAACTGCTGGCTGGTTGCTGTGGCTGAGCAGTTCTACGCACTTCAGTCTGGAACCGCGCTGCTGCTACAGTTGAAGGTTCGAATCCTGCCTCGGGCATGGATGTGTATGATGTCCTTAGGTTAGTTAGGTTTAAGTAGTTCTACGTCTAGGGGTCTGATGACCTCAGATGTTAAGTCCCATAATACTTAGAGCCATTTGAACCATTTGAATAAAGTGCTCTGACCACCATAGTTTCCAGTTTTCACTACAAGGATTACTTTTTGTGAAAAATTTTCCCTTGGAAATTCTAGAGTAATGCTCATTTTTTTCTTCCCCCTTTTTGTCTATATAGCCATTTACAAGTATTAAATTTTGTCATGATTTTGGGTTCTCCTTATCTCATTGCACATATTTCTTATCTACTTCTTTAATATGTATCAGATAAATTATTTTCAATTTTTTTTCACATTTGCCACTGCTATCTTCAAATTTATCTCCCACTGGTAGTCTGGACAGAGCATTGGCAATTAAATTTTTCTACATTTTTATGTATTTAATGGTACAGTCAAACTCTTTAAGAAATAGTGGCTACCTGGTTATTCTGTTGAGATAAAGTTCGCTGTCCTTTTGTGATACAGTTTGCTTTCCTCTAAACAACTCAAAGTCTTGTGGTCAGAATAGACTATAGTTCTGTAACCTAAAAAGTAATTTTTCAGTTTACTGAATACCCAGTGAATAGCCAAAAGTTCTTCCTCTGCAACAGTGTAAATATTCTCACATTTTTGTAAAGTTCTGCTGGCAAAAGCTATGGACTTGTGTTCTGTTTTCCAATCTACAGTCCTTTCCTGGAATAGATGTGTCCCCAGCCCAGTGTAACAGTTGTCTCCTGTAAGACAAAATGGTAGTGTTAAGTCTGGTCTGTGTAACATTTTACTCTCATAAAGCCTAGCAACTACCATCTTAAACCCATTTGCTGTTCTTATTTCACATGTTGTTGAAACAAGGTGGCTTTAGTACCTGCATACTAATAAAATTCCAGCAAAAACAATATAGACCAGAAAATTATTTTAATTGTTTCTTTTTATTTGAGATCGGAAATTTTCCAACAGCCTCCATTTTATCATCATTAGACATAATTCCATTCTCAGAATTTCTAGGTCCCAATAATTTAAGTTGTCTCACAGCAAGTTTACAGTTTTCTAAGTGCTGTTATGTACTACACTCCCCTAATTTTTCACATACTTCACTTAATAATTTCTCTCCAGAAGGAAGCTCTAAACTAGTCCTGAACTTACAATGTTCAACTTTACACAATAATTGATCTATATATTCAGTATGATCAGTTTCCCTTCCCAAAAACTTATTTAAATTTCTAGAATTAAGAACTAATCTTAGTGTCCCCATCCCATTTTCTTTTGCAACAACAAGAGATCTACTGTATTCACTACAACTCCTCTAAATTATGGCCAAAGTTTCCATTTTCTGTAATTCCTTTTCTACAGCTTCGCTTTCTGAGAATGGTATGCTGTATGAATTAATTATAAATGGTTTATGTGGTTTTAACTTTAATTTGCATTCTTAATTTTTGATATTTCCAGTTTTTTCTTTGAAAGCAATATAATATTCACACAACAGTTCCCTTAACTAGTCTTTCTGTGAAATATTTAACTTCTGTGCCCACAATTCAGCATTATTAATGCTATCTATGAATAAATTTCATTTTTGGTGTCAGTAATACTAATTATTTAGTAAGGCAATCAAATCCCACTCTGCGTTCATAATCCAGTACTTGTCTAAAATCATATTTCTGTCCAAAGCCACTATTACAAGACATACTTGTGTAAATTTTATGCTCCCAATTTTAAATAACTGTAGCACCTGTTTCTCACATCTCGTGTCTCTCTGTTACTACCCTCATTTTAAACTCTACATCAGACATCTCAATAAAATGTGGGCTATGCTTAATTTTGTCTCTTAACTTTTCAGGGATCCCACAAAACAGGCTGCTAGTGTCTATTTGACTGTATATGTAAGGATTTCTCTGCATCTTGTCATCATTTTTATCACTCCTTTAATGTCGTACATAATACATCAGTTTCACCAAAGCCAGTATTTTCTGTCCTATTTTTTTCTATGACTGCATGAATCTTCAGCATTCTTCAGTATAATCACATTTCAGAAGCTTCTATTCTCTTCTTGTCTAAACTATTTATCATCCATGTTTAACTTCCATACATGGTTACACTCCATACAAATACTTTCAGAAAAAAACTTCCTGATGTTTAGATCTATTCCTGAACTTAACAAATTTCTCTTCTTCAGAAACCCTTTCCTTGCCATTGCCAGTCTACCATTTATATCCTCTCTCCTTTGACCATCATCAGTTATTTTGCTCCTCATATAGCAAAACTCATCTACTTCTTTAAGTGTCTCCTTTCCTAATCTAATTCCCTCAGCATCACTTGATTTAATTGGACTACATTCCATTATCCTCATTTTACTCTAGTTGATGTTCATCTTATATCCTCCTTTCAAGGCACTGTCCATTCTGTTCAACTGCTTTTCCAGGTCCTTTGCTGTCTCTGACAGAATTACAATGTCATCAGCAAACCTCAAAGTTTTATTTCTTCTCCATGGATTTTAATTCGTATTCCAAATTTTTCTTTTGTTTCCTTTACTGCTTGCTCAATATACAGACTGAATAACATTGGGGATAGGCTACAACCCTGTCTCACTCCCTCCCCCAACCACTGTTTCTCTTTCATGCCCCTCAATTCTTATAACAGCCATCTAGTTTCTGTATAAATTGTAGGTAGCATTTCGCTCCCTGTATTTGATCCTTGCCACTTTCAGAATATTCCAGTCATCATTGTCAAAAGCTTTCTCTAAGTCTACAAATGCTAGAAAAATAGGTTTGCCTTTCCTTAATCTATCTTCTAAGATAAGTTCCAGGGTCAGTATTGCCTCATATGTTCCAACATTTCTACAGAATCCAAACTGATCATCCTTGAGGTCGGCTTCTACCATTTTCTCCATTCATCTGTAAAGAATTCATGTTAGTATTTTGCAACTGTGACTTATTAAACTGATAGTTTTTTTAATTTTCACATCTGTCAACACCTGCTCTGTTTGGGATTGGAATTATTACATAAAAAAGAAACGCAAAGTATATATATTTAAAAAGGCTGATAAAAATGCTCTTAATGCCTTTTTGAGAGACATTCTTCACTCCTTACGATCTGATCATGTAAGTGTAGAAAAGTTGTGGAATGTTCTCAAAGTGATAGTATCAACAGCAATTGAGAGATATACACCACATAAATTAATAAATGATGGTACTGATCCCCCATGGTACATAAAACGGGTCAGATCTTCGTTGCAGAAGCAACGAAAACAGGATCCCAAATTTAAAAGAATATAAAATCCCCAAGATTGGCAAAGTTTTATAGAAGTTCAAAATATGGTGCGTACTTCAATGCAAGATGTTTTAATAATTTCCACTACAAAATTCTGTCTCAAAACCTGGCAGAAAACCCAAAGAGATTCTGGTCATACATAAAGCACACCAGTGGCCAGACACAATCAATACCTTCACTGCGCGATAACAATGGTGAAGTCACTGATTACAGTGCCACTAAAGCAGAGTTATTAAACACAGTTTTCCGAAACTCCTTCATCAAAGAAAATGAAGTAAATATTCCTGAATTCCAATCAAGAACAACTGCCAAGATGAGAAACATAGAAGTAGATATCCTCAGTGTAACAAAGCAGCTTAATCACTTAATAAAGGCAAGGCCTCTGGCCCAGATTGTATACCAGTCAGGTTCCTCTCAGAGTATGCTGATAAAATAGCTCCATATTTAGCAATTATATACAACCACTCACTCACAGAAAGATACGTACCTAAAGACTGGAAAATTGCTCAAGTCACACCAATATCCAAAAATGGATGTAGGACTAATCTGCTGAATTACAGGCCTTTATAACTGATGTCAATTTGCAATAGGTTTTTAGAACATATACTGTATTGGAACATTATGAAGTACCTTGAAGAAAATGATTTATTGACATATAGTCAGCACGGATTCAGAAAATATCATTCTTGTGAAAAACAACTAGCTCTTTATACTCATGAAGTAATAAGTGCTATCGATAGGGATGTCAGATTGATTCCATATTTTTAGATTTCCAGAAGGCTTTCGACAACATTCCTCACAAGCATCTTCTAATCAAACTGCGTGCCTACAGTTGTGTGACTGGATTCGTGATTTCCTGTCAGAAAGGTCACAGTTCATAGTAATAGATGGAGAGTCATCAAGTAAAACAGAAGTAATATCCAGCATTCCCCAAGGAAGTGTTACAGGCCCTCTATTGTTCCTGTTCTATATAAATGACATATCAGACAATCTGAGTAGCCGTTTTATATTGTTAGCAGATGATACTGTCATTTACCGTCTTGTTAAGTCATCAGATGATCGAAACGACTTACAAAATGATTTAGATAAGATATCTGTATGGTGCAAAAAGTGGCAGTTGACCCTGAATAAAGAAAAGTGTGAAGTTATTCACATGAGTACTAAAAGAAGTCAGCTAAATTTCGATTACGCGATAAGTGACACAAATCTGAGGACTGTAAATTCAACTAAATACTTAGGGATTACAGTTACAAATAATCTAAATTGGAATGATCGCATAGATAATATTGTGGGAAGGGCAAACCAAAGACTGTGATTCATTTTCAGAACACTTAGAAGGTGCAACAGGTCTACCGAAGAGACTCCTTAGACTATGCTTGTCTGCCCTATTCTGGAGTACTGCTGTGCGGTGTGGGATCCGCATTAAGTGGGACTGTCAGACAACATTGAAAAAGTACAAAGAAGGGCATCTCATTTTGTATTAGCACGAAATAGGGGAGATAGTGTCACAGACATGATACGTGAATTGGAGTGGCAATCATTAAAATAAAGGCACTTTTTGTTGCGACAGGATCTTCTCATGAAATTTAAATCACCAGTTTTCTCCTCCAATTGTGAAAACATTCTGTTGGTTCTCACCTACGTAGGGAGAAATGATCATCATGATAAAATAAGAGAAATCAGGGTTGGCACAGAAAAATTTAAGTGCTCGTTTTCCCGCATGCCATTCAAGAGTGGAACGGTAGAGAGACAGCATGAAGGTGGTTCATTGAACCCTCTGCCAGGCACTTTATTGTGAATAGCAGAGTAATCACGTGGATGTAGATGTATATTTTTCTTGAAGTCTGAGGGTATTTTGCCTTACTCATACATCTTGCTCACCAGATGCTAGAGTTTTGTCATGGCTGGCTGTTGCGAGGCTGTCAGTAGTTCTAATGGAATGTTGTCTTCTCCCAGGGCTTTTTTTTTTTTTTTTTTACTTAGATCTTTCAGTACTCTGTTAAACTCTTCACCCAGTATAATATCTCCCCTTTCATCTTCATCTACATCTTCTTCCATTTCCATAATATTGCCCTCAGGTACCTTGTATATACCCTCTACATACTCCTTCCACCTTTCTGCCTTCCCTTCTTTGCTTAGAACTTGTTTTCCCTCTGAGCTCTTGATATTAATACAAGTGGTTCTCTTATCTCCAAAGGTCTCTTTCATTTTCCTGTAAGCAGTATCAATCTTACCCCTACTGATATATGCATCTTCATCCTTACATTTGTCCTCTAGCCATCCTTGCTTAGCCATTTTGCAGTTTCTGTCAATCTCAATTTTGAAGCGTTTGTATTCCTTTTTGCCAGCTTCATTTACTGCATTTTGTATTTTCCCATTTCATCAATATCTCTTCTGTCATCCAAGGATTTCTACTAGCCCTAATCTTCTTCTCTACTTGATCCTCTGCTGCCTTCACTGTTTCATCTCTCAAAGCTATCCATACTTCTTTTATTGTATTTCTTTCCCGTGTTCTTATTGATATTCCCTAATGCACTCTCTGAAACTCTCTACAGTTTATCCAGGTCCCATCTCCTTAAATTTCTACCTTTTTCAATTTCTTCAGTTTTAATCTACAATTCATAAGCAATAAATTGTGGTCAGAGTCCATATCTGCCCCTGGAAATGTCTTACAATTTAAAACCTGGTTCCTAAATCTCTGTCTTACCATTACATAATCTATCTGAAACCTTCCAATGTCTCCAGGCCTCTTCCATGCATACAACCATTTTTCATGATTCTTGAACCAAGTGTTAGCCGTGATTAAGTTATGCTCTGTGCAAAACTCTACCAGACAGCTTCCTCTTTCATTCCTTACCCCCTCTCTATATCGACCTAGTACTTTCCCTTCTCTTCCTTTTCCTACTGTCGAATTCCAGTCCCCCACGACTATTAAATTTTCATCTCCCTTCCTTTTATTTCATCACACATTCTTCAATCTCTTTGTCATCTGTGGAGCTAGTTGGCATAGAAACTTGTAGTATTGTGCTAGGTGTGGCCTTCATGTCTATCTTGTCTATGATAATGCATTTACTAAGCTGTTCATAGTAGCCTACCCACACTCCCTTTTTTTATTATTAATTATTAAACCTACTCCTGTGTTACCCCTAATTGACTTTGTATTAATGTCATTAAGAGGAAGATAATTACAATTCATTTCTCCACACTACCGTTATCCAACTATTTTTCCTGTCCTCACACCAAGCTGGATGCATCTTCTCCCAAGGTGATAAAAATGTTTGTGTTCGAAAGCTGCACAGTTTAGAATCAGTGTGCCAATGAGACAAAATTGCTGTGAGCATTGAGCGATCATTGGAGCAATGTACCAGTTTGAAGATATTCATTTGGTAGAACACAATATCCTGTTGTGTGAAGAAGTCCAGAACTTCCTGCTTCATGTCACCATCCAACAGGAATTGATGACTCTTTAAGGTCTTTTTAAAGGGGCTGAATGTGTGATGATCATATGGGGAGGGATCAGGACTGTAGGGTGAGTGATTGAGTGTCTCCCACTTTTGGTATAACTTTTGTATTACAGCATTTATTATATGATGTATGTTATTATGAAGCAGCAGCACCCTTTGTTACAGTTTTCCTGGATGTTTCACCATCATTGCATGCTGTAATTTCTTCAGCATTGCGCTGTACCATTCCCTGGTGATGAAGACACCAGGTTCCTTGCAATCAATAAACAATCAGCCTTAGTAATCAAAGAACAGGGCAGGCATGACATTTCCAGCAGTTGTCTGGATCTTTAACTCCTTGGGATGAGGGCGATTGGTGACACCACTGCAGTCTTGACACTTTCTACTCTGAGACCTAGTGATGACAGTAGCTTTCATCACTTGCAACAGTCCACTCAAAGAATATGCTGCCTTAAATAGGAAAATGCATCAGGAGCTTCAGCCAAACAGCCATCTAGTTTGCTTTTTTGTTTTTCATTCAACACCTGGCCTATCCAGTGGTTGCAGACATTACAGTAGTCTCAGTTCTGCTGCATAATGTGTTGCACAGAACTGAAGCTGATGTTAAGATTATTTTCTAGAACATGAATTGTTATGCTGTTTTCTGCCCTAATCACATCATCAAACACCTTCTTGTTATCCATAAATGATAAGGCTGGCCTATATAAATGATTTTCCAGTGCCTATAAATGACAATTCAAAAACTGTCGTGTTTGCTGATGACAAAAACATACTAATCAAGTGTCCATTCTCAGCCTTAGTAGACACAGCTCAGATGCTAGCTGAGCAGACCTCCAAGTAGTTACAGCTAACAGTTTAAGTCTTAATATCACAAAGACTCAAACCAGTAATTATGATATGTTTACAAAAAAGTACACCTACACTGAATGAACCACAGTGTATGATGTTCCTTGGGGTCCAGCTGGATAACAAGTTAAAATGGAGCCAACACATACAAAACCTATCAAGAAGCTCAATTCAATGTATTATGTCCTTAGAAACATCTCTCCTTGTGTTGACCTACAGACACTAGTGTTGGTTTATTTTGCATTCAGTAGAGCATCAATTATCTGAACTAAATGGGGGACACAGGTGTTTAGAAAAATGATTTACTCAGATAATTGAAATGTATATTTTTATTTACCAATTTACCAATAAAAACTAAATATATTTATAGTAACATGAATATATTTTATTATTACAAAGGCAAATACAGTAGGAATGTACGTAGTACAAAAATATGTAATAAATAATGCATTTTGCATGTACAATACATACTGTAGAATTAAAACTTTCAAAAAATCCTTAACTTTGGTCCATTTATATAAGTCTACCTGATTATAAGCAGCTAAGTCACGAATTTCTTCAGTACAGATATCTGACACTGGTTGCTTTCATCTTGAGCTTAAAACCAGTGCAAGGGAATATCTAAACATATAAATGCTTCAGAAGCAGCCAGTATTTTGCCATCCTAATTTTCAGGCCTGCTAGTTGATGAGATGCTGGTGACACCATCTTTATGGGTGATGAGATTCATAAATTCATTATCCTGCTTGATTTGGTGCCATGGATCTGCATTGTCAGCATTTGTCCGTCCTTCAACAAGTTCTTCATCGCAGTTCAGTTCTTTTAACAGAGTGAGCATTTTCAGCCTATCATTCATTTTCAATTAGACAAACTTTCTGCCAATTTTATTCCATTTTTTTTCTTCAAATTCTGGACCTTGACAGCATTCCATACTTCTCTAATCATGTGGGGTGCTTCTTTGAAGTCAATATTATCATGATTTCTTGCCAGACTTTCTTCTACTTCCTTCTTTGTTCCCAACAATAACATACATAACAGTTCCTTCCTGTAATGCCACTTGAAAGTCTCAATAACACCTTGATTCATGAGCTGCAATAAGGAGGTTATGTTAGGTAGAAGAAGCATCACATTTACAAACTCATCCTTTTTGTTTAAGATATCACATCTTTAACTGATGAGCTTTTACGGAGGGTACAAAAACTTCCATAAACTATTCCATGAAAATTGTACCATCCATCCAGGTGCTCTGTTGACTATCCATCCAGGTGGTCTGTTGTGACATGTAAACAATGGGCATTGCAGACATATTGATGTTTAAAAAAATGGTTTTCTTTCTTTTACCAGTGATGAACAAAAACATTCCTTGGTTACCTGGAGCATTAACACAAGCTAAATTAGTAATAAGATTCTTGCTAATTTTGGGACCAGGTGATGCTAATACATGAGGTGAAGTATGAATTTTTTTTGGAAAAGCTTTCCAGTTGATCCCAGTTTTGTCAGCACTGCAAATGTTTTAAGAGCATACAGTTCTTCTCTCAGTTCATTTCTTAATTTGATTTTGAAAGAATCAGCTGCTGAAGAATAAGCAGACATTTTTTCCTCCTTGCATTAAATGCTCATGAATGCTGTGTCTTGACTTAAACCATTTTAACCAGCCCATGTTTGCTTTAAAATTCAATGGCCCTCCAAGGTTTTCATTAAATTGAATTGCCTTTTCACTCAGAATGGGACCAGAGATGGGTTCTATTTGTGATCGCTTTTGTGCCAGTTGTAAATAGCATCATCTAGATGTGGTTTCATGGTGAGCTTCATTGTTTTACAACTTGTAATTCATCAGCAGAATCAAGCTTAGATATAAAATTTGTGATGCTCCTCTTTTATTTCTTTATATCCATAATTCTCAACTTACTCACTTTATACTCATTAGGTAATTTGGCTGGAAATTCACACTCCTCTTACCCACAATTTCCCTGTGTTCTGCATTATTTTTTTAATTATTTTTTGACATGTTGGCAATACTAATTATTTTTAAAAATTTTATTAAAATTTCTGTTTTATTAGTTATGATTTAAAATTGGAGTAATTGCAGAATAAAATGTTTTTTCTCATTTATGAAAATTTATTAGCCTTCAAAATAAACAAGATGTTCCATCAAAGTACCAGGAAGTTCAATGTGTACTGTCAGAGGAAAATATTTTGTTAAACTCTCACGTTAGGCATTGTTTCATCACAAATTTACTTTATGTGACAAAGTTGACACAAGTGATCATAGCAAATGGTTACTGTTGTCGCCAGTTTGGCGTTGGTGTGTGGGAGGAGAGTGGAGGAACAAGACCATAGTGGCAGAAAAGGGGGGGGGGGGGGGGGGGGGGAGAAGGCAGCACATACGAGCAAGTAAGAGTTTGGTTAAGCGATCATTTGGTTGACCAGCATTCAGATAATGGACACTCTGTTGTATTTCCACTTCATGTTGTCACTGAACTATCTTCTGGGGCAAGGACTTCAAGTATAGCAGCATGGATCACTGGCCAGAGAGCAGAGGAATGTCTGTGAATGAGTCAAAGACAGCAGTGCTTTCTGAGTGACGATATGATATAGACATGTTAACATTAGATTTCACCTAAGAGACTTCGACCCAGTTGACATTACCAGCAACTCATTGATAATGACCTGTGCCTCACTGCCCACAATGAAGACTTTCTGACATGGGTTGTTAGATGCATCCCACTACCCAATGACATCAACTATGCCTCTGCCTTTCAGCAGATGGCAACCTCACGTCATCTGCCCAATGATACTGCCACAATCACCCCTAAAACAGGCAAGTGCAGATCCTGCTGCAGAGGCAACCCTATTGTCGCTGCTCCCTTCATCCCCAGCCACATCCCAGAGACCTATTACAGTCCCATGAGGTGCCACACAACATGACTATGACAGATGGTCCAGCTCTGTCCTACAGTGTAACCAGCCATGACACAGCTGATCACACACACCTGTGCAGATGATGATGCCTTTCACATCTTCTCTCCAGCACTCCATACCATTAGGGGGAGGGAGAGTGTGGTGCTCTCTGTGGTCATATCGATAGTGGCATTCATTGCTAGCCAGAGACCAGAGGAATACATGTGGGTGACTCAAAGACAGAAGTGCATTCCGAGTCATGATACGATGTAGAAATGTCGATGTATCATGCAGTGTGAATGAAGTATGTTCAGTATTAACTACCTCAGCTCTGTTATTGGGATGTCCTCTGTCACCCATTAGGGAATTTCTTCCATAAAGTGTTATTCAGCATAAGTGAGCATTATGGAAACTGTGTGAATTAGATAATTGTACATCTTGCAGAACCCTTTTTAATAATCTTAGTGTTCTTACACTCCATTCATAATATATTTACTCATTAATGCTTTTTTGCAAAAAAAAAAAAAAAAAAATATTTTCTTCAAAAAATACCACTGTAATTGAATAAATATTAAGGTATTAGTAGCAGATAAACAACACCTATAAAGTAAAACTGAGAATGCAACAGGTTTTTTCAAAGTATCACGACTCTTGCAGATTTACTCAATTAACATGAATATCATTAAATAGTACTGTGATAGTTTATTGTTCATGCAGTATACAGATTATGTTTCTGTTATATCTTTGCCTCATGTTAATGTATAGCTCTACTCATTACATATCTCTTACGGTTCTCCTTCTTGGTGGGATCAATAGAGCATGATGAATGAATTAATGAATTATTAGGAATGATAATAAGGATTGACTAAGATATTTGTAGATGTGATGAGTGAAGGAATACCACTTTGGAACTAATAGAAATGATTGTGGTTAAGATGTACCTAATTTCCAGGCATGTTAATAAATAGTCAAAACCTTGGTGAAAGACACGGTTAATTTTGAAACTTCCTGGCAGATTAAAACTGTGTGCCCGACCGAGACTCGAACTCGGGACCTTTGCCTTTCGCGGGCAAGTGTGGTAGAGCACTTGCCCGCAAAAGGCAAAGGTCCCAAGTTCGAGTCTCGGTCGGGCACACAGTTTTAATCTGCCAGGAAGTTTCATATCAGCGCACACTCCGCTGCAGAGTGAAAATCTCATTATGGTTAATTTTGTTCCAATCGGGGGTGATATCGGGTCATGGGCAATTGTGGGGTGGTTACTTTTTCATAGGTGGTTCATTGGAGATGGTTGTCATAGGATTAGCAACATGAGTGGATATGACACAGTCTATGTACTAGATTGAGGGCAAAATGCCTGTCTGTCGAGGCTACAGTAAGACCTTCAGCATACTGGGTCAAGGATTGCGTATTACTGCAGAGACAATATCCATGAGGGGCCAAGTCATACGGGAGACATCATTAAGTGTGAAAGGGATGATATGTGTCAAGGGATGGTATGTGTCAATGTGGAAAATTAGTCATTAACTATAGTGCTATTATATTTGTAAAATGCATTAGTAGTTTTCTGTTTATCTTGACTTGTAATTTTATAAGCAAATTGACAAATCGATAAATATGCTGTAGTGTATTATTCTGGCTCTTATCCTATGAACATGCACAGAATACCACAAATAAAATTTCTGATCATAAAAAAATGTAGTAAAAATTAAGCAAATTATTAGTCAGCTATATGCACAGTTTCCTACAGTGTTATCTGTTAATTCTACATCATATTGTGGGACCATAATCTTGGAAAATCATATCTATTTCTACATCTACATGATTAGTCTGCAATCTTCACTGAAGTGCTTGTAGAGATTTCATAGAGCCACTTCCGGACTATTTCTCATTGTTCGAGTCTTGAATAGTATGTGAGAAAAATAAACACCGAAAACTTTTTGATTTATTATATTTTTTTATTACAATTGTCATTTCTGCCTATGTAGATGGAGTCAACAAAATAATACCACATTTAGGAAAGGCTTCTCTACAAAAAAAATTTTCTTTGTTCTATTGAATGCTCCCCTACTCACTTCTCTCTCCCCTATTTCACAATAATACATAAGAAGCTGCCCTTCTTTGAACTCTCTCAATGCTCTTCAACCATCCTATCTGGTAAGGATTCCACACTACACAGTAATGCTCTAACAGATGTATACAAGTGTAGTGTAAGCACTCTAGTGGATTTGTTGTTCTGGCAACAAAACACAGCATTTAGTTTGCAGTCCCCACAACATTACCAATGTGATCATTCCAATTTAAGTTGTTTGTAGCTGCAAGATATTAACTGCCAGAATTTAGTTGAATTGACAACCTTCAAATTTGTGTGATTTATTGTGTAATGAAAATTTAATGTGTTCCTTTAAGTACTTATGTAGATGACCTCATGCTTTTTGTTATTAAAGCCAATTGTCAATTTTTGCACAATACAAATATCTTGTGTAAATCATTTTGCAATTGATTTGGATCTTTTGACGACTTTAATAAGTGGTAAAAGATGGCATCATCTGTAAACAATCTAATAGCACTGCTCAGATTGTCTCCCAAATCATTAGCATAGATTAGGAACAGCAGACAGCCTATTATACTTCCTTGGGGAATGCCAGGTATCCCTTCCATTTTAACTGATGACTTTCCATGACTTACTACAAACTGGCATTTCTAACAAGATATCACAAATAAAGCATACAACTGAGAAGATACTCCACAGACATGCAATTTGGCTAGAATCTGCATGTGAGGAGCAGTATCAAAAGCCTTTTGGAGACCTAGAAATGTGGAATCCAGCTGAGATGAAATAATAATAAAATATTAATAATAATAGAATGTTACCAGATGGAGATGCACAGTGATTAAGACACTTGAGTCTCATTCAGATGCAGTTGAAATCTACTCTGAGCCAAACAGGTATAGACTTCCCGGGTTTGCTCATAACCATGAAAATACCAGGAAGAAATTTTTGAAAAGGTCATGGCTGATATCTTCATGCATTCTCATCAAATCAGAGGCTATGTTCTATCTCTAATGAGCTCAACACAATATTAAACCCTAATATTCTTTCCTTAAAATAGCTTGTTATGTAGACAGAGTTTGTGTTTGTATTAGTGTTACTACAACTCATTTGCACATTTTATATTTTGTTATATATGTTTAATAATGTTACAAAGAAAAATTCAGTTTTGTCTTATCACAATATATTCACTACTTTTACAGGCAAAAATTACAAAGGGAGCTAAATGCTGCCACTGAGTTGAAGAATGAAATGGAACAAAAGCTTCAAGCAATGACAGAGGCGGCTAATGAACTTGCATTAAACGCACCTTCTGATGCTGGAGGTGAGTATAATTGATTCAGTTAATAACTTGAGTTGTTAAAGTCCAAGACATTCATTAAATTATAGATAGTACAAGCAGTGGAGACTGTTGTTGTTGTGGTCTTCAGTCCTGAGACTGGTTTTAATTCAGCTCTCCATGCTACTCTATCCTGTGCAAGCTTCTTCATCTCCCAGCCTACATCCTTCTGAATATGATTAGTGTATTCATCTCTTGGTCTGCCTCTATGATTTTTACCCTCCACACTGACGTCCAGTACTAAATTGGTGATCCCTTGATGCCACATAACATGTCCTACCAACCAATCCATTCTTCTAGTCAAGTTGTGCCACAAACCCCTCTTCTCCCCAATTCTATTCAATACCTCCTCATTAGTTATGTGATTTACCCATCTAATCTTCAGCATTCTTCTGTAGCACCACATTTCGAAAGTTTCTATTCTCTTCTTGTCTAAACTATTTATCGTCCATGTTTTACTTCCATACATGGCTACACTCCATACAAATACTTTCAGAAACGACTTCCTGACACTTAAATCTATACTCGATGTTAACAAATTTCTCTTCTTCGGAAATGCTTTCCTTACCATTGCCAGACTACATTTTATATCCTTTCTACTTCGAGCATCATCAATTATTTTTCTCCCCAAATGAAAAACTCCTTTACTACTTCAAGTGCCTCATTTCCTAATCTAATTCCCTCAGCATCACCCGACTTAATTCGACTACATTCCATTATCGTGGTTTTGCTTTTGTTGATGTTCATCTTATACCCTCTTTTCAAGACACTGTCCATTCCGTTCAACTGCTCTTCCAAGTCCTTTGCTGTCTCTGACAGAATTACAATGTCATCGGCGAACCTCAAAGTTTTGACTTCTTCTCCATGGATTTTAATACCTACTCCGAACTTTTCTTTTGTTTCCTTTACTGCTTGCTCGATATGCAGATTGAATAGCATCAGGGAGAGGCTACAACCCTGTCTCACTCCCTTCCCAACCACTGCTTCCCTTTCATGTCCCTCGACTCTTATAACTGTCATCTGCTTTCTGTACAAATTGTAAATAGCCTTTCGCTCCCTGTATTTTACCCCTGCCACCTTCAGAATTTGAAAGAGAGTATTCCAGTCAACATTGTCAAAAGCTTTCTCTAAGTCTACAAATGCTAGAAATGTAGGTTTGCCTTTCCTTAATCTTTCTTCTAAGATAAGTTGTATGGTCAGTATTGCCTCACGTGTTCCAACATTTCTACAGAATCCAAACTGATCTTCCCCGAGGTCAGCTTCTACCAGTTTTTCCATTCGTCTGTAAAGAATTTGCATTAGTATTTTGCAGCTGTGACTTATTAAACTGATAGTTCGGTAATTTTCACATCTTTCAACACCTGCTTTCTTTGAGATTGGAATTATTATATTCTGCTTGAAGTCTGAGCGAATTTCACCTGTCTCATACATCTTGCTCACCAGATGGTAGAGTTTTGCCAGGACTGGCTCTCCTAAGGCTGTCAGTAGTTCTAATGGAATGTTGTCTACTCCCGGGGCCTTGTTTCGACGTAGGTCTTTCAGTGCTCTGTCAAAGTCTTCAGGCAGTATCATATCTCCCATTTCATCTTCATCTACCTCCTCTTCCATTTCCATTATATTGTCCTCAAGAACATCGCCCCTGTATAGACCTTCTATATACTCCTTCCACCTTTCTGCTTTCCCTTCTTTGCTTAGAACTGGGTTTCCATCTGAGCTTCTGATATTCATGCAAGTGGTTCTCTTTTCTCCAAAAGTCTCTTTAATATTCTTGTAGGCAGTATCTATCTTACCTCTAGTGAGATAAGCCTCTACATCCTTACATTTGTCCTCTAGCCATCCCTGCTTAGCCATTTTGCACTTCCTGTCGATCTCATTTTTGAGATGTTTGTATTCCTTTTTGCCTACTTCACTTACTGCATTTTTGTATTTTCTCCTTTCATCAATTAAATTCAGTATCTCTTCTGTTACCCAAGGATTTCTACTGGCCCTCGTCTTTTTACCTACTTGATCCTCTGCTGCCTTCACTACTTCATTCCTCAAAGCTACCCATTATTCTTCTACTGTATTTCTTTCCCCCATTCGTGTCAGTTGTTCCCTCATGCTCTCTCTGAAACTCTGTACATCCTCTCGTTTAGTCAGTTTATCCAGGTCCCATCTCCTTAAATTTCCACCTTTTTCCAGTTTCTTCAGTTTTAATCTACAGTTCATAACCAATAGATTGTGGTCAGAGTCCACATCTGCCCCTGGAAATGTCTTACAATTTAAAATCTGGTTCCTAAATCTCTGTCTTACCATCATATAATCTATCTGAAACCTTCTAGTATCTCCATGGTTCTTCCATGTATACAACCTTCTTTCATGATTTTTGAACCAAATGTTAGCTATGATTAAGTTATGCTCTGTGCAGAATTCTACCAGGCAGCTTCCTCTTTCATTTCTTAGCCCCAATCCATATTCACCTACTACTTTTCCTTCTCTTCCTTTTCCTACTGTCAAATTCCAGTCACCCATGACTATTAAATGGAGACTAATGCTTACATTAATTTCTAATATTGTGACCTTTCAGATTTATTTACATTGTCACACAAACAGTGAAGCACAGAAGTAGAAATGCAGTGAGGTTTCTGAACAAACGATCATCATAAACATCAGCTCACCTACATGCTAGGGCAGAGTGGTGGAAAGAGAGGAGCGATGATGATATGACATCATATTGACTTTTCTCCTCCCCTCCTCTCTCCTAAACCAAGCCCCTTTCTTGAAAAACAAAATCTGAGTGGTTCTAAGCCAATGCAACACGTATTTAGATCTCTGCTCACTGCCCAGTATTTTACTGTCCAGTTACACTTTCAACTCTTCCTGAGCCATGTCACTTTCTTGTAAATAGGCCAATCAGAATAGCTTTAAAGACAATGCCCACAACTGTAGTTCTCCAAGTCATAGCTAAGTACTTTACGGGCCATTAAAATGAAACAGCCAATCACTGGGTACTTCAGAGTCAGCCATCTTGTTTTCGGTCACACACGTGGCACCCTACTGCTATAGTTTCACATTAAATATCACATTTATTTCCATTCCTAAATTGTCAATAGTTCTATAGCAATTCAAAATACAGTTGTCTCACTTTTTGCCACTACTGATCTAATCTACAGGATAAAGTGCATTTGACACCTAAAACATAACTGTGGACCAATGTTCTACATGCTGCTTTCTGTTCAAGCTACACAGTTTAGATTTTACCATCACCTTGGTGACAGGACAGGTGGATCAGAATGCAATTTCCCAACAGATTAAAATTGTTTATTGAACCTTTACTTGAACTGAGGACCTTTAAGTCTCTGTCTGGCACACAGTTTTAATCTGCCAGGAAGTTTCATGTCAGTGCACACTCCACAGTTGAGTAGAAATTTTATTCGAAAAGGGACCCACTGCAGGTTTATCCTGTTGCCCCCAACTTTTAGTAGCCATACGAGAGTTTTGTGGCATTCTCCATTAATCTTTCATCTCATTGTGGGGGCCAATAGAGATATCTGAGCTTTTTGGCTGTCTGAATGAGAATAGCTGCTATGATCCTTGTCACACATGTAGATTCTCTTCTGTGTATGCCTACATCTACTACTCTCCAACTCATACTTAAGTACCTGTCAGAGAGTTAGTTGAACCTCTTTCACACTATTATGCTACCATTCCACTGTTGAACAATGCCCAGAAAAAACAAACACTTAAATGTTTCCTGGTAAGCTCTGATTTTTCTTATGTCATTATGATGATCATTTCTCCCTATGTAGGTGAACATCAACAAAAAAATTTTGCATTCCAAAAAGAAAATTGGAGATTGAAATTTCATTAAATATTTCATGTTACTGATTGTCATCCCAACTCACATATTACATCTATGACACTCTCTCCCCCATTTTGTGATTGTACAAAACGAGGTGCCCTTCTTCAATGTCCTCCATCAATCTTATCAGGTAAGGGTGCTGTCTGCACAATAGTACTGTAGCAGAGAGTGGACAAGCATAGTGTAAGCAGTGTCTTTAATGGATTTTTTGCACCTTCTAAGTCTTCCACCAATAAAATGCAGTCTTTAGTTCACATTCGTCACAACATTACCTATGTGATTAATCAAGTTTACGTTGTTTTTAGCTGTAATCTCAAGGTGTTCAGTTGAACTGACAGCCTTTAGGTTTGTGTGATTTATCATATAACCAAAATTTCATGCACTTCTTTTAGTACTCACCTGGAATTTGCTATTTAGAGTCAATTTCCACTTTTTTGCCATACAGATATCTTGTCTAAATCATTTTGCAATTGGATTTGATCTGCTGATGTCTTTACGGGATGGTAAATAACAGCATAATGAGCAAACAGTCTAAGAGAGCTGCTCAGATTGTCTCACAAATCATTCATTTAGATTAGGAATAGCAGAGGGCCTACGACAGTTCCTTGGGGAATTCCAGACGTCACTTCTGTTTTGGTTGATGACTTTCCATTATTTACTAGGAACTGTGACCTTCCTTACAGGAAATCATAAATGCAATCGCACAACTGAGGCATACTTCATAGCATGCAGTTTGATTAGAAGCCACTGGTGAGAAAAGGTATCAAAAACCTTTTGGAAATCCAGAGATATGGATTTAATTTGAGATTCTCTGTTCATAGCACTCATAACTCCATGAGACTAAAGAGCTAATAGTGCTGCATGGGGACAATATTTTCTGAATCTGTGTTTGCTATTTGTCAATAAATCATTTTTTTGAGAAATTTCATAATGTTTGAGCACAGTATATGTTCCAAAATCCTACTGCAAAGCTGGCCAGTGTGGCCATGCAGTTCTAGGCGCTTCAGTCTGGAACTGCGTGACTGCTACGGTCGCAGGTTCGAATCCTGCCTTGGGCATGGATGTGTGTGATGTCCTTACGTTAGTTAGGTTTAAGTAGTTCTAAGTTCTAGGGGACTGATGACCACAGATGTTAAGTCCCATAGTGCTCAGAGCCATTTGAACCATTTGAACCTACTGCAAATTGATGTTAGTTATATGGGTCTGTAATTCAGCAGATTACTTTGTTTTAATTTTTTCGGTATTGGTATGACTTGTGCAACTTTCCAGTCTTTAGGCACAGATATTTCATTGAAAAAGCAGTTTTATATGATTGGTAGGTATGGAGCTATTATATCAGCATGTTCTGAAAGGAATCTAATTGGTATACTATCCTGACTGGAAGACTTGCCTTTATTAAGTGACTAGCTGATAAACCTGACATTGTCCAGGTATTAAGCAGTCAGTTTTCTATTAGAAATGAAAACAAAAAATTAAATGTGTTTGTAATGTAATTTAAAAAAAAATCATTTTGATGTATTCATGAAAATGCCTTTGAAATTATGAAACAGTTTCTGTACACTCGGCACAGCTGCTTCACATGCCTGCACCACAATTTTGTTAACATCTTAGTTGCAGTGCCTCTTTGTAGCTCACTCTATAGATGGCTGTTACTTTTGCCTATTGCTGTTTGTGCTTGACAGTTGAAAGAAGCCAAAAGTGCTGCCAGGTGCCAGGAATTTCATTAAGTTGACTTGAATGTAGCCGTGTCTTAGTAGCATAGAGTAAACGTATTACAACTTCATGCATGATGCAGCATTTTTTCACACATCTCAGTGTTTATGACATCATATATCTTGAACTATGTGTCGTACAATGATATATTTGTGTAGGTACATTCAACGGTACATGTGGATACTGTCTGAGAAATATGTTGTGAATAGAGTTAGCAGCAAAGAAATAATACATTTAAATGGCATGCATGATGCAACAGTTTTTCATGCTTCTCAGTGTTTTTGATGTCATATCTCCTGAACTGTGTGTGTGGTAGCATGACAAAATTTTGTAAGTACATTTTTGTGGCATATGTGTATATTGTCTGTGAAATTTATTGTGAATACAGTAAATTAGCACAGAAGTAAAAAAAATTTAAATGTCATGCATGATGCAGCAGTTTTTAATGCACTTCATTGTTTATGATGTCATAGCTCATGAACTATGGTATATTCTTACCCCCACAGCAATTTTTGTCTGATGGTAGGGGATATGTGTACCAAATATGGACAAAATTGATCCAGTGGTCTAGAAAAAGATGTGGAACATACACACATATGTACATCAATTTTTATAATATGTATGGATTTGTGTTGCTTTTCTACATTGTAGATATCTAATTCTAAGTATGCATGTTGGAAGCAGTTCTTGATTCAAATACTCGAATTTTTGCTATGTCTTTTTTGGTGAATAAATTTCATAAAACTGTATTTAGTAACTCTGCATTAGTGGCACTCTCATCAATAACATTACCATCACTATCATGCAGTGAAGATATTGATTGTGTCATGCTGCTGGTGTACTTTGAATACAACCAGAATCTCTCTGGGTTCTTTACCAGATTTTGAGACAGTGTTTCATTGTGGAAACTATTAAAAGCATCTTTTATTGAAATATGAGGCAAATTTCGAGCTTCTGTGAAACTATGCCAGTCTTGGAGATTTTGCATTCTTTTAAATTTTGCATGCTTTTCTTACTGCTTCTGCAACTGTTCTGACCTGTTTTGTGTAAATTGGTGTTCATTTCCATCTCTTACTAATTTATTTGGTATAAATCTCTCAGTTACTATCAATACAATTTCTTTGAATCGAAGCCATATCTGGTCTGCACTTACATAATAGTTCAGGAGTGGAGGGTGTCTTTTAGGAAGGCATCAAGCAGATTTTTATTTGCTTTTGCAGTCATCAGCCTTGCTACAATGACCTTGTGGCCACTAATCCCTGTCTGTCATGATGCTCTCTATTTGCTCAGGATTTTTTGTTGCTAAGAGGTCAAATATCCTTAAACAACTATTTACACTTTGAGTGGCCTTCTGAACTAATTGCTCAAAACAATCTACATCTGGCTTTGAGCATGTATTTTTGCCAACATATCAAGGGTAGATTTAAGTCACCATCAACAATAACTGTATGAATGGGGTATGCATTTGAAATGATAATCTAGTTTTCTTTGAACCTTTCAGCAATTATATGATTTGAACCATGAGGTCAGTAAAAGGAACGAGTTATTAATTTGTTCTGACTGTGATGTGTAACCTCCCCCATACTAACTCACAGGAACTATATACAGTACTTCAGTTTTGGTACAAAATAAACTGCTTCTAAGAGTAACAACCACCAACTCTATTTAATCCATTCTTTCTGATCACTGTTAGGTCATTTGTAACAATTTCAGCTCAACTTACCTCCATGTTTAGCTAGGTTTCAGTACCTACAACAATTTGAACTTCACTGCTTTTGTATTAGTGCTTGGAGCTCTGGGTCTTCCACAACACAGCTATGACAATTTACTACCATAATACCTGTTGTGTCAACTATTACTCAAACAAGGAAGGAGAGAAGTTGCGATGACCACTGGCAGGTACCCAAAATGATCTGTACTTAACACTTTCAAATTAATAGAACACTTTCTTTCTAAAAAGGAAAGAAATGTAACTTTACATCTCAATATGAAGTGGCTTCCTGTTCCTCCTACATGCAATTACATTTGCTGTCTATTACTACTCACAGCACACTGTATAGGTACCATCTTCCTAGTACTCAGCACTGATGCTCTTGAAGACTGTGACCAAACTGGGCCTGACCAGTGGTGGGTAGCTAGTTAAGCCAGCATTGACAGAGAGTGCTGAACTCTGGTTTTATGAAGGTGTGGTGCTGCCTGCTCTATCCATTTGCACATGGGTCACCGCCTTCTTGATGTCATTTCGTTTTCCTGCGATGGTTGGTGTGCAGTTGATGGTTTAGGACTGCACAGTACCTATGTTTCCTAGATTTGGCCTTGCCCTTTGTTTGATCTGTACCATTTGCAACTAAAGCTCTCTAAAATAGTAAAACCACCCTGTCCGTTCCACATAGCCCCTGCAATCCTTGTAGCCACTTCCTGTGTGTAATGGTCTCCCGACCTAGTAAGTGAACACCAATATCCTGCCACTCTATGATGCAAGTCAAGGAATCTGTAACCTACATGGTCACAGAACTGTCTGAGCCTCTGATTCAGACCCTCTACTTCACCCTGTATCAAAGGGTGGCAATTGATCCTGTCAATGATGCCATAGATGGTGAACTCTGCCTTCATCTTGTAAGCAGTACTAGCAGTATTTACCACTTCACGTAACAGCCCGAAACCAGGGAGAATCTCTTTCTGTAGAAGGGATGCACATAGTTAGAACTGATATGAGCCACCATCTTCAGTTGGCTGCATCTTGTGCTTTTCATCACGTCTGGAATGACCCGCTCCACAGCTAGGAGGAGTCCCCCATGATATGCACACAGAGTGCACTTGTGCTCCTCCTTGGCAGCCGTATCTCTAAGGGCACCCATTATGTGCCTAACATGAGAGCTCCCAGCTACCAGTCATCCCACCCTCTGTGACTTCCCTACAGCTCTAACTATGGATTTGAAGCTTGCATTGCTAAAAGGCCCTCAGTATTTTGGAAGATACAGAAACCCATTTTCTGAAACTGTTATGTTTTTTCTACTCTTCCAACAAGTTGGTGAAGTGCTGTTTCACATGATTTGCCTAGTTCATATGCATGTTGGTTTTCATGTGATGGAATGTCCATTAACCTCCTGTCCCTGCTATGTTTGTTTACCAGTTTTTCAAGTGTCTTTTGAGGAAGTTAGTCTTGACTGATGGGTCTCATGTGTTTAGTCATGGTATGATTAATTACTCCTGGCTTCATAATGAAAACAACTGTCACCATCCTCAAGTATTAAGAATGACTTCTGAAGCTAAACTAACTTTCATCAGTCTGCATTAGAGTCTGGTTAATTCTTCTCCAGCTTGTTGCAACAAAGTCAGAAATATACCATCTGCACCTGGTCACCTGAACAGTTGAAACATTCGCACTGCCCATTGGATTTTTTTAAAAATTAACACATTCTTTGACAGGTTCTCGGGTATCCTGTTGGTTACCTGTGAAGCAGTACCTCACAAGGGCTGCATACTGGTCTGACTCATCAGCCAGAGTGCATTGGGGGAAGTGTATCTCAAGCAGCACAACCATCCTCTTAAGTTTTGACCTGGTATACCCACCATCCTCCCTTCTTAAGGTGCCTCCTGACTCTGCAGCTATCATTATGAAGATTTCGTGATGTCTGGCACTGGCAGCTATACATTCCATCTCCACACAGAATATCTTCCAAGCCGATTATTTCGCTTGCCTAACAGAAATATTGTATTTAACAAGGGCCTCCCAATGTCTTGTCTATTGTACTTTCTTTATTGCATAGTTTTTTGAAATACAAGATTGTTGTTCTCTGAGGAGAAACCATATACATGATATAGTTCTGACATCATAACTGTCATAGAACCATGTACTCTAATGACATATGTTTGCAGTGCTAGAGAATAATATTAACAATCATAACTAGTACTGTAGCTAAAGAAAGTAGAGAGATTATAAATGAGAGCTATGGTAGGTAAAAAAATCATTTTTATGAATGTAATCTACCCCTCCCTCACATCATTTGTTGATTGTCGCTGACTACATAGTGAACTCTTTTCATAAGCTTCGAGAGGAGTAAGATTTACGATGAACTTTTTTACTTATCTTCTTTTCTCATAGTTGGCTCTAATTCTTCACACCTAAGAGCTAATTCTTGAAGCTGAAATTTTTGATATCATAGGTTCTCATGGTTCCAATTGATGTAATAATTTCTGAAGAACTGCCCGAATAGTTAATTTTATTCTCTCACATGTTCTATATCACACTGTCTTTACAATTTACACTTAAAAACTGAAAATTACATTGTTATTGCCAAAAATAAAAACACATCTGGTCTCATCAGAGACATACCCACTACTCATCCATTCTGCAGTACTAACAATATTCCAAAGAGTGTACAAATTTTCGTGACAAATGGATCTTCAACAATTTCTATCGTTATTTTATAAATGAATGCTGAATTAAAAGTAATAAATGTCATCAGAATACACAATTATTAATAGGAATTTTAAGTGCGCCAGATATTTTGTAAGTTCAAATGTTTCCAAAAGAAAAGTAATTTCAACTGTACATACAGAGCTAGTACATATCGATTGCAACAACGAAAATAAAGTAATTCCTTTTTATACATTTTAGCCTGAAATACATCACAACGTATACAAAAACATTTGAAATTCTTTTAGAAAAACAGCTTAGATTATATTAACCTGATTAAAAGGTTATACTTATTTTTGGTATCATCTACTTCTGTTGAGGAAAAGTAAGGCTAGTGGAGGCTGTCCCTTTACAATACCCCCTCACAAAATTTGGAAACAGTGTGTTTACAATATTTTGTGACAGACTATAAGGTTTACCAAACTGTGTACAAAATGATGCCAAAAGATAGAATACAGATGTATAGAAGTATCTGATACATAACATATTACAGAAAACATAAGGAAAAAATCTACTATACAAGTCATTATTTATACATATATCAGGACATGACATTCAGATTTTCAGATCTGTGGAACATACTTTCACAAATAATACCAAGTCAAAACTACAACAAAGTCAAAACTAAACTATAGACAAAAATACAGGGACAGTGTGAATTACTAGACTTACAAATTTCAAGTTTGCATCCATAAAATCACACCTTCAAAATCTTCAAAAGAGAAGAGAAAAAATTCCGAGCCTAAGTGTACAATGAGTGAACCGACTCAAAAGACGCACAACAACGGGTTCAGACCAGAAGAATATACTCAAGTATGATTAGACATGTAGCCACATAAACCTGAGTGTTATTTAAGAACATGTTGATTCATGAAAGGACAATATAATGAAAAAAAAAATTTGGGTATAAGCTTACAATGTGGGGACTGACCCATGAATCCAAACCACACCAGGTAGAAGCCAGCAAAAAATGTTTTGACACATCAAATTAATAGAGTTCATAATCATATTAATAAGTTTGATCACATGTAAAGAGTAATTATAAGAAGCATCTAACCTCAGTTGTACTCTCCCCTTGAGTACAGACACACACATACACCCCCCCCCCCCCCCCACACATACACAAACTCTCACTCACTCACTCTCTCTCTCTGTCTCTCTCGCTCTCTCTGTCTCTCTTTCTCTCTCTCTCTCTCTCTCTCTCTCTCTCTCTCTCTCTCTCTCTCTCTGTCTCTCTCTCTCTCTCTCTCTCTCTCTCTCTCTCTCTCTCTCTCTCTCTCTCTCTCTCTCTCACACACACACACACACACACACACACAGTCACAATGACCAGGAGTACCCAAAACAGAGTTAAACATGAGCCTGTCCACAACTCAAGTTCCAGTCAGATACAATATTGCAGTACAGGATAAATACAGGTGAACAGAGTCGTAAGTAGCTTTGAATGATGACATAATCGAGTAGCTTGTGGACCAAAATCAGCGTATGAAATCAGACATGTATACATCTTGTAATATTGTCTATACTAGTGAATGTCTTCCGCACTATTTACTAACTGTCCATACAAAGTAACCTACATACATGAAGACCTAGAAGATTCATTTACAATTGATAAAAAAATGTACACTTATTTGCCACATGGGATTAGCCGAGCGGTCTAAGGCACTGCAGTCATGGACTGTGCGGCTGGTCCCAGTGGAGGTTTGAGTCCTCCCTTGGGCATGGGTGTGTGTGTTTGTCCTTAGGATAATTTAGGTTAAGTAGTGTGTAAGCTTAGGGATTGATAACCTTAGCAGTTAAGTCCCATAAGATTTCACACACATCTGAACATCATCTGTACACTGATTTAAAGTTACATAATGTATTGGGAAGTCAATCCCCCTACTTGAAAAAACATACATTTATGTGGAATAACACTGTCTTTGGCAGTCTTGGATAACAATTTACAAATCTCAGTCACAACGCTGATGCAGTTGACAGATGCTTGAGAACTTTACCCAGCATCTATGATCTTTTGTAAGCCAACTGATCCAGTAGGGTACAGCCATACAGTAGTGTGGGGAGTGAATCCACCCACATCTTTCAGTTTCCTCCCTAGAGTTCTCATTACATGCTCCACTGAATAAGTAACTTCCTATCTAGCATTCACATTAGATCCTGAAACATTGTCTTATGAACTAAATGTGCTGCTCAATACCTTCTTCACATCACACTGGCATATGCTCTACCTATTTATATTGCAAAATCAATTATGTAGCATTTATGTCAGATAGGATTAAAAAGTGTTCACATACAAAACTTTAATAAACAGAGTTAAATGCAATGAAAAAATGAACTAACAAGATGATGCACACAAATATACTAAGATACTATTCTTAATTTTTACACTACAAATTATGAACATCCTCCAATTTCAAAATTGCAAAAGGATCTACTCATTTAGTCTCATGGCATATATGTATCAAATTCTAAAGCACAAATCTATTACAAAACATAATTATCTAGTGTATCATAGATTTTAACTCAGTCAATAGATAAGACCGATCTATAGAAATCACATCATCTTACATACCAAATTCATGACAAACAAAACACAATTATATAGTCTTATGAATCTGCAAGCATAATGTCTATTTTCTTCCAGACTAGGGGTCATTATGCATCCATGTTCAAAGGTCTTGTCCTCTGTACTAAACATTAGCAGTACTTGACGTTTTACACACTTCCTTTGTCTACCAGTAGTTTCTCTTATCTTTATATGCACAATGGACATTTCCACAAAATTCTTACTATACTGGATATTGTCTCTAAGTTGTTCAGATGTACCACAAATGAGGCTACCTGTATCAATCAAACTGTTACGTTCCCACTGATCAATCTTAATGTTAATGTAAGGACCCCCAAAATCTGAATCATCATCTCTGTTATTAGACACTTCATGTAAAAGATTACTTTCAAATTCATCAAACGCAACATCCGCACTGTCTTTACAGGGTTTTATCAGCTTTGCTGGTATCATAGCATTACTTTGGTTACTCATGTTGTCAGATAAACATTGAACCCAATGATTGGATTCCATAGCACAACTAACATCACTTATTACAGAAGGAACACAAAATATATTACTGTCAAAATTATACTTCCTATTTAGATCTTCTTTCACTTCATTCCACCAATTTTGATACAAATTTTGACTAACCACACCTAACTTATTCCAGAACACACATTTATCTATGCTATCATCAGTCTGGTTCCAAACAAACTTCAAAAAGTAATGCTAGGGGAGGGTATCCCTTTACATGATGCATCATATAACAAAATATTTATATTTCATAGTAGTTTGTTTTCACTGAATACAAAATATACACTTCTGGCTATGAAACCTGCAACACCATGAACAAGGCATATATAAATATCAAACTTGCATTAACTTTATTACATTGTTGGGTATACATATGATTAGCATTTCAGCCCATCTTAGCTAAGTAGGTTAGAGAATACCATCTAAATACTGCTGATAAGGAAAGATTATGCAGTGGATTTGTCATCCAAAAATAGCATTTGGATGTTGGCTGTTTGTCAGAAGATGGTGTTATGCCTCACCTAAGAAGACAAAATGTTTACTAGCATATGTCAGAATTTGACTGTGGCTGGATGATGGTTTATCAGGACAGCAGTTTTTCATTCTGTGATATTGCTGCTCCCATTGGTTGGCATCCCCTGACTGCCATGTGAATATAGAATATGTATGCTCCGGGGAGTCATACTGAACACTATGCAGCTTCTCAGTGGGCCCATATGACTGGCACCTGTGAAGATGGACATACTATTCACTCAGCCATGCAGGATCATACAACCATGTCACACCCAGTGAGTTTGAAAAGAGGCTTGTTTGTGACAAGACGGATATCCACACAGGTAGTGTGATGACATATGAGCACCACAGACTGTCAGCATGGTGACCCTAGTTGAGGATTCCCTTGAGGCACCATCGGAGAGAGTCTTTCTGACATTAGAGTGATCTGTGACAACACTTGATGCCAGTGTGGCACTGCATAATTGTTTCAGATAAGCTCAGCTCTGTGTACAACATCTTAGTTGGTGTATCCATATGTGGAGTCTCCAATCAGAACAAATGTTGTTTGAATGCATTTGTCATCTTCATATCGGTGCAGTACCTCAGTACCTAGCAGTATGATGCAGAGAACCTAGCAGTACATAGCATCTCTGGTTCACATAGGTGGTAATCTAAAAGCAACAGTTACATTCTTAATGTGTTAAGAACTGTGGCAGAACCTTATCCTCAAGGTGTCTGTGACATTATCTTCCAACAAGATAAAACCACAAATTGCCTGTGCTGTCCTAAAATGGCTTATCACAGAGGGCATTCAGGTGTTGCCCTGGATATCACATTCTCCACATTTAGTAGTAGTAGTAGTAGTAGTAGTAGTAGTAATATCTGTGGGTCACTTTTACAAGGATATGGCAGGTCAAGTATGATTAGGTTGGGCCAGGTAGGCAGCTGTGACCTTGTAGTAGAAACCATTCTGACATTTGGTTGAAGTAATTTAAGGAAACCACAGAAAACCTGAACAGGCTGGCCAGATGAAGATTGGAGCCTACATGTTTCTGTATACAAGGCCAGTCTGTTTCCAACAGCACTACCTCATTCAGTTTATCCACAGCGTACAGTATGGTTTTGCAAATAAATTATTTAATAATATAAATGACTAGTGGTACACTATTCATTCATTTCTCAGTACCAGCCATCACACACACTATACACACTTTATTTCATAATGTAACACTGAACGCACCATTAACCACCATTAGAACCTTACAGGACCATAGCTATAATGCTTGGTTTCTATTTTGTATACCACAAGTTCCCATTTGCTAACCTGCCAAATTGAGTCACCATCCCTCTATAATGAGTGATATATTAAGCTCAGAAGGAGGACAAGATGTTAGTATTATTTAGTGCAGAAATTTGAGAATAAGGTTTTCCAGAAAAGAAAAAAAAAACATAATGTGGAAGTGTTATAAAAAATGAAAGATGTTTTACTACTACTACTATTATTATTATTATTAATCATGTGCTTCCAGAAATTCTGTCAAGTTGTGGTTTCCATTTTCTGCCCTACATTTTGCTGATCAACCCACCACCTTTTTCAAGATCTGTTAGTTTTGCTGTTATGTGTACTCAATGCCTCACCTCCAACACCTGGAAGCTCACTATTAAGCAGTTGCACTTTGAAAACATGAAAGATCACATTATTATTATTATTGATATTATTATTATTATTATTATTATTTACTTGTGTTTATATTTTGTGCATTCGTTTCTCAGAAAAGAATTTCATAGCTAAGAACAGAATTTACAGTTGATGAAACTAAACTGTTTGCAAGTGTTGATAAGCTCTGATACCTTCATTCGTGTACATTTCACACCAGTGGTAATTCAACACAGACTGGCACTGGCAGTAGCACCACATGGAACACACTTTCAGCAATGTACTTTTTTCCTTCGTATTGTAACAGTTCTACTTAAAGACCTTTCTAATTTTCTTTAATTTCTTATGATAACCACATATTGTTTTAGATATACATTACTTAATTTTATCTGTCTGAAATGCCAAGATGCTTCTGCTCGAATAAACAAATAAGAAACTCTGTTTAGTTATGTGGTAGCTGCATGGCAGTGTTTCTGGCTCTAGTATTCCACCTGATATTACAGTAAATTAAATTGTGTTGTTTGTTGAAGTGTTGCAAGCTTAACAGGAATACAGACAAGGTCTGCCAGACATGATAATGCACCATGCCACAGACAGTTACATGAAAAACGTCATTTACTGTCAAGAATTCTCAGCTTATGCAGGCCATGTTGGATTGTGTCATGCACTCATCCAGTATGATGGTTTCAGTGGAAGTGAAATGGCAGCAAAGTGCAGCATTATATCTTTCTGTTCCTAGAAATGGATAAAGTGGTGGTGTGAGACAGGAGTAATTGGCTGGCTTTGAGGATTGGACTCAGGAAAGGTGCCAATGCCTCAGCAAGACAAGTAATAGTTGACACTTGTATGGAACATCTGTTTTTAAAAGCTGTCCAGCTCAAGGTGGGAGGTGAGACCAGTTTCCCCTGATGCTTGCAAGGCATTCACAACTACTTATGACTTGCTGGCTTTAAAGCCCATATGGCTGTTAATAAATAGGTCCTCTCTGGTGATCACAAACCTGATAGGTTTGCTCTTACTGAATTTCAGATGAGTCAATATTTGGCTCAGTGAATGAGGCTCCAGGGATGGTCTACAGGCCACAGTGAGCACATTACGAACCACAGTACATTGTGCAACATTTGTATGTTGACCACAGCACTGTCTTGTGCTGGACTGGATGTCATCAGAAAGGGCAGGTATACCTGATTGAATTTATGGTCATCTCACTGCAGATCAGTATGTGTACATCATGAAACATGTTATGGTGCTGAGTGTTCATGTGAGTCAAATCGTTCAACAACAGTTTTGCTAACAAGCCAATGTCAACCTGATCAACTGGCCTGTTTGAACCATGGACTTAAATCCTTTTGCAAATTTGTGGGCTAAAATGAAGTGTCACATGAATTTAATGCCAGCTGGCACTGGCCCCATGCACACCTGACCAAATGTAGTATCTAGTGTTGGATACTTGGGAGAGTCTTGAAGATGATGAGATGTATTTCCAGAGGCTAACTGCATCCATACCTTGTTGGATGAGGCAGGTAATTGCTGCTAGTGGTGGATGTTACACTAGCCATATCCCTGATTTTAAACTTTCCTCATCTCACATTATTCCATTTTATACTATAACATTTGATACAACTGAATGTTTGTTTGTTGGAAATCTACATGAAATCATTGCACTTTAATTTTTTTAATTGAATTCCTGTTACTTAACACTTAATACACGTAAATTTGGAAAAAGAGAAAACACACACACACACACACACACACACACACACAAACAAGTCAATTTCAATCGAAATAAAAGTGGTGTCCTAATATGACAGAGTAGAGGTAAATGATAAAATATTAATATTCCCTTTCTTACTACCACTCCAAAATTTTCTGCCTTTATTGTGGAAAAGAAGTGCAGCTAGTGCACACAAAAGCTCTTTCTCAAGCTAACATTCTCTGGGAGCTGAAGTGCAGCATTCCTTGACTGACGCCCATTTCTCTGTGTTAGTTTTCTGAGAAATGATGATTGCAGAATATGCACTCAGTGTCTTCTTCTTCAGATCGGATATCTGAACCATTGTCTTCACTTAAATTTGTATCAGACTTTCTTTGAAGTTGCTTCCAACATTTCCTGTATGGAGGTGACTTTAGCTACTTGACAGATTCAGAACATGATCATTTTATTAGAGTAAGTAGCTCTTGATGTGGGTTGCTGATTTTGGGAGGTGGCAAAATACCATTTGGTCTCTCATTTATTCTATTTTGCTTATAAGTTGATCCACTGCCTCTCCCTTTTCTTTTTTGGAAGTTTTGTGGTTCAAGCATGATATAATGCGGCTACGTGTTTGTAAGACGATGTTTTCATTCTTAGAATTATTTTACATATGGCTCCACATATGGAATGGTGGTTCAATTGTATGATCAGAAAGTAATGGGAATTTTTCTCTTTCTTAAAGAGTTTTTATTTATTCATCAACATCAGCTTTGTTCCCTTCAGAGTAATCACCTCTCAGATATAATACACTTTTCCAATCTTGGAAGCACTTCTGGAAGTCACTTTTCATTATGGTGTCCAGCTTGTTCAGTAATTCTGTTTTGTGTTATGAATGGTGGCAAAACAACATCCTTTCATGGCTCTTTTCAGCCTCAGGAATAGAAAGAAATTGCAAGGGACCATTTCCAATTAATAGAGTGGCTGATGTAACATAATAATTTTGGTTTTTGCCAAAAAATCATGAACAGGCATTGAGGTCTGAGCAGGAGAATTATCGTGATGCAATTTCCATGAGTAGTTTCACCCCAGTTCTGGACATTTTCTTTGGATTCCTTCATGCAAATGGCAGATAACTTCCAGGTAATATTACTTATTGACTGTATGAGCATAAGCCAGGAACTCATGATGCACTATCCCATTGTAATCAAAGAAATCAGTGTGAAGCATCTTCACATGTGATAAAACTTGTCAAATTTTTTTTTGTTTTAGCTCTTCAGGATGTTTCCATTGGAATGATCAGACCTTTTTGGTTTTGACATCATACCCATATGCCCATGTTTTGTCATGTATTATTACCTTCTTTAGAAGCTGTGTATCATTGTCGATTTCATTCAGCAATTCCTGAGCAATATCTACATGTTGCCATTTTTAGTCAAAATTCAATAATTTCAGAATGAACGCTACATGTTTCATGCCCAAAACATCCAAAAAATTGCTTTGAATTGGCTAAAGGATATCCTGACACCATCAGCAACCTCAATTTCCTAGAACCATTTTCTTTACCTTTTCCACATTGTCATCGGTAATTGATGTGCTAGGATGTCCAAACCTGTTGTTCTCTTTGGCGTCTTCCTGACCCTCTTTGAAACATTTATACTGCTCATAAAGTCTAATCTTACTCACAGTAGATTTGCCAGAAGCCATAGTCAACATTTTGAATGTGGTGCTGCACTTCATTCCGTTTTTTTCATACAAAATTTAATGCAGATTTTTTTATCCATATTTTTCGAAAGAAAAAATTTGCGGAGCCCTTGAAAACATATATAATCTTCTCGACTATCAGCAATAAAATAAATATTCAAAGTAACTGAAAATGATAACATATATCAGGAACGCATGTACCAATAATGTAAAAAATTGAAGATCTGCTCTTTAAAGTTCAAAAAATTAAAAAAAATTCCCATTACTTTTTTATCACCATTTGTATGACATGATGCATAATGATTACATGTAAGTGGCCAACAGCCTTGCAGCAGTGGTATCACTGGTTCGCATTACACTCCTGGAAATGGAAAAAAGAACACATTGACACCGGTGTGTCAGACCCACCAAACTTGCTCCGGACACTGCGAGAGGGCTGTACAAGCAATGATCACACGCACGGCACAGCGGACACACCAGGAACCGCGGTGTTGGCCGTCGAATGGCGCTAGCTGCGCAGCATTTGTGCACCGCCGCCGTCAGTGTCAGCCAGTTTGCCGTGGCATACGGAGCTCCATCGCAGTCTTTAACACTGGTAGGATGCCGCGACAGCGTGGACATGAACCGTATGTGCAGTTGACGGACTTTGAGCGAGAGCGTATAGTGGGCATGCGGGAGGCCGGGTGGACGTACCGCCGAATTGCTCAACACGTGGGGCGTGAGGTCTCCACAGTACATTGATGTTGTCGCCAGTGGTCGGCGGAAGGTGCACGTGCCCGTCAACCTGGGACCGGACCGCAGCGACGCATGGATGCACGCCAAGACCATAGGATCCTACGCAGTGCCGTAGGGGACCGCACCGCCACTTCCCAGCAAATTAGGGACACTGTTGCTCCTGGGGTATCGGCGAGGACCATTCGCAACCGTCTCCATGAAGCTGGGCTACGGTCCCGCACACTGTTAGGCCGTCTTCCGCTCACGCCCAAACATCGTGCAGCCCGCCTCCAGTGGTGTCGCGACAGGCGTGAATGGAGGGACGAATGGAGATGTGTCGTCTTCAGCGATGAGAGTCGCTTCTGCCTTGGTGCCAATGATGGTCGTATGCGTGTTTGGCGCTGTGCAGGTGAGCGCCACAATCAGGACTGCATACGACCGAGGCACACAGGGCCAACACCCGGCATCATGGTGTGGGGAGCGATCTCCTGCACTGGCCGTACACCACTGGTGATCGTCGAGGGGACACTGAATAGTGCACTGTACATCCAAACCGTCATCGAACCCATCGTTCTACCATTCCTAGACCGGCAAGGGAACTTGCTGTTCCAACAGGACAATGCACGTCCGCATGTATCCCGTGCCACCCAACGTGCTCTAGAAGGTGTAAGTCAACTACCCTGGCCAGCAAGATCTCCAGATCTGTCCCCCATTGAGCATGTTTGGGACTGGATGAAGCGTCGTCTCACGCGGTCTGCACGTCCAGCACGAACGCTGGTCCAACTGAGGCGCCAGGTGGAAATGGCATGGCAAGCCGTTCCACAGGACTACATCCAGCATCTCTACGATCGTCTCCATGGGAGAACAGCAGCCTGCATTGCTGCGAAAGGTGGATATACACTGTACTAGTGCCGACATTGTGCATGCTCTGTTGCCTGTGTCTATGTGCCTGTGGTTCTGTCAGTGTGATCATGTGATGTATCTGACCCCAGGAATGTGTCAATAAAGTTTCCCCTTCCTGGGATAATGAATTCACGGTGTTCTTATTTCAATTTCCAGGAGTGTAGATCACCAAAGTTAAGTGGTGTTGGACTTGGCTAACACTTGGATGGGTCATCGCCCAGGTCTGCCAAGCACTGTTGGCAGGCAGAGTGCACTCAGCCCTTGTGAGGCCAATTGAGGAGCTACTTGACTGAGAAGTAGCAGCCCTGGTTGTGAAAACTGATAATGGCCAGAAGAGTGGTGTCCTGACCACATGCTCCTCCATATCTGCATCCAGTGACACCTGTCAGTAGAAGATGATATGGTAGTTGCTGAGTGCTGTGGGCCATTACAAGGACTATTTGTATGGAGCTACAATTAGGTGCTTGAAAATGACTCAGCATCACTACTGGCCAACCACACAATACACAAAGCCTTCTATGGATGATGTTTTCTTTAAAAAAAAATTGCTCCTTTTTTTGCAACTTACATGTCAAATTCCTAGTGTACTGCAAAGTCATTGACTCTTAAGTATATGTCTATTACTTAGGAAGAGTCCCATTTTACAGAGGCTGTTTGTAGTATTTTCCATTGTTACTGCTCTCAAATAGGCCACTCCAAATAACCGCATAATCAAAAATAAGGTTGGTACTAGACCTAAGTTACTTGCCCACCAGGTTTCTATTCTAGGGGATAATGAATTTTAAATAGTCCCATGAATTCCACAGTAGAGACGGCATTTTACGCACAGAATGAGGTTATAAACAAAAAATTTGGACTGGGTTTTCTCTTCCTTTGTCTCTCAAACAAATATGATAACACTGCCTATCAAGTATTAGCAAATTGGACCATCATCAGATGACTTCATAACATTCACAGAATTGTCAAATCACTTATTAAAAATATGAGTCTGAATCCAGCTGCTAGGGTGGCAAGCTAAAGTTACCCTAATATGAGATGCCCATGGTGTCATGTTTTAGGAATAAGCCATTTTTCACTAGAAACCTAGTCTCATAGATACATTATTTGTTATGAAGGACAGTTCATTATTGCAAATGAAAGAGTACGTTGTGGACAGTACAGTCTTATGAGTATTCTTGCAACAGTTACTCAACTTGAGATGCTAATGCTCTACAAGCACATACACACAAAAGGCTTGAAATTTGACACTTTTAAAATCAAGGATTCTCTACACTATCCAACACTGCAATGGTCGTTTTGTCATTGTGATCCAGGCAGTATGATAACTAAGTTCTAATACTTCCCTACAGAGATGAGCCCTTACTTTAGTCAGAATCCAGTTGTCTCACATTAGTGAACTTTCCTGTAATAGGCAGCTTTCCTCTGTATTCAAAATCATTCGCAATAATGATAATATATTTCAGATAAATTAGAAGCAATGCAAAATCAGAGCATAATAGCTGTTTAGTCAAACTAAATTTTTATTGCAGTGAGACAAAGCATAGTGGATTCCATCATTTGGTGTCTGTAGTTTCATGCCCACTGACCAATGAAATTATTGAGCACTACTTTAAAATTGAGGAGGAATAAATCGAAATTTCTCTTCGAAAAACATATTCTATGCTTGTCCTGTCAGTTGGAAGTTTGTGCAATTTTTTACTTGCTTGTGTCTTTTTGATCATTATACCTGTCCTATCAGATTTTAATAAATTTTGTCTGCCAGAATTTAAATGTCTTATTCAGACTCACTATGCTGAATAGTTGAATTTATTTTTCTCATTGTATTTATAATTTTTCTTTCAGACCAAAATTTATGAACTCATCATTACATATTTATTGTCTCACACTCATATCCATGCTAATAATTTTTTTTGCTGCAGTTGCTTTCTTGTTATGCCTGCTACATCAGTGAATAGTTTTATGCATACCGACAAAACATTTTTCTCAGCAGCTTAATATGGACCTAATTGTGTTCAAAATTGAGCATGACAGTGAACTGTAATGTTCTCAAATAAAGGGGCAATGAAGTGCTGTTGAACTCAGTACTTGCATTTGAGTGTGTAATATGAATAACAAAAGTTTTATTTGTGCCAAAGATTTGAGTACTTCTTTGATTATTAATTGAGGAGGAGGAGGAGGAGGAGGAGGAGGAGGAGATTAGTGTTTAATGTCATATTCACAATGAAATCATTAGAGACAGAGCACAAGCTTGGATTAGGTAGTGATGGGTAAGAAATGTGACCATACTGGTTTAAAGGAACCATCCTGGCATTTACCTTAAGTGATGAAGGGAAATCATGGGAAACCTGTATAGGGATGGCCAGATATGGGTTTGAATCATCATCTTTCCAAATGTGAGTCAGTGTGCTAACCACTGCACTACCCAGCTCAGTTTGATTAGCACCTCTCTCCTACATTTGAAGTACAAGTACCATAAAAAGTAAAATTTTGAAAGAAATCTGAATAAAATGGAAGAATTTTGTTTAAATTTTGTGCATTGTGTGATACAATTTTGTCTTACCACGTGACAATAACCGGGGAGAGCTTGGTCGAAACTCATGGGATTTTAACCAGCTGATGTGGCTGAAAGCCCGAGAAAATTTTATTATTTCATTCATATTTTCATTGATACAAGGATTAAACTGGGCAATTCTCCTGGGTTTTCCTTTGTAAAGGGATATTTAAAAACAGAATTCAGCATTTCAGCTTTTGCTTTGTTACCCTCAAATTCAGTTCCTTTCTCATTCACTCAGGGACTGGGCATTAACTTTGATGCTACTAACGGCTTTTACATGAGACAAAAATTTCTTTGGGTTCTGTGAAAGATTGTTTGACTGTACTCTGCTGTGGTAGACACTGAAGGTATCATGCATTGCTCTCTTGACAACCAAATGAATTTTGGTTTCATTCAGCATCTTTCTATCTATTGTTCTACGTTTTGTTTTAGACCTATTATGCAGTAGTCTCTGTTTCCTTAGAAGTTTCTACAGTGACTGTATACAATTGAGGTTCCCTCTCATTATGAACTGTCCCATTGGGTACATATCTGCACAGTGCATGGCCAACTATTCTTCTAAACTTGAGCCATAGTTCCTCTACATGTTCCTGCCCTGTGCTAAAAGTTTCAAGTTCCTCATTGAGATATCATAGTACTGATGCTTTATCTAGTTACAGAACATCTATATCTTTCTGCTTAGTTGTAGGATCCAGTTATCATTTTATGCCCACCTCTGACACTGACTCTTGCCCAAGCAATCTCACATACAATTTCTATGTTGGTGGATCTGAGTTTCTTGTCTACTGTGACAATACAGCACTTCCATATCTAATTTGCCTATCCTTTCACTATACACTTAAATTTTCCCCAGAAATATTACTGCTATCAGCTTCAGGTTTCAGTCAAAAGATGGGCCAAGAGTCCAAGATTTTTTACAGCTATATCACTTTTCCAGTCCATATTTCTCACACAATGGTCAATTACTGATACAGTGATTGTAGTTACCCTTGTTATACTATAGAGCAACAAAGACATGACAAAACTATAAAGATGCTTGTGAGAGTGCTGCTGGTCTCTTTTCTGATATTTGCGTGTACTTTTGTCTCTAAGCAAAATCATGTTAACTTTTGTAATTGAGACTTTATGTGTTACTTCTATTAATTTATTGAAAAAAAGTCCTCATGATCACTAGCTGATTGACACACACACAAAATGGCTAATTTCTTGCTGATATCAAGCACTGTTAGTTCAATAGCTGATGTTGCAAAGTGTTTGTCTTCACTTACTGTACCAAGGTCATATCTTCATTTAAATTGTGTTCCTGTTCTGATATACACTGATGTGACAAAAATCGTGGGTTAGCAATTTGCATGTATACAAATGGCAGCAGTATCGTGAACACAAGATCTAAACAGCAGTGTGCATCCAGAGCTGTCAAATGTATGCAGGCAATTCATATAAAAAGGTTTACAACATGATTAAGGCCACATGACAGGAATTAAGAGACTTGAATACAGAAAGGTCGTTGGAGCTAGATGCATGGAACATTCCATTTTTAAAATCATTAGAGAATTCACTATTCCAAGACCAAAGTGTCAGGAGTGTGCAAAGAACACCAAATTTCAGGCATTACCTCTCAAACAGACAATGCCGCGGCTGATGGCCTACACTTAACAACAAGAACAGCAGCATTTGCATAGAGTTGTCAGTGCTAATACTGTATAAAATAACCACAGAAATCAGTGTGGGATGTAGGATGAATATATCCATTAGGACAGTGCAGAGAAATTTGATATTACTGGGCTATGGCAGCAGACAACTGATATGAGTGCCTTTGCCAACAACACAGTATCATCTGCAGTGCCTCTCCTTGGCATGTGACCATATCGGTTGGACTTTAGATGACTGAAAAATGTAATATATAAAAAACATTTTAAATAAATATAATTGAATATGATTGCATTGTTAAAATGTCTGTGCTTGTCTCAATTTTTTTTAGCCATCAGACTTCACTGACCTAATTGAAGCTGCAGGCGGTGGAGGACTCTGGGAACACCGACTCTTGTCGTAATCATGAAAATCCTCTTCCTATAGCTTTCCTCTTCACTTACTTCAATAAGTAAAAAATACTTGATACTGTTTTTCCATATAATATTATTCACACACACATATGATACATAGAACTCGCAATACTTCATATCTAAAATCACACATCTTCATCATCCTTCTACATACGAGATAGTGTAAGAGTAAAAAATGAAGTCATATATAAATAATTGAATGAAAGTCCCTTTGTTTGTCTGTGCCCCACCATGCATTCACAATTAACATCTCCGCTAACTCTTACGTTCAATCGGTGTTTCATTTTTTGTTTTGTTCTTTAATAAATATTAACTTTGCAGCATCCTGGGTGTCTTTCATCATGTACTTATACAAAAATCGTGGCCTGATCAGATGAGCCCTAATTTCAGTTGGTAAGAGTTGATGGTGGGGTTTGAGTGTGATTCAGACCCCATGAAGCCATGGACCCAAGTTTGCAACAAGGTACTTTGCAAGCTGGTGGTAGCATGACAATGGTGTGAGTTGTGTTTGCATGGAATGGAGTGGCTGCTCTGGTCCAACTAAACCAATCATTGACTGGAAGTTATTATGTTCAACTACTTGGAAACCATTTGCAGCCAGTCATGGACTCCATGTTGCCATTCTGGACAATTCAAGTGAATGATTTGGCCAGCCAGATTGCTTCATATGAATCCCACTGAACATTTATGAGATGTGATAGAGAAGTCAGTTTGCACACAAAACCCTGTCCTGGCAACACTTTTGCAATTATAGCTAGCTATAGAGGCAGCATGGCTCAGTATTTCTGCAGGGTACTTCCAATGACTTGTTGAGTCAATGTGACATTGAGTAGGTGCATTATGCTGTTCAAAAGTAGGTCTGATATGATTTTAGGAAGTATCCCATCACTTTTGTCCCTCATTGTAAATGCCTGATCCACCACCATTTGAAGTAGACCTACAGTAAGGGTCTGTCTTTTCATACAGTGATAATACTACTTGTTGGATTTCTTCATCTCTATACTGGTGATCAGTACCACAAGCTACTGACTAGTTTAAATATTGGAACTCATATTCAAAATGCTGTATTTTATTTTTCATTGATCATATGTTTGATGAAGGTCTGTTAAATATGTGAGCTACCCAATACTGCTTTTCCAAAGCTTTATTTTTCTTTGTGACATGTAGTAAGTGCGCCATTTGGTGTATGGGAACCTATCTTCTGGGTGCTTAATACAGAATTTTTAAAACTGATGTAGATAATCTGTAGACAGATGAATCTGTTGTCTGCATCTATTATGGAAAATCCCTGATTTTCCTACCCATGTCAACCTGGATTTGACCATTCCTGGCTCGAGATCCACCCCCTATACTTTCATGAGTCAGAAGAAACCAGTCTTTCCTTTCTCACCCTGTATAGGTTAGACTGTGCCTAGTGAAACTCTATTAATTGACAGTCCCATTTGGTACCAGGAAATATGCGCAAAGTCACCTGCCGTCAGTGACATTTCTACTATCACATGAATCTGCCTCACAGCTCCTTTAAGGTGTGACTGATCATGACACGGGAATGGCTTTACAAAGTCTCTCACTCATTGAGAGCTTCTGGTCATGGTTTACTGAGAGCCCAGCACACCATCACTTGATGCCCACTATGACTGGTGAAGCACCATGGATTAACAAATCCATATCTGTCATTTGTGCTCAGCTTGACCTTATGCCCAACCAGATTAGAGGTATTATTAATACCAGAGATCACTGCTCAGTGTACTATACTTTGCACTCTGTGTACTCCCAAAACACTTAGAAGATTAATCATGTATTCTTGCTATTGTACTGCACAAACACAGTAAATAAAATTATTTTATTTGCTGTCTTTTCTGGTGTTGCAGTTTTAATGGCAAGCACTGTATTTAAAATTTGTATAAACTCACATACTTACTGAGTTGCATCCTAGATTATTCAGCAAAGTATATATTTTATCTTACATTTAGTAATGTTAGTATTACTCACTTAAGCTCTGTATGCGTTTTTATATTGGATATCATTGTTTTTGAAGAAATTCTGTCTTTTCACTCTATTTAATTTATTAGATAATTTACTGAATAATCTCTGGTCACCTGTTGCAGAAACACTCACTGCTGGTTTGAAGCTACATTATTGTGTGTACAAGGAGTAACAGAAAGTTTTTGGTTATCAAATAAAAAAATAAAGTTATGTGATTAACTTTTTGTTTGGTCTAAGTGTACATGTCAACATAGTTTATTTATTTATTCACATTTCCCTTACTCGGAGTCATCACCATAATTATGGCTGTTGCAGATGTCCGAAATAATGGTATGACAATAATTAGATTTACAAATATGTTCTACACTGCACTTGAATCTTAAATCTATTTTATACATTTATTACATTATGGTTGATATGATATTGGTTCATGTTATAAACTGTGTCTCAAAATTCTTGAAATGAATATAAGTCTTTTTTTATCAGAAAAGATTTTAATTTTCTTTTAAAGTCATTCCTTGTATATGTTCTTAGATAGTTTGGTACTTTGTTAAATCACATCAAAACATTGATGTATGGGCTTCTGTCTCCCATTTTTAATGTTATTCTTTTCTGGAAACAGTTAAATTTTGTCCTGGTGTTGTGACAATGTACCTCATTGTGGTTTGTAACTTCTGCTGATTGACTCATAAAAAGTGTAAGTAACTTAAACATGAACAGAAAACATGTTGTTAGGCATTAGTGCTTATCAAGCACTTCTGACAAGAATCTCTATGGTCTCTCACATGTAATAATCAATGGAAAAATTGTCATATAAAACTCTGGTGTGAGACAAACAGATTGGTAATAAATACACAGAAAAATGTAAACATAAACTTCCATATCAAACAATGTTTTCCTTTAGGTGGTTTCCCATGCCCAACTAGTTGAATACCAGGCAGTACCCAAGTCCCACATCAGTTGCATGATCTGCAAACATTTAGAAAACTTTCCTTCACTTTCACATGCATAATACTACATGGAGGCAGTTGGGGTACACATATCCTATCCCAGGCGTAATGGGATGGTGACAGGATGGGTATCCAGCCACTCCTTAAATTAACCATACCAGATCTGTTAATAACCATACTGACCCTGCGCCAGTGCAGGACAAAAGCACTAAAAAGAAGAAGAATATATATATTGGCAGGAACAGCATTGTTAATGGACATGGTATCATGTTACTTGGACCAGCCATCAGTAATTTGCTAAGCTCAAAATTACAAACACAGGTATTATCTGAAGTGTTCTGACTACAAAAACACACAGATAATAACAAACTCAATACTTTATTGCATCAAGAATATTGATACAGGAAAACACTTGCCACAAAGTGACTTTGCTACTAGTCTGAGATACATAGGCTGAATGTCGACATGTGACTGAGAGTGAGGACGGCCAAATCCAACTATGTAAGCCATTGACTGGCTAGCAGAGTGCACTACGAAGAGGCCACATGCACATCTGGGAGTTGAGAGCTCTGCCAGTGCTAGCATTTTGAGACGTTTGTGGTGCGCCGTACAGCTGCAGACCTGGACCATGTGTATGGAATGTTACATGGGTCATTACACCCCTCCACCCTTGGAGGCAGAGTGCTGCTGAGTCCCCAGGCAAGGAGTGGAGAGCCATGGTGTGTAGATGGTGCCTGCATACAGGGAGGACTCAGAGGCAAGAGGGGAGAGGAACTCCTGGTCAGCAGAGATGTTGGTAGGGATGAAAGTGGCTGGCATGAGGAGCACCCTGATTCCATGCTGTGAGAGCATGAGATGACAGGACCAGCAAAAGACAGCCCAAACCAGGCTCCATGGCAATATCCAGTGGTAGTGAGCAAGGTAGGGATGACTCCGCCAGGGAAAATGGAGACGACTCTGCCACAGGCTGAGGCCATGCAGGAGACTTCAAACCAGCAGGGGGCATTTCCACTGGCAAGAGGGGCACCTGAGCTGCTTCCAGATTCTGTGATGATGTAGGCCCATTGAGTGGCACTGTCAGAGGCAGAAATTGAAGATGAAAAGTGGCCAGATAGGCAGCATCCAATGATCGGGGCATGGGCGAAGGTGGTGGTGTGATCGGGTCTGGTGGGTGGGTGCTCATGCAGAACCAGAGCTAATTTTGATGGTGCTGGACCTCCTGGTTTCCTGTCCAGAGAGTGTACAAACGGAGGCCATTGTGAGGCATGGTGGTTGCCAGTAATCAAAACCATGTGCCCACACAGCTGTCCCTGGCAGAAAGCACTGTACAGTGGAACATGATGGCAAACTATAACTCGGATGGAGGAAGTGGAGCACAGTGTGTGGCTGGGCCCTTGGGAAGCTCGACAGGGGTATGGGAACCAATAGGAGTCATCACCACCAGAAAAGACAGTAATGCCTCCTTGATGGGAAAGTCTTGCAGATATTTTTTTTATCTGGGTCATAAATGTGCAATCCATGTGCTTGGCCTCCCTGTTAGAATGGGGGTGAAAGGGAGGGTAGTGAACATGTTGAATGCCTGATCACACACAGAAATCATGAAATGCCTAGGACAGGAACTGAGGTCCTTTGTCAGAAACAGGAATGATAGGGAGGCCTTCTACAGAAAAAAAATTTGCAAGAGCCTGAATAGTAACCCGGTGGTGGTTGTGGGGCACCAAACCTTGTACAGAAAATGCAAAAACCCATCAGTGACAATTAGCTGAAAACATTGAGACATGGTCTCTCAAAATCCATATCGATGCTTTCCCATGGCTGGGTTGCTGAAAGCTATGGGGAAATCAAAATCTTGGGAGCAGCCTGTTGACTAGTGCACTGATGCACTGAGAACATGCAGCAACCAATTGCTCCAGCTTCTGGTCAATGATGAGCTAGTACAAACATCTGCAAGCCAAGGCTGTGCCGCAGGAAACACCCAAGTGGCCCTCACGCAACATCTGTAAGACCTTCTGGAGCAAACTCCCAGGAATGATCATCCTAGGAGCTGTGTCATCCACAGAGAGGAGAGAGGAGCAGAACCTATCTAAGAGCGAAAGACCTTGGTGAAAGACAAAGTAGCTATGAAACAGATTGGAATCATGATCCAGATGGTGACACAACCATCCCTGCTGAATGAGACAGACGGCCTGCGTGAGGATGGGTTCAAATGCTGTGGACTTGGCTAACTGGATGCTGGAGATCAGAAAGCCATGTATCAGTTGGCAGGAGGTGACATCCAAATGAAAACACACAAGCTCATCTCAATCACACTTGGCATCCAGACCAACAGACTGCCTGAATAAGGTGTCTGCATTGGCAGGGCACCCAGTGGGGTGAAAATGGATTCATAGTGGTATTTGGAGTGGAACAAAGCCCATCACTGCAACCTGTGGACACATTATTCAGGAACTGGGCAGATGGTCTGAGTAATGAAACTAATGACTTATGAATTGGAATTTGGTGCCATATAAGAACACATGACCTGAGACCCTGAGAGTAGTGGACCTGTACTGGACTAAGAGTTTTGGATGCAAACGCCAGTGGTTGCTCCAAACCATCTGCATTCTGGTGGGTGAGGACTACTCCCAATGCTGTACTGAGAGTCACTCATAGACAGAATCATTGGTTTGTTAGGATCATAAGTAGCTAGATGTGATACTGGCCTGAGGCAGTCCTTCAACATGGAACAAGCATGACCACATTCTGGAGACCAGATAAAGGGAGCATCCTTGCAGAGAAGAAGATAGAGAGGGTATGCAATGGTGAATGCCCAAGAATGAACCAGTGGTAATACACAATTTTACCTTGGAAAGCCTGCAGTTCATGCAAAGATGAGGGACGTTGCCTTGACTAGACTCGCCAGGTGTTGGGTATTCTGCTGTGATATGGTGTGGCCCAGGTACTCAAGAGAGGGTGGAAAATTCAGGCTTCTGTAAATTGCAGCATAGACCCATGGCCTGAAATCTTTCAGAAAGCCAGGAGATCATGAAGGTAATGACAATGTCATCCAGGTAGTTGAAACATTGTGCAGTAGTGGATGTGACATGTTCTAAATAGTGTCAAAAGATAGCTGGGTGTGTGCCATTCCAAATATTAACCGTTGGTATTGATACAGTCTGAAAGGCATATTAAGAACCATGATATCCTTGGACCCCTCATTCAAGGCTAACTGGTGATATGCTTTTGAAAGATCAAGTTTGGAGAAGAATTGATCCCCTACTAAGCATGTGAACAACTCTTCCAAATGTAACAGTGGTGTGTGTCAACCAAGACCGTGAATTCATGGTGACCTGGAAGTCACCACTAAGTCACTGTTTACCATATGGTTTCATCACAATAAGAGGGGGTACGGCTCATTTACTAGCAGAAATGGGAACCACAACCCTGAGAGATGTGAGCCGAGCTGACTACATCACGGTTATGTGAGTTTTAAAGTCTGTCATGCAACCTTGGCCTCGAGTAATGATATTCTGAAATTTTAAGCACAGAGTTTCCAATGACTGATAAGGGACATTGTCAGATACCAACAGTATGGAATCCTGACTGAAAAGGCAAAACCCTGAAAGGCGTCAAACTCAAAAAGGTTTGCTGAATGAGAATTGTGAATGACAATACATGTAATAGGCCAAATTATTGATCTATATATAGCATCACCTGTGAATTGACTAAGCAATGGGATTTGCTGTTTATCATATCCCCACAGCTGCCTGTTTTAACGGCGACAGCAGAAGAGAGCTGAGGTCTGAATACACTTGGGCATTAAGGAGGGAAATTCCCGCACTGGTGTCCACCTACATGTGAAGCTGCCATGAGAGAAACAGAACATTGGTAAAAAGCTTGTTACACTCCTGATTAGGAACCAGCCTCGATGATGTTACTTCCTGGATATCCATATCCTTGTTTTCTGATACTGCATTCTGTGGTGTTGATTGACAAACTACCACAATGTGGCCTTTTTTCTGACACTTACAACAGACAGCCCTATGCTGAGGGTGCTCTGATCTATGATGTTGGGAGTAACAAGATGCACAAGATGGCAGCTGGACCACTGTTTACATGCTGCATGGAATCTGCTGGATCAGCTGGCTTGCACCACCACTATGTCATGCTCCCCAGACACAGTGGACGCAGCTGGGCCACCCTGCATTACCTTAAAGTTGCACTATGCTTCCAGCTGCTGACCAGCAGTGTGTGAGACCTCATATGAATAGGCAATTTACTACACCTCATCAAGGGAATGGTTATTTAATTGAAAGGACTCTTTCTGGACTTCCTAATGTGGGGGGAGCAGGTTATAACATTGTGAACCACAACATCTTCATGTGACTCTTCTGACTTAGATATAACAAAATGGAACTTATGACTAAGGCCATGGCTAGTTGTAGCCAAGGCACAAGAAGTCTGATGCGGCTGTTACTGGCATTAATAGAATTCAACACTAGTGGCCATGACTTGCATGCAGTGGCATTAATAGGAAGATGACAACAAACATAATTTGTCAAAAGAAAACTAAAAACATGCCTGCAACTTGGCCAACTGCTGCAACACCTGATACATGAGAAATACAGTGCATGACATACCTCCACATCCATAACGAGTAAGGCATATAAATGGTGCCAAAGGTGGTGTTCGTACCCTTCCCAATTTTCCACTACCTTATCAAACAGCAGGAATGGAAGTAGAATCATAGCAAGAGGTAAAAGTGCAGAGAGCATGACCATAAGAAGTTCTATCTGTTGTTTCACCAATCTTTGAAGCAAAACTTCCATGTTACAACAAGAAAAATGTCACAACCAAATGCAAAAAGCAGCTGCACAGTGAAACACATGAAAAATGACCCTACTTGTCACTGTTATGTTCTGACTACAAAAACACACAAATAACAACAAACACAATGTTTTATTATTTCAAGAATACTGATGCAGGAAAACACTTGCCATAAGGTGGCTGCACTACTAGTCTGAGGTACATAGGCTGAATGTCAACATATGACTAAGAGCAGGGCTGGCCAGGCTTGACTCTATAAGCCTTCAACCAGCTGATAGAGTGCACTGTGGAGAGGCTGTGCATGCATCTGATAGCAGAGGCTTCTGCTGGTGTTAGTGTCTTGCATCTTCTGTAGTGTGCCATACAGTTGTACCCCTGAATTATGGGAGTGGAAGCTTAGGTGAGTCACTACATAAAGAGCTCAGAAAAAACTGTTTTCTACTGAGATCAATAAGAAATACTGCCAACTTCAAAGCTTATCTGCACTCCACACTATATGAGCTATAGCCTGATCTACTCAGAAAATAGTACTGAGTCACATAAAATTTTTATATTACAGTAACAAAGCCATGAGGATAATGGCATCATTGTTAACCACTTTTCAGTTGTTCAGAATCCTGTCACGGCCATGTATCTATATACTAGAGTTAACATGTTTTGCCATGCAGCACTTAGAATGCACTCCCATGACTCTATAAATAAAATTCAGTTACAAATTATGGCGCACAACACAAAAGTAATACACAAATATTATTAACTGTATGAGAATGAAATTGTACAACCATCTCCCAGCATGCATCAAGTTAGACAAATGTCTAAGCATAACACAATACATATTGAAATGTTTCTCTTCTGTTGCTGAATTTCTGGAAACAATTTTCCAAACATCTCAAATTCTTCTCAGTATGTATTGTAAGATGTTTCTTAATCACATGGTTCTTACAGACGTGCAGTCATCCATTCTGAACCAGTCCAAAGCTTTCTTGACTTAGCCACTTTGACTGACATTATGTAATTTTGTCAACAGACTTATTCACTCTGATGCACAGATAGCATCTTAGTGCACCAAGAATCTAGACACCAAGTCTCGCAGAGATCTCATCCTTGATTTCTTTTCTCCTTTCTGGACCTACTGAAGCAATTATAATGTCATCTACACAAATGTGTAGGAAGGCTGGACATTTTCCTACGCTGTCTACAAAGAAGCATGGATCTGAATTTGTAATTGCAACCCAGTTGATGTTAGGGTTGCAGTCAATTTGGCATACCATAAATGACTTTTCTAAGTTTACACACTTTATAACTGGATTTCAATGTTTGCAGCATATCACTTGCCCTCTTCACTGTATGATTATCATTCTCTACATTTTTCATCTTTTGTGAGCCATCTAGTGAGTCTGGCTGTTCCATGGATATTTCTGTGTCAATTTCACCATTGAGAAATGCAATAGTGATATCTAGTTGTGAGACGTGCAAGTCAAATTTGACTGACAAATCCATAAGTAGTATAAATGATTTGATGCTTGGAATTGGAACGAATGTTTCCACAGAATCAACTTCAGACTGTTGGTTGAATCATGCAGTTATTTTTGATTTATTCTTCAGCAAAGATCTATCGCTTCTGTATTTATACCTTGAAACAGTCCTACAACCAGATATCCATTTGTTTGTTGGCCTGTGTACAATATCCCAGGTACCACTTTTCAACAATCACCTGATTTCATCAATTATATACCTATGCTGAAACCACTCTCGATGATCAGGACACTGTAGTGCATAATTAAAATTGACCTCTGTTGCATCAGCAATTAAATTAATATCATGAACTGAAACATCAAATGAGTCTACACCTGCCACATACTTTTGTTCAGGTTTGACATTTATGGAATTATTGTCCTCATCACATGATAAGTCATCATTGGGTATGAATTCTTGGCCTTTAGAGACTGGAAGTCTGTCTTCCTCAAAGCTGTAGAATTGTTCATCATCTGTCATAGGTTCTGATTCAGTGTTTATATTATCATTGAAGTCTCTTCCATTGGACATCCCATCCACATAAATTTATTTGGGCTCAAATCTTTCATGATTAAGGAACTTATAATCTCTTGGTAGCCACACATGATACGCTTTTGAACAGTCAGAGTAGCCTACAAAAATTACTTCTTTGCCTTTTTCCATTGTTTAATAATTTATCCTGGATGACAACCTTTTGACCAAATGTACAAAGATAGGTCAGGTTTTATCCCTTCAGTAAACAAGGGGAAATCAGACAAACTTCTTTAATTACATGTCGTGACTGTATTGTCAAATCACATCTCATCAGGTTACACATTTTTGCAAAGCGACATTTATCAATTACATGAAAACTTAAATTCATAAGCTTATAAGTGAAACATGAAAACTTAGATTCATAGACTTAAAAGTGCAGAAATTATTAAGTTTATTAACACAATGAATGTGGTACATATGACTGCTTCATATGGAGTAAAACTTAAAACACTGTCACATTTTACTTACAACACATGGAGAATACAAGTCAAAGTGCTGCCCATCATAAACAACATACTGCAGACATACTGTGCCCTGCAGTGTCTAGCGAAGGCAAAGTGGTCACTGCTGCAGAAGGTGCATACAAAGCATGGCTAGTGGCAGGCAGGAAAGCAAAAGCAGACTTGATTTTATACATCAGTCCCACTGAGCTGAAGCAAGTAAAGAACTACACTACTTCATGTCATGCATGGCTTAAACTTGAATCAATCTATGCATCCAAAGTAATTCCTGACAAAGCAACTGCTTAAATGCATCATGTTTCACGAAATGCAACCTAGTGATGATGTAACACAACACTTACTGAATTCTTCATTGCTGTGGACGAGGTAAAAGCAAACAAACTGGAACACGTATAATTTGGAAATCTGACCAAAACATACACATATTTCAGTTCCAATGCATTCAATACACTTTTATATGCTAATTTTTTTGTGTAAAGTGGTGTGTACCTAATGAAGAAATTGAATGTAAATTTTGAGACTTAATTAATAGTTCATTGTGTAATGTGGAAAAGAGATTATACATTACTACTGTATCACAGTATACAGTAGTTATTCATGGCTGTACAAGGAAGTTACTTATAACACAAAAGCTGACAATGCAAAATTGAGTAAACAGGTTCAGCTCAGTGTAGCTGTGGTTGTGGACATTGAACCATACTGCTCTGTGCAACAATCAATAAGATACACATGGTGTTGGTACATCAAAGGAAATGGTTCATTTGTCAGCACTCTGTTTGTTGACTTTTTTGCTTTGCACTTTTATTAATGCACTTGGGTGCACAATCTAACATTGTTGTGCATGTGCAAACACTTTTCTCAAATTTGCAGAGTGAAAGAGGTGGATGTTGTTCTGTTAATCAATGGTTCTACCTGGAAAAGTCAAGCATTTTAAAGCAATGCACTACCTGCATTATTTTCTGACAGTTTTAGTTGAAGAATAACATTTTAAATGATAACATGTTGAACAATAAATATGTGTTGCTAACACTCAATGACAGAATTAAGTTAATCAAGGAGAGTGGGGAACACAAGCACTCCGCGCACGAAATAATGTTGTATTTCAAGTGCGGTAAAAAATCTGTGATACTTTAAGAAACAAGGATAAGATAGAGATGAATGGGTGGAAGGGCATGGTCAATTGACAAGAGAACTGAAGAAGAGAGAAAATGGAGAAGTTGATGAGATAGTGTGGGAATATTTTGTTTGTGTGCAGGTAAAAAACTTATATTTGTCTGGACCCATGTTTCAGACTGAGGCTCTGAAAGTCACTAAAGAGCTTGGAAATATGTAGTTTAAGGCATCCACAGAATGGCTGGACAGTTTCAAAGCTAGGCACAACATCGTGGGAAATGAAGTGTGTAGAGAAGCACAGGACGTGTAGGAAAGTGTAGCAACAGAATGCAGACACTACTATATGACATAATTGTGAATTATGACCTGTTTTATCACGGACTGTTTTATCATGCACTGCCTTCTAGCAGTCAAGATGAAGAGTACACTGGTTCAAAAATCTCTAAGGAAAGACTCACTGTGCTGCTGTGTGTAAACATCTTAGGTGAAATGGAGAAGACACTGGTGTGTGGTAAGGTGGCAAAACAGTACTGTTTCAAAACTGCGAATGTCAATAAGCTTCCAGTCACAAGCAATAAAAAGACATAGATGGTGAGTGGTCTTATGGAAGAATAGCTGAGCTCTTTCAGTGCGCAAACAAAAAAAAGTAAATTGTTAAGTTCTCCTTTTCCCAGACAGTGTAACCTGCCATCTGAAAATCAAGTTATCAAATGTGAAATTGGCGTAGTTCACCCAGCCTCACACAACATGGACTTGGAGACTACTTATATGTACAAGTCCCAGTATAGGCAATTATTGATGCAATTTCTTATTCTTAGTGTTGAAGAAGTCAAAACTGCATTTGCTCTTCTGTGGTTAATTTCTGTCCTGAGTGCAGTAAATTGGATTGGGTTGGCAGTAAGAGAAATAAAGCCCAAAACTATTACCAAGTGATTCAATAGAGTGTGGTTTGGGGGTCAAGAACAAGGTGCTTCTGTGGCCATCGAAACTCAAGAAATGCAGCAACAACTGCTGAATTAAGTAAAATGTAAAACTTTTCATGTAGTGTGGATGACTGCATTTGAACTGATGACATTCTGTCATCTCAGATCACTTCTACTTCAGCAACAGATTTAATAGAAATCTGCAACACAGTAGATGATTTGGAAGAAACAAAGGAAGAAGAAGAGAAAAATGATGTCCCTAGAAAAATTAGTATGCCTGATAAAGCTGTTGCGCGCATAAACAACATTATACAATTTGCAGCACACACAAATTTTTCCAAGTTGTTGGAACTATTGTATACTGCAAAATATTGCATAGAAAAAGCAATTTGGAAAGGAAATTCAAACAGGTTTCCCTCCTTGATATGTGATGAGAAAGGTGATAGCTAAAGCAAATAAACAAAGAAATAATATGACTGTACATACAACAATAAATGAATTTAAAGTTAGAGTAAAAATACAGAAATTCTGTATTATTTATGAACTTCCAGCATGCTGGAGTAACTCTGGGACAGCAGCTTATGTTAACCAATACAATGGAAAAACTGTCAATGTTGCAAATTTCACTTTTATGTACTTCCTCTGTAACTGTTCATTTGCACTTTGTTATATATTATCTTGCCACAGTTCATATATTTTGGGAAATACCATCTTGACTATCTGGATAATTTTAAAATGAGTCCTGGCCTGAAACTAGTCATCAAGTAAGTGAAAGTGGAATTTACAACTTTAGTTGTTTTTCTGTTTTGTATTGCCATATTATTTGTCAACAGATGTGTGAGTCTAGCGTTCTGTTTTACAATCTACAGTCAATGAACAATATTATGCAGGGGTGAAGCTATGTAAATTCATGAATAATTACAAATTTATCCTTTTGTGCTTGGTACAAGACAAATTTTATGTAGTCTAGTGAGCTTTGTGTAATCCAAAAACTTGTCCAATTGGAAAATTATTTTAGTCCCATTTGATTCCACTTTGAGTGAGTTTTATTGTATAAACAATGACCTATTGGCAGTGGTGATGCTCTACAGTCTTGTGGATACGTATGACAATTTTAGATGTGCTACTGAATCCCATCAGGACATATGACTGATATTTGTTTATTTTTGACATGAATTACTTCTGTTTTTAGCAATTTACATATGTAATGCTGTTTATCTTCATGTAATAAATTAAATATTATTGTTCAGTACTACAGAGCTTACCCTATTTATAATGTTAAATCACTGTTATCACATTTTACATGGGATAGATAAATTTCTTTCTCTGTTGTAGTTTACATTTTAAGAGAGAATGCTGGTACATCATCTGTCATCATATTGTTAAATAACATAGCTGATCAAGATAGGGCATATGTTAAGTAGCCACACAGATGAAAAACCTATCAGTTAACACTCTGATTTATTATATAACTGCTATGTGAATTGGCGAAATTGACACAATGTGTTAACATTGATCAGCGAATTTATTTTCTATATTAGATAACTAAAAATATGTTCCAGATTCTAAACCAACACAACATGAGCAAGAACTGCAGGAAGAACTGAGAAGCACTCGGGAGCTTCTGGAGTCTACTCAACAAGCACTGGAAGTACTTCAGCAGCAGAATGCTGATACTGAGCAAGCATTGAAAGATGCAAAGGTGAGAAATGAGTGTAATGTTAAGATTTTTATCTGTAATACCATACAAGATATCATTTACAGTTGCACAACTAAGCAGATTTTGTTATCAATGGGCCACGAACATGCAAGAGCTTTTAAAAAATAATACTATGTTAAAGAAGAGAACAAATTGGACGCTAATAGTCAATACATAATGTGTACATCTGGCTGAAGATTCATTGTGCATCACTTACTAGCAGATTATTCAAATAGCTTGAGCAAGGTATAATATAATATTGGTTATATTGTTGCTGATTCAGCATATGTTGAAAGACATAGGATAAATGGTTTTCTGCAATTGCTAGACCCCATATTTGTTACACTGATTTCCTAGTGAAAATGTTCTGTAATGTAGCAGAACTGGTTATCATTGTAGAAAAAGTTTGACAACTGACTATAACTAAACACTTTTAATAATTGAGTTGTCATGAGTTTCTTCACTTGACATTATATCAGGACTTGGCTCTGAGCACTATGGGACGTAACTGCTGAGGTCATCAGTCCCCTATATACGAGGGCTATCCACAAAGTACATTACATTTTCATTTGTGTCCGTTAGGGGCGGGGCTAGCGTGGCCATCTTGGTGTCATGGCATTCCGCCGCTCAGTCGGCATCCTGCCGTGCTAGTGAGAGGTTCGTGCTGTACTCCGTTGAGTTACTGTGACAGTTTGAAATGTCAGCATTAATTGAAAGTGCTGCGAAGTGTGAAGTGCGTGCTGTAATAAGGTTTCTGGCTGCAAAAAACTGTACACCGATAGAAATCTATTGGCAGCTTTGTGAAGTGTATGGGGACAACATAATCACTGAAGGTGGAGTGCGTCAATGGGTCATAAAATTTAAAAATGGCCGAACTAACGTTCATGACGAAGAGTGAAGTGGAAGACCCAGCATAGTGACTGCCGAACTTGTCAAAAAAGTCGATTCCGCGATCCGTGAAAACCGTAATTTCACAATAACGGAACTCTCTATGAGTTTTCCACAAATTTCACGAAGTTTGTTGCATGAAATCATTACCAAAAAGCTTGGTTACCACAAGTTTTGTGCAAGATGGATACCAAAAATCTTGACAGAGTTTCACAAAAATCAGCAAATGGCTGCAGCGTTAACATTTCTGGACGCTTACGAGAAAGATGGCGACACATTACTCGATCACATTGTTACTGGTGACAAAACATGGGTTAAGCATGTGAACTGCAAGACAAAATTGCAGTCAATGCAGTGGGGGCACACAAATTCCCCCCGAAAACCCAAGAAATGCATGCAGACAATGTCGGCAAGGAAGGTGATGGTGACTGTCTTTTGGGACAGAAAAGGTGTGATTTTTGCAGATTTCCTGGAAAGAGGCACTACAATAAACTCTCAAAGGTATTGCCAAACTCTGCACAACCTCAGAAGAGCAATACAAAACAAGCACAGGGTAAAGTTGGGCTCAAAGATCTTGCTGATTCACAACAACGCCCGAGCCCACACGGCAAATGCCACTCATGAAGTTCTCGAATCTCTTAAGTGAGAGTTGTTTCCTCATCCACCATACAGTCCCGACCTGGCACCGAGCGACTTCCACTTATTCCCAGCGATGAAGAAGTGGTTGGCTATGCAGCATTTTGATGACGACGCACAGCTTCAAGAAGAGGTAACCACGTGGTTGAAGGCGCAGGCAGCCGAATTTAACGACGAAGGAATTTCCAAGCTCATCCATCGCTATGATAAGTGCCTTAATTTAAATGGAAATTATGTAGAAAAGTAGTATTTAAGTGTGGCTTTCATCTGTATATAATAAAAGATTTTCCAATACTTTATTTATTTTTAATTCCAAAACATAATGTACTTTGTGGATAGCCCTCGTATCAGGACTCCATAGATTTTATTGTGGTAATGTCAGTGGCAGCCTGTTATCAGGTGCTCACATGTTACAATACACTGTAAATATTACACTGAAGTTATGCCATTTATCTTCAAATGAGAGCCAGAAATTGCACTAAAATTCTATCATTTACCTTAGAACAAAAGCCAGAAATCACACTAAAATTAAACCCCTTCTCTTAAAATAATATGCAAGTAAAATGGGCAAAAACATATTTTGTAATGTTCCCTCCACAATAACTAGAAACCAGTGTTAAGTGCTGAAATGATGGTCAACCATGCTGTGATCAACTCAGCCAAGGGATGCAGCTGCCTGTTTTTGACTGCACATGCTCTGATATAATGTCACCCCTTCCAGCACTATGAGTGCTATGCTACCCACAGCATCAGGTCAGTATTTTTCTTTGAAGTTGCATGGGGGATTTTTGAGGTACCATTGTCAGAACTGTGCTGCGGCTGAGTGATTTAATGTACAGATTGACAGTTTGTGGACAAAAGTTCAATTCCTGTTGTTAGCAACACAATTTTTCTCTTTGTATTTTATTCCTTGCAATGTTAAACAATTAATTATTAAGTTTAAATCTACAAGGTGTACAACTTTGCTTCCGCCATTTTTTTTCCAACATTTGAGGCTTTAATGAAACAAACTGGTTACACATGTATCATTCAGAGTATTTTCCATCGCTGGCCACTACTTTCTCCCATCTTTTGGGCAGTGTATGAATCCCACGTTGAAAAAATTGTTCACCTTTTGAAGTGCTCCACAAATTGATCCAATTTGTGACTTCTTCATGAGATCAGAAGTGTTGGTCACTCAGGCCATGTGCCATTGATCTAAACAGGTGATAGTCAGAGGGAGCAATGTCTGGAGAATATGGCAGGTGGGGTAGGACTTCCCATTTTAACATTTCCAAGTACGTTTTGACATCTTTTGTAAGTTTTGACCTCTTTCGCAATAAGGGGTCGAGCGTTGACATGCTGCAAAATCACTTTATCATGCCTCTCGCTATATTGTTGCCATTTGTCTTTTAACGCTCTGCTCAAATGCATTAATTGTTTTTTATAACAAGCACCTGTGATTGTTTCACTTGGTTTTAACAGCTCATAGTACATAATGCCGAGCTGGTCCCACCAAATGCAGAGCATGATCTTGGAGCCGTGAATATTCGGTTTGGCCGTCGACATGGAAGCATGGGCGGGATATCCCCATGATTTTTTGCTTTTAGGGTAATCATAATGAACCCTGGTCACAATTTAATGCAGAAATCCCTTCTGTTTTTGCCTCTGAAGCAACTGTTCACAAACACACAAATGCCGTTCAACGTCTCTTGGTTTCAGCTCACATGGGATCCACGTTCCTTTTTCTGTATCATGCCCATAGCCTTGAGACATTTTGAAATATCTTGCTGTGTCACTCCTACTAATTGTGCCAATTCTTCTAGAGTTTGATGGGAGTCTTCACTCAGCAGTGTCTCCAATTGTGCATCTTTGGCCACTATGCAGGTCTACAACGTTAAAATCACTGTTCTTGAAGTGTTGAAACCACTCACAACACATTCTTTCACTAATAGTGTCCTTATCATATGTACATTTGATGAAACTCATCCGCTGTTTGCTTCATATTGAAACAAAACAGTAACATCTCCCACAGATGACGAGAATTAGGCTCGTAAACTGACATTTTCAATCATAAGCAACTTTATGATGCAGCCACAAAATGACTAATGTTTGAATGAGGTTATGTTGACTGAGGTCCAAGTTAACTGCCTGATGTCTGCAATCTGTTTCTTCCGACCGCTACTTACTGTTTTCGCCACCTATCGGCAAACGGTGGAAGCAAGGTTGTACACCTTGTATTTGAACAGTTCAATTTATATACATAAAGTTAATAAATTCAATTTAGTCATGATTACTACCTTTGTTAGTCAAAAGGATAGATGGTGGTAGAAATAATGAGTATACAGGGAAATTTAGTATGAAAGTGTTTTCTGTAGATGACCTGCTAAATAGGCTCTTATCCAGTTGATCCTTAAAGGAGAATATGAGATTTAAAGAGTTAAATAGATCTACTTCACATGAAAGGAGTGTGGATTAGGCTCACCAATTTGGCTTATGTAGCATTGAAAATTTCAATGTACTTGCAAATATAACAACAACAATCAATTTTTAACAAAATAATTTAATTGGATAGATAAAAAATCTACTCACCAAGCAGCAGCAGAGCACACACATGAAAGAAAGTTGTATTTAGGCAAGTTTTCAGAGTCAGTGGCTCCTTCTTCAGGCAGAAGGGTTGGAAGGGAAGGAAGAGAGGTGAAGGAAAACGACTGTCTAGGAAAAGGGGTAGATTTCGGGTAAGTCACCCAGAACTGCAGATCAGCAGAGACTTACCACATGGGATGAGAAGGAAGGACTGATTGTTGGGGACTGCACTGGACGAGATTTAAAAAACTGAGAGCTTAAAGGTGGAAGACAGGGTAATATGCAAGACAGAGATTACAGCTTAAACATCATGTATGAGTTAATAAGAGTGAAAAACGAAGTGCATGTACATAACAGAGATTGGAGGGGCAGTTAAAAGTAGGTGGGTAAGACAATAAAAAATGTAGAAAACTAACATGGAGTGAAGAAAAGAGTAGTTACTGTGAAGAAATGCTGAGGCAGAAGAAATTAATATAAATTAAAGGCAGGTGAGTGGTGAGAACCAAGGACATGTTGTAGTGCTAGTTTCCACCTGTGGAGTTCTGAGAACTGCTGTCTGAGGGAAGAATACAGAAGGTGTGTGTGGTGAAACAGGCATCGAGGTCATGATTGTCATGTTGTAGGGCATGCTCTGCAACAGGATATTGCGTATTGTCACTATATACCCTCTGCCTGTGCCCATTCATCCTAATTGATAATTTGATGGTAGTCATGTTGATGCAAAATCAGTGTTTACATCGTGGCTGGTACACTTGAAAAATGTTGTGATCTACTTCATAACTATCCAGAACCAATCTCTAAGCTTGAATACTCAAACATTCATGAGAATGTATAAGGAGATTTAGACCCAGCTATCAAAGAAATTGAAGAAAATATTAAAAGCTTATAAAACTATGGGAAAGACTCTATTTCAACAGAACTTTGTAAATGGTTCCTATTAAAAATTTAAAAAATGAGCTAAAATTAATTTGTAAGAAAACCTTGAAAACAGAAAAACTCACAGGTGAGTAGAAGATGGCTTTGATACATCCAGTACATGAGAAAGGCCATAAACAAGATGTTAAAAACTTCATGGGAATTTCTTTGTGACCAATTGCATGTATTTTCCAAGATGATACTTAACAGAGTAGAAACAACACTGGTCACTAATTTAGGTAAATATCAATGTGGTCTTAGGAAGGGCATATCATGTTCTGATAAAATATTTAATCTGAAGTCAAATGGTTTCCACAGATTACTGAGTTGAAAAGATGTTTGTTGATTTCTAAAAGGCCACTGATTCTGTTGACAGAAACCATAGATAAAATAAAACTATGTGAGTTGAAGCACATTGATGCTCCTTTCAAGTTCCTAGAATATTTCACCTGAATGGCCTGTAGAGAAATGGAAAATGCTTGCTAAAGCTTTACGCATAGAGAATGAGGGAGTTTTGAGGAGCCATTGTGTGGCCAATGGTTTAATGCACAGCCTTGCAATTTGTGGACCACAGTCAAATTTCCCCTATTACCAACCTATTTTTCACTTTATTTTATTCCATCCAATGTTCAACTATTAATGGCATAATCCGTATCAATTCAGGCAACCTAGGAAAAAATCTTACCTTTGTAGTCTCGGATGTTATTGAATTTAGCATATGTCAAAATGAAGGACTAAGTAAGGAACACATATCTTTTTTGTTTTCTCCAAAAAAATTTCTGCTCCAAGATGCAGCCCTGCATACTGCGCATACCATTTTGAAGATGTGAATTTTGGAAAAAATTTTAAAATGTGTCTCTGGAAGAGTTCTAGATATTTTGTTGTGTTCTTTTATTTTAAAGATAATTGCTTTATGATTACAAGTAAATCATCCATTTTGACTTATCTGTCAAAGTTCTTTTGCTATAGTCTTCTGAAATTTTTTATAATTTATGAAAAAAATTTTTTTTTCAAAAATGCCGTTCCATAAAATTTTCATTCTTTTTCTGTTGATTAGTACCATATAGTTCTACATTCCCTGAAAAGGAGAGCTTCCACTTTTAGGTTGAACAGGTTTTATAAACAACTGAAATTTTTGCCATATATAAAACCTGTTTTATTACCACATTATCACATAACAGGCTCATAAAAGTCAAAACCTAGCCATATTTAAAATAATTTTAGTTTTTAAAGATGAATAAAACGTTCATTTTTCAAGTGTTTTAAATGGTTCCAAAATGTATGTGAAAGGTCCCAAGGTTTCAGTTTATACAACTTCTGTGAACTCTGTTTTGTACTGAAATTAGCCAGTCTATGAACTAAAAATATGTTCCACTGCTTCAGTATCTTCCTTTGATATAGAGTGATGCCTTCCTGTTGAACTAATAGTAACTGGAGCAATTACAGTCTTCAAAACATTGTGAACAGGGAGTGAGCACTGATGGCGTTGTTGCTGTCCTTCAGCTGGAAACCTATATCCAGCAGCTGGTCCATGTGGTAGCATAAAGTTCACTACAATTTTGTTTAACTCATAAATGGTGTCTATAATCTCTGCAATCCACCAGTAACAGTCATACACACACGCCACCAACATCTCCCTTCTCAGGTTGTGAATCTGAATATTGTCCTGTTGTTTCTGACGTGTTGGCTGAACGAACAAATTTTTTTCTTTCTTGCTCTTTAAAGTGCACGCAATATGAGTTTGCCAATCAATTTGAGTCCAAAACTGTGTCTTCTGAATTGCTTTCACAGGAGTAGTTTGTTTGGACCATTCTTCTTTTTCAGCTCATGGAATTCTTCGATTTCCTCTTTGGACAAAACAATCAGGGCTGTGGATGTGTAAGATTTCACGGCTCTTGTAAAATACTCAGCATTCTGAATCACAGCTCCATTTGGTCTGGAAAGATTATGTTTTGTAGCATGGTGCTTCAGCAGGCCTCCTACACCTTCACAAGGCCCCTTCCCGTGACCAGTGGCACTATATACCCAGTCAGTCGGTACAAGCGACTTGGGCCTACTCAATTCAAGTAGCTGGTAACAATTTTTAAAATGACTGGTAGCACCATCAGAAATAGTGATGATCTTCTCTGCCCCTGTTTGAGGTTGAAGAATTTTGTGCATTGCTAGCAAAGCACGTGCGGAGTCATGTCCTCAGTCATCACTTATAAATGCAACACTTGTGGTCTTGTTTTGAAAATATGTCACTCCTGTAAAAATTGAAACCTGGTCATTACTCCAATGATACCCTTGTACTTTTTGTGGGAGAATTATCGACCATTTCTCAGCAAAAACACAGTGAAGCACTAAACATAGTTCTTCAGCCTGTACATGCTCTTTCACTTCTGCAATGTGTTGTTTTGCAATTTCTTCATGTGTTGGTGTTACTGCTTTCACTGACCATTTACCACATTAACCAATGAAACTGCCAAAGTCAGCAGTTTCCTTAATTAGTTTATTTTCCTCCCATGACACGTATGTAATTTCTGCAGAGTTATCTGCTACGTCTTCCAGGCCAAGTGTCTGTAAAAACAGTCCTCCCTTTTCAGTGCAGTCACCACATTCTTGAAACAAACAAGTCTCTTCACTTTATGTCACAGACTACTAATGACTTCACATGCCCAACAAAGGTGTCATATGTCATGTGCTCCAGTAAGTTCTTCAAAGCTACCACACGTAATTCAAAATTTGTACAGTACACACATAAACAGACATCTCTGGGTGGGTGTGGAACTAACCACTTAGGTTGTAGTGAATAAAATTTTGATCTTCATTATGTGAAGTTGTATAGTTGCTCTTATAAATTGCAAAAGTTTTGTTAATACTGCGAGTCATGTACCTCTTCACTTTCACAACTTTTTTACCTTCAACTGTTACAGTTATAGTATCTTTTTTGTTAGCACTCTGGTAAGAAAAGTCTCATTTATCTTCCAGATAAAGTGACTGCACTATTTGAACTTGAGCTACTTCTACAGGATGACCATAATAGGGATCTGGTCTTCCAAAGACTCCTTTTACAGATCTCACATTTCTTGATTTGTCTACCATGTACTTTGATACTGATAGAAGGTGGTTCAAAATTGTTTTATTTGAAAATGTCTGTGAAACAATAGTTAAAATTTGCACATTTTCACTGTAGGATGCACAGTATTCAACAGCTGAATTGGTATTTTTGAAATATTCCTGGCAAGAGGTGCAAGAGTGCTTTGGCTCATTTCCTTCTGAAGATGGAAATTCTACTTTGAAGGGTGTGGTCAGTTTTGCTGTAGTGTATTCATCCATAGCTTTAGTAATTTCTCTGTGCTTTCTTTATGCATAGAGCTTATGACTCTACCTCATTGACCACAGTTTCTTCACAGGAATAACACCTACCTCTGTAGTTGACTGATTTGGGATATTTAATTCTTCTTCTATTGATGCAAAATCTGCATTATATGCACCATGGGAGGCTTCACCTTTTTCAGATATTATCATTGTTGTTATTCTGTCAAAACATTTAGAACACAAAAAGTCATCTCTGGAAACATTTTCATTTTGAACAGTCTTCAAATGATAACATTTATTACCAATCTGAACAAAGTCTGTTTTCTTGTTTGTCTTATATATCACTCTTTTATGGATATGCAAATAATCAGCACACTTCACTCTCCTGTGGCCCCACTCAGAAGACATTTCAAACAGCCCTTTTCACAAAATACATTGCAACTGTATCAACTAGCAAATTCCTCTTGAATACACAGGCCTCACTGGATGGTCCCAGATTTCTTAGAAGCCTCTTCAGTACACAAATTATCACTGAACAAACTACAATACAGAAACCTGCAATGAACAACCATGACAAAGAAACTGACAAGAAACTACAACAAAGTGTAAGAAATATCTGCAACAATGAAAGTGAAAAGAAATAATTGCTACAAAGAACTTGATAAGAAATAACTGCAACAAAGAAAACTGAAATAAACGTTGTAACAAAGAAATTAGTAAGAAACAAGTTCATTGAAGACATACATTACCCTTGAAAGTTAAAAAATGATTTTTTGAAATAAAACCAGTCCAAATTAAAAGGGGAAGCTCTCCTTTACAGAAAATATAGTACTTCATGGTACTAATCAACAGAAAAAATATAACTTTGGATTGGCAGTTCTGAAAAAAAAAATCTGTAAATTATTTAAAAAAAATTCAAAAGACGAGTGCAAAAGAACTTTGACAGATATGTCCAAACAGAGGATGCCATTGTAATCATAAAGCAATTATGTTTCAAATAAAACAGATTCCAACAAAATGGCTAGAACTGTTACAGAGATACAGCATTTTAAAAAAATTTCCAAAATTATCATCTTAAAAATGGTGTTCACAGTGTCATCTTTGGATGCCTGTACTTGGGGCAGGAATTTTTCTGGAGAAAACAAAAAAAAATATGTGTTTCTTGCTTACTCCTGAATTTCAATAACATCTGAGACTATGAACCGTCATTCACCAAAAGCGATAATGTAAACCAGCATAATACGCACTGTTGGGCAACGGAAAATCCATGATGACTGTGACAAGTGAAACATCAGCGACCTTGGTGCGTTAATGTATGGGGCAGCATTATGGGAGGAAAGATAATTGGCCCCCATTTTATCGATGGCAATCTAAATGGTGCAATATATGCCAATTTCCTACGTAATGTTCTGCCGTGGTTACTACAAGATGTTTCACTGAATGAGAGAATGACGATGTACTTCCAACATGATGGATGTCCGGCACATAGCTCGCATGCGGTTGAAATGGTATTGAAGAGCATATTTCATGACAGGTGGATTGGTCGTCGAAGCACCATACCATGGCCCGCACGTTCACCGAATCTGACGTCCCCAGATTTCTTTCTGTGGGGAAAGTTGATGGATATTTGCTGTCATGATCCACCGACAACACCTGACAACATGCGTCAGCGCATTGTCAATGCATGTGCTAACATTATGGAAGGCGAACTACTCGCTGTTGAGAGGAATGTTGTTACACGTATTGCCAAATGCATTGATGTTGACAGACCTCATTTTGAGCATTTATTGCATTAATGTGGTATTTACAGGTAATCATGCTCTAACAGCATGCATTCTCAGAAATTATAAGTTCACAAAGGTACATGTATCACATTGGAACAATCGAAATAAAATGTTCTAAAGTACCTATGTTCTGTATTTTAATTTAAATGACCTACCTGTTACCAACTTTTCATCTAAAATTGTGAACCATATGTTTGTGACTATTACAGTGTCATCTACCACAAAGCGAAAAAATTGGTCCAGCTAAAACATTCACATTTCTTTACATACTACACGAATATGTAATAATAAATGGATTCCTATTTAAAAAAAAAAAACAGTCAATATCCGTTTCACCTATGGCAGCGCCATCTAGCGGGCCAACCAAAGCGCCATCTGGCTTCCCCCTCCAACCTAGACAAGTTTTGTTCTTTGTAGTTTTTTCATTTGACGCTTATTTCATGAGATATTTGGCCTGGTCACGATCAATGGACCACCTTGTAGTATAGTAATGTTTCACCTTTGGCATTTTCTGTGAATTGTAATACTGCTTAACGAGCCTTAAATTTGAGTCCTCATTCTGCTTCCTTCTTATTTGCTTGCAAATTTTCCTGATAAGCTTCTCATCCTTCACTTCCTGAAAATAAAACAACCTTACTTGTTTTTCATGGTTCTCACTACTGTCAGTATCCTCCTTCCCTGCTGGCATCCTAGATAATGCATCAGCTACAATATTGTCTTTTCCTTTTATGCACCTTAACTCCAAATCAAATTGTGGCAAATACAAAGCCCACCTAGTTAACCTGCTGTGTTTCAGCATGCACTTCTGAAGATAGCTCAAAGCCTTATGATCCATTACCACTATGGCTTATGTCCAAGCAAATAGTACTCAAACTTTTGAAATCCAAAAATAATTGTCAAAGGTTCTAATTCTGAAATGTTATAGTTCTTTTCATGTGGCTGTAATGTTCTGATAGCAAAATCAGTAGTTCTGTATTCAACTCCCATCTCAGTAGGTACTAATTGGAAAATTTCTACCCCCAAACCCCAAACCACCAAAATACTCATACAGAAATTCAGTGAAAAATTAGGATGTCCAAACATCTTACTATTTACTAATTCTTTTTTCAAGCTCTGAAATGCCTCTTCACGCCCCTTTGTCCAATTCCACACCACATTCTTTTTCAACAAATTACCAAGCTGAGGATGGTTAAATGACTGATCTGATACAAACTTTCGGTAGAAGCCAAACATAGCTTTAATATCCTTTCTGTTCGGGGGGGGGGGGGGGGGGGGGGGGATCCACAATAGCAGCAAGCATTTCTGCTTCAGGCTGTATACCTTCCTCATTAATCCTGTGACCCAAAAATGAAATTTACTTCCTCACAGATTCTGATTTATTTTAGTTTCATACCTCCCCTGTACATAGCTCTCAGTACTTCATTCAGACTCTTACAGTGCTTGAACCATTCTGCACTCACTACTAGGATATTATCTACACAGACAGTGATTTCATTGGTTAATATCTCACTTTGTCAGTAGCTCTGATAAACAGACACAGACAAGTTCAGACCAAATGGCACCACACAGTACTGGTAACACTTACCTACATGTAAAATTGCTGTACAGGCCTAGATTCATTGGCCAAACTGATATTACAATAGCCAGAAGTCACATCACAAGAAGTCAGAAATTAACATCCATAGAACTTTTGCAAAATTTCATTTATGTTACCTGGTCTGTCACTTTCCCCTACTACAATTTCGTTTAACTTCCTGGCATCCAGAACCAACCTGATACCACCATTCGTCTTCTTTACAACCATAAGTGGGTTACTACATCTGCTGGTTAACCTTTCTGTTAGCCTTCATGAGACCATCTTTTGAATTTCTTTCCTCAAGCTTCCTTTTTTGAAAATGGAATAATATAAGGGATCCTTAAAGTTTAATTTGCACTTAAAATCTCTTACCAAACACGGCCTGTCTCAAAAAGCGTTACAGTTGCTCAGGAGAATTCCTTTTAATTCCTCCCTTTGATTATTTGTAATACCTTCAATATCCTCAACTCTCCTTATTATTTCCAACCTTACTCTCTTCTCCTCTTCTTCCTCAGTAACCTGCTCAGTGGTCAAAACTCTTGATGGCAAATCTAATTCAGCCTGCACACAATTGTCCATACCTTCCAAAAATGATACTACGTTCATACTTCTGTTGCACTTAAAACTAAACTTACCACTAGCAAAATCAATATTTACTCAACATTTACACAAGAAATTAGTTCCAAATATTACATAAATGCTGAGATTTTGAATCTCCAAGAAATTGCACTCCAACTGCTGTCCTGCCAATTCAACAGTTAATAGTACCTCTTGTTTCACACTCTTTGGTAGCTTACCAGTAGCACCAATAATTTTTATTCCAGAAACATGCATCACTGCTATATCTTCTGCGTTCTTAAACAGATTCAAAAAATTCCTCCGAAATGCCATTCAAATCACTACTACTGTCCAGTACACATGACATGAATACCTCGTACACTTGCTGTTATTACAGTGTGCCACACTTCCTTTTTACTTACCATGTGATCTTCTTCATAAAACACATCCTCATTAATCCTTTCCCTGGAAAAATTATCATCCTGCTTACCAAAATAATTATCAGATACAATCAAATGACAGATATCATGTTTCTCTTCCTCATTACCACTCTCAAACTCTAACTCTTCATTAGGCCTAATGTTATCCTCCTTTATTCTTTCTTTACTTAACACATTTCCATAATTAAAAAATATAAATTCAAATACCTCATCCTCATCACTACTGGATTCGTCAATGCTATCATCATTATGAATACTGCCAGAATCAGATCCACTGTCACTTTCATTGTCCTCAAATACTTGGCTAATTAGTTGATCCTTATTTCCGGTATTAGACCACAAAGCAAAACACCTGAATCCCTTTTGTTTTAAAATTTACCATCCATTTTGCCACTTTGGACATCCTGAGCAACAGCAACATACACTGTTTCATCACTTAATTCTGTTATAGTAACTTCCTCATCTCTTTTTACAGGATAAACATTGCTACATGCACTATCATTCAACATCTCACTAGAATTAGAATTTACACTTGTCTTACTACTATCATTTACATTACCCTTACCTGTGATTAGAGCACATTTATGTACACATAGCTCTTCATCACTACCTGCTCTGTTGTAAGCCAAAACTGGAGCATTATCTAGTTTAAATGGTTTGATCCAGAATTAAAATAATCTCCTCCATTTCTGTTACTTGAATTTCTCCTACCATTTCTGTGCTCAATCTGGCTATCCTCCAGCCAATCATTCCTTGAATTTCTCCTATAATTAGTTCTGTTCATTCTATTTACCCAAAACTCTTGCCCTGATTGACTAATGTCATCAAAATTCCTCCTATGATCTTCCACTGAGGGCTTCACCATCTCCATTTATCAACATAATTCAAGAAATCACTACTATCACTCATAGGGGCAGGTACAAGCAATTCTCTAACCTTCTGAAACAACTTAGTTTCTAAAGGCAGAATTATTGATTCAATTCCTAGCTCTGTGTCCAAATATTTCAGTTTGTTTATCCAAAGCTGACAGAAACCTTTCGCAGCACCTTTTCTGGAGTCAAAGCTCCCTCCCCCCCAAAATTCTCTGCTGCTTCTCTTTGGACCAATATTCATCTCAAAATGCTTTCTTAAAGCTATGCTATGAAGTACAACTATCAGCTGCCCATCTGTAAGCGTCCTCTTTAAAAAAGCTTCTCACAAATGACATTTTCTCTTTGTCATTCCCTGTTTCAGGCAAATCATTAAATACCCTAATGAAATCCAGCGGATGCACTTCCCCATATGGTTTAAAATTAATAAATTTCTTGCAACTAACAAATGAAGGACTGTTTGGGACACTACATACTGTATGCTTTAGATTTTGTTCTCTTCATCTTTTTCTCCACTTCAGCCTGTTTTGAACCTTTTGTTGTGGTCTTCAGTACTGAGACTGGTTTGATGCAGCTCTCCATGCTACCCTATCCTGTTCAAGCTTCATCATCTCCCAATACTTACTGCAACCTACATCCGTATGAACTTGCTTAGTGTATTCATCTCTTGGTCTCCCTCAACGATTTTTACCCTCCATGCCGCCATCTAATACTAAATTGGTGATCCCTTGATGCCTCAGAACATGTCCTACCAACCAATCCCTTCTTCTAGTCAAGTTGTGCCACAAACTTCTCTTCTCCCCAATCCTATTCAATACCTCCTCATTCATTATGTGATCTACCCATCTAATCTCCAGCGTTCTTCTGTAGCACCACATTTCAAAAGCTTCTATTCTCTTCTTGTCCAAACTATTTATTGTCCATGTTTCACTTCCATACATGGCTACACTCCATACAAATACTTTCAGAAACGACTTCCTGACAGTTAACTCTATACTCGATGTTAACAAATTTCTCTTCTTCAGAGACATTTTCCTTGCCATTGCCAGTCTACATTTTATATCCTCTCTACTTCGACCATCATCAGTTATTTTGCTCCCCAAATGCAAAACTCCTTTACTACTTTAAGTGTCTCATTTCCTAATCTAATGCCTTCAGCATCACTCGACTTAATTCGACTACATTCCATTATCCTCATTTTGCTTTTGTTGATGTTCATCTTGTATCCTCCTTTCAAGACACTATCCATTCCGTTCAACTGCTCTTCCAAGTCCTTTACTGTCTCTGACAGAATTACAATGTCAATGGCGATCCTCAAAGTTTTTATTTCTTCTCCATGGATTTTAATACCTACTCCGAATTTTTCTTTTGTTTCCTTCACTGCTTGCTCAATATACTGATTGAATAACATAGGGGAGAGGCTACAACCCTGTCTCACTCCTTTCCCAACCACTGCTTCCCTTTCGTGTCCCTCGACTCTTATAACTGCCCTCTGGTTTTTGTACAAATTGTAAATTGCCTTTCGCTCCCTGTATTTTACACCTGACATCTTCAGAATTTGAAAGAGAGTATTCCAGTCAACATTGTCAAAAGCTTTCTCTAAGTCTACAAATGCTAGAAACGTAGGTTTGCCTTTCCTTAATCTAGCTTCTAAGATAAGCCATAGGGTCAGCATTGCCTCACGTGTTCCAATATTTCTACAGAATCCAAACTGATCTTCCCCGAGGTCGGCTTCTACTAGTTTTTCCATTCGTCTGTAAAGAATTTGCGTTAGTATTTTGCAGCTGTGACTTACTAAACTGATAGTTCAGTAATTTTTGCATCTGTCAACACCTACTTTCTTTGGGATTGGGATTATTATATTCTTCTTGAAGTCTGAGGGTATTTTGGCTGTCTCGTACATCTTACTCACCAGATGGTAGAGTTTTGTCAGGACTGGCTATCCCAAGGCTGTCAGTAGTTCTAATGGAATGTTGTCTACTTCCAGGGCCTGGTTTCGACTTAGGTCTTTTAGTGCTCTGTCAAAGTCTTCTCGCAGTATCATATCTCCCATTTCATCTTCATCTACATCCTCTTCCATTTCCATAATATTGTCCTCAAGCACATCGCCCTTCTATAGACCCTCTATATACTCCTTCCACCTTTCTGCTTTCCCTTCTTTGCTTAGAACTGGGTTTCCATCTGAGCTCTTGATATTCATACAAGTGGTTCTCTTTTCTCCAAAGGTCTCTTTAATTTTCCTGTAGGCAATATCTATCTTACCCCTGGTGAGATAAGCCTCTACATCCTTACATTTGTCCTCTAGCCGTCCCTGCTTAGCCATTTTGCACTTTCTGTCAATCTCATTTTTGAGACGTTTGTATTCCTTTTTGTCTGCTTCATTTACTGCCATTTTATATTTTCTCCTTTCATCAATTAAGTTCAATATTTCCTCTGTTACCCAAGGATTTCTAGTAGCTCTCGTCGTTTTACCTACTTTATCCTCTGCTGCCTTCGCGATTTCATCCCTCAAAGCTACCCATTCTTCTTCTACTGTATTTCTTTCCCCCATTCGTGTCAGTTGTTCCCTCATGCTCTCCCTGAAACTCTGTACACCCTCTGGTTTAGTCAGTTTATCCAGGTCCCATGTCCTTAAATTCCCACCTTTTTGCAGTTTCTTCATTTTTAATCTACCGTTCGTAACCAATAGATTGTGGTCAGAGTCCACATCTGCCCCTGGAAATGTTTTACAATTTAAAACCTGTTTCCTAAATCTCTGTCTTACCATTATATAATCTGATACCTTCTAGTATCTCCAGGCTTCTTCCATGTATACAACCTTCTTTCATGATTCTTGTACCAAGTGTTAGCTATGATTATGTTATGCTCTGTGCAAAATTCTACCAGATGGCTTCCTCTATCATTTCTTACCCCCAATCCATATTCACCTACTATGTTCCCTTCTCCCCCTTTTCCTACTCTCAAATTCCAGTCACCCATGACTATTAAATTTTTGTCTCCCTTTGAACCTACATTTTTATTTACTTTTACCTGTTTTTCCCCTACCATATTACACACTTGGTTTCTACCACTGTTTCTAAATCATTTTTAATTGGATCGATTAGGTTCTCGAGTTTAATCCTGTTTTCAGCACAAAATTTCCTGGTTGCTTTGACTTCATCTTTACACTGTTTCTTGGAAGCCTCCAACTTCCTCCTATAGTCATCACAAAGTTTCTTTCTCTCTTTTACATATTTACTACTCATCAATGTTAATTTCTCATTTATGTTATGTACTACTTTTTTTTCTTTTCATCACAGTCTTTAGCTACTGCCTCAACCTTATTATTTAATTCTGAAAGATTAGGGCTGACTACCTTAATCTCCTTTTTAATTTGTTTCTGCAGTTCATTCCTTAGGCTTATTTATGTCAATTCTAATGCAATCAGTTTTCTTTTCCACCCTATTAATGTCTCTTTTAATACTACTAATGTCTTCTTTCATACTCATATTACTCAAACTAATCATAATTTGCCTTAACATCACTTCCAATTTTCTGTTTGCCATAAACTTTTGCCCTTCCTGACTTTTGCTACTAGATTCCTCCCACTTAGCCTTAACAATTTCATCCACTTCAGTACTGTTTTTGTCCATTTTGCTCACACCACCACACAATGTAGATGATGCTTTTATCATTTCATCTACAATAGAATTTCATGCCCCTCATTCAAAGTTACATTCACGTCTGATTTATAGCCACTATCATCTACAGAACCGGTCCCCATTAAGTCTTTAAAAACTTAACCTCTACAGCTTTGTTTTCAGTAACATAACTCACTTGTTGTCCATTTTCCCCCATCACACTGTCTTGTTCATTAAGGCCACTCATTACATATCACTTAATATAAAACGGCTTTTGCTATGAATTACCTTATTTTTTATTCACTCGTCTCCTGCTGCTGGTTCATTAAGGCCACTCATTACATATCACTTAATATAAAACGGCTTTTGCTATGAATTACCTTATTTTTTATTCACTCGTCTCCTGCTGCTGCTGATGCTGCTGCAGTTGTCATCTCGATTCATTGTCTGCACAGCTGCTGCAAGTTGTAATTTTCTCAGTGATGTGTGTTGGTTATCCCAATTGGCTGTGTCCACATGCATGCTGATTGGCTGCTCCTGTATTCAATGGCTGCTTCCATAGAACCCACTCTCTGATTGGCTTCTAGCATACTGTTATCATGAACTCCATGCACTGACTGGCTGTTGCACTTCCTTCGTTAAAATCACTGTATTATAAAATGTTCTTGAGTCCACTATTCAAAGTTCATGAGTGCTAGTTTATTGTGCCCAAATACAATAGTCCTCACCCAGAAGGGCACCGTATGTGACATTTGCTTGCTTTATTTCTTTGTTGATAGTCCTCGGTGTCGACATACTATGTTGTTATACTGGCTGAAAAATGGAGAGTGGAAGTTCAATGCTGACTACTGTAAATGATGTAGCTGACAGTTCCACAGTTGCGTTCCACAGTTCTTTACTTTCACTGTTCACAACCTCCAATATTACACAGTTAATATGGCCAGTTCACTATTGGTTAACTTTTGGTATGCCTCATTAATAGCCTGCAGGCAAACATCAGCATACAGCTGCAATAGTTTACTGCTGAACATCTATGAACAGTAAAAACCAAACCACACAGTTCTTGCAGAGAAGTATGGTACATGTGGCACTATTGAACAGAGACTGTCATTATTTTAACACAAGGCCTATTTGTGTTACACTTATTTCACAGTTAGGTTGTTCCGTTGTTGTTGACCTAAACAGTACAGGTTTCTCATCTGAAAATCGGCTGTGGACTGACTGTCTCAGGACCCAAATTTGGGCCTTTGTATATCCTCACAATAATAGGTACTGAAACTACACGTTGTTTGAATCTTAATTTACAGAAATTACAGTTAAAACATAACTCATTCAATTAACTGAATACATTGAAAAATGCCTTCTTTCTAACAGTTTCTTCTACCACAAAGGTTAGGCTGAATTATTTGTTGAAATAATGAAATTAGCAGATACAGTTACACAAACAATGCTTTTGACAAACCTGGCAATTATTTTGGAATTAATTAAGGGCTGGCTTTGCTAGTATGTTTTCAAATGGAGCCAAATAAATACTTCAAGAATCCCAGTACTACTACTCCCAAACATTTCTAATTAGTACAGAATTTATATTCATTTATAGGTCAACAATAGAATCTGAGTCACAAAACAATTACTAATTTCACCCTGTAACAAATGATATTAACTTGAAATGGTCAAAATAAATTAGGATATTGATGAGATAAACACAAAACTAAGCACAAAATTAGATCTGTTGCTATATTCTTTAAAACTGAGGGCCAAGCTTTCTCTTTTATGTATATGCAGATTATACTCATGTATGTTCATAGTAATTAGTCAAAAATGAAAATAAAATGAATTTAAGGAGGCAGATGGCAAAACGAGAGAGGAAGTAAAAAGATCCCAGCTTGCTTTGTCACACTGTGCAGACCATCATGGGGTTCATGGCAGAGGGTACTTTCTGTTGGACCAGTTAATAAGATTTCTTCCTGTTCCATTCACGTTTGGAACATGGAAAAACTTATGTTTGAATGCCTCTGTGTGTGTAGTAAATATTCTAATTTTGTTCTAATTTTGTCCTTGCAATCCCTGTGTGAGTGATACATAGGCAGTTGTAGTACATACCTAGAGTAACAATTTAAAGATAATGCTAAAATCCCACATAAAATAACAATACAAAATGTTATTGCATATTCTGTTAATAGGAATCACTAAGGAAAAACAATATTTTCCCGAAAACTTTTTGTCAGTGAACACACTGTACATGACTACTACGAATATGTAGACTGTAGAAATACACTCCTGGAAATTGAAATAAGAACACCGTGAATTCATTGTTCCAGGAAGGGGAAACTTTATTGACACATTCCTGGGGTCAGATACATCACATGATCACACTGACAGAACCACAGGCACATAGACACAGGCAACAGAGCATGCACAATGTCGGCACTAGTACAGTGTATATCCACCTTTCGCAGCAATGCAGGCTGCTATTCTCCCATGGAGACAATCGTAGAGATGCTGGATGTAGTCCTGTGGAACGGCTTGCCATGCCATTTCCACCTGGCACCTCAGTTGGACCAGCATTCGTGCTGGACGTGCAGACCGCGTGAGACGACGCTTCATCCAGTCCCAAACATGCTCAATGGGGGACAGATCCGGAGATCTTGCTGGCCAGGGTAGTTGACTTACACCTTCTAGAGCACGTTGGGTGGCACGGGATACATGCGGACGTGCATTGTCCTGTTGGAACAGCAAGTTCCCTTGCCGGTCTAGGAATGGTAGAACGATGGGTTCGATGACGGTTTGGATGTACCGTGCACTATTCAGTGTCCCCTCGACGATCACCAGTGGTGTACGGCCAGTGTAGGAGATCGCTCCCCACACCATGATGCCGGGTGTTGGCCCTGTGTGCCTCGGTCGTATGCAGTCCTGATTGTGGCGCTCACCTGCACGGCGCCAAACACGCATACGACCATCATTGGCACCAAGGCAGAAGCGACTCTCATCGCTGAAGACGACACGTCTCCATTCGTCCCCCCATTCACGTCTGTCGCGACACCACTGGAGGCGGGCTGCACGATGTTGGGGCGTGAGTGGAAGACGGCCTAACGGTGTGCGGGACCGTAGCCCAGCTTCATGGAGACGGTTGCGAATGGTCCTCGCCGATACCCCAGGAGCAACAGTGTCCCTAATTTGCTGGGAAGTGGCGGTGCGGTCCCCTACGGCACTGCGTAGGATCCTACGGTCTTGGCGTGCATCCGTGCGTCGCTGCGGTCCGGTCCCAGGTCGATGGGCATGTGCACCTTCCGCCGACCACTGGCGACAACATCGATGTACTGTGGAGACCTCACGCCCCACGTGTTGAGCAATTCGGCGGTACGTCCACCCGGCCTCCCGCATGCCCACTATACGCCCTCGCTCAAAGTCCGTCAACTGCACATACGGTACACGTCCACGCTGTCGCGGCATGCTACCAGTGTTAAAAACTGCGATGGAGCTCCGTATGCCACGGCAAACTGGCTGACACTGATGGCGGCAGTGCACAAATGCTGCGCAGCTAGCACCATTCGACGGCCAACACCGCGGTTCCTGGTGTGTCCGCTGTGCCGTGCGTGTGATCATTGCTTGTACAGCCCTCTCGCAGTGTCCGGAGCAAGTATGGTGGGTCTGACACACCGGTGTCAATGTGTTCTTTTTTCCATTTCCAGGAGTGTATATAAACAACAGTTGCGCTCCTCAGTTTCAAAATGCTACAAAATAAATTTAAATTAACATTTGAAGATTGAAGCTAATGCCAGGAAAGTATTTTTATTTGATCCTGAAATTTCACATTAAAAAAATAAATAAATAATTAAAAAAATGGATACCTAGAAAATCAACCATAACTAAAAAAACAAGATTGATAGTGACTTGTATTGAAATAAGATTCTTTAGCAAATTTGTGTGCTGACAAATGATACAAGTAAGATTTTACATCAGTTTTACGTAAGAATACTTGAAGAACCATAAAATTTTGTTTGACCTCCAAGTCTACACAAGAGACAAATACTGTATGCAGAACAATACTAAAAGTAGTTCCACAAAAGGTAGAATTATAATAGGTTCCCTTTTTATGAGTATTTTTAAATATTAATATTTTTCAATAAGGGTTTATTATGTATCTATTCTAAATTACTTAGAAATTATCATTTTGTTAATAAATCTCTTTTCCACATTTATGAAAAATGTAGTTTCAGACTTCTGTGCTAGACAATATATACTATATTTAAGAAAGCCCTTGTTGGAGTGTTGCAGTCATCCAATATAGCAACAGAAAACATAGAGGTGGTAATATTGATTTTGATAAGATACCAACAAGTGAATTCTTATAAGAAAACTATTGAATACTTGAAATATAAAAAATGATACAATAAAATAATGTAGATTTTACAGATGAGGTCTTTTACCACACACAGTTGAGGGAAGCATTTTTACATGATATCCTCAATTAATCTTAGTAGGAGACATTCATGTTGATTTTCTTATAAACTAAGGAGAGAATAGTTAAAAAGAAGAGTGCTTTAATAAATAGAAGAACAAAACCACCCAGCTGGGGTAGGCACTCTGTAATTTCAAAGGAATAGTAAAGCCTCTACCAACTTAATAATAATAACTTCTTTTTCTGAACTCCTTGTTCCATAACAAATGAAACAAGTATGTTCTTATGAAAACATAATAAATTCCATTTCTGTTTGATTTTAACCAGTATTAGTAATGGACCATACAGTTTTCTATCAATGACTGTAAAAAATAAATTATTTACAAAAGTATGAAACATGTTTGTGTATTTTGTGAAATGTTTTAGTTTCTAACAGTGGAAGAGAAAAGGACATAATGACAATACATGAAAATAAGATTATTTTTCTAGTGAAACTCAAACATAACAATCTGCTATTTTAATGGGTGTGAAAACTTAAATATAGATATCTAAATTACAAGATAACTGTAGATAATGTTATGGTAATCAGAGAATGAGATTATAGAACTTTTTTACTTTTTGTTAAAATCTTTTCAAGTTTTGCTGTGCAAATTCAGTTATGGACAATTAATGTGCAAAATTAAAAATTGTATTACTAAGTGTTGAGAAATATAGCAATTAATTTTTCTTTTTCTTTTATGAGACAGACAATTTGATCTGACAAATGATATGGTTTCATGGATCATGTTTATAAAATTTTACTTCCGTGACAGTATGTAGTTTAAATAATGTTCTTGATTTAGGATAGATCAGTATGTGCAGTAAGATGAGGATTCTCTAATACTTAAAAGGTTCCTATGTAAATGACAAAAAATTCTTTATTTTAGTAGTCACAATATTAGATTTCTCCTGAACTCTAACTAAAACTAAATTTCCTGCCTTCAACTGTGATAATCTATCTCTTGCATCATTCCTCTTTTTCCTGATTTCACATTGTTTTTTCATGGTTTCTCTAACAATTTCTTCCTTTCCTGAAGTGACATAATTTTACAGACTGGATATTCTATGTTTTCTGAGATAAAGTTGGCAGACCTTTCATTGTACATAACTAGCCAACAAACCCACTATAGCTTGGGTATTCATTTTGCCAATTTTCTATTAGAAATGAAACCTTTTACGTAGACTTACAGTAGACTTGGTACAAGATGATCCCATACAGTTTCTGTATGCTGAGCACACCTGCTTCACAACCCTAGAATGTGAATTTCTAAATGTCTGCAGGCAACACCTCTTCATAGCTATATGACGGCTATTGTTTTGGATTACAGTCATTTGTACTTCACAGTTGTAAACTGTCAAAAGTGCTGCCAGGTGTTAGGGATTTCCTTAAGTTGAGTCAACTGTAGGAGTACCTTAGTAGTAAAGAATAAATGTATTAAAAGTTCATACGTGATGCAGCATTCTTTCATGCATCCCAGTGTTTATGATGTCATGTCTCTTGAACTATGTGTGACACAGTGATATAACCTAAAAAAAGATAAATAAATAGAGATTTCCAATTCACTCAAAATTTATTATTGCAACATTGCATGAAATGATTACATTTACAGATCAATAGCACAAGTGTTTCTGAGATACCGGGTATCAACCCATACTGAAACACCCATATTAGTACGTGGTGTAGCCTTCGCTGGTGGCAAAGAAGGCATTGACCCTGGCATCCAGTCGATCATACAGATGTTGAATACTGTCCTGAGATATGTTATGCTATACCTGCTTGACCTGTTGATGTAGTTATGTTGTTGATGAATGGCATGAGTCAATTCTTGACCCATTGTATCCCACTCCTGCTCAATTGGAGACAAGACTGGAGATTGCACTGGCCAGGGAAATTGCTGCATGTCTTGCAGAGCACATTCAGTTTCACAGGCAGTGTGTGGTCAAGCATTATCCTGTTGGAACAATGTAACACCTTCCTGCTGCAATAATGGCAAAAGTACAGGTCTAACAACATTCTACACATACTGTCTGCTCTCACAAGCTCTCTTATCTGTCCTAAGGTAGCAGTAAAATCTGCCACGGATGTCCTTACAATACAGTGATTCTGGCAGGCATCAGTGCTGTGTGGATATCCAGAACCTTATCTACGGGTGTGAGAATGTTCATGTGACCACTGGCACCAGCATCATTGTACAACTGTTACTGCATGTCCAACCTTTGTCGCAATTCTCTGAGAGGTCCATCCCGCTGCTCAGAAGGCCAAAATTTGACCCCTTTAAAACTTGTTCAGTTGGCTGAAGGAAGCACGAATGCACCTCTGTGGTGTGGTTGCTTGCTTGCTTCACACATTAGCACCACACTGAGCCTTCTGGCAATGAGATTCCCTGTTAAAGGTTAGACACAGATGGTGCACTTGTAGCCATGTCACTACACTGTCTGTTGGCAGATGATATTGAAATCATTATCTGTTCAACACCATTCTCCAGGCCGCATATGCCATCATCAGATCAAAATTGACATCATGTTTCCAGGTGTACTAATTTTTTTCTGGCAGGTTATTTGCGTAAGCACATTCAGCGGCATATGTGGATAGTGTCTGTCTGAAAAATTTATTGTGCATAGAGTTATTAGCACAGAAATAATTAATAAAATTTAAATATCATGCATGATGTGGCAGTTTTTCAGGCATCTCATTGTTTATGATGTCATATCTCCTGAACTACTATAGGTGAGTGCTTCTTACCCCCACAGTGATTGTTGCCTGGCAATAAGGGTGTGTGTATCAAATTTGGTTGAAATCGATCCTGTGATTTAGGAGTAGATATGGAACATACATACATACGTACATACATACATTTTTATGATATCTATGGATTTCAAATGGTGAAAATCCTGTTGATGCCCATTGTACACCGTTAATGTCATTTTCAAAAACTCTGACCCACTGCAGCCAATTTACATGGTTTTTACTACAAGATGTTCTACAAAGTCTCCCAATTTCTATCATGTCCCCTTTCAGCTTGGCCACTCAAAGGATGGTAAACTGAAATTAAAATGTGTTTCATTTTAGCATGGTCAATAAAATCTTTCCAAGATTGGGATGTAAACTGTGAACCATCAGTGGTACACCTACTTGTGATTTTTGATATGAAATGTTTCCTGATTGTCTTTTTGAATGGGAATAATTTTATAAGCTTAGAAAATATTCCAATTAATTACAAAAGTATAGCAAAAGCCCCTTCTTCTTTTTGGTGGGGGCCCATATACAATGACAGCTGCAAATTTTAACTCTTTATTTGGAAGAATTTTCTGTGTTAATCCTCTACTGGTTTGGTTGCTAACTTTTACTCTTTGGCACCTATCATAGGTGGCAGTCCTATTTTTACTCATCTCCAAGTATTATAAAAGTAGGTGTTTTTTGTATCTTTTGTATATATTTTGTTGTACCACCGTGTCCAAAACTTTCATGCACATCGGTGATTAACAGGTCGATGTATTGTTGAGGCCAACACAGCTTCCAGTCTTTTAAATCTGGTTTGTGACTCCTAAATAAAATTCCTTTGTGTGCTTTGTAATATTGATCTGTTGTTTCTCCCTTGTTTTTGCCTAGAAAACTTTTAACTATGTTGTTTCTCCCTCACTTTTCCCCAAGAAACTTTTAACTAATCTCCATGTATCATCATGTTTCTGCTTTCTTCTGAAACACCTACAAATTTTCAAAACCTCCCTCTCATCTGTAATCACATTACACATATAATTTTGAACTTGTTTTCCCCATCCCCACCATTATCTCCTGAACTATCCCCATAGGTAATCTTGAAAGCATTGGCAGTCACACTGTCCTCCCTTTGAATTTACTTAACATCGTAGTTGTACTACTGTGAAAAAATGCCCATCTGTTTATTCTGTTGTTATATAGTTTGTATTCCTGTAGGTAACATTATGCTGTAGTTCAATATAGAAAATTGCTTTATTTCTTGAAAGATAGCTTTTAAACTTGTAATGTATAGCCAGGAGTTCCTTTTCTGTCAAGGAGTGTGATCTTTTTATTTTTGCAATATCCCACTTGGAAAAGCTATGGATTTTTGTCCAACTGACCCCCCCCCCCCTCCCCCACACCCTGCCACTGCACCTGCCCAGTTTCTATTTTTTGAAATAAGTGAGCACAAAGTCCTGTATCACTGCTGTTACCATGAAACAAAAAGGAAGTGACATATCTGGTCCATACAAGATTTGAATTCATTCCTGATTCCAATTCATTCCAGATTCCAACCCCACACAATATTTTTCTTCGACAAATTACATAAACAAGTGGCATTAAAGTCTTGATTACTGAAAAATTTTCTATAGGATCCCATTAAACAAAAATGACTGTAATTGTTTTTATTCATTGGTGCAGGAAAATTGGCAATGGCATCAATTTTATTTTTGTCAGATGAAATCACCTTTTCTGAAATAATATGTCCCAAGAATTAACTCACTCATCCAAGACCTACAATTTTCTAGTAGTAGTAGTAGTAGTAGTAGTAGTAGTAGTAGCTTTATTCATCCGTAGATCTCTTCTTACAAGGATCTAGGACATGCCAAAGTATTTACAAGCTTAGATCAATTTAAAATAAGCTAATTCGTATTCACATATGTTTACAGACTTCTAGTTAGACATAATCATTAGATTTACTCCTGGTATACAATACTTTTTTTACAAATAACTTATTAAAATAATGTAATGCCACACCATTCACTCACTATCAGTCACTGCACACAGTACACACACATTGTTTCATAACACTTCACTCACTACACACACACACACACACACACACACACACACACACACACACACACACACACACACACACACACACACTGGTGATCTCTGGGCCATTTTCTGTACTGCAACTTCCCATTTGCTATCCTGAAAAACAACTTCCCATTTGCTATCCTGAAAAACTGAGTCAGCATCCCTCCATAATCAGTGAGATGTTGAGCTCAGAAAGAGGAAGAGGTGTTAGTATTGTGCTATGCATAGGTTGGGGGTAAGTATTTCTAGAAACGAAAAAAGAAGGAAAAAACATAAAGTGAAGGTGTTATGTGGAATGTTGGATGTTTTATAATCATTTTTATTATTATTTATTTGCACGACATTTTCTGTCAAACCCCTACTCTGTTTTATCTAATTAATGTTTCAATGTATAAAATGTTTTGCATAACAGGTACTTTTTAGCTGCCTTTTTAAATAAGTGTGTTTTTGCAATTTCTTTAATCTCTTTTGGTAATTTATTGTAGATAATGCTGTTTTGAGTTTTATGTTTATTTTTTTCTTGGTAAATGTAAGTTGAGTCTATTTCTTGTTGCATGGTCATGGACAGAGCTGTTTGTGCCTTTATTACCAATGTTATTTTTGATGTGTATAACTGACTGGTAAATGTATTCACATGGAGCAGTTAAAATCTCCAGTGTTTTGAACAGATCTTTACAATGAGCTCAACTAGTATTTTTGGTTATTATTCTTATAGCTCTTTTCTGGAATTTGAAAATTGTGTTCATGTTTTGTGCATTTGTTCCCCAAAAAAGAATGCCATAACTAAGAATTGAGTGTACATGTGATTAATATGTAACTTAATATTAAATATTAATGTATTTTGGTTCTGATAAGTGTTTTACTAAATGTTTGGATCTATTTGATGTTATCACTACTCTTTGTACCCTGTCTGCTAGGTATGATCGAAACCAGTCATTAGCTACCCCTCTTATTCCTAATGCTTCTAATTTATTTAATAGAATCTTGTGGTCAACTGTATCAAACGCCTTAGAAAGATCCAAAAATATGCCTGTGACACACTCATCTTTATCAAGAGCATCAAGTACAACTTTTGTGAATTCTACTATGGCTGACTCTGTATTTTTGCCTCTTCGGATACCAAACTGTGATTTGATTAAAAGATTGCATTTATTCAGGTAATTCATTAACCTGTCTTTCATAATTGCTTCTATTATTTTTGAGAATTCTGACAGCAGGGAAATGGGCTGGTAACTTCATGATCATTCCCCATTTACTTAATTCCAAACACACCTCCTGTAATACTTCAAAATGTTCTTGCATGTTTTTCTTGTTATTAAAATGTCATCCACATAAACAATTATTTTTGAATTTATTTCATCCCCCATAACAAAATACAAAGCCCTAATAAATTCAGCAACAGATATAAGTACAAAAAGGTACAACACAATATTGAAAACATTGACCATTTTATAGAAATGCAGTGTATTTTCTAGAGCCTGGGCTAAACAAATTTGATGAAAGCCAGAAGTCAAACTAAGCTACTCATACATTTAACACATTCAAATTTATGTAGTAGTCCATCTATATTTTCAGAGTGGTCATTCTCTCTTTTCAGAAACTTATTGGTCTTGAATCAAGAACTAGCCTGACAAGTCACCTCATTTTGCAAAAATTATCAGAGGATTGTTGTATTCACTGCCACTTCTTTCTAAAATTCCCTGTGTTTTCATTTTTTGAATATCTCTCTCTACTCTTTTTGAATGAAGAAATCCCTCAGGGTTTTGTAAAAATGGTCAAAGAGGTTTAAGGTGTGTCTTACATGGATAGTTTTTGAGTCTTTGTGGTTTATCACAAAATACGCCCCACTTGGAATTCCCACAAAGCTGAGTCTTTGTGGTTTATCACAAAATACATCTCACTTGGAATTCCCACCAAGTTGCTTTTAACTGTTCTTTCTATTCAGTGTTTTAAGTTATAGCTTCATTGAATTTACAGTTCACAAGCTCCTCAAAGTTTTGATCATATGAATAAGCTAAACAGACTTCTTCAGAAAGGTGATGATTATCTCCATGGTGTCTTATTTCTTTAACATGGTTACATTCTTTTCCACAGTTTGCAGTACACACGCCTATCTGAAAGATTACAATTTCCTATATCAATCAAAGCATGCATTTACTTTTACTATCTAATCCATCCACTGATGGAAATTTGATGACAATTAGGGAATCAGCAGACAACTACAATCAAAGTTTCTATTTCCAGTTTCAATAGTGAACAGCACTTGATGCTTCACCATTTTTCTGTGTCTTCCCTTTATTTTTACCCCTATTTCTGTTAATTCAACAGCATCCTTTCCCTTCACAATTTTATATGTAAGCTTCTCCATTACTCCAGAAATGGGACTTCCTGTGTCTATTAAGCATTTACCTTCCCAATCATTTATTTTCACTTTTATACACTTAAGCACCAAAGAAATTGGTACAAGCATGAGTATTCAAATACAGAGGTATTTAAACAGGCAGAATACAGTGTTGCAGTTGCAGTTGTTAGATTGGTTACTGCTGCTGCAATGGTAGGTTATCAAGATTTAAGTGAGTTTGAACATGGTTTTATAATCAGTGCACAAGTGGTGGGACACAGCATCTCTGAGGTAGTGATGAAGTGGGGATTTCCCCTCATGACCATGTCATGGTTCTACCGTGAATATCAGGAATCTGGTAAAACATCAAATCTCTGACATTGCTGCAGCCTGAGAAAGATCCTGCAAGAAAGGGACCAACAATGACTGAAGAGAATCATTCATTGTGACAAAAGTGCAGTCCTTCTTCAGATTGCTGCAGATTTCAATGCTGGGCAATCAACAAGTGTTAACATGTGAACCATTCAACAAAACATCATCGATATGGGCTTTCAGAGCCAAACCCCACTCATGTACCCTTGATGACTGCATGACATGAAGCTTAACACCTCACCTTGGCCCATCAACAGCAACATTGGACTGTTGATGACTGGAAACACTTTGCCTGGTCAGATGAGTCTTGTTTGAAATTGTCTCAAATGGATGAACGTGTATGGGTATGGAGACAACCTCATGGATCCATGGACCTTGCATGTCAGCAGGGGACTGTTCAAGCTGGTGGAGGATCTGTAATGGTATGGGGCATGTGGAGATGCAGTGATATGGGACCCTTGATACATCTAGATACTACTCTGACAGGTGACATGTGTGTAAGCATCCTGTCTGATGACCTGCATCCATTCATTTCCATTGTACATTCTGACAGACTTGGGCAATTCCAGCAGATAATGTGACACCCCACACGTCCAGAATTGCTACAGAGTGGCCCCAGGAACACTCTTCTGAATTTAAACACTTCTGGTGGCCATCAAACTCCTCAGACATGAACATTATTGAGCATATCTGAGATACCTTACTACATGCTGTACAGAAGAGATCTCCACCCCCTTCTACGCTTACAGATTTATGGACAGCCCTGCAGGATTCATGGTGTCAGTTCCCTCCAGCACTACTTCAGACATTAGTCGAATCCATGACACATCATGCTGTGGCTCTTCTGTGTGCTCGCGGGGGGCCCTACACAGTATTAGGCGGTTGTATCAGTTTCTTTGGCTCTTCAATGTATATGGACAGTCCATCTCATCACTTAATTCTTTTCCCACAGTATTTTCAAACAACAAATCATTTTCATTTTCTTTACAACTCAGTTCTTCTACATTATCTTTTTCAAAAGGTTCTTCACTTTTGGTTTTTAACACATTAACAACAACAACACCTGATCCTGCATTTGTTATATCTTTTTCTAACTGGCCTGTACTGTAAACAAGCTGGTATTTGTTGCCCTCTTTCTGATGCTTATTGATTTGTGAGTTTTTCCATCTATTGGGTAAGAGGTCTTATGGATTTTAGCAAACATTCTGAGAACTTTTCATTGTTACAGTTATTCCCTAAGTATTCCACATTAACCAGAAAAATTTCTCTCCCTTCCCTTCTAAGTTGATGCATAAATTTACCTGATCCATATCTTCTCCATTCTCTCTTCCCAGTTCTTTAATGACTAATAGCTGACAAGCACTGGTAGACAACATCTGTTTCCCTGACATATCTCCACTAACAAACTCAGTACACCTCATCTACGTTTGTTTCAGTGTAAACCTTATCCTCAATTTTGCAGTTTTCAACATTACTATCTTTGCTTTTAATAAAATTATCATCTTTATCTTCATCATAATAATGCTCAACGCCCCAATCCACAGCTTGTTCTCTCCTTAGCATGATATCCACACTTCGCTGTTGTCCAGTACTCACCTTCATTCTGTCACCTTATCTCTCTTCAAATAATGTCACCTGATCAAAACTATTATGCTCAGTACTATCCTATATTGCATCTTGTAGTGCATTTTCTGCCCATTTATAAAATTCTGGTTAAGTCTTAATGCCCATCTCTCGATCTCTTACATTCCTATGATCTTTCTTACTTTATGGAACTTTTGTAAGCAATGATAGGGAATGACAAATGACGCAGTGGTATGGACTACACAACACACTTTATTTTATAAAAGCTCAATATGTACAAGGATACAGGACGTAACACACTCAAGTCACAAGAGCAAACTGCCCTGCTATGGTCAATCATCAGAGATAAGACTGACAGTCATTTTCTCTGGTCAGCAATGGTAACGTACCTATTCCCATAGAGCCCACCCCCGCATCAGTGCAGAGCACAATGTGGGGGTGACAAGTGGGGGTGGGGGGGGGGGGGAGGGGGGGGGGAAGGGAGTGCTGGTGAGGGTGGTCTGGTCTGGTGCAAGTTGTAGAGATGATAGTCATAATCATGGAATAGGTGGGTGCATGGATAGTGCACCCTGCACGGATGAGCATGGGGTGGGGGGAAATGGAAAAGATGAATCCCCCAGTATGTGTGTGTTGGATGGAATTGTGAGGAGCTCACTGCCCAGAGAGGGCAGGCGAGTAGTGGAGACGACCAGGCTGATGTCATTAGTGAAACATGTGTGCAGAGTTGTGGTATTGATGTTATCAGCTAAGGTGAGAACTTCCCGAAAATGGTGTACTGGGGACTCAGCTGAGACCGTGTAATCATCATGGGCCCCTATGACTACCAGATCTTTGTCTGTAACTGTGACAGTATGATTCTCTGGGGAGAAGCAGTACATGTCAAGTAACATCTGGGAAGGAGGGGACCCAGTTGCAGGGGGAGAAGGTTGGAGAGTCCATGGCAGGAAGGGGGGGAGGTGAGGGAAGCTACCATGGTGGTAGAGTCCGTAATGGGGGGCTTGTTGATGAGATTCTAGGTTGGTTTCAGTCAGTTGATAGAGGCTGTGACTGGCTTACCATTAAGCAGAACATCACAGGTGTCATGGCTGTGTCGGAGAACTCTATACGGGTCTGAGAATGGGGGCTGGAGTGCAACATGGACAGTATTATCATGCAGTATGATGCGGTTGCAAATAGCTAGGTCTTTGGAGACCCCTGTGGCACGTGAGTGTGGCCTTTAGGCTGCGATGCCACCTCTCAACAAGCCAATTAGCTTGAGAATGATAGTTGGTGGTTCTGTAACGAGTAATGCGGCATAGTTTACAGAGTTCAGCAAACAGTGAGGACTCAAATTGCTTACCTTGGTGTGTGGTTATGAAGTCAGGGCAGCCAAAACATATGAACCAGGACAACACGATAGCTCTGACAACTGTTTCAGCAGTGATGTCTTGGATGGGGGTAGCCTCTACCCAATGTTTTACCTGGTCAACAATGGAGAGGAGGTAGCTGTTGTTGCTAGATGGGAAAAGGGGACTGACCAGGTCCACATGGATGTGTTGGAACTGTTTCTTCAGTATCTGTAAAGTGCCTAATGGGGGCTGAGTGTGCGAGGAGTTTTACATCGCTGGCATAGTACAAAGGCCCTCGTCCACTTGCAGCCTCACTTAACATGGGGACAAACATATCCAGGGTTGCCACAAGTTCTGGAAATCAGGGAATTACACACATGTCAGGAAAATCAGGAAATATCATGGAAATTTGTAAAAAACATTGGAAAAATCTTGTTTTTGTCTCAGTAGCTGAAATGTTTTGTTCACTGAGATGTCATGTATCATCACTGGTTGGATGCAGCTGAGTATGTGCACTGCTTCCCTGCTCCCTCATTCTCACTGCTTCTCCCCTTTCTACCACTACCCTCAGTTTTCAGTCAATGTTGCCACCACATCTTGCCACTTGCCTGGCGACTGCTGATGAGAGGTAGGAAGGCATGAGGAGGGGATTGCTTGGACCTGATATTCAGAGACTGTTGCCAGCTGGAGATGGTGGTCATGTGTGTATGAGATGTGTCTGAGTGATTGTGTGAATTTGTGTGTGTTCCCATTTTTCAACAAAAGCTATGGCCAAAATGTAGTTGTGAGAGGACAATTGTCTTTTCCATGTGCCTGTCTGTGGCTCAGCGATCATCTTTATGGTGAGTTGCTACCTATCCTCATTAGTATTGATTCTCAGAGTATTCGTGCAAGTTATCAACATAGCGTTTGTGACATGTGAATAGCTGATGGTCCAAAAGTGCAGGAAATTTCTGTGGGTATCTCTTAATGGATTGGGCCTGCCGATCGTCTCCCACTGATGTGAGGTGAGTTTGGTTAGTCACAAGGTTGACAACAGAGGCATGCAGTGTTGCTGAAGTGGGTGTGGCACCAACAGAGTCAAAACCACATGTGCATGGCTGCCGATGAACCGGGAGTAACAACTGGAGCCAAGATTGTTTTATAAACACAGGGGTCTGGTGGCCGCTGTACCATCAGAATTGGGCAAGATGACAGTGCTCGGTGACTGTTGGTGGCTGCAGGAGGTCAGGCCCATAGCAGTGCAGCATGCATATCCATACCATTTTTGGGAGCTTTGTTGATGCTGTGCCTATGTCAAGAAATGGTGAAAAACAGGACAGGTGGGTACTGGGAGACAGGTTACTAGTGGAAAGTAAAGTCATCTGCACCTGGAATGGGTGCTTGATGATCCAGATTATCCACAGAACCTTGTTCCTCATTGTACATGATGCACAGATCTAATTTTCTATGGAGATGCTGGCACAATTTGAAAGAGGTCCCATTCTATAAATGTTCAGTGTAAAGTACCTTGTGAGAGTTGTTCTTTGGGAGAGTGGGAGAGGCATCATAAGAGCATTGTTTTGGCAGTCCCCTACTTGTCCGTAGATGGTGGTGCAAGGATGATGTCATAGATAAAGTCGGTATGCAGCATGGGTGCTAAGGTGGCTGAGTAGAGTGATTTACTTCTCATCACCTGTGATGATGGCATTGGGGATGAACATGCTTTTGACGATCATGAACTAAGGTGCTGCTTGTCCATACGGACCAATGGTAGTGAGAGCTGTGAAGCAGTCAACTGTTTGGTTTGGTAATGTGGTTAGAATACAGCTGCACAGCACAGGGAGAATTCCCGGTGGGCAGTGGTTGGTAATGCAGATACATGCACGGAGCCGAGAATGGATGGCCTGCTGTGAGGTGCAGGTTATACAGCATGCGCATTGGGTGGATAAGTGTCCGATGTGTATGATAATGGTGACAATGTGGTCAGCATTGATCTGTAGTCCAGTTCATGAAAATGTTGACAGAAGGCATGGGTAGACATTACACTGGTAGAGTCCATAACAAAGTCAGTCAGCAGATTGTCAGTTTCATTGCTTTGTTATGCTACTGTAATTTGTGATGAGTCTGCAATGTGAGAAGTGTCACTCTCACTTTTAATCACTTGAGCAATGTACGGAGCACTGTTCATGTGTGTCTGTAGTGAGGGATGCAAGAGTTCAATGAAATTTGTGGTTGGCATAACACAATGGGGATGGAAAGGCCACATTCTTGTGACATGAATTTGCACTATTTTAAAGTTCACTCAAAGTTTTGGGTCACCAATGTGGAACTCTGGTATGTAGTAATAGAAAATGGTAGATGACACACTGGTAAAGAGTACACAACACACTTTATTTTATAGAATCTTAATAAGTATAAAGATACAGGTACACAACGTAACACACTCAAATCACAGAGCAAACTGCTCTACTGCTGTCAAGCATAAGAGACACAGGCACCAACTCTATGAGGCCTGAGGGGACCTGAGCCCCCTCCAGAATTCGTTTGGGGGGAAGGGGGGGGGGGGGAGGGGTGGAGCTCCCCCAATAATTTAAGAAAATGATTAGTTATATTATGCTTTGTAAAATCACAAAATTATGTTGGAATTTTTTAATTTCCTTGTTTGACAATAGTTACCTTTTAAAATACATTCAGTAATGAATTGAAACAAATAATTATTATGGTAGTAAGCAGGTTAATGAAAAATGAGTGGTGTGAATCATGATAGTGTTACGGTGCTGTGGCCAAACTTAGAATTTGTCCTGGTGCGTGAACCTGCTGGTAAAGTCTGGCGCCGGTGGGCCAGCACTGTGGCAGCAGCAACATCAAAAGGACTGAAGCAGAAGTGCCTGGAACCCTATGCCTCACGTCACCTTGATGCTTTGAGACATTACGAGACCATGGCTATATAAAGCCCACCCTTCTGTCGCAGTCATTCAGTGTGGATAGTTTCATTCAGTGCATGCTGCAGACGTGTTTAGTGTTCTGACTTTAGTGTCTATTGGACTTCTTTATATGACTATATTTTATTTGTTTACTTTAGTCTCTTAGTGTATTGTGAATTAAGTTTGCAATGGATAAATTGTTTACCAAAAAGGCACACTTGGAAGTTGATGATACTGCAAGTCAACCTCCTACAATTATTATGTCATCAACTGCTTCATCGTCTTCAGGCGAGAATAACAGTTTTCTTCAAAAACAAAGATGCATTTACTTCCTTAGGGTTTCCTAACTGGAAAAAGGCTTCGGAAAAATTCTGTCTTCATGAAAATACGTTTATGCATAAAGAAGGTGTTCTGAAACTAAATTCTGTCAATAACCAAAGTGTGGCCACCCAATTGAATGAATAGTTAGGTAGTGATATGAAGGAAGGATGTTTAGCTCTTGAGACAATTTTTACTACCATACAATTTTTATGCCAAAAAGGACTAGCAATTAGAGGTCATGAAGATGTAAACTCAATTTCTTTCAATTGTTGGAACTCCGAAAGAATGACATACCTGAGTTTAAAGATTGGTTAGGGCATTTGGGGTCCCATGATATTCAAAATAAGATCATTGATCTACTAGGAAAGTCTGTGTTGAGAAAGGTATTGACTTCAATCAAGAAGACTGAACATTTTTCTATTATGGTTGACTAAACAAGTGATTCTTCGATTGATGAACAAGTGTCATTTTGTATTCGTACTGTCATTGATTCCTTACTCATCAACAAAGACTCTATTGGCTTATATGAGATCGCCAACACTGAATCACAAACGCTGTTTAGTATTTTAAAGGACATTTTTGCTCATCTTGATCTGTCAATGGATAACTTAAGAGGACAGTGCTATGCTGGTGCCTCGAATATGAGAGGTAAGTTCAAAGGACTAAAAAAGTTAGTTTTGGATATACAACCAAAAGCATGTTATGTGCACTGCACTGCTCACAGTTTAGACTTGGCAGCTGTAGACAGTCTCTGCCATCTTATGTCTATGAGGGATATTATGGCTTTAGCCAAGGATGTAATAAACACTGTAAAAGGACGAGACTTTTCAGAAGCATACGTTGTGAGTGTGCCAACAAACAAGCTGGTCTGCGACCTCTTTGCCCGACTCGGAATATGCGAGCTTCCAGTATCTTGAGAATATTGAGAAATTTTGAAGAACTTGTAGAGTTTTTTGAAACATTTTCTGCAGAGGACAAAACAGACGCTACCTTGAGTCAATGTTTTAATTCAAGACTTAGTTCTTTTTATGTCTTTATTGCCATGTAATAAAGGTTGTCAATGAAAAAAATTCAGTGCCTTCATCGAAGTGTTACTGATCTGTAAAAAATATATGAGGGCTTAGTTTGTATATTGAATGGGAGGCATGATTGTTTTGAACACTTTTGGGAATTGTGTTTAAAAGAAAAACCTTCACAAGTTGATGACCTGACACTTGCTCGGAATCGAAGTATACCAAAGAACTATGAAAACAACAAAGCCAGCTCACCACACACTTTCAAAATCCCAAAGGAATACTACAAAGATATTTACATTGAAGTTTGTGAAACAGTGCAATCTTGCATTACTGAGGGGTTTGCCTCAACTGGACTCACACAGGTCATTGCAGTTGAACAAGAGTGCTTGCTTTTAGTAAACAGAGGTGAAACAAATTTCAAAAAATCAACTGAGTTTTTCAAAAATGACCTAGACATTGAGAGACTGTGCGTGCACTTGAATATGTTAGCCAATATAGCTAATAAAAAACAACTGGTCTGAAAAAACATGCGTGATGTAAGAAAGTACATTATACAAGAGCCTACAGTTGGAGAAATGTTACTGAAGTAGTGAAGTTCATTAAGCTTCTCCAAGTAGTTCCTATCATGACAGCAACAGTAGAATGGTCATTTAGCATGCTTAGATGTCTGAAGTTATACCTCCGATCAACGATGGAACAGAAGCGATTGAGCAACTTGGCTGTTCTTCATGCCCACTGAGATATTTTGGATGAATTGAATATCCGACCAGTCATCGACAACTTCATATTCAGTAATCAAGTCAGATGGTTGACATTTGCACCTTTCTAAAGACACTCTGGCTCTAATAATGGCGTTTAGAGCAATATTAAAAATCTTTATTAAGTAGGGGATTAAATACATACATAATGTTAAATTTTCAGTTTCAAAAGATTAGTACTAGTTTAGTACTGTATTACTATATTACTATAATACTGAATTAGTTATTTTCAAACACTTAAATATTTTTAGGGTGTAAGACACAAAGACGCAATTAAAACCCACTATTTACACACTTTTTAATTGAAAGTATTAGGCATACTGTATTAACTGTATTAAAGCATTAACTTTGAGATATTGTTTTTATTTAATAAACCCTGAACCTTATTCAAAGTTAGCTTAAATTAGCTATTTCACTTATTAATCAAAGTGCTATTACTGCGCAACAGCAATATTTTATGTTTTATTCTTTTGATAATAGGTTAGGATTTATTTAAATATAATTTCAGTCTTTTCAAAGCTATATATTTACTGCTCTGTAATCGTCTGTAAGCATGATTATTACTGTAAATTAAATTAGCTTTTTACAAAAACACCGTGTGTATTTATGTTTTTTTTCTTTTTTCAAAAATGTGTCAGGCTTGTCGAGTTTCCTGGAGTGTCGAGCTATCGAGAGTCCAGTTTTGGGATTCTAATGTTGATCATGTGACTATAAAATGCTTAAGAAAAACTATTTTTCATCTAAAATTTCCCAGGGCAAGACCCCCATGTACACATTTTTTCAGCAGTTCAGAATTGGTTAGGTACCTGAAAGTTCCTTTTATAACATCTAAAACAGCAAGTGGCAAACCATGTTTGTGGGTGTATGGGTTCCTGCTGGCTTCTGCGTGAAGATATTTGTACCATGATACGTCACAAGGGAATGATGAGGATTATCACCTGTGGAAATTTTTTGAAAAAATGTTGCCCACATGGCTTGCTGCTTTGTTTTCACACTGTGTAAGTCAGCACTGATATCTTTTCTGTAATATATTTGGAAAGTGTGAATTTCCTTGTCAGCCCGTCTATTAACAGCTACCAGTGGCTCTACATTTTCTAACTTCTTGCCTTTCATTCCATTTTCTAATTTCTTGCTGTACACTGTACACAGCATCACTAATTTTCTTCTTTTGTCGAAAACTATTCTTCACACTTAGGAGCAATATCTGTAATACTGTTATATTAATTCTTGTACCCTTTGCATGTGAAATTTGACACTTTTTAGAATATGCATCCACTGTTACAATCCATTTTGAACAAAATGGGCTGACATATGCAAAGCTAACAACTGAAATAAGTTTGTAGTATGTTCTGTTCCTTTTTTTTGTTTAAAAAAAACCTACATTGTAAACAAAGGAACAAGCAAAGGTAATCTTTCTCACAGCTTGTAGACTTATTTGTTGTTCTTTTTGATTGCGAATGAAAAATTAGTACACAAAAAATTTCTAGCATAGAGGAGGTGTGGATCACAGTATAGAAAGAGGGGGTGTGGCAGGTGCAGACACCCAAACAAACTTTTCCAAAACATAGTGCTAGATAGAGTTTGATTATGAAACTATGTGATGTTTTTTTTTTTTTGCCACACATCTGCCTTTAAAATGTCATTAGAGGTTTTATTTGAGATTCTAATTGGTCACTATTGGATTTCATCTGAGATTCTAATTGGGCACTGATGAATTTGATTTGAGATTCTAATTGGTCATTGTTGCATTTTATTTCAAATCTTAATACATTACTGTTAGATTTCATTGTAGATTCCACTTTTTCTGACTTTGAGCCCATTTCTCCTATTTGTCGTAACACAGATCTCAATAATTTGTTCAAGTCTGGTTTTATATCAACTTTCACATCATTTGAAATCTAAAAAATATCCTGACTCATATCTGACCCCTTCCCTCCCCCCCCTACTGCTTCAATTTTTCATTAATTTTTAAACCAATTAAAAAATGCTTTAGCCCAGAGAATGCCCAGTTTGGTAAATTTTGTGCACTTAGCTTGTGCCAACAAGGCACAATGCAAGCTGTGGTGGCTCCATAATGGTGTAGGTTGTGTTTGCAAGAAATGGATTGTCTCCTTAGATGTTCGATTACTTGGAGTCCACTTGCTGTCATTCATGGACTCATGGTCCCAAACAATGATATAATTTTTATAGATGACAACGCACCATGTTACCGGGCCACAATTGTTCATCATTGGTTGGAAGAACATTCTGGACAATTCAGGTAAATGAACTGGCCAACTGGATCACCCAACATGAATCCCATCAAACACTTATCAGACGTAACTGAGAGTTCAGTTCATGCATAAAACCCTGCATTGGGAATACTTTCAGAATTGTGGGTGGCTATAGAGCCAGAATTGCTCACTATTTCTGCAGGGGACTTCCAACAACTTGTTGAGTCCATGTGATATTGAGTTGCTGCATTGTGCTGGGCAAAAGGAGGTCTGATGTGATATTAAGAGGTATTCCATGATTTTTGTCACCTCAGTGTATTACACTCAAAAAGGAGCATGAGTGCACAGTCACTGCCTTAGTTCTGTATAGCTGCTTCCTAGATTAAAATTATTTATATCAATTGATACATCCAATATCTATAATAAAGCATGTCATAAAATTGCTTACAAAAAACTGCAAAATGTATGAAAAACAGTACGTATTGAAACTAAGGTCAGTGAGGTCAGTGAGTTCGAAACAGAACAGCACTTGAGAACTCTCAAGCTTTAAGCGTGTGAGTGCAAAACAATGGTACAATCCTGCAAAAATCTGAGAGAGGAAATTTCAGTGCCTGTATGTTATGTCCAGCATGGAATAAATGTTGCTTATCACAGAAATGTAGTAGTCATTTTGAAGTTTCTTCTGTGATTTTGTATGTATAAGATGATAAGCCAACACTGAACAAAAATATCATTCTGTATTTTCTAAAAGTACAGGTAAAACAAGGAAAATTATTTTGTTTTTCAAATATGAATCATGTAGCTGTGCACATTTTAGTTATTAAAATTGTTAAAAAATAAACCTTAGAAGTGTACCAGAAGGAAATATGCTGTTACAGTTATTAATTATATAATAAAATACAAGCTTTGCTAGCAAGTAAGAGCTATAAATAAATAAATTTACTAATGAGAAATTTACATACTGATCCAGATTATTCACTCTTTTAGAAAAACACCAATGGTTCTGATGATAAAATGGAACTTGAACTGAAGGAAAGTAGAAATGTTATTTCCAGCCTCAACAAAACCCTCAAAAATGTATCTACTGAATCAGAAAAAAAGTAAGTACATTTGGGAAGACAGTGGTGTGTGTGTGTATGTGTGTGTGTGTGTGTGTGTGTGTGTGTGTGTGTGTGTGTGTGTGTGTGTGTGTGCATGTGTGTGTGCACGCACATGTGCGCACACACATGCACTCATACATAAACTGGAAAATGAGGTGGAAGCTTGAAAGCTAGTGAAATTTCTGTATTGTTACATCTACCTATGCACCCTATGCACCATGGATCAGTCAGCACAGGTGACTGGCTACATAACCTCATTTTTATTGTTGTTTCCATTATGAAATTCACATTATTGTAAGGGCATTTATAAGTTTTAGTAATCAGCAACAACACCTGATGTCCAGGAACATGAAATGACAACGTAGATTTATGTATCACCCTCATTTTTATCAGTCTACATCAGTTGCAGTGGGAAGGAGAAGGTTCCAAAACATGCAGTGAGTGAAGCAATGTGGAACTCTGGCTAATGCTCACCAGTAACTATTAACTAACATCAGTGGTAATTACATGATTTAAGCACAACACTTTCTTCTTCCTAAGAATATTTTAAAGAGCTGTAAGTGAGAGATCTGGACTACCTCCCTCACCCCCCCCCCCCCCCTTTAAATGAAATTACACAGGATGTAGTTGTTCTGTAGTGATACTGAAAGATACATGGGGTGATTAAAACATTTCCATTTTAGTGTGATGCTGTGGCATATATGGAATGTAGCACAACTGTGATGCAACTATGCAAGCACCGAGATGTGGGTAAGGGATTAGTGTGGTATTCATGCCTTTCATATGTGTGTGCATTAAATGTGGGAACATGAGCTACAGCAATGTTATTTCCAACTGATTCCAGACAGGTCCAATGTGCTGATATTCTTTCACAGCTGCCAAAGAAAAAACATTGGTAGACATCAATTGGAGAATGAAGAATGTGTATGGGGCAGGATGTGTGTCAAAAACCACAATTGTGGAGTGGTAAATATCATTATAAATAACATTAAATTAAAATCAGTGCATAAAAATACACTTGCATTTGCTTGTGTCATCTAAAACCCGCCTAGATTGGCGAAAGTATCTTCCAAAGGGTAATGGTTTTCTTAAGAAATTTGCTCAAAATTCTATCATTATTAGCCCAAAACGTAAAATATCCAATCTGGTGATCTGGGCAGTGTACAGTTATGAAAACCAGTTCTGTTATGCAACGGCTAGGAGAGCAGAAGGCTATGGAATGAATCACATTTCCTTTGTTCGTTCATTTCTAAAAGATTTTTTCAGCTGGCTGTTTGAATTCATCTGAGCACAATTTTCCCTGCATAGCCCCCCCTCCCCCTTTCAACCAGAATCTATTTATGCTCTTATAATATTATGATAAGTAAAGCCATGAATTCCTTACACAATTCAATCTTAAAATATGCATGTATTCATGCACTATCAAATGACAAAACATGAACAGTTAAAGGAAAGTCATGTAATATCAGAATTCCATCTTTTGTTGTGATGCATTTTGCTTGATTTTAAAACAATGTACAATAATGAGTTACTGTAAATTCTCCACTGAATGAGGTAGTGTGGGGCGGCTGGTGGATTTTATGTTGTTATTTAAATGTAGAATGTAATGTAGAAAAGATGCATTTCCCGGCTGATGCACCAATTGTGGGGCGGCTGGTGGAATTAATGTTGCTATTTAAATGTTGAATGTTTCCGGCCGATGCACCATATGTGGGGCGGCGGGTGGAATAAATGTTGTTATATAATGTTTGGTAATGTAGATGCATTTCCCGGCCGATGCACCAATTGTGCGGCGGCTGGTGGAATTTATGTTGTTATTTATATGTAGAATGTAATGTAGAAAAGATGCATTTCCCGGCCGATTAACCATATGTGGAGCAGCGGATGGAATTATTGTTATTTAAATGTTCTTATTATTTATTTAATGCTGTTGTTTGCCGTTCTCAACACTGGCTCTCTAACTATAATATTGGCAACCAGAAAGTGGTTAGCAAAACGTGAAGCCTGTAATTAGAATTCCTAGTGCCCACTTCATCTGAGAAATACACTTATAGCTACAGCTTAAAGCTCTGAGGAATTAGGAGATTGTCTGGGATTCATAATCGAAAACGATTCTGTCCAAAATGTTCACTATATTCTGAAAGTCACAGACCAAAAAAAAAGAATCCACACAATCCAATTACCAGAGGAGTTCAGAGTCTACTGCACTGATACAACTATAACTATTCAAATTAAATGTTTAAATGAATGCTCGCCATAATTTGATGATAATGTTCATCAAACGCCATGCTAAATAATGGTAGAATGTTTGTCCCGTGGCGGCACATGAAAATACGACATGCGCATACTGCAGATAGATCATTAAAGTCATCCCAGAATTAACACTTCACTCGAAAATGATTTCATGCTTACGAGTATCCCGAGTAACTTATTACGGCATCCTAGGCTCTATATAGCAATGATACCGGTGCGTCGTGACTCCCGGCACAGATAATGCGCTAATCAGTGTCTGGAGAGAACTGGGCCCTTCCTCTCTCGCACAGCATTCTTATATATAAAGCCGCGGTGCAGACAGCTAAGGGAACGCCTGATCAATTCCGCTCTCGCGACTAGCCGCTGGGCTAGTAATGCACCACTTTAAGTTATCGAATAAATCATTGCTTGCTTTGCTGATGGCCGATGAAGCTCTCAATTTAAATGTGAAATCAGCACACAGGTAAATAATCATAATAAAAGTCTGACAGGGCTAAGTCAAATATTTTGGGCGAGAGAATTAATTTAATTACACTACACGCAGTAGAAGAGCTCTGAACTTGCCCTTTGGAGATACGCTATTGCTATAGTTTTATAGTTATTCAGTTGAAACTTCTCACACCTTTATGATTATAGCGGATCTCCCTTCTACTTAAATTTAAACATCCTAGCCTTATTTATTCACCTACTTAATCTATCTTGCTTCCTTAATTTTTAAGACAAAAACCAGAAAATCATGAATTTCAACAAAAATTTTAATTTGTGAGATCCAGAATACTGTTTTTACTAAATTATTATGAAAAAGGAATCTAAATATAAATTTTTAAGTCTCTAGCTCTTTTCTGTTGCGCCAATGATTTTTACAGAAAAACGTCCAAATTTCGAAAATGGTTAAAGTTATTGAACTGATATTCAACACATATTGATTTAGTATTACTCCTGACATGCTAGAAATGTTTCAGGTTATTTACTTGATTTTTAAAGTATTGCGCAACATTTATGGCGTCAGAGCTAGTTACAGCGGACTGACTGGCACACAATGGAAAGACTGATGTGAATTTTATACGGCATGAGTAGGCTGCTTCCCTACAGTAGCTCTGTGATTTGCATTGCTGAGCTAGCAGTACTTGGATTCTGGAAATGAGGTGGTCCGAATCTATCCACCATGAACCATGAAAATGGTTTACTGTGGTTTCCTGTTTTCAAATTTGGCAGATGCTGGGGCTGGTTCCCTACTATAGGCCACAGCCAGTTTCCTTCTGAATTCCTTTCTTCTCTGACAGATGTCAGTTCCCTTAAAGGTACAGCCTCTCTGCTTAAATGAAAAGAGCTGTATCGAAGGTGAGCCAGAGATCTCTTTGGAGACTCACAGCACTAAAAGCCATATTTGCACTGGATTTATATTGGATCACCATTTTGTATTTGTATCTGTGTGGCTCACTTGCAGAAGAGCAATACATCATGTCTTCAAGTCTTACTACAATAAGAATGGTATTCTACTGTGAATTGTCTCATTTATAATATCCTTGGAACAATGACTCCAACCATCACAACTCCATGTAGATAAACACCACATAAATGACAACATATGTTGAATGTCATTGCAACCTCTGTCCTCAATTATTTTCTGGATGTTTTCCAATCTCTGTCTTCCTCTACAGCTGCCTCTCCTATCATATAAGTTATTCCCTGTTGTCTTAACACATGTCCTGTCATTTTGCCCCTTCTTCTTGTCAGTCTTTTTCATATAGCCATTTCCTCACCAATTCTGCAGAAAACCTCCTCATTCCTTACTTTATCAATCTATCTAATTTTTGTCACTCTTCTATATCACCATATCTCAAAAGCTTCATTTCTCTTCTCTTCCACTTTCCCCACAGTTCATATTTCACTACCATGCAATATTGTGCTTCAAACACACATTCTCAGAAATTTCTTCCTCAAATTAAGGCCTATCTTTGGTACTACCAGACTTATCTTGGCTACGACTACCCTTTTTTCCAGTGTTATTCTGCTTTTTATGTTATAATTGTTCCACCTGTCATGGGTTATTTTACTGCCTAGATAGCAGAATTCCTTAACTTCATTTACTTCATGATCAGAAATTCTAATCTTTATTCAGTTTAGTCTCAGTCCTTGTTTTGTATCAGTAGACTGTTCGTTCCATTCAACAGATCCTGTAATTCTTCTCCACTTTCACTCAAGATAGCAATATCATCAGTGAATCTTATCATTGCTAACCTTTCACTCTTGAACCTCTCTTTTATTATTGTTATTGATTCTTTGATATATTAATTGAACAGTATGGGCTAAAGTCTAGTCTTTTTAATCTGAGCACTTCATTGATGGTCATCCTGTCTATTGTCCCCCCTGGGTTCTTGTACATACTGTATATTACCTGTCTCTCCCTATAGCATTCCCATATTTTTCTCAGAATTTCGAACATCTTGCACCATTTTACATTGTTGAACACTTTAACAGGTTGACAAATCCTATTAATGTGTCCCAATCTTTCTTCAGTCTTGCTTCCATTATAAACTGCAATGACACAACTGCCTCTCTGATGCCTTTATCTTTTCAAAAGTCAAACTGATTGTCATCTGACACATCATTAATTTTCTTTTCCATTCTTCCGTATATTATTCTTGTTGGCAACTCTGATGTATCAGCTGTTAAGCTGATTGTGCGATAATTCTCCAACTTATTGACTCTTGCTATCTTCAGAATTGTGTGGATGTTGTTCTTCCTAAAGACTGACGGTATATTACCATTCTTATATATTCTACACACCAATGTGAATAGTCATTTTATTGCCACCTCCCCAATGATTTTAGAAATTTCAATGGAATATTATCCCTTTTGCCTTATTAGATCATAAGTCTTCCAAAGCTCTTTTAAATTATGACTCTAGTATTGCATCCCCTACCTCTTCCCTATTGAATGTCCCTGAACATTTTTGTACTTCCTACTTGCACTGATCAACTGAAGCATTTCTTCTTTTATGTGTGGTTTCTTTGCAAATACAGTCCCTGTGTTTTAACTATGTTTTTCTTTCTCTCTGCTGTGATTCTCCTTTTTGGAGATGTTCATTCCACTTCAACTAACCTGCCTGCTGAGCTATTCATTATCACAGAATCTATAGGCTCAGAGGACTTTGAATATCTCTTTATTCCTTAGTACTTCCGTATCCTACTTCTTTGTGCACTGATTCTTCCTGAATAGTCTCTTCAGCCTACTCTTCATCACTACTAAATTGTGATTTGTGATTATATCTACTTCTGGGTATGCCTTACAATCCAACTTAATGTTACTACCCTTGTTTTTAATTTGACTGTTGTTTGTTTTGACTTTTCTATGTGGTGAGTCAGTACTTGCAACAATCATTTCTTTTTCGATTTTTTCATATTTTTGTTGAAGCTATTACACCTTAGCTTCCATTGCATTTCCTGTTTATTTCATTCACAAGTAACTTGTATTTCTTTATTCCTGAATGTCCCTGAACATTTTTGTACTTCCTTCTTGCACCGATCAACTGAAGTATTTCTTCTTTTACATATGGTTTCTTTGCAGTTACATTCCTTGTCTTGTAAGTATGTTTTTCTTTCTCACTGCCGTGATTGTCCTTTTTAGAGATGTTCATTCTGCTTCAACTAATCTGCCTACTGCACTATTCATTATTACGGAATCTATAGGCTCAGAGGACTTTGATTGTATCTCTTTATTCCTTAGTACTTCTGTATCTCACCTCTTTGTGCACTGATTCTTTCTAAATAGTCTCTTAAACTTCAACTCTTCATCACTACTAAATTGTGATCTGTGTCCGTATCTGCTCTTGAATATGCTTACAATCCAGTATCAGACTTCAGAATCTCTTCTTGACCATGGCGTAATCTAACTGAAATCTTCTCGTATCTCCTGGCCTATTCCAATTATACTTATCCTGATTGTGATTCTTGAACAGAATATCCACTATTACTAGCTGAAATTTATTGCAGAGTTCTATTAGTTTTTCTCCTATCTCATTCCTACTACCAAGCTTGTATTCTCCTGTAGCCCTTCTTTTACTGCTTCCACTTCCAGTCCCCCATGGCTATTAGATTTTCATTTCCCTTTACATAGTAAAATTACCATTCAATAATACCAAAATTACCATTCAATACAGTCCATAATTACTGTTCAATATCCTCATATATGTTCTCTATCTCTTCAACTTTCGCTTGTGACATTGGCATGTATACCTGTACTATTGTTGTTGCTGTTGGTTTGTTGTCGATCCTGATGAGAACAACCATGTCACTGAACTGTTCATAATATCTCACTCTCTGCCCTTCCTTCCTATTTGTAATAAATTTTACTCCCATTGTATCATTTTCTGCTGCTGTTGATGATTACCTATATTCGTCTGACTAGAAATCCTTGTCTTCTTTCCATTTCACATCACTGATACCACTATATCTAAATTGAGCCTCAGCATTTCCCTTTACACATTTTCTACCTTCCCTACCAGTTTCAGATATCTAAGATTCCATGCCCCAGCTTGTAGATCATTAATATTTTGTTGGTTATTGATTTTTTTTTGTCATGCTCACCTCACCCTTGGCAGTCCTGTCACAGAGATCTGAATAGGGAACTAGGCGGGAATCTTTTGCCAATGACATTTTTGAATAACAGACCACATGTCGTGAAGATACACATTATGCGTCTCTAATGCAGTGATTTTCATTGCTGTCTGCAGCCTCCTGTCATTGATCATTGCTGAGTCTTTCACCTTTCAGGGGTAGGTTCCTACCCCAAGGGTCAGACAATGCCCTGAACCTCTGCATGCTCCTCTGCCCTCTTTGACAAAGAGGTTGACAGAATGAAGGTGACTTCTTATGCCAAAAGTCTTCTGTTCCCATTGCTGATGACTTTTTTTTCTGAAATGTACACAGTGGTGAGGTTCCAATCTGGGACCCATTACGTTTTGATTTTTTTTTTTTTTTTTTTTCATCACTGTTCTCCGTATTTGATCTGTGCAGACATGCCAGTTACCCCTAGACTTCTAGACCACCTCATGGAGGAGTTCATTGGCATCAACAGCTGTATAACCATGGATAAATGCAAACTTATTTAAGAGTTGCATCTGTTAGAAGTCTAGATGAAATTAATGCATGAATCGGTGTTAAGATCCCAAAATTGTATCTCATAGAATGTGTGTATTCTGTTTTCCCCCCTAAGTAAATTCATTTGTTATAGTTTCAAGCTGACTGTTAAAATAACAATTTAAAGAAAAAGTTTGATCACTTGAGGAAATAGAAGAACTTTAATGAAAATTTAATACTTTAACAAAATTTGAGCTCAAATGAGGAACTCAAGATGCTTTGATGTATTGAAGAAATTCTGACTTGGTTTAAGATAAGTTGTAAATTTAAATACAAGATTGTAGCAGGAGGAAGATAGCTATTGTCAAAAGAGATTTGAACACATTTAACTTTATTAGTTATCAATCCCACCATTAAAATTCTTCTGCTCTGTGACAGTGAACCTTACATGGGAAGACTGAGCTGTGTTTTGTTAGCTGAAGGGCAATACATTATATTCAAATTTTAATTTGCTTGGAAACATATTAGACCAAATAATATTTCCATAAATGCCTCCTGGAAACAAATTATGTACATAAAATAAATAAATAAATATATGTATTTTCAGCATAAAATGAAAAACATGAGGCTTGTTAAGGTCCTCTTTAACAAATTGAATCACCCATTTAACAAAATCCTGGCTGTATCCTTGTATGAATAGTAAAGTCACTTCTTCTTTTAGAACGAGGAATGTGTCTCTCCTTTTCCATTTATAATATACAATTAAATGCTTACATCACATTGTAAGGCTCCTATGCTCTCTACCCATTTATATTTTTTATTAAGATATAATGTATTAACTTCTTTGACATGTAACAATTTAATCATAGAACCAGCAGAGTACATTAAAACTTCTCTTTAGCTCTAAAAATATATATGTTTTGCAGCAGAGACTCAGTCCAGTGTTAGCCTTGTCAAAGTTCTTAAAGGTTTTCTCCCATATTTTTGCCATGAAATGAATTTTGTAAATAGCATCAAAACATTTGTAACAGTGGAGTTCTGTGGTAATAAACCAATGTTTATAATAATTTACAAGACATTGTTAAATACATTAATGCCTAGCCACATCCAAACCATCACCTATTTTTTGTTCTGGAGTCAGTCATTCCAACTAATGGGGAATGTCGAAGTTTGGGAGTAATGGTTATCTTAATTTATTGTTAAGAATGAAATGCAACTATGCATTTACTTGAAAATGAAAGATAAAAATGAGTGTGAGAAGTAAATGTGACCAAAGAAAGTGATTTAATTAGCAGATCCAAAAATAGAGACTGTAGCAGTGGCTGATCAGACTTAAGTGAGTAGCTGTTCATTGAGACAGACGTAAGCAATATTTTGGCAACCAAACACATTTCCTTCATTAAAAATTGCTGTTGGGATGACAAGCGGAGGCTGGATCATCTCACCTAAGATCTTTGGGCTTCACACACATCTCCTGTAGAGAGTAGTTGTGTTTTAAAGTATAAGGTTTCCTTTCTGTCATGGCACTCAGCTCTTTATTGGTTCATTTGGTGTCACTATAGGCATTTGTGGGTACATTTGGGTGTGGTTATGTGTGACATTGTTTTCTGCACTCTAGAAAATATAGTGTTAGTTCAAAAACTTGTAATGTCTCTGTGGTATTATGGGAGATAGTCACTGGCTTGGACTAACACAGCTGCAACATTTTTGCTGCAGCCAAATGAATTACCACATGATACTCCACTTTATCAGTGATGTGTGGCATTTTGTTTTGGTTCTTCTAACTGTGTGCTATGGTACTGTCACACAGATCTCCATATCTGTCAGGACTGTGGACCTTTACCTGCAGACAAATAAAAAAGTAATTATGTAACATTAATGTTGGAGATGATAATTAAAACTTCCTAACTATCTGTCATATGTTTTTCTATGTACCTTTTAGTAACCAACTAATTTTTGTTATTAATTGTTCATAGACACTGTTCCCCTGTGACCGATGTGCTTTTCTCCTAAACAGCATCTGTAAGGGAGATGCTGCAGTTTTTCTTCTATGTCTAGTTCCATATTGGTTTTGCAACAGAGAGAAATGAGAAATATGTTCATTATTGCATGTCACAGATATCAGGGCTTGTGATCCATCAAAGTCAAATATGGATTTAGTAGCAGATGAGAGGAGATTGCTTGTAACCATCCCAACAGCATTTTATAACATATAAAGTAATCGAAAGCCAACAACCCACCTATAGTGCACTGATGTGTAGAGCATAAAAACACATAACAGGAAACAATATTCACACTAGTTTTCAAGCTGTCTATCTTTTTCTTGTAAAAGTACACTCTGACATCCAACTTACACTCACTTGGCTGCAGTAAGACTGATTACTGATTATTGATAGCTGAAAGCAGTTGCTAGACCTGATACAAATGGGAGGGGCTATGGAAGAACATAAAAAGCAAGATGAGGATAGTGAGATAGAGAGTCGCCGTTGTTATGACAAATGGCTCAATGGCTGCACAACAAGGTAAATGAAGTTCAGAGGGGAGAGCATATAAAAGATGTAGAGTGAAGGGGAGAGTGCGGCGGGGGGTGGGGGGAGAGAAGGGATGGAGCAAAAAAATGAGAGGGAGATATAGACAAACAGAGAGGAGGAAGGGGGAAGGGTGTAAAAGGGGAGGAGTACGAGAGTGAGAGAGAGAGAGAGAGAGAGAGAGAGAGAGAGAGAGAGAGAGAGAGGGAGAGAGAGCCTTGATGGTGAGGCAGTGGAAAACATGGATTTAGACCTGGGGGTTGAAACAGTGCAGTAAACATTGCATAGCTTGGAGAAACATGTGCCAAAGGGAGTATCCAGATGCACCACACAGTGAAGCAGCTGTTCAAGTCATGTGCATTGTAGTATGCAGCATGTTTGGCAACTGGATGGTCACGTTTGTTGTTTTCTCCATAGTTTGGCGGTGGCCATTCATGTGAGCAGACTGTGGGTTACTTGTTATGCGCACATGGAATATTGAGCAATAACTGCAGCATAGCTGATGTATAGCATGGTTGCTTTCACCTTTGTGCCTGCCTTTTATTGAGTAGGAAATGCCTATGAATGGACTGCAGTAGCAGGTGGTGGGTGGAGGTATGGAACAGGGCTTGTACCTGGGCTCGTGACAGGAAAATGACTAATTGGATACAGGATTGGGAACAGGGATGGAATAGGAATGGACAAGGATGGTAGGAGGTGTATCACAGAACATTGACTTTGGTGATGTTGGTAGGACTTTGGGTTGCTCATGACAAGAGGTAGTCAAAGCCCTGATATAGTTGAGCTTTTAAAGGCCAAGGTGATACTGAATGATTAGAGGAGTGCTGGTTAGCACCTGGTCCTCAGGTTTACTTCTGTCAGAGGAGGAAATGGCACAGGAGGTCTGTACATACGGGTGAGCTGGGTGAGATATTGTGTGTCAGTGAAGGCTCTGGTAAGGTTGGCAGTAAAGTTCGACACCTCCTACTTTCCACTGCAGACATGGCATCATCTGGTGGTGAAGCTGCAGGAATACATGTTTTGATATGGATCGTGTGACAGCTGTTGAAGTAGAGGTATTACTGGTGGTTGGTATGCTTGATATGAACATAAGCATTTATGGAGTCATCTGAAAGGTGGAGATGGACATCTAGCAAGGTGTCTCATTGAGTTGAGAAAGACCAGATGAAGCGGATTTAAGACTAATGGTTGAGGTTATGGAGGAAAGAACAAAGATTGTCCTGGTCATGAGTCAAGAGGATAAAAATGTCATCAATGAATCTGAAGCAGATAAAGAGTTTCAGTTGTTGACTGGATAGGAAGACTTCCTCTAGACAGGCCTTTAATAAGATGACATAGGATGGTGCCATGTGACTACTGAGGGCAGTGCCACAGAATTGTTCATAGTTTTGGCCATCAAAAGTGAAATAGTTGTGGGTCAGGATGTGTATGGCTAGGAGGATTAGGAAAGAGGTGGTGAGCTTGGTATCAGAAAGACATTGGGAAAGATAGATAGTGTTACATGGCATAGGGATGTTGCGGGACAAGGAATCACATCCTCAATGACCAGCAAGGAATTTGGTGGTAACGAGACAGAAATCGTGGAGAGATGGTGAAAGAAGTGAGCAGTGTCTTGAATGTTGGATTAAAGGTTGCAGACAATGGTTTAGAGGTGTTAATCAACAAAGTTAGAGCCTCGTTCTGTGAAAGCATTGTATCCAGCTACAATGGAATAACTAGTAGAGAGACATTTTGGGTTGGGTTTGTGGTGTAGGTAAAAGGCTGGAGTGCAGGGGATAGCTGGTGTGAGGAGGGAGATGGATTCAGGCATCAGGTATGGTGATGGACCTAAGGCCTTGAGGAACTGCTGAATTTCAAGTTTGATTTACAGGATTTACCGGGATCTCAGCCACAAGGTTTGTAGGCACTGGTGTCAGACAGTTGATGGAGACCATTAACCAGATAGTCATTAAGGTTCTTGGTCTCTGTGAAGGATACTTTATCTGTGGGAGGGGTCATAAGGTCTGGATTGGTTTTTAGGTTACAGATAGTTGTGTGTTCCATAGGAGGGATGATGGAATTATTAGGGAGGGATTTAGGAAAGAAAGATGCGGCCATGTTAGAAGTTGGAACTCCTGAAATATTACCAGAGGATGACTGCATGGAAAGTGAGGAGGTTCATGGTTGGAGACAAGTTGGAACTGTTTTCAACAAGGTTCTGTGTGAGTTTTGGGTTGATTGTAGTCAGTGGGATGTGTGGTAAAGAAATGATTCTACTGCAGAGAACAAGCAAAGGAAAGAAAGATCTTTACAAGTACAGCACAGTTAAACCTTGGGGCATGTAAAAGGTGGTAGTCAGTGGGATGTGTGGTAAAGAAATGATTCTACTGCAGAGAACAAGCAAAGGAAAGAAAGATCTTTACAAGTACAGCACAGTTAAACCTTGGGGCATGTAAAAGGTGGAGTAAATCAGCAAATCATAGATGGGGAGCTAAACATAGTTGATGGGGACTGGGGGTGGGGGAGGAGGTCGGATGACAACTGTAGGACTTTTCTTGCTGTAGGTAATCCCATGCAGGTATAAGACAGGAGTAGCTGAAAAAGCTTTCTCAGGTGGTCCTCGGAATGCTTTTCCAACTGTTGAAGTGCAAGAATTGCTATTGCTGTGATGGCATTCAGGAAGTTGGTACTGTGTAGAGAGCCATGTAAGAAGTTAGAAGGAAGGAGATAAAACGTTTTAAGTAAGGAAGAGGTAGTAGGCACAATTGTAAATAAATACCTTCAAGCACTAGTTGACTCACATGATAGTAAGAAACATGCACAATTGTGCAATGTGATTCTAAATAAACATGCATGACTGGCTGACAGCCAAGATGGCAGCACAAATTGTTTGGCGAGAATATGTTAAAAATGACACTGGAATTAAATGTTTGAAAAGGGACTGCCAGAGCTGGAAGTTGTAATGCAGCTCTTATTAGCAACATATGGTGTTCAGACTGCACAGCAGATGGTGGCCAGTTTGTGTTTTTTATGTAAGTACTGTAGAGGAGAAGAAACTGTAGACATATTAAAGAATAAAGAATAGACTATGAGTTGTAGATAAGTAAAGAAAGATAGCAGTGAAGGTAAATGGTTATTTCACTTCTCACACCAGCTAATCGCTGCACTCCAATCTTTTATCTACTCCACAAACCACAAACTGAACCCAATATGTCTCCCTGCTGGTCGTTCCATTGTAGCTGTGTAGAATTCTCCCACAGAACAAACCACTGTCTTTATTTACTAACACCTCTAAACTATTGTCTGCAACCTTCCAGCCTACATTTAGGCCACAGCTCTCTTCTTTCACCACCTCACCACAATTCTTGTCCCATTAATACCAGACTCCCTGTTGGTCACTGTGGTAGTGACTTCCTTGTCCACCAACATCTCTATGCCCCTGGCCTTGAGAACATGGAACACTACCTTTCCCAGTGTCCTCCTGATACCAAACCCACCACTTCTTTCCTAATCCTTCTAACCATCCACATCCTGACCCACAATTATTTGACTTTTGAATGCCAAATCTGTAAAAAATCTGTGTCACTGCCATCAGTACTCACATGGCACCATCCTATGCCAACTTATTTATGGGCCGTCTGGAGAAAGCCTTCCTATCCAATTAACACCTAAACCCCCTTGTCTCATTCATATTCAGTGATGATGTTTTCATACTCTCCACTCACGACAAGGACAATCTTTGCTCTTTCCTACATCATTTCAAGATGTACTCTTAAATCTGCTTCATCTGATCTTTCTCAACTCAATGAGGCAGATGTCAGTCTCCACCTCTCAGGTGACCCCATAAATACTTACATTCATATCAAGCACACCAACCACTAATATTACCTCAACTTCAACAACTGTCACATGGCCCATATCAAAACATCTCTTCCTGTAGCCTTGCCATCCATGGATGCCATGTCTGCAGTGGAAAGCAGGAGTTGTCAAAATTTACTGACAGCCCTACCAGAGCCTCTACTGACAGACAGTATCGAACCCAGCTCATCCATATACAGATCTCCTGTGCCAGTTCTTCCCATAACAGAAGTGAACCTGTTAACTAACCACCTACCTGCACTCCTCTGATAACTCAGCATCACCCTGTGTGGAAAAGCTCAACCTCACCCTTCAGCAGGGCTTCAATATTACTTGTTGTACCCTGAGATGAGGGATATCCTACCCAAAATCCTACCCATATCAGCAAAAGTAGTGTTCTGCTGACCACTCTTCCAACAGAATATCCTTGTTCATCCCTATTCCAATCCTGCTGCCAATCCTACACCCCCCCCCTCCCCCCTCTCCCCTGTGGGTCATTCCCTTATTGCGAGCCCAGGCGCAGCAAGACCTGTTCCATACACCCACCCACATCCTCACTATGCCCTCCTTGACTCATGCAGCCTTCCCCACCCTCTTCCCACCTCCCATCAGTCTGAGCATCTGTTTTAAATAATTGATAATCAATAATCAGGTGCACCATGGGAGTGTACAGCTTGGTGTTGTCTGTGAGAATGCATTAATTTTTCCAAAAAAAAAAAAAAAAAAGAGCTGTAGCTCAAAATATAGTAAATATTGTTTTCTGTTATATGTTCTGTGCTTTACACATCAGTCTACTATAGATGAGTGGTTGCCTTTCCCTTATTTTAGATAGTGTCCAATCCAGAAATTTCTAATATTGTTATCAATTTTGTTAAAAAAATAAGTCCAACAGATGTGTTAGTGGCATTCTCATGAGAAAAGGTTCAATGCTGAAGCTGAGGAAAATGTAATTACCACAAAATTAAAACTGCATGAACTTTTGTACAACCTTCAGAGAGATCAAAATGTAATGTTTCCATTTGCCTATCTTTGTGCTACTGATGTTTTTTAAGTAACTGACAACACAGTATTTTGCAACTCCAAAAATGTTGGGGAGTCCAAATAGTCTTCACATAATCTCACCTGTCAAATTTCCCCTTCCAACAGCCTTTGTAAAAGACTGCTCTACTCTGTTGTAGTTAGATCGTCTAGTAGATACCTTATATTCCAAATTTCTTTTGGAACCACATTGACCTTATCCACTGGTAAGATGACAATATCATAATCATCCCTCAGTTCTTGTACAAGTTCCCTGTTTCTTCATAAGAGTTCCTCTTTGACATGGTGTACCCCTCATATATCCTGTAGGCCTCTTCAGTGGAAGTTATTGGGCCCATATTTCTGACTTCTAATGAAACCATTTGATTTTGTGTGTAATTCTACAACAGCAAATCTATGCTGTTATGTCTCATCAACCTACGCAAAGCTTCAGATTGGCAGGGGAGGTGAAGTGTGAGATGTGTTTTGAAACTAGGTTACTGTTACTGAAGTGGAAACTGGCAAGATGATATGAGGGATGTACTATTAGCTCAGAGCACCATGCAGTGTAGGTTTGGTGGTAAACAAAGTGAAGCTTCTGGATGGAAGAGGCTACAATTATAATTTTAATTTATGAATACCATGAAGTGTCAGTTGAGCTGTTTAGCATATCACTAAGATGCTATACATCCAATCCCCAGTGACCTACAGGGAGGGAAACTACCCCATAAGATCATGCAAATTTAAGAGAAACAGTATTGTTTAATGGATAATGCCTTATTGAGTGAAAACTAGTAGGGGAGCTCCAATTAAGTATGAAAGCTAGGGGATCTGCAATTAAGCATGAAAGCTGAGTACTGACCTCACAAGGATATATTAGTGAAGGGACTCATATGATTATAGAAGGAAACTAGCAGTCTCTATAATAATTTGGTTTGTTACTGTAAGACATCAGACAAATGATTTACCCTCTTAATCAAACATATAAACAATGAGCAAGTGAACAAAGGATTGGAATTATGAACTACAGCCATGGCAAATGTGGGTGTGCAGATGAAAGTATCATGTAAAACTATATCACAGATATGGCCAATGACTGCAAAAATGGTTAGTGATTTAAAGCAAAGACCCTGGAAGGGCAAGAACAACCACCAAAAGAAACACCAAAGCACATGATGGGTGAAAATAGCTGGCTCTGAATGTTAAAACTGCACAATTAATCCCTGATGTATACTAATTATCCTCAACCCAGTGATTGCATTGCGGCTCATCCTGACAACTCTTAAATGATGTGAGTGTGGAAAATGGTACAATAACAGTTGGAAGTTCTGATTCCAGCTCAACTTCTGGACTTGGTTTTAAGACAGACACATCCCTCTCTGCAGATCTCTGCAGTGACCTGGAGCAAAAGTGTTCTCTTCAACCTCTCCACTACAAGTACGTCTCTCTCTGGTCTCCTCTGACTTTACTCTCCAATACTTAGCTGGTTCTACCAGTGTAGGAATCTCGTCAATTAATTGTAGCAGACCTTGCAAGTTTTAGCCAATAATAATTTTATAAACAAGTTTAACAGATTTCTACTCTTATGGATTTTGTCATGGTTAACCAGTACAGATGTGACATGGGAAGGAAGACAGAAAATCTCTCCAACTAGATGACAGGTTTCCAACTGTGGCCAATCAAAAGGCTTGCACTTAGGTACACATGGGAAAATGTGCCTTCTACCACAATAATTAATGTGAGCCAATCATAGTCCCTATTACTCATATTCAAACAAACATTCCTATGCAACATGGCTGTAGACAGTGGCTGAGCCCAAGTTCTCAAGATCTGGCTTTTAGACCTTTATCTAGCCAAAAAGTATTCTAATGTCTTGCGCAGTTCAATTTCTTATGGCACACAGGCTGCCATCCTATACATCTGCTGTGCAGACACAGGACACTGCAACTTTCAAGTTCTATACCTGCTCAATGGCTGCATTCAGCAGCAAACAAGTTTATGACACTCTGGTCCTTTTAAGCTAGGTTCCTGCTCACAAGCCAGCTAAAAACATCTCCCAAGCCTGCAGAAAATAACAGGTCCCTCTCATCATTTTAAAAGGAAAGGAGAAGAAGACATAATTAGCTCTGCAGGTCATTGTCAGCAGTAAATACTGTCTGCAGTTTTCATGCAGTGTTGAGGAATCAGCTATGTTGACTATTGGGATGTGCATATTACATTATCAATATGTTGGCTGACAGTAAATGTCCACTTAGCAATACCATGTTTTGAACAGTTTGGAAGCTTGGTTGATGATATGAAAGTGCAATAATTCAAATGTCTTGAGTTCTCTCTGTAAGTTCACTGACCTGATTTTCATAGTCTCTTCTCCATTGCCTCTTTGGTAGCACACAAGTCTGTCATGTGGAAGGTGGAAGTCATATTAGGTACTGGATAGCATTTTCTCAATAATGTTTGCAACACTACGATTTTTATTTCATTTCTCCCTACATTTATCAGCCAAAAAATTCTGTTGTTGGTAAGATGACCAGTTTTTCAACTTCATAAGATTAATAATGCATAAATCAGGTCGGTACTCAGAAACAAACAGGAGCCTTGTGGCAGAATTCTTTGAATAAATTAAGAAGTCATTGAAGCACAAGTTAATAAAATGCTGTCCAGGAATTATTGGTAGCTCTAACAAATCAATAACAACATAACAGAACACAGTTCAGATTTACATTAAACATCACAGCTAATACAGTAATGTCTTGTCGTAATCCACCAGATAAAAGGACACTGCAGTAGTTCAGTTAGTTCTGTCCTCAATAATTGCTCATTCTAATGACAATGATAGTCCAAGCCTCTTACCAATCACAACATAGTTCAGGCAGAATATTCATTAACTTGAATTACAGAAATCACTTGGATATTATGGAAAGGAGAGATTGCTACTCATCATATAGAAGAGGTGTTGAGTTGCACATAGGCATAACAAAAAGACTATTATACACTTAAGCTTCCTGTTGAAAGGCCTTCTTCTAAAGTAGAAAAGACATGCGCATAGTCAGGCAAGTACAGTTCACACACACACGATCACTATCTGGTCTTTGGCCAGAGATGATGATCATGCATGTATGAGCCGTGCTCCTCCATATGGTGAGTGGCAATCTATTCTTTTCATAATACTGTCATTACACAATCCTGGATTTTCCATTGTTAGGAATCACTTGAAAATGTTTAGACATTGTCATTACTGAATTTTGTGGATGGTGATATGCATATTTTTGTGAACAGATTACACAGAGCTGTTGCATGTATGAACACCAGGGGCAGGCTTGACCTAGGTGTTACATTTTTGTTAGCTTGACTGGGAGATAGTTCAGACTGCTGAATTTGAGTGATGTCCAACTGTTTAAAGATTGACATATGAACAAATTGTTGTGTTGAACACAACACAATTATTGGAAAAATGACTAGGTGACATTTTGCTATTCAGAATGGACTATAACTGTTGATAAAAATTTGGTTTGTGGAAAATGTGGTGGTCTAAAAATTTAGAAAAGTTTATGGAATCACTTTATGTGTCAATGTTAAGAACATCTGACACACAAGTACAAAGTCTGTATTGAAAATTATGGTAAATTAGCAGAAACATTTATTAATAATTTTATCAATTCATTAATTATCTAATCTTGTGCATAAAATTCAGGTTAAAAAAAGTGCAGTGACATAGGTCAGAGTCTAATAAGCACACAGACAAAGTCTGCAATGGAATATTTATCTATTTCTGAGGTTGTTTATTAGTTGGCTCATAAATTAATTAATTTCATAGAAATTGTTGTAAGTTATTTAAAAGTTCAACTCACAGTCTTCAGTGGCATTACTACACCCAGAAACACAAGTTAACTCACACGGTGTTTCTTATTATGTATTGGGATGGAATTTTCAATTAGGAATAACTTATAACTAACTGATTTTGCAGTAAATCTAAGTGTAGGATTAGGATCAGCACATCAAAAACAAAATAATTTCTCACTTTCATTTACAATCTAAATACCCACATGTAAGCAGGTTTGTTTTATCTTTCCTTTCAACTCTCTGTTTGAACTGTTTGTAGTTCTTTTTATACTGTACCTATGAACAATGAATCCCCTTCTTGCCTTTAAAAGAGAAGTTTTGATTTGCAATTTCTTTTCTTCTTAATTCATTTAATGTACTTTGTATATACCATAGCTCATTTCTGTAATATCATTAATTCTCCTTCAAAATCAGACTATAACTGTGTGACAGTAAACATCAAACATTAGCAAAAAGCTCATTATTAGTTGATTCTTTAATAATGACAAAAGGTAAATTTTCAGTAGCCCTAAAGCACTAATAAAAGATAGCTTATAACCTATTTTTCTTTATTTCTAGGTCAAAAACAATAAATGAATTGAAGCGAAAGCTTCAAGATATGGAACAAATGTTTTTGAAGCCCACTGACTACAGCAAGGTCCATGGAGCAGATAATAAGTATAAGGTTTGTTGCATTATTGAATTATGTGATCAGATATGCCTATATTTTGCAATGGAGGAGATGGGTTTTATTGAGTATTAACAATTATTATAGTGCTAGTTAAGTTGCAAGCATCATGTTTTCACAAATTTAAAACCAAGAATAAAGTCATTAGCATTCCACTAACCCAAATGGTTCATACATCTGTCAAGAGGGATTATTTTAAATGAGTTATTTTGTAATTTGAGATGTGAAAATTGGAAACTGTGTGACTTTCAGTTACAAAATGTGTCATAAAAACAAGCGGTCTTAGAATATGTACTCCAAGTGCCACTGTGTGCATTCAGAAGAGCTGCTTGGTGGAGAATGCACAAATTAACTTTTTGTTACCCCATTCACTGCAGGAAGGCTCCCATTGATAAGCATTGTAGTTATATCCTGATATAATGTTCCTAGAATTTAGTATAAATTTTTTTAAAAATGAGTAAATGATTTGTGAACACAGTTGCTTAACTCACTTTTCGAAGGAAAATAATGTGATGCTTTCTTGGATTAGATGAATAAACCATAGGATTATCATATCAAAGCTGCAGCATTCTGAAGGCAACATATTCAATATATATCATGAAATTTCTTAAAAATATGAAGAAACATTTTGATATTACCTGTCACAGATAATTTTTTCCTCTGGTTAAAGTTGCTACAAAAAGATTTGTCTGTATGACTGATCTTGGTTTGAATTTGTGTTTTTATCTGGATGTTACGAATGGTATGAATTCATATTTTTATCTGAATGTTATTAACAATGGTAGCAGGCCCACTGTAGTAAATATCCCTTGATTTCCAGGTTGTGTATGTTCTCTCATACATTTTCAAGGGTTAGTGTGTCCTTCAGGAAGGTAGGATAATAATTTTTAATGAAAAATGGCTTGTCCAGTATCAAGGCAAAATCTTTATAGTGCTTGGAGCAGAAAGCATATGACTGATTTGAATGTGTTAAGGTTGTTTGTTACCAATGCCCCTTCAGAAAATGTATGATTCCATAGTCTTCAACATCATACTGGTATCTAAAATGGTAATCAATAAAAATTAAAATCCTCCGTCTTCTCAATGAATTCTGAATTAGGGAGAGGTGTGCTCATTGAGCACAATTACACAACTAACAATACCATTTGAGAACATTTAGTCAGAATTTTTCACAACATTTACTGTAAAAACTTAAAGGAAAATGTTATAATATTATGAAATGGAAAGTTGCCACTCACCATGTAGCAGAGATGCTGAATTGCAGGTAAGCACAACAAAAAAACTGTCACAGATAAAGCTTTCGGCCTGTAAGACCTTTGTCAAAAACAGACAACAGACATTCACATATGCACACACACTCGCACACACATGATGGCAGTCTCTGGCAACTGTAGCCAGACTGGGAGCAGCAGTGCCAGTGCATGGTGGGAGTGGTGACTCGGTGGGGGTAAGGAGGAGACTGGGGTGGGGAGGGTGAGGGATAGTAGGGTAGGGATGGCGGACAGTGCAGTGCTGCTGGGAAGCACGCAGGGATGAGGTAGAGAGAAGATAGGGCAGATAGGGCAGCAATATACAGTTGGGAGTTCAGAGGGCAGCGGAGAGGGGGGGGGGGGGGGGAGGTTAGCAAAAAAGGAGAGAAGTACTGGATGCGATGGTGGAAAAGGGAATGGGAACAGCGAGGCGGGCTGGGTGAGGACAGTGGCTAATGAAGGTTGAAGCCAAGAGGGTTACAGGAACATAAGACATACTGCAGCAAAAGCTCCCACTGGAACTATTCAGAAAAGCTAGCGTTGGTGAGAAGGATCCACATGGCACAGGCTGTGAAGACATCATTGAAATGAAAGATGTAATGTTTGGCAGTGTGCTCAGCTACCAGATAATCCACTTGTTTCTTGGCCATCGTTTGCCGGTGGCCATTCATGTGGACAGAGGGCTTGTTGAATGGTTATGAATACCTCCAGAACCTCAACAACTTCTCATTCATTTGCTTCACCTGGTCCTACTCAACCCAACAAACCACCTTCCTAGGTGTTGACCTCCACCTCAAAGATGGCCACATTAGTACTTCTGTGCATATCAAACCTACTAATCACCAGCAATATCTTCACTTCAACCCACAGCCACCCATTCCATACCAATAAGTCCCATCTATACAGCCTAGCCACTCATGGTTGTCACATCTGCAGTGACGAGCAGTCCCTCTGGAAATATGCCAAGGGTCTCAAGTCCCACAGAAGCCTTCACAGACTGTACTTATCCTCTCAACATCATACAAAAACAAATACCCTGTGCCTTATCTTTCCTCACCTCCCAAAGTCCCACCGTCTGGCCACAGAGGAGCATTCCCTTCATAACTCAGTACCACCCAGGACTGGGGGAACTGATTTACATTTTTCACCAGCATTTCGACTACCTCCCATTGTGCCTTGAAATGAGAAATGTCCTGCCCACTATCCTTCTCACCCCTCCAACAGTGGTATTCCACTGTCCACCAAACTTACACAATATACTCATCCATCCCTACACAATCCCTGCTCCCAGGCCCTTACCTCATGTCTCATAGACCTGTAACAGACATAGATGCAAGACCTGTCCTATACATCCTCCCATCATCACCTGCTCCAGTCCAGTCACAAACATCACCTACCCCATCAATGGCAGGGCTACCTGTGAAACCAGTCATGTGAACTACAAGCTAAACTGCAACCACTGTGCTGTGTCCTGTGTGTGTATTACAACCAACAAGCTGTCTGTCCGCATGAATGGCCACCGACAATTGGTGGCCAAGAAACAAGTGGACCGTCCAGCTGCTAAGCAAGTTGCCAAACATGACATCCTTCATTTCAATGACTGCTTCACAGCCTGTGCCATGTGAATCCTTCCCACCAATACCAGCTTTTCTGTATTGCACAGGTAGGAACTTTCCCTGCAATATACTCATACCCTACGTTTCTGTAACCCTCCTGGCATCAACCTTCGTTAGTCATTATCCACACCCATCCAGACTCCCTGTTCCCTTTCCAGCACTATACAGCCCTCATTCCACCATAATACCCATGTTTTTACTTGTCTTCTTTTCCATCAAGCCCCCCTCCCCTCCTCTTCCCTACCCACCCTCTAACCTCCTGACTGCACACTGCTGGCCTACCCTCTCTCCAACTCAACCCTGTGTACTGCCCAGCAGCACTGCACTGTCCGCCACCCCTAACCTACTAGCCCTCTCCCTCCCCACCTCAGCCTCCTCCACACTCTTCACCTGGTCACCACTCCCATCATGCACTAGCACTGCTGCTCACAGTGTGGCTACAGTTGCTTTGACTGCAGTCATGTGTGTGTGTGTGTGTGTGTGTGTGTGTGTGTTCGTGTTCGTGTTCATGTCGTCCCTTTCTGGCGAAGGCCTTATGGGCTGAAAGTGTGGCAGTCCTTTTTTTGTTGTGCGTATCTACTCAGCGTCTCTGCTATATGGTGGCTGGCCACTTCCCTTGTCATAATATTGTTATATTCCATCCTGGATTTTCCATTGTTTTATTTTTGCCTGATGTATTTTTTTTTTATCCTAATCCAGTGCTGTGCCTTTATCATTATTTTGTAATACATCACTATACTCAGTGTCCATCCTTCTTTCTCTTCTTTCTTATGTTTCTCTTTTCAACTTACAAACCACATTGCATGTCCTCTACTTACAAGCCACAGTGTATCAACCGTTTCAGCCATGCACAACAGATGGCTACAAGACCACACTAATTGTTGGTTTAGCATCTTATGTCCCACATTACTCCCACCAACATTATTAATCCTGTACCTTTTAATTCATCTCTCTCCCTGTGCCACTCTTCTGTATTTTCCTGTGTTATTTCCTGCACCTTTCCAGTGCCACATGATCTAGTATCCCAGTGCTGTGCCTTTATCATTATTTTGTAATACATCACTATACTCAGTGTCCATCCTTCTTTCTCTTCTTTCTTATGTTTCTCTTTTCAACTTACAAACCACATTGCATGTCCTCTACTTACAAGCCACAGTGTATCAACCGTTTCAGCCATGCACAACAGATGGCTACAAGACCACACTAATTGTTGGTTTAGCATCTTATGTCCCACATTACTCCCACCAACATTATTAATCCTGTACCTTTTAATTCATCTCTCTCCCTGTGCCACTCTTCTGTATTTTCCTGTGTTATTTCCTGCACCTTTCCAGTGCCACATGATCTTGTATCTCATCCTGCAAACCCCTCCCCATCTCCCACTCTTTCACCATTCTATCCCAGTTCATACCCACTAATTCCACCTCATCCAGTCACATCTGCAGTCCCCGTTTTTTATACTTGCCCACCTTCAGATCTGCTACCCACAGTAATATATTCTTTGATCTCATTGTGATTTCACACCAATTTTAGTGAATTTTCGCCTTTCGCTATCATCAGCTCCCTCAGATTTCATCTTGTTTCCCCCTTTTGCATCCTTTTCATCCTTCTTGTGATTTTTCACACATATTTGGATGTGTTATTGCGAATTTTTTGAGATGAAATTCTACATTATTTATGTAATTTTTCGCATTTTTTCCTCCTCTATGGATCCTTGCTTCTTCCATCTGCATCTATACAGAAAAGTTTCCTCATCCCTAGCCAGAACCCAGTCCCACTTACTGTTCCCGTGTTGTTGCTTGGCTCATGGAATCCCCCCAAATGGCCTTACCATCAAATTACTCACCTCCAGCAGCCAACCCTCCTTCCACAATGACCTCCAACTATTCAGATTCTGCCAATCCCTAGCCCTCAGTAACATAGTCCTGCAAAACTATATCAAACAAGTCCAAACCTCTTTGCAGTATATTCTCTCCATTTACAAAATTCTCATGCTATGCAATCTCAAATTCCTGGAACCCATAATGCACATTGAAACTTGGGCTCTCCAGGAACTAGAGTGACATGCACAATGTCACCTCAAAAAGCTCTCCACCCTGCTCACTTCCTTCTGCCACCTTGGAGTACCACTGTCCACCACATCTGCTACAAGCTCCAAACCTCCCCCACATCCCCTCATAGCTGACGCTGTCTCGCAGACCTACTACATTCATCCCACCCTCCAGAACTCTCTGCCACCACCACACAGAATCCAGAACCTAAATAGACGTGAAACACTGTCATGAACCTTTCCTTTGGAGGCCTTAGCCACACTGAAATATCAGTCCTTTCCAAAGGCCTCACATTTTGCCCCACTCCCAAATTCAGTCATTCAGGATTTGTTAAAGACTGTCTCTCTTTCTCCTGGTCCCTACAGTGGAAACACTCTTTTGCCACCAACCCTACAAATCAGACTCAACCAAAGACCAATGTTGAACCCTGCCTAACTCAATTCACTCCTCCATCCAACAGTGATCACCCCAACTGCCGCCAAATCACCACCTGTTAATTCTCCAGAATTTCTTAACCTTGAATTTTGTCTCATCATCATTCCCCAAATCCCTCAACATGCAAACTAACCTTACATCTGCAGAAAGAACTGCAGCACACCATCTAAAAACTGATCCCAACATTGTAATCCTACCTGCAGACAAAGGCTCCACTACTGTTGTTTGAACCACAAGGATTAGCTGGCAGAAGGACTCTGCCAGCTGTCAGATACATCCACCTACAAACCTTGCCACAGTGACCCCATTCCAGAAATCTAGCAGGATCTCCAGTCACTCCTCAAATCCTTAGGCCCATTGCAGAATCTCTTCCTGGAGTCCATCTCTCTGCTCACCCCTACCATTCCCCACATTTCTGTCTTCTACAATGCTACCTAAAGTCTATAAACCCAACCAGGATCCTACCCTCCTATATAGAGGATACCAGCCATTTCCTCCACCGACTCTCCACAGTTCCTGCCCTTTACCCCACAGTGCCCTGCTCGTCACTATTGTTGCCACCTCCCTTCTCACTAACATTCCTAATGCCCATGGCTTTACCACTATTGAACACTACCTTCCACAATGCCCAACAGATTCCAAACCAACAACCTCCTTCCTAGTCACTACGATCAACTATATCCTTACCCACAATTACATCTCCTGTGAAGACAATACCTACAAACAAATCTGAGGTATGGTTATGGTTACCTGCATGGCACGATGTATGAAAACCTATTCATGGGCCCTCAAGACAAATCCTTTCTGTACACCCAGAACACTAAACTCCTCACCTGGTTCAAATTCATTGAGGACATCTTTGTGATATGGTCAAGGATGAGGACACCCTATCCACTTTCCTCCAGAACCTCAACAACTTCTCAATCATTTGCTTCACCTGGTCCTACTCAACCACTGCCCTAGATGCTAACCTCCACCTCAAAGATGGCTACATCAATACCTCTGTCCATATCAAACCTACTAACCACCAGAAATATCCCCACTTTGACCCACTGCCACCCATTCCAAACCAAGAACTCCTTTCCATACAGCCTAGCCACCCATGGTCATTGTATCTTCAGTGACTAATGATCCCTCTCAAAATATACCAAGGGTCTCATGTCTCACAGAAGCCTTCACAGACTGTAATTATCCTCCCAATCTTGTACAAACACAAATCTCCTGTGCCCTATCTTTCCAGTCTCCAACCACCTCCCAAAGTCCCACTGCCTGGCCACAGAGGAGCATTCCCCTCATAACTCAGTACCACCCAGGACCGAAGGAACTGAATTACATTCTCCACCATGGTTTCGACTACCTCTCGTTGCCCTGAAATGAGAAATTTGCTGTCCACTATCCTTCCCACCCCTCCCACAGTGGTATTCTGCCAACCACTGAACCTACGTAATATCCTTATCCATCCCTACACAATCCCTGCTCCCAACCCCTTACCTCATGGCTCATACCTCTGTAATTGACGTAGATGCAAGACCTGTCCCATACATCCTCCCACCAACACCTACTCCAGTCCAGTCACAAACATCACCTAACTCATCAAAGGCAGGGCTACCCCTGAAACCAGTCATATGATCTACAAGCTAAGCTGCAACCGCTGTCCTGCATTCTGTGTGGGTTTTACAACCAACAAGCTGTCTGTCTGCATGAATGGCCACTGACAAATGGTGGCCAAGAAACAAGTGGACCAGCTGGTTGCTGAGCATGCTGCCAAACATGACATCCTTCATTTCAATGACTGCTTCACAGCCTGTGACATATGGATCTGTCACACCAACACAAGCTTTTCTGAATTACACAGTGGGAGCTTTCCCTGCAATATATCCTACATTCCCATAACTTCCATGGCCTCAATCTTCATTAGTTGTTATCCGGATCCATCCAGCCTCCCTGTTCCTATTCCAGCACTAATCCCATCCACCTTCCCCACCTCTCCCCTCCTTGCTGTCTAACCTCCTGATAGCACATTGATGCCCTACGCTCTCTCCACCTCATCCCTGCAGCCTTCCCACCCCCTCAGGAGCACTGCCCTGTCCATCTCCCCTGCATGATGTGTGCAGTGATTAAATTTTTCATATGTGTTCAAGTTATTAATTTATAACAACTTAACAGCTTGCCATAGTGCTATGAAATAGACACACTATCTGCAAAGATGTCAAAGGTGAGTCAGTTTTGTGTGTCTGTTAAGTGTACAGTATTGCAGAGCTCCCTTGATGACAATGGAGACTAACTGGCATAGGACTGAATTGATATTCCAGGGCATGATGATTTGCTCTCCCTCACCATGATCTTTCTGATTGTGGAGTCCATTACAGTATAGAGAGTGCATTGTGATCCAACCTCTTTGTAAACTAGATACCGGTAACCTACTGTGGTGCAATGTGTGTGGGCATTAGAGATGAAATCTGAATGTTGTTAGATTATTTCACCTACAGACCACAAATTCATTATGAACCATTGAGGTGCTTTGGTTGTTGTACTAGATTAGTCAGTACACTCTCAATTCATAAATTGTATATGTTTTTTCTTGTTCAGTTTTGTTGCATTAGATACTCTCACATTACCCACATGAGCCTAGTTACTTGTGTACTGCATAGTTGTTCAATCCCTATATTACATTATCCACATTTGGCTGTCAATGTCAGCAGTGGCAGCGGCAGCTGAAACTTGTATTTGAGTTTTCATTTTTCTCCTGCATTTCCATTACTGCATGTCAGTTCAGGTATGGAGATGCCTATGATGGCTTAGCAGACCAATCCTTGCATGAAACATGCAGCCACATACATTATACATAATAGAGGGTGGAGGCAGTGGCTGTGCCTGGTAAAATTTGGATATGTGATGTTTTTCATTTTCCTGCTTCTAATGTCCCTGCTCATAATGTAATACATCAGCTAAAGTAGTTTTGTGCCAATGTTTATAATCTTGTGCTGTGCCACACCAATTACTTGGGTCAATGTTTAGAATTTTTAAGTTCTTCTTGAATTGGCCCTTACAGTGCTATAGAGGAGCACCTTGGGGACTGTGCTCACTTCACTATGTAAAATTTGTCAAGGCAGTCTGTTGTTTCCCATCCACTGGACATGCCCAATCCATCTGAGTTGGTAACTATGCATCTTTGCCTCCTCAACAATCATAGTGTTTGATACAACTCATCCCATTTGATGTTCATAATATATCTAAGTTTCTGTTGGTTCAAGCATTCTAGGTCAGTGACATAGTGGGCAGGTTTTGCAAGCATAGAGCTGGGTAGAAACACCAACTACTCAATACATCATCAGTTTGGTGCACAGTGTCTGATCTTGATTCAGGAAGACCCGATGTAAGAGTCATCCAAAAGCAACATTTGTTGCATGCATCTTGTTCTCCACTTCCTTTTCCAACAAGCAGTTAGCAGACAATAAATTTCCTAGACAGAGAAACTGATTTACTTGTTCCAAAGGTGTGCTAGACATAGAGGTATTGAGACCCAAAAAGGCAGTTCCAGGAGCTGGCTGTGATCGGGACTTTGCTTTTTGGATGTTGATTGTCAGACCAAACCATTTATATGCAGTACTGAAACAATTTACAGGAAATTCCAGCTCAATGGGTGTATGAGCTAGAGAAGCATTGTCATCAGCATACGGTAATTCAGTTACCAGAGTGAGACTTGTGAAGCTTTAGAGTGCAATCTGGAATGATTAAATAGTGCTCTGTCAAATCTGTATTTGAGTTCTACTCTTGCATTGTTTACAGACAAAGTCTCATAAAGCATGGGTGCTAGGTATACATAAAACAATTTTCATGTGAGGACACATCCTTGTTTGAACCCATTAATAATAGGGAATTTATCAGATGTTTCATTCTGGTATAGTACTTGCCCAGATAAGTCAACATGGAGAGCTTGAATTAGTTTAATGAGGTGTTCAGGGCAGCCAAAACATCTTAAGACCTGTCACATAGCTTCTCGAGGCACTGCATCAAAGGCTTTTTTTTTTTGGTCCAAGAACACAAATAGTAAAAGCTTGTGTGGTTCCCTGCACCCCACCTGCAGTTGCTGTGCACAATAGGTCACATCAGTAGTTACTCTGGAGGGGCAAAATCTTCACTGAGATTCAGGAAGTACAATCTTGGAAAGAGTCTGGAGATGATTCATCAGAATTTTAGAAAAAAATTTTACCAGCCACATAGATCAAGGATATGCCACATTACCACATATGGTTCGGTCACCTTATTTAAAGATGGTGACAATTGTGGAGTTCTTCATGTCAGCTGGTACCTTACAGGTTTCACACATTAGATGAAACAGGGAGAAGTGTCTGGTTTTTAGAGGCAAGCCACCACTTTGAATGATATTGAGAGGTATGATGTCCAGTTGCCTTTCTTGTTTTCACACTATCTAGAGCCTTGCTGAATTCATGAAATGTTAGTGAAACTGCCACAGGTTGTGTTGGATGTTGTAGTGCATGTTCAAGAAAGTTGTCAAAAGCAGTAGAACTACAGTTTAAGGAGAGATAAAATGGTTTTTCCAGTGATTCAAGACATCCTGACTATTACTTAGGATGGTCATTCTGTTGGCAGCTTTCAGGATTCCTGATGAGGCATGAACAGGCCCCATATATTTCATTTATTCCAGCATAAAAATTCCAAAAAACCCTGGCATCTGACAGACTTGGAAGTTCCTTGGCATTTTGTTGCCACCTGTTGTTCTTGATTGTTCTTATTTCAGTTTGACATTTCCACTTGAGTCTTGAAAGTATGCTTTCTTTTCCGCAGAGGATAGGTCTTCAGCAAGGGATAGGTAAGCATTCTGCTTGACTTATGAGGTTCTTAATCACTTCTTTTTTGTCGTCAAACCAGTAATTTTTTGTCTTTGCATCAAAACCAGATATCTCCTCTGATGTCTTCGTGGTATTATTTTTTAAAGTGGGCCATTCATGTTCAGCATCTGTTGTGTTAACTGCGGCAGTGCTAAGTTGATCCAAAAGTGTGTCCTGTAAGAGAGAGCAAACAGTTTTGTCCTGCAAGTTGCTGGCATTGAATTTTCTCCTGGAAGGATTTCAGAAGTAGGATTGTGTTTTATGATGGACGATAATCCTCAGATGGCTAATAAGCAGTTTGTGACCAGTCCAAAAATCTTCTATGTTTCGAGCTGCTTTACTGATCAGGACATCATTCTTGTCATGCTGCTGAGTGATGACAGGCTCAGTGAGATGCCATATGATGATTAGGTAAGTGGAACTGCATGTCAGTGATAAATAGCTCAAGTATAGAGACCTAGAAGTAGCAACTCATTTGCACTGCAGTTTCCAACAACCATGACATTTCCCCAAAAACAATTCTCTCTTCAAACTCTGGCACTGAAGTCGCCTAGTAACAGGAGTTTATCTTCAGTTGGCCCTATAAAAGGTAAGCTAAGCATTGGTAGTAACATTTGTACCTGGCTGGGAATCCACACCCAGAATGTCACTCCTAATTTGTGGACAAAACCCAAGAAAGAACAACAGGACTGTGACTACAGGGACATGGAACGCCAGGTCTCTTTTGGACTTAAATGTCAATAGACCAGAAAGAAGAAAAGTTTTCATCACCCACTAGCTAGCTAGTTTAGATATAGATGTTGCTGCCGTAAGTGAAACCAGACAATCCGGCAAGGGGCACATCACTGAGGCTAGCTCAGGGTACACCATCTTTTGGAAAGGAAAGTCTTCAGGAGAACCCATGGCATAGGATTTGCATTAAAAACAAAAATAATGAAATAACATCAATTAATCCCTATTGCTCATAATGAAAGAATTATAACTTTTTGAATTCCCTGCAGCAGCTAGAGACTATGGTCACATGTGTGCATGAGTTGCAGGTGCATGTGTGTGTGTGTGTGTGTGTGTGTGTGTGTGTGTGTGTGTGTGTGTGTGTGTGTGTGTGTGTGTGTGTTTTGTCTATTTTTGCCAAAGGCCTTGTTGGCTGAAAGCTCACTTTCTTTTTGTTGTGTCTATCTGTAACTCAGAATTTCTGCTATATGGTGAGTAGCAATTATCCTTTTCATAATAATGTTACATTCCATCCTGGATTTTCCATTGTTTGATCTTACTGTTACTTTGTTTGTTACAGGGTCCAGTGATGTAACAACAGTGGAATTAACCAGATTTGCAAACCATGTGCACTCAGACCAGGAGAAAGCCCAATGTGTCCTCTGGTATCATGAGACAAAGTCACCAAAAACAGTACAGAGAAAATTTCAAATGGTGTGCCACCGATAGCCACCAGATTTTGAAAGCACAAAGATGTGTTATGTGAAGTTTAATGAAACACGGAATGCCTGTGATATCCTTAGAACAGCAAGTCCTGGAGTCTGTAGAGTCTCAAGTGAGCTGCAGATTCTGAAGACATTAGTGCATGGTGTTCTGCATAAACAACTTCTTTTTCTTGCGTACCTACTGCAAATCATGCAGTCCCTCCAACCAATGGATTACGGTGCTTGTTATGACTTTGCTGTTGCCGTGCTAGGTGAGATTGAAGGAGATGATAACGATCTGAAACATGTTCTTTCCTCAGATGAGGCCAGACCATGAGTGTACCTCATGATACCAGAGATCACCTTGTCGTTCTTCTTGTTTGAGCACATGCTGTTTGCAAATGGTATCCAACTTCACTGCTGTTGCATCACTGGCTCTGTACCAAACAAAGTAACAGCAAGTATGTATGTACACTAAAACTTTAATATGTCACAAACAATTCAAGATAAAAAATATTTGCCTATGTGTCATATTTAGTGCCTTATGAATATTTGTAATCAGGAAAAGACTTCTGGAATAGCTGGTACTTTTGATTTTTCCACTGCTAAATGATTCAGTCGTCATTACCCATATGGCAATGTGAGAGAACTAAGATCCCTTACAAAAGACTAATGTCTTGAAAATAATTACATGGATAACAAAAAGGGAATATAGATGAAGTCATAAATTTACTTTCAGATGATGCAAATGGAAGCTATGATATCACAGCTGAGAGAACACAATTCTGACCTCCAGAAAGAAAAGCTTGAACTTCAGTCAGAGCTAGACAATAAAGAACGTAAGGAAGGTGAGCAAACAAAAATTATTGAGGCCAGAGATGATGTAATACGAAAACTGAAGATAAAGGAAAAGAAGCAGGCTGAAAAAATTTCTGACTTATCATTTATAATTCAAGAGCATGAATCTGCTATATCTACAGTAAGTATCAATGCAATTGAATATATACATTGCACTAGGTCTTACAAACAGATGTAGAAATGAAGAGAAGCAGATGACAAAAGTGAAAGCAACTTAAACTTAATATTTGCTTTTTGCATAAAACTTAGTGTGTTTTATAAATTTTGGTTTGCTGACTTCAAATCAGGCGCTAGAAGTACTGTGTTACCCATAGTTTTTGAGAATGAGCTAATATAAGTTTTTCATACTGTGCCCTATACACAACATTAAACTGCATAATCAGTCATTTTGATCATGATTTTCATTGATATGTTTTGCTGTACTGTCCCTTTTAAGATGCTAACAATAATGTGTAAGCATTACAAGAGTCCATTTGCCTTGACAGCAAAATTCCATGTTAGACATACCTTTTTAAAATCTCTTACCATACTTTTCTCTGAGATACACTATGTGTTTTGGAAAGAAATCCAAGTTTTGCATAGAAGACTCATTTTTGAGGACTTGTTGGAAACTGTGTTTCTGCATGCACCAGTCAAGATGTCAGATACCTTCTTTCAGGTAGAAGCTCTATTCTTGCCAAGAAAATTTATGAGAAATACTTCAAATGTGGCCCACACTGTCTTTTTTTCCCTTGTAGTGATTCATCAAAATTTCTGTCCTTCAAGAGATCCCTTGTTTGGTTTACTAGAGATTCCTTCTTTTATTTTGGCCTTACTAACTTCTGCAAATTTGTTCTGTGTATATTGAAATGCTCTTCCCTCATTATTCGTAGTTTTCACATAAGTTTTTACCAATCCAAGTTTGATATGTGTTAGAGGTAAAAATACTTCCCTGTGATCTATGAGAGGATAATTTTTGCATCATTCTCCATATCAAGTTAATAGTGTTCATGTTTATGTGATACTCTGACAGACTATCTATCAGCTCTAGCCCTACTGTCCCACCTGCATATCAGGCAACTAAATTCTTCCTAAAAACTGTAACTGTAATATCTCTCTATATATGCCAATAGTGTGTGCTATAATGTACAGAATATAACAAACATAGCTTGCTCATAAAAGTTTCTTTCATTTGTGTTGCATGGAAAATTGGCAGACTTTGAAATCTGTTTCCTATATTTAGAAGAATGCCTTTGAAGCTACAATTCAATGAGCTGATGGGCAGCTGCCACTCTTCTTGATTGAGATTATGTTCAATATACTTCCTTAGTCCAGTAATATCAATGTAGAAGGCCATATTCTCATCTGAAAAGAATAATGGCAACCCTCCTTTCTCACAGTTGCAATACAGAGATATTTTGACATTCTTGTGTGGAACATTCCATTCAAGCATCCTGAAAGCATGCATATCTGATCTCTTTTTTGACTAATCTACACTGATGACCAAGAAATCAATGTGAGTTCACTGTCATACTCTTCGAACCATGGCAGTACGATTCTGGTCTTATGCTACAGACAGTACCTTGCTGGAATATTCCATTGCCATCAGGAAAGACAACATCCATCAATGGATACAGTTGGTCTGCAAAAATGTTTACATAGTCCACAGCTGACATGGTGCCTTTGATTAGCACCACAGATTCCATGGAAGCAAAGGTGAATGTTCCCTAAAGCATAATACTGCTCACACTGTCCTGCACAATAAATGTTTAGAGTAGTCATTGGTGTGGATGGTGATGTATTTGGAGGTGAAAACTGATGTGGTGTAACAGGAAATATGATTCATCCAACTAGGTGACACATTTATATTTATCCACAGTGCAGTCTCAGTGAACCAGTTCCAATTGCAATCCTATTTGAGATGTCATCAGCTCTGCTTGGGAACATGTAGGGATCTCCTGCTTCAGAGTCCCATGTTCAATAATGTGAGCTGACTGGTGTGCTCTGAAACACATGTCTCTGCACCATCATTGTACTCTGTCATTAGATCTTCACAGATTGCCACCTATCCTGGTTTATAGAACAGGCAAGCATCTGACCTCCACATTCAGTGATGAGGTGTGTAAGTGCAACATCTTGTCACCAATTCATAGTTTAACTGTCCTTCAACCATCTTAAATTCTTATGACAGTAGCAGAAAAATAACTGACCATCTTTGCCTTTTCTGAGATGCTCATTCCCAGGCACCAGATCATAAGAGTCTGCCTTTTGTCAGAGTCATTTATGTCAGTGGATTTCTTCATATGCAGCCTGTATTGTTGCTATAATAATTCTCTGCTTGTATATACTCTGCATAGATACTTTCTTTTCTGCATCAAGTGCCCACAGCATCACTAGGCAGCATTCAGTTTTACAGAGGGCAATGGTTTTAATGTTTCGGCTCACCAATGCCGGTCACAAATTTTCTGCATCTTAAATACACACATCAAAAAAAGTTTTGCATCACCTCAGTTCTGAGAGTTCTGCAACTGTACAGAAAATTGGAATAGAGATCAACATAAACATCATTTCGTCTCTTTTTATTGGTCATGAAAATCACACATTGCATGTTGCACCACCATACAGTGAGACCTTCAGAGGTGGTGCTCCAGATTGCTGTACACACAAGTACCTCTAATACCCAGTAGCATGTCCTCTTGCATTGATGCATGCCTGTATTCGTCATGGCGTACTATCCACAAGTTCATGAAGGCACTGTTGGTCCAGATTGTCCCACTCCTCGATGGTGATTTGGTGTAGATCTCTGATAGTGGTTGGTGGGTCACATCATTAATGAACAGCCCATTTCAATCTATCGCAGGCATGTTTGATAGGGTTCATGTCTGGAGAACATGCTGGTCATTCTAGTCGAGTGATATTTTTATCCTGAAGGAAGTCATTCAATAGATGTGTATGATGGGGGTGCGAATTGTTATCCATGAAGGCGAATACCTTGCCAGTATGCTGCTGATATGGTTGTGCTACTGGTCAGAGGATGGCATTCATGTATCATACAGCCATTACGGTGCATTTCATGACCACCGGTGGTGTATGTTGGGCCCACATAATGCCACCCCAAAACAACAGGCAATCTCCACCTTGTTGCACTCGCTGGGCAGTGTGTCTAAGGCGTTCAGCCTGACCAGGTTGCCTCCAAACACATCTCTAAGAATTGTCTGGTTGAAGACATATGCGAGACTCATCAGTGAAGAGAACATGATGCCAATCCTGAGCGGTCCATTCGGCATGTTGTTGGGCCCATATATATCCCACTGCATGGTGTTGTAGTTGCAAAGATGGACCTTGCCATGGATGTTGGGAGTGAAGTTGCACATCATGCAGCCTATTGCGCACAGTTTGAGTCATAACACAACGTCCTGCAGCTGCACAAAAAGCATTATTCAACATGGTGGCATTGCTGTTCAGGGTTTCTCTGAGCCATAAGCCGCAGGTAGCTGTCATCCACTGCAGTAGTAGCCACTGGATGGCCGAGCGAGGCATGTCTTCGACAGTTTCTGTCTTTCTGTATCTCCTCCATGTCCGAACAACATCGCTTTGATTCACTCCGAGACGCCTGGTCACTTGCCTTGTTGAGAGCCCTTCCTGGCACAAAGTAACAATGCGAATGCAATAGAACTGTGGTATTGACCATCTAGGCATGGTTGAACTACAGACAACATGAGCTGTGTACTTCCTCCCTTGTGGAATGACTGGAACTGATTGGCTGTTGGACCTCCTCTGTCTAATAGGCACTGCTGATGTATGGTTGTTTACATCTTTGGGTGGGTTTAGTGACATTTCTGCACAGTCAAAAGAGCTGTCTCTGTGATATAATATCCACAGTCAATGTCTTTCTTCAGGAGTTCTGGGAACCAGGGTGAAACAAAACATTTTTTGATGTGTGTATTATACAAAGAGCAATAATGGCATGACACAGTTCACAAACAAACTGAACCATGTTGACAAAAAACAGAACAAACTAACAGAAATGATTGAGATTAGCCGTAATTCTATAGCAGATGGTACATGGACTATATGAAAAGTAATTTGCATGCCATTTCTCAAAACTATGTTGATGAAAAGAATAGACTGCAAATTAAAGAATAATCAGTGATATATTACCAACTTCAGATATAAATTATCAAGGAGCAAAAGCCTTGTGCCATAGTATAATTTTGTTGCCTTTCATTATTTTTCACATTTCAAACACTTGTCACCAATTTTATAATATTTGACTCACTTTCTATAGTAATAAATGTTTATCTGTATTATTTATTTACTCTACTGCCTATGAAATGATAATAAAGCGGACTGGTAAGTGTTACATCATTGACAATATTGACCAATTATGAATTTCTCTTTCCTTATATGTAGTATTTCTGGTTCACAAGCAAGAAAATGTTTTAAATATTTCTGGAAAATATATTTCTCAGTCATGTTATGGCTCTTAAGTATAAAGCTTCAAACAAATTAGTTCTGTAAAATTATCAATATAATAGTTTGGAAAGATCTTCTTTAGGCAAATAATACACATTTACTGCTGGTTTACTAATTATTTATTATTATTGTGACCTCATTATAGGTTCTTTGCGCATTATTTAGTGTTACTGGTGAAGATGTCGTTATGCATACTGCTTGCTATACACATGAACAAAGCAAAGAATTTACAACCATCAAAGGAATTAGCTGCCAATACTAAATATACATAATAATACATCCACAATCATAGAACAATAAAATAAAGTATTGTCAAATCCATTTACAAAGGTGTGCAAGTTAACTAATATGGATTTGGGAGTCAGGTTTGTCAGTATCAAGGAGTAGAACACAATGGAAGTCTGCTTGCTCATTCAGTATGTTTCTCAGGTGGATTTTGATTTCCATTATTTAAAGTACAGACTGTTTCTCTCCATTTTATCCAGAGTGCAGTATCTGTACATCTATTACACAATTATGTCTTGTTTTCAGACAGTGCCGTACAAAGACGGAGTTTGTTTTCTGCAACTTTCAATTTCATTTGTGTACTTAATGTCTGGTGCACATTGACCTATCTGTTTTATTGTTGTTATATGTGCCACACTCTTTGTCATTGATTTAAGACTTCTAGGCTGCAAAAGCAATAAGTAAATAGTGAATCAGTGGTAAATAGTATGTTTTCCTCTGTAATCATGTTTCATCAAGCATGCACAATGAAGTAAACAGAAAAAGATATCCTGCACAAAAATAAAAAAATAGGCATATCCAGCTCAGAAAGATCATAATGGCATAATTGAATCAAATCATCTTATCTCTGTCACACTAGCTGATTTTCTTCTGACTCTTGAAAACCAATGTATTTTCTGACTTCAGTTTACACGAATTCACTGCCATCATGACACATCAGTAGAGTGCCTTGTTCAGAAAGATCACTCTCCATGTCTATGAACATCATAGACATGGAGAATGATCTCTCTGAACAATATAGTGTGTAGAATTATATCTCCTCAGGATGCAGGTTTGATGGACTGAACATCTAATACGTTATATCACCTGACAAGAGTTAAGCAAAAACATCTAATGAAAAGAAGGGTAACAACAATGCATTAGTGTGATTATTCTTCAGTGGAATGCTTCAGGCAAAATATATCTCAATAAATATGTTACTGCTTCCTCTCAAGACCCATGGAAAACCTTTTGGATTTGCAAAGCCACTTGTCAGAGCTATTATGTTGTACTGCCTCCAGACCAGTCCATTCACATCAGAATCAATGTGTTAATGAACACAAGCACCACCTAAGGATCCCTAGACTATCAAATTTATAGAATCTTACAATTTACTGGGACAATGTTTAAACAACATTTGTCTTGCACATAAGTGCTCCATAAGAATTCAGTCACAGGGCCATACTTTGGATACAGCTATGCATTGTTGTCTTATGTCATCACACTTTTGGGTAATCAATCCCCACCCCCACACTCACCACTGCCAAAATGCCATTGCTCAGAGAGTTCAATCTGCATCAGGGGTGGTGTCCATTTGAAACACATTTGCAGAAATCTGTACTGGAAACTATAGATATATCAGTGACATCAGAGTACTTCTTCTCCTTCTTATGTTTTATTAGTAAAAACTGCTCTCTCTTCAAACCCAATGGTGCATATCATGACCACTATTCTATGTCAGGACATGACTTTCAGAGCAACTAAACAAAGGCCACCCTTGTGTACAACTGAGAAAATTATTCAGTGTCCAGTGTTCTTCCAACAAATATGAAAAACCTCTCTCTTGGAAATATCTGCTGGAAAATCATTTTATTCAGTAGGTGAAACTTTTTTAGCTTAAATGAGCACGCTGAGATACAGCTTTATTGTTTTACTGGAATGACCAGTAATTACTAGAGTAAACATGAACCTTCTGTTTTGTTGTGAAATATATAACATTTATTTTTTGTTTATTAAGATATTACTTCAGCTCACATACAAAGTAACATGAATATGTCTTTTAGTGTCTGTTTAAATATAAATTTTTATGATTTTCTGGATAATATTCCATACTTATTTGCATGTATTAAAACGTATGTCAGTTATTATGAGCGCTAACATGAGTTACTATGTTTTAGCCTTCTGCATTCTTTATTGTCAATTTTGTGATAAGCCCATAATTGCACATTTAAAAAACCTTATTCATTCTATATGCAAGAAAATCCACTGCTGTTGAAATATATGTAAATTACAACAAAATAGGATAAATTGTGATAAAATGTGTGTGGAATTTGAAAAATTCAACTTTTGTGATTATAAGTGCATGTCAAGTTATTTCTTTCTAAAAGTGATACAGAAAGGCATTACAAAAATTTCATAGTATGTTAATGAAGTAACACATTCAGCTTCAAGCAAATGAATTGGAACTAAACTGATTTCTTTCATACATCTAAGAATTGGTTATGCATAGCAAAATGTTTAGTTTAGCCTGTATGACTAAACTGATGAAAGGGAGAAAGTTTTCCCACTACAGATATCATAATAGTTGGAATATTCTCCTCTTGTTACTCACAAGTCTGAGCAGAGACATGACAGGGGCATAATAATGAGTACGTAGAAATGGTTTCATCAGCAATAGGCATTATAGGAAAGCACAGCACATGGGTGCAGAAATAAATTTTTTCCTTTGTAGCAACATTAACATGAATATGGAAAATAGTAGAATATTCCATATGCCAGAATTTAAGTGTTCCATTTAACATCCAAAAGGTAAATATAATATACAAGGAACAATAAACTCATCTGTGTAGTTCAGAGAAAATCCTTACAACACATCCTCCACTCCTGTAATCATTCTGGCCTCAATCTCTAGTAACACACTGTCCCCACACCCTCCATTCAAAATTTTCCCCTTCCTCTATCTTGTCACTCCCTCCAAATTCACCTCCATATGTCACCTTCAGTGTGTGTTACTCCCCACTGACTCTGACACCCATACGTCACATTCCTAGCCCATCTGCCATATCGGCAGCATGTTGGCAAGGCATTCATCATCATGTACGACAATTTGCACCCCCATCATGCACATCTTGTGAATGACTTCCTCCAGAATAATGACATTGCTCGACTAGAGCTACCAGCATGTTCTCCAGACATGTACCCTGGGATAGATTGAAAAGGGATGTTTATGGATGATGTGACCAACTAACCACTCTGAGGGATCTTCACTGAATCGCTGTTGAGGAGTGCGACAATGTTCACCTACAGTGCCTTGATGACCTTGTGGATAATATGCCATGACAAATACAGGCATCAATGCAAGTGGATGTGATACTGGGTATTAGAGGTACTGGTGTGTACAGCAATCTGGACCTCTGAAGGTCTAGCTGTATGGTGGTACAACATGCAATGTGTGATTTTCATGACCAATGAAAAGGGCAGAAATGATGTTTATGTAGATCTCTATTCCAATTTTCTGTACAGGTTTCGGAACTCTCGGAACTGAGGTGATGCAAAACTTTTTTTGATGTGTGTACATTATAACAACATTATTACAGAATGTGTTTTAAAGGATTTCGAAGATGGTTGTTTTGAGGTGTTACATATGTGCATTGGAATATGTACACTATGTGATCAAAAGTATCTGGACACATCCAGAAACATACATTTTTCAAATTAAGTGCACTGTGCTGCCACCTACTGCCAGATACTCCATATCAGCGACTTCAGTAATCATTTGGACTATCAGATCATGACATGCAGCTCCTTGTTTCAGATGTAAATTCTAAGCAGATTATCAAGACTGCTAAATCTGAGTACAGGAGAGTAGTCAATCAACCAAAAATTGAGTGTTTTAGAAAACTGCTCAAAGATATGAACTGGAAAGATGTTTATAGTGCTCATGACATGAATGAAAAATATAACACATTCATGAACAATGTCAGTACCATGTTTGAAAACTGTTTTCCTCTCAAAGTTACTCAAATTAAACAGAAGTCTATAATAAAACCATGGATTACACAAGGAATAAAGATTTCCTATAAGACAAAAAGGAAAGTGTATCTGTCAACCAAGAATAGCTCCAATGCTGATGATTTAGCTAAATACAAGGAATGCTGTAAAATATTTAAAAAAAAGTAATTCAGACATCTAAAAAAATGCACTACGAGAAGAAGATAGCAATGTCAGGGAACAAAATAAAAACAATATGGGATATAGTGAAAGAGGAGACTGGTAGAACCAGAAAGGAACAGCAGAAAATAGCACTAAGGGTAGATGACACATTAGTAACCGATGGGCATAGTGTGGCAAGTCTAATTAACAAGTACTTTATATCTGTTACTGATAGAATGGTACTGTCAGGATCAGTAAATAATGCCCTTGAATATCTGAAACTAGCCTTTACAAATAGCTTCAGGTACATGAATATGTCACTCACTTCACCAAAAGAAATAACTTCCATAATAAAATCTTTAAAAACAATGCATTCTAGGGGTTACGATGAATATCAACAAAGCTAATTAAGGCATGTTCTTGTGAGTTTAGTTTAATTCTAATTTACTTGTGTAACCAGTCAATTATAACTGGGTCATTTCCTGACTGGCTAAAATATGCAGATGTTAAGCCTCTATTCAAGAAAGAGGATAAAGAGGTACCATCGAACTACAGACCGATTTCACTTTTGCCGGCATTCTCAAAAATTTTAGGAAAAGTAATGTACAGGCAGCTTCTCAACCATCTGACCACAAATAACATATTATCAAGAACACAGTTTGGATTTCTGAAGGGTTCTGATATCGAGAAGACTATTTACACCTACAGTGAAAATGTACTTAATTCATTAAATAACAAGTTACAAGCAGCAGGTATTTTCTGTGATTTGTCAAAGGCATTTGATTGTGTGAACCACATCATACTTTTAAATAAATTAGAATTCTATGGTGTTACGGGCAGTGCTGCAAAATGGTTCAAGTCATACCTCGCTAACAGGAAACAAAGGGTGTCAGTGCAAGGGACTAGTGAATTAAGTCATCAGTCATCATTAGAATGGGAAGAAATTACATGTGGTGTCCCACAAGGATCAATCTTAGGGCATTGCTTTTTCTTGTGTACATTAATGATCTCTCATCAGTTACACTGCCAGAAGCAGAGTTCGTTTTGTTTGCAGATGACACAAGTATTGCAATAAATAGTATGTTGAGTGTAGTTGTAGAAAGATCTGCTAATGATATTTTCATAGATATTAATAAATGGTTTAAAGCCAACTCACTGACATTAAACTTTGAAAAGACTCACTATATGCAATTCAGAACATGTAAGAGGTTCCCACCCAGCATATGCATTAAGTATGAAGAAGAGCAGATAGAAGAAGTTGACAGTCTTAAATTCCTGGGATTACAACTTGATAATAAATTCACCTGGGAGGAGCACACCACAGAACTGCAGAAATGCCTTAACAAATCTGTATTTGCAATTCGAGTGTTTGCAGACATAGGTGACATAAAAATGAAAAAGCTTGCATACTTTGCCTACTTTCAGTCCATAATGTCATATGGTGTAATATTTTGGGATAACTCTTCAAGTCAAACAAATGTTTTCAGAGTCCAAAAGCGTGTAATACGTATTATTTGTGCAGTAAATTCACGGATGTCCTGTAGAAACCTCTTCAAAGAACTGGGTATAGTAACTACTGCCTCTCAGTATATTTACTCATTAATGAAGTTTGTCCTAAATAATGTATCTCTTTTCCAATGAACAGCTCAGTTCATACATACAATACCAGGAACAAAAATGATTTGCACAAGGACTTAAAAAAAACATGTTCCGCATCCACAAGGATCTCCTCAGCACGGATCCATGGAACGAAAACTAATCTAATCTAGATATTGTGAGAGAGAAGAATGAGGTGCTCCACAGAACTCATGAGCTTCAAATGTGGTTCAGATAATCAGGTGCCACTTAAGTCATACGTCTGTACACGAGATTTCCACACTCCTAAACATCCCTAGGTCAGCTGTTTCTGATGTGATAGTGAAGCATACAGGCTGACCTCGTCTGTTGACTGACAGAGACTGCTGACTGTTGAAGAGGGTCATAATGTGTAATATGCAGACATCTACCTACACCATCACACAGGAATTCCAAACTGCATCAGGATCCACTGAAAGTACTATGACAGTTAGGCGGGAGGTGAGAAAACTTCAATTTCATGGTCGAGCATCTGCTCAGAAGCCACACATCATGCTGGTAAATGCCAGACAATGCCTCACTTGGTGTAAGGAGCATAAACATTTTACTATTTAACAGTGAAAAAACGTTGTGTGGAGTGACAAATCATGGTACACAATGTGGTGATCCGATGGCAGGGTGTGGATGTGGTGAATGCCCAGTGAATGTCATCTGCCAGTGTACGTAGTGCTAACAGTAAAATTCAGAGGTGGTGGTGTTACGGTGGTTATATTTTTCATTGAGGGGACTCAGATCCCTTGCTGTTTTGCATAGCGCTATCACAGAGCTGGCCTACATTGATGTTTTAAGCTCCTTCTTTCTTCCCATTGTTGAAGAGCAATTCAAGAATGGTGATTGCATCTTTCAACATGAACGAGCACCTGTTCATAATGCACAGACTGTGGCAGACTGGTTACATGACAGTAATATCCCTGTAATGGACTGGCCTACACAGAGTCCTGACCTGAACTCCATAGAACACCTTTGGGATGTTTTGGAATGCTGACTTCATGTCAGGCCTCACCAACCAACATCGATACCTCTCCTCAGTGCAGCACTCTGTGAAGAATGAGCTTCCGTTCCCCAAGAAACCTGATTGAATGTATGCCTACCAGAATGGAAGCTGTCATCAAGGCTAAGGGTCAGCCAACACCATATTGGATTCCACTATTACAAACTTGCAAGTCATTTTCAGTCAGGTGTCTGGATACTTTTGATCACATTGTGTATTTCCGGTGGTATGGAAATCCGATTTTGACAAGTTTATATTTTGTGGGATTAAGTGGGTTTCACACAGGAGTGTACAAAACTGAGTGTTTGGACTGTGGCTGTGACAGGTAGATCATTTGGCACTAGATTCAAAGAACTCACAGCAGCATTAAAAAACAAAAAATACCACACATCAAGAATACCCACTCACCTACATGAAACAGAATGCTATGTTAACAACACAAAAAAATTAGCATCCTACACATCCATCCTAAAGGAAAAAACTAGACAGCCTTGAAACATACAAGTGTGCGTGCATGCACACATGCATGGATATATGTGCCTTAATATTTAGTTACATTACCATGACATTCCTAAATGTACAAGGCATTGACCTCATTTACAAATACACCATCACGCCACAACTTGTACTCCTTGTCAGATTGAAACTATATGTACGTCAACTAATGACACAAACTGTACATCTACCTGCATATTGAAGCATTAACCAATGTATAACCCCAACCTTATGGCAATTATTATGTGTAACTGATATAATCTTAAGAACCCTCTGCTTTGGAAAATTTGCTCTCATTCTATCACTTCTTCCACCCTCTCTTTCTCTTCCTCTTCCTCTGCCTCCAGTCTTTCATTCCTATCTGTGAATCCCAACCAAAATTAAACAACAAAAGATCCAGAATGGAATGTAACAATATTATTATGAAAAGGAAAGTTACTATTCACCATATAGTGGAGATGCTAAGTCACAGATAGACACAATAAAAAGACTGTCACAAATAAAGCTTTCAGCCATTAAGGCCTTCAAACATTTCACGTGGGAAAAATATATCTAAAAACAAAGATGATGTGACTTACCAAACGAAAGTGCTGGCAGGTCGATAGACACACAAACAAACACAAACATACACACAAAATTCAAGCTTTCGCAACCAATGGTTGCCTCGTCTTTCCTGACGAAGCAACTGTTGGTTGCAAAAGCTTGAATTTTGTGTGTATGTTTGTGTGTCTATCGACCTGCCAGCGCTGTGTGTGTGTGTGCGTGCGTGTGTGTGTGTGTGTGTGTGTGTGTGTGTGTGTGTGTCTATTGTTGATGAAGGCCTTAATAACTGAAAGCCCTATTTGGGATAGTGTTTTTGTTGGGCCTATCTGCGACTCAGCATCTCCACTATATGGTGAGTAGCAACTTTCCCAACCATAATTGTTATTTATGTATTATTTTACCATCATACCCAACATAACTTTTATACTTAAAATTTTCAATGTGTCACCTGATTATACAAATGAGTATGAAGTTCAAGCTATATAAAATTGACAAAACTGGAAATGTATACCACCTGAAACATGTATTCCAATGAATGTATTCAACACCTCAAAACAAACATCTCCGGAATCTTTTAAAACCCATTCTGTAATAATATCGTTATGATGTATATTCTTTGTAGTTTGTGATTATGTTTCTCTTCTGCTATATGATCTTTTCACCTAATAGTTTCCAGATGCCATATTAGTTTCAAAATATGACAGTATACTTGTGATGAGTTATGGCAGTGAAAGGAACCTATGGCCACTGGTGGTACTCTATTTTACTTATTTTATTTTTACCATTAGATATACATTTAGTTTTTTGTCAATAAACCCAAAACCATGTTCTGAAATAGCATTTTGTTTCTCTGCTAGACAGTGCCATAAATTCCTCCAAAAAATTGTAACACAATACACACACACAAGTCATACTAACAAATGTAAATCCACCTGATGATGGAGGTTTAAATCTTTGAAACACATAATGGAGATAAACAAACAGTGACTGGTAACAGTATACCTGTTGGTTCATTTGATGTCAAAAACAATCACAGTAAAGCCTAACCTAAAATGTTCACATTAAAAGGTATTCAAAGAGGGTTCCAACTGGCCAGAGTATGTGAAGCTCTAGTGAACAATATCACATGTAGAACTATTTAAAAGTAATCCACTATCACTCAGGGACAAGTAATGAATATGTCTAACTTGCAACTTTTCATTCAATACATAAAAAAGAGATTATAATGGACAAAGTGTATCAAGTGTAATTCAATCATTTACTTTCAATAATTAATTAAGTAGAAATAGTACCCATTGTGGTAGGTAGAAGTAACTGTCTTAATTAAGTTAATCTAAATCTTCATATTTGTTCATTCCTAGGAATGTAGCTGACACAGATATGCCAATTGTAGTTTATACCAATGTGTAACAGCAGGCTACCAACTATTTTGCAGCTTCAGGGTGTGTGGTTGGCTTTTTTGGTGCTGTGTCAGATTATTTCTGCCAGTTTCTGCCATGTCATTCCTGGTAAAGTCAGTCAAAAGTACCATGACTACCCAGTCTGGCAGCTGTGATTCCACATTGACTGGTTAGGTCAACCACAGTATCATGTAAGATCCTTCCCAAAGAGGGATGAACTGCTTAGTCTTCCCCTTTTTTATACCTGGATTCGTAAATCAGTACCTAGGGTCTGGGCTTACAATATGGAATTTTCAAGTACTTCTGACTCTGTTTAGTTTGCATAGCAATACTAGTGACATTGGTTGCCTGTATGTGTTCCAAATGACTTTCAAGCATCAGGGCAGCTGTCTTAATAGTGTAGCATCAACATCTGGGGGCAACTTATCTAACTGGATGTTGAACACATTTGCATTCAAATGCCACCTCATGCAGAGTTCCCCCAATCAATTTGTGATCTGTTACATTTTATGAGGACACAACATACAGGAGCAGCCTTTGCCTTTATGCATGGCTTTGATTCACATAATACATAATACAACAGCTTTTTGAGAATAGACTTGTGGGTGTGCCCCATACAGCCATAACTTTTGGAAGAAAGGTGGTAGTTCACCACTTTAAAAAAATTTAAAACTGCATGTAAAGAGATGATAAGAAATTACTATATTGATCTTTTATGGAGCCTTTTTTTTTTTCGTGGCAAGCCTTTGGGTACATGGTGAGGAAAACCACACACAACTTTCAGTGTCACACTTACAAGTAGACCCCCAGTATTATGTGGTTACCTGTGCATTTTTTGCATGCTTCCCACTGTCCACTGTAGTGACTGCTGTAAAATTGCTTCTCTAAGGTATTTAGGAATAACTAGACAACTGCCTTGCAGTGATTTACGAATAAGGATTTTATCAGTGATCACAAAGTTGGATGGTGCCGCAGACTGCTTGTATTTTCCACTCTCTTGCTGGCCTTTCTGTAGTTCAGCAATCAGGTTTTTGTTGGCCCGTACATGCCAAAATTTCTGACTCAAGGCATCAACATTTTGGGGAGAGATTTCCTAGCTTGTGTCTTATTGAGTTATCTTATTCACTTAACTTAATGGTCCACCTTGTTGGTCTACTATTTGGGTCCTTTAGGCTTAGTAACCACATTAATGTCTTGTGTATGAGTTACATTTAAAACGGTTTACAACATACACTAGAGCTAATATCTCCTTCTCTGTTGTGTTGTGATTAAGATCAGCTTGATTCAACAGTCTAGGCACATACCCAACATTGTATTCAAATTCTTCATGAACTTGACTAAGAACACACCAAAATGCATTATTGATGACATCAGAAAAGAGCACAAATAGTTTCTTCAAACTGGGGTATGCCAAAACAGGTGAGAGTTCGAATTATTTTATAATTTTAGAATGGAATTGATGTCACTGCCTTCCACTACGGTGAATGAGCAGGCATGCAGCAAATTGGAAGTGATCAGACACCCACATCCAAAATCTGAGCACACTTGATGTGCCCATGTGCACTGTGTTGAATCCAGGTAATTTATTTTAGTAGCAATGCATTGCCCTGCTATGCAGTATCCAGCTGTGCAGAAACAAGAAACTGCTTACTGGCATGCAGCACAAAATGGTTCAAATGGCTCTGAGCACTATGCGACTTAACTTCTGAGGTCATCAGTCACCTAGAACTTAGAACTAATTAAACCTAACTAACCTAAGGACATCACACACATCCATGCCCGAGGCAGGATTCGAACCTGCGACCGTAGCGGTCTCTCGGTTCCAGACTGTTGTGCCTAGAACCACACGGCCACTCCGGCCGGTGCATGCAGCACAAATACCAGTACACATTACATAGGGAAATTAGAGGAAACATCAAAGCACAGCATTCCAAAGCTGTCCAGTGGCCCCTTGTGCCATCAGAAAAGCACACATTCTGTGCAAACGTACTGTTCTGGAAGTGAGTATATATTTATGTCTCAAATCCTCCACTGATTGCTGTATTAGCTGGAATGATAGACAGGAAGAAATTTTATTGTGGAAGTCTTTTGGTGGCCATGAATAGGTTAAAAAGTACAGGTTGAATCTTATTTCTGATATCAGCCTACAGATAGAGAAGCTAGATAATGCGCATTGGTAGGATTTTGGTTTATTATGGTAGGTTGGTTGGTTTTAAGAGTAAATGGACTAAAGGTTTTAATATGAAAGCATACTTAACACAAAAGTAGTTAATTTAGACAGTAGTACATGGGCTTTACATAGGGAAGCATAGTGAAAGGCACCAATCTCTTGGAAGGATGTCAGAATTTAGGATAGATCTGTCTCGGATCATCAACAGGAGCAGAGATAGGAAGCAGCATCTGGGCCCCTACAGATAAACCTAAACTAAAACTTAACTCCTCCCACACAGGCTATGAAGGCCCAAAGGTACCAGCTGACCACCGTGTCATCTTCAGCCCACAGGCATCACTTGATGCACATATGGAGCGGCATGTGGTCGCACACCGCTCTCCCGGCTGTAGGTCAGTTTCCAAGACCAAAGCCGCTACTTCTCAGTCAAGTAGCTCCTCAGTTTGCCTCACAAGGGCTGAGTGCACACCGCTTGCCAGCAGCACTCAACAGACCAGATGGTCACCCATCCACCTTGCTAGCCCTGCCCGACAGCACTTCGTTGATCTGACAGGAACCGGTGTTACCACTGTGGCAAAGCCATTGGCTCACAGCTAAACCTCACATGATTTAATCAGATGAAGCTGATTTGTGGATTGTGCAGTGTCACACTGTGAGTGCAGTTACCACAAAGGCAGATCTGGCAGTACAGCATGTGGGATCCGACTTCCTTACCCTGGCCTGAGCATGAGGATCAGTAGGTATTAGTTCACAAAACAAAGGAAAGACAGTTGTTATGAAAAGTTACATACAATTTTGTTATGAAGAGTTATTTGTTGTACACTCCACCCCCATTACAAAAGTTTACATGACTTGATTTTACTCCGTTGGTGGCTTGTAACTACTGGAGGAAGTATAAAAGGAAAAAGAAAAACTTTGATCGTGTTTCTTCCCAGTACAATATAAAATTTGAGATGGCCATTATAAAACAACAATTACAATAGCAATAATGCAGATGAACATGAACAAAAGTAATAAAGCAATCCACACCTTCATGAAATTTGATGAAACTAGCTCTTGTCTTTTTAATCAAAGAATAAACCATACTGTAACAAAATAGAAATTCCTCGATGTAACAATATGTAGTAAAAAGAAAGGCAACCACACACATTTGATGGACTGATGTGTGGTGCATAGAAATATGTATCAGAAAATAATATGCACACTAGCTCTTGCTCTTTTTCTGGCAAAAGTACACACATCCACACAAAGAACTGCACAGACACCCAAATGAACAGCCCCACTGCTGTGGCAAGACTGATTATTGATTACCGATCATTGAGAACAGCTACTTGGGCAGATGGAGGTGGGAAGGGGAGAGGGAAGTATGAGTGAGGGAAGCAGGGGATATCTGGATAGACTGAGGCAGGTCTTTCAACAAATGACTCAGTGGCCGCACAAGATGAAAGGAATTTGGATGGTGGAGGATGTAAGAGACAGTGTGAGGGGGTGGGGAAGAAAAGGAAAGGAGAGGAAGGTTGAGATGAAAAGGCAGAGTAAGAGAGAGAATGGAGAAAGTAAGAGTGGGGGGGGGGGGGGGGGGAAGGGGTTAGAGAGGGGGAGGGAGATGTGGGGCAGAGAGAGAGAGAGAGAGAGAGAAAGAGAATGCCCACATGGGGTGGGTGGGGAGGATAAGTGATAGGAGAAGCCAGCAATACATGGTCTGAATTGGGAAGGAGTTCTGTGAACAGAAGGAATGAGGGAAAAGGTAAAGTGAGGCAATGGGAGGAGGGTATCATAGATTTATGCCAGGAGGATTGAAAGAGTGCAGTATACACTGGAGAGACAATTCCGACCTGTGTACTTCAGAGAAACTTGTGCAGGGGATGAGTATTCAAATGTCTCATGTAGTGGAGTCATTTGTTGAAGTCATTTGTTTTGTGATGCATAGCAATCACAGCAACCATGGTTTGCCACCATTTGGTGGTTACAATTCATTCAAGCAGACAGTTGGCTATTTGTCATGCACAGATGAAATGCTGCACAGTAATTGCAGTATAGCTGCTATACAATATAGTTGCTTTCACACATGGACCTGCCTATTGTTGGGTAGAGAATTCACCAGGGTCACCTTGTTCCATGTCCTCATCAACTATCTCCTATCTCAGTCCATCCACAGGCATTTCCTAACCAGTAAAAAGGTAGGGCCACATGAGCGTTTGGCGTCATTGGCCGGGAGGCCCCTCGCGGGGCAGGTCCGGCCGCCATATCGCAGGTCTTATTACAGTTGGCGCCACATTGGGCGACCTGCACGCCGGATGGGGATGAAATGATGATGAACACAACACAACACCCAGTCCCTGAGCGGAGAAAATCTCCGACCCAGCCGGGAATCGAACCCGGGCCCAGAGGACGGCAATCCGTCACGCTGACCACTCAGCTACTGGGGCGGACAGGGCCACATGTGAAAGCAGCCATGCTACACATCAGCTATGGAATGTGATGCTACAGAAATGTGCTGAAATTTATATGAGTATAGATCAAATAACTAATGAAGAGGTGTTGCATCACATTAACAAAAAAGAAGTTTGTGGCATAAAGTGGCTTAAAGAAGGGCTTGGCTGATAGAGGACATCCTGAGGTGTCAAGAAATCATCAATGTGATAATGGAAGGAAGTGTGTGTGAGTAAAACTTGTACTTGGAGCTCTAGGCTTGAATACATAAGCAGGTTCAAATAGGTATAGACTGCAGTAGTTACACAGAGATGAAGACTCTTGAACAGGACAGACTAGTATGAAGAGTTGCATCAAACCAGTCTACTGACAGAAGACCACCACAACAACAATTTAGTTTAGAGAAAGTGAACTGCAAATTAATCACTTTAAAATTGTAAATATTCTGTATAGTCTGTGCAGTAATGAAATTATGATACATCAAGTAAACATCTTGGCATTCACCTTGATCCAAAACTAACATGGAAACCCTGTATCATTTATTTGCTAACCAAACTTAAGATCTATATAAATAATGCACTGTTGCTTAACTCTTCTTATTTTGTCTCTTTCCACAGCCAGCTATTGTTATGGGGAAATTACTTGGGAGCAAAAAGTATTTTTATTGGGCTATACACCGAAGTGACAAAAGTCTTGAGATACCTCTTTATATCATGTCAGACCTCCTTTTGTTCAGTGTAGTGCAACAACTCAATGTGGCATGGACTCAACAAGTCATTGGAAATCCCCTGCAGAAATATGGAGCCATAATTGCAAAAGTGTTGCCAGCGCAGGGTTTTGTGCATGAACTGATCTTTCAATTATATCCCATAAATGTTCAGTGATATTCATGTTGCGTGATCTGGGTGGCCATATTATTTGCTCAAATTGTCCAAATGTTCTTCAAAACATTCACGAACAGTTGTGACCCAGTGACATGGCACATTGTCATCCACAACAATTTCATTATTTTTTGGCTGCAAATGGTCTGCTAGTAGCCGAACATAACCATTTCTAGTCAATGATCAGTTCAGTTGGACTTGAGGACCCAATCCACTCCATGTAAACACAGCACATACCATTATGGAGCCACCATCAGCTTGCACAGTAACCTGTTGACAACTTGAGTCCATAGCTGTGCCACACTCAAACCCTACTGTCAACTCTTACCAACTGAACTCTGGACTGATTTGACCAGACCACTGTTTTCCAGTCATCTTGGGTCCAACCAATATGGTCACAAACCCAGGATAGGCACAGAAAGCAATGTTGTGCTGTTAGCAAAGGCACATGGATTGGTCATCTGTTGCCATAGCCCATTAATACCAAATTTCATCACCCTGTCCTAACAGATACATTCATCATACATACCACATTGATTTGTGCAATTATTTCATGCAGTATTGCATATCTGTTAACACTAATAGCTCTGTGCAAATGCTGCTGCTCTTGGTCATTAAGTGAAGGCCATTGGCCACTGTGTTGTACATAGTGAGAGGAAATGCTTAAAATTTGGTTTCATCAGCACACACTTGGCACTGTGGATTCTAGAATATTGAATTCCCTAACTAATTCTGAAATAGAATGCCCCCTGTATCATTACCTGTTCAAAGTCTGTTAATTCCCATCATGCATCCATAACCACATTGGAAACCTCTTCACATGAATCACCTGATTACAAGTGACAGCTCCACCAATGTATTTCCCTTTAATACCTCGTGTATGCAATACTACCTCCATTTGTTTTTTCAAATAAAACAATGATAATTGCTGCTGCTAGTATTGTAGTTTTAAAAGATATGAATACAACAGCATTTCACTCTTCAAAATCTGATGATTAGTTTTGAAGTAATTACAATATTGTGAACTTAGTAATTATCTGTTTTGAATATGAAACTGACATCTGTCATGCAGTAGTTGGTGATTTTGTGCTGGTATAAAAGTAGCACATTGATAACATCACATTATTGCAGTATGTGCAGTTATGATGATGAAATCTTTTCATATTGTTCTGAAATTCTTTGAACTATCATCTCCAATTGAGTATTGCAGTAGATGATGGGAATTTTGAACACTTGATGACATAAATGGAATTATAAGGAAGTTTTTATGTCCACATTCTTTCATGGCTTTAATTTTATTGCTAATGTAATTTTGGAATATAAGAGTTTATATTGACATTTGGCTCATAACACAAAGTTTATTATTTAACAGTATTTATGCCTCAATTCCCTGTTTTACAAATCCATTCAATTTTATCACATGCTCCTTTCTTTCGAGGTTGTGCCAGAAACAAGAACATGACTGTTAGTGTAGTTAACTGGTGAATCATCCTTAGGTACCACTTTCTTTACCTTCCAGTTGTTGTGTTGGTCCAGGCACATATAGCCGAGTGTGATTAGTATCAGTTCAGCTTCTTTCTTCCTCTATTTCACTAAGTAGACTCCATGGGCTACATCACCTTGTAGCCCACCTATGTGACAGTTGTGTAAGAGCATGAACATTCACCAGCCGAAGTTCTGAAGGCCATGCTGAGACGTTTTACAATATGTCCATAAAGGTTGACCAGATGAGGAAACCAGGCTGAATGAAGCCACCATTGTGTAATGGTTATGGCAGAGTACTGATCTATAGAGTTGCCACAGGGAAAACAAATGCTCATATTCAGACAGCTTCACATCTCCTTCAGGGTAATTTTATTCCATTGGCAAACACATCCCTGGTGGACTGCATGTTCAGACACAGGCTAGAGGCTGCCAAGCTACATTGTTGTCATTCACTGATCCCTGTAGGCCCTCATTGTTGCTGATCACTACACAGTGTGGACATACATCTTCGACATCAGATATACTGTGTACTATGGTCTAAACATTGTCTATTTTGGTATTATATGCTGCAACCACAAGACAACCAAGCTGCCAAGGGATGTGCCTGTTAGGCATCACTGGTGGCACACAGCCATGTCAGTCTTCTGCAGCCTTGCTGATGAAAATGCCCATTCTGTTAGATTCTGGTGCCTTCTTGGCAGGGAGCTGCTGACATCAGTATGCTGCACATCTACACCCAACCATGCCATCAGTGGTAACAGACTTCTCACCAACAGTGATCCCATCTCTGTTCCTAACATTAATAAAGGAAACTCAAAGTGGAATGTCAGCAATATTAGGAAAAGGATAGATGCTACTCACCATAGAAGAGATGACCCATTGAACTGCAGACAGGCACAATGAAAAGACTGCTACACATTCACATTCACACAAGGAGGCATCCTTCACACAGACGTGACCACTATCACTGGCAGTTCTGACTGAAATGCAGCTGCAGCAGGAACAGCAGTTTGGAGTGGGGTGGAGAAGGGGGAGGGATAGCAGTATACAGGTGGGGGGAGAGAAGAACACTTTCTGGCAGGGCATGCAGGGAGTAGAGACTGCAGAAAAAGAGAGGAGTGGAAAATGAGAGGAGCAGGACTGGGGAAATGACAGGCAGGAACATTGGCAGAGGGCGACACAAAAAGAGGGCAAGGGAATGTGAAAAGGGAGAAGGTGACAGAATGAGTAACAGTTGATAGGATGAGGGGCAGAAACTGTTGGCTGGAGGGTGTGAAGACAAAAGGTTACTGTTAATTGGTGCCAGGATAATTTTGGGACTGGAGAATATGTTGTATGGATAACCCCTATCGGCACAGTTCAGAAAAGTTGGTGGTGGAGGGGAGGATCCAGATGTCCCGGGTTGTGAAGCAGTCATTGATATCTAGCATGTTATGTTCAGTTACATGTTGTTGGTCTACTTTGCTCTTAGCCACAGTTTAGCAGAGGCCCTTCATCATAGTGGACAGCTGCTTGACACAGGCCGGCATGAATCACTCTCCTCTGCCAACCTCTTCATCTCAGAGTAGCACTTACAACCTATATCCTTAATTATCAGCTGTATGTATTCCAATCTCTGTCTTCCTCTGCAGTTTTTTGCCCACTATAGCTTCCTCTAGCACTGTGGAAGTCAGTCCCTGATATCTTAACAGATGTCCTATGATCCTGTCCCTTTTCCTCATCAGTGTTTTCCACATATTCCTTTCCTCTCTGATTCTGTGCACAGAACCTCCCCATTCCTTACCTTCCAGTCCAGCAAATTATCAACATTCATGTGTAACACCACATCTCAAATGCTTCGACTCTCTTATGTTCCAGTTTGTACTTAATTCATGTTTCACTACCATACAGTGCTTTGCTCCAAATGTATATTCTCAGAAATTTCTTCCTCAGTTTAAGGCCTGTGTTTGATACTAGTAGACTTTTCTTGGCCAGGAATGCCCCTTTTTTGGCAGTGCTAGCCTGCTTTTGATGTCCTCCTTGCTCCATCCATCATTAGTTATTTCACTGCATAGGTAGCAGAATTCCTTAACTTCATTTACTTCATGACCATCAATCCTGATGTTATGTTTCTCACTGTTCTCATTTCTGCTACTTCTCATTACTTTCATCTTTCTCTGATTTACTCTCAATCCTTATTCTGTACTCATTAGACTGTCCATTCCATTCAGCGGATCATATAATTCTTCTTCACTTTCACTCAGGATAGCAATGTCATCAGTGAATCATATCATTGATATCCTTTCACCTTAAATTATAATTGTAATCCTGAACCTTTCTTTTATTTCCATCATTGCTTCTTCGATGTACAGATTGAACAGTAGGGGTGGAAGACTACATTCCTGTCTTACACCCTCTTTAATCTGAGCATTTTGTTTCTCGGCATTCACTCTTATTATTTCCTCTTTGTTCTTGTACATTTTGTATATTACCCGTCACTCCCCATAGCTCACTCCTATTTTTCTCAGAATTTTGAACATCATTTTACATCACTGAACAGTTTTTTTAGGTCGACAAATCCTATGACTGTGTCTTGGTTTTTCTTTAGTCTTGTTTCCATTATCAGCCACAATGTCAAATTGCCTCTCTGGTGCCTTTACCTTTCCTAAAGCCAAACTGATTGTCTACATTGTGATCTGAGTCTGCCTTACAGTCCAGAATCTGATTTTGGAATCTCTGTCTGACCATGATGTAATCTATCTGAAATCTTCCCATATCACCAGGCCTATTCCAAGTATACCTTCTTCTCTCATGATTCTTGAGCAGAGTATTTGCTATTACTAGCTGCAATTTATTACATAACTCAATGAGCCTTGTTCCTCTCTCATTCCTTGCCCCAAGCCCGTATTCTCCTGTAACCTTTTCTTCTCCTCCTTCTCCTACAACTGCATTCCAGTCCCCTATGACTATTATATTTTCATCTCCATTTGAGTATCATATTACCCTTTCAATATCCTAATATACTTTCTCTATCTCTTCATCTTCAGCTTATTACGTCGGCATGTACATCTGAACTATCATTGTCAGTGTTGGTTTGCTGTCGATTCTGATAAGAATAACCATGTCACTGAACTGTTCACAGTAGAACACTCCTGGCCCTACCTTCCTATTCATAATGAATCCTACTCCCATTATATTATTTTCTGCTTCTGTTGATATTACCCTATACTCATCTGACCAAAAATCCTTGTCTTCTTTCCATTTCACTTCACTGACCCCTACTATATCTAGATTGAGCCTTCAATTTCCCTGTTCAGATTTTCTGGCTACCCTAACACATTCAGACTTCTGACATTCCATACCCTGTCTCATAGAGTATTATCCTTTCGTTGATTATTTACTCTTTTTCTCATGGCCACCCCTGCTTTGGCAGTCCCTTCCCAGAGATCCAAACAGGGGACTATTCTGGAATCTTTTGTCAATGGAGAGATCATCATGACACTTTTTCAATTACAGGCCACATGTCCTGTGTACATATGATGCAGTGGTTCTCATTGCCTTCTGCATCCTCATGCCATAGATCGTTGCTGATTCTTCCGACTTCAGTGGCTGTTTCCCATCCCAAGGGCAAGAGAGTACCCTGAAGCTCTGTCTACTGCTCTGCCTTCTTTGACAAGGCTGTTGGCAGAGTGAGGGTGACTTCTAAATCCAGAAGCGGTGGCAGGTTTTGATTCCAGGACTGAGGACATTATGATTCTGAATCGAAGACTCTGTCTCTAGACTAGCTAGACTGGTTGTCACACCAGAATAAAAAGCTGTGCAGTGGTTGTAGTAGAGCTGGTGTTCAACATGGCAGCTTTCACAGGTGGTATGGCCTTTGGTGGAGGAAGATAAGCCTGTGACAGGACTGTACAATGTGTGCTCAGTGCTTGGATTGGGCAGGTCTTGCACATGGGTTTTCCATGGGGATATGATCACTGTGGCAAGGGGTTCAAATTGGGGCTGGCATAGTGATAGACTAAGATGTTGTGGAGATGGGGTGGGTGACAGAGCACCACTTTAGGAGGAGTGGAAAGTGTCTTGGGTAGGATGTCCCTCATTTCAGGGTGTGATGATCGATAATGAAAGCCATGATGAAGGATGTGGTTGAGTTGTTCCAGTCCAGGATGCTATTGAGTGACAGAGGGAGCACTCTTTTATAGCTGGCTCTTGGAAGTAATGGGAGAATTGGGGGAATGTAGGGAAATGGCACAGGAAATCTGTGTGCAGACTAGGTCCAGGGATATTGCCTGCCTGTGAAGGCCATGGTGAGACCTCGAGCATCCTGGGAAACAGAGTTCTTGTCACTGCAGATACGCCATCCCCAGGTGGCAAGGCTTTACAGTAGTGATTTTTTCGATGTGGAGGGATGGCAGCTGCCAAAATGTAGGTACTGTTTGTGGTTAGTGGGTTTAATGTGGACAGAGCTAGTTATGTGATAGGATAAAGATACTTAGGTGAATGAAAAATGAAGTCGTGTGATTGGAGACTGATTTATTTCTCCTCCTTCATCCTTGTGTGTTTTTGTTTTGTATTTCCCACACCTACCTCTGCCAGATAACTCCCATCTCTCCTTCATTCCTTTTATCTTACGTGTATGTGTGTATTATACATATTTTTTCATATTTTTATGTATTTGTACATGTTCTTGCATACTTGTATGTGCTTTTTTGTGTATTTGTGTATGTTTTTGCATGCCTGTACATATTTTACACATCTTTTCCTGTTATCCAGCTCCTCTTACAACCAACCAACAACTTCATTTGCCCATTTCTTACCTCATATCCCATTTCCATAATACCATCTCTGTCATAATGGAACCCCACTCCATCTTTCTGGACCATTCAGAAAAGTTTTCCTTTCCCTGGGTAAAACCCAGTCCCACATCCTGTTACTTAAATGCTACCTACATCATGGTATCACCTCAGTGGTGTATCCAAAAAACTTCCTTTCCCTGGATCCCACCCTCTCTTCACAATGACTTTCACATTTTCAGATTCCACCAACCCTGTCCCTCACAGCATGGTACTGCAAAAACACATTTCCATGGCACAAGCATTTCAGAACCATCTCTGTTCCCTCCACGAAATACTGCTACTCCATAATCCCTACTGCATACAATATACAACTCTTAAGTTATTCAACCTTCTGCTGCCTTGGGGCACCTCTATCGAACACCCACCCTACCCACAGGGCTCCTGCTTTTCAACCCTTCATAGCACCAAAATTCTGCCTAGAAGACCCTTTCAGCTTGACTCATACCCCAAAACTCTCTATGAACACTCCAAATCCACAGCCTAAATAGTCCTAGAACATTGTTGTTAACCCTACAACCAACTTTAACCATGTTGGATCTGTCGAAGCCATACTTATTTCTATAGATCCCTGCACTGGAAACACTTCTTTGCCACCAGTCCTTCCAACCAAAGCCAACCAAATTCCAACATTTAACCCTGCTTATCTGAGTCCATACCATGATTCAATCATGATCTTCTCTCCCTCCCACCTAACCAACCCGTGGTCACCTGCCAGGAGTTCATTACCTCGAACTTGGCCTCACCATCCTTCATCAGGTCCCTTCATAAGAACACCAACCTTTCAGCAAAGGAATTGACAGCTGTACACAGTCTCAAAACATATCCTGACCTGATCACCCTCCCTGAAGACAAAGGCTGTACCACTGTTGTGAAGAGTTTCAATGGCTACCTGGCGGAAGGCCACTGCTAACAGTCTTAACTCAACCACCTATAAACTCTGCCAGAGTGAACACATCCCAGAAGTCTAACATAATCGCCAGTCCCTGCTTTAAGCATTAGGCCCTTCTGAGAACATCTCCTTGAATCCATTTCCCTTCTCATGCCTATGATGCCCCACACACTCACACTCTACAGGCTCCCCAAAATCAACAAACCCAATAATTCTGGATGCCCTATTGTAGCTGGTTTTTGTACTCCCACTGAAAAGATTTCATCCCTCATTGAACAACACATCCAACCAATTGCTTATAATGTAGTCTCCCATGTTAAAGATACCATTCGTTTCCTTCGCCGGCTCTCCACCTTCCTTACCCGTTTACTTCCTGGATCTGTACTTATCACTGTTGTTGCAAATTATCTGTACATCAACATCCCTCATTTCCATGGTCTTGCCACAACACTAGCTTTCTCAAAGTCCTTCAGACTCTAAACCCACTACCTAATTCCTCATTCACCTACCTAATTACATCTTAACACATCTTGTTTGAAGTGATGCTATACAAACAAACCCGTTCCTCAGCCTTGGACACCCTCATGACGGCACTCTCCTAAGCCAGTTTGTCTGTGGGCCATCTAGAGAGAACCTTCATCACCCCCCAAAACGCCAAACCCCTAGCCTGGTTCAGGTTCTTTGATGATATCTTCATGTTCTGGACTGAGGGACAAGGCACCCTATTTTTATTCTTTCACAGTCTCAAAACCTTCTCTCCCTTCCACTTCACCTAGTCCTCTTCAAACCAGTGTGTCATCTTCCTAGATATTGACCTCCTCCTCTCTGATGTCTCCATCCACACCTCTGTCCACATTAAACACACCAACCACCAACTGTTACTGGATTTTGACTTTGGGGAAATAGGAAATGAGCAAATGAAGGTGTTAGGTGGTTGTAAGGGGAGCTGGATAACAGAAAAAAATGTGTAAAATATGTACAGGCACGCAAAAACACACACCAATCCGCAAAAAAAGTACAACTATGCAAAAACACATACAAATATGTAAAAATAAGCACAAATACATGAAAGTACTTAAAATACACACAAGCACATAGGAGAAAAGGAACGAATGAGGTATGGGTGTTCATAGGAAGATGTGGGAAATAAAACACAAAAACACACAAGGATGAAGGAGGAAAAATAAACCAGACTCCAATAACACACCTCATTTTTCATTCTCTTAGCTAACTTCATCCTAGCACATAACTACCTCTGTCCACATTAAACCCACTAACCACAAACAGTACCTACATTTTGACAGCTACCATCCCTCCACATCGAAAAATTTCTCCCATATAGCCTTGCCACACAGGGATGACATATCTGCAGTGACAAGAACTCTGTTTCCCAGTATGCTCAAGGTCTGACCAAGGCCTTCACAGGCAGGCAATATCCCTAGACCTAGTCTGCACACAGATTTCCTGTGCCATTTCCCTACATGCCCCCAGTCCTCCCACAACTTCCAAGAGCCAGCTACAAAAGAATGTCCCCTTTGTCACCCAATACCATCCTGGACTGGAAAAACTCAACCACATCCTTCGTCATGGCTTTCGTTATCTATTATCATACCCTGAAATCAGGGACGTCCTACTCAAGATACTTTCCACCCCTTCTAAAGTGGTGTTCTGTCACCCACAACATCTCCATCCCTATGCCACTCCCAATTTGAACCCCTTGCCACAGGAATCATATCCCTGTGGTAGACCCAGATGCAAGACATGCCCAATCCATGCACCCAGCACCAAATATGACAGTCCCGTCACAGGTTTATCATACTCTATTAAAGGCCAGGCCACCTGTGAAATCAGCCATGTTGTATACCAGATCAACTATGACCAGTGCACAGCCTTTTATCTTGGTATGATTACTAAGCAGCTGTCCACCACAATGAACAGCCACCACCAAACTGTGGTCAAGGGCAAAGCAGACCACCCTGTGGCATGATATGCAGCTGAACATAGCATGCTGCTTCACAATTCAGATCAACTTGACCCTCCCCGCCACTACTAGCTTTTCTAAGCTGTGCAAATAGGAGATATCCTTACAACACATTCTTCACTCTTAAAATTATCATGGCATCACCCTACAGTAAATGTTGTTCCACACTCTCCACCCAACAGTTTGGGCTCCCTTGTCCTATCACCTTCTCTCTTTTCACATTCGCTCATACTCTTCGTGTGCCTCCCTCTACCAATGTCCTCATTTGTCCTTTCCCCATCCCATCTTCTCTCCTTGGCCACCCTCCCCCTTTTCCACTTCCCACTTTTTCTTGGACACCCCACCCCTAATGCAACACCTGGCCAGAGTGTATATGCGGACAAGGAAAAAAGTTTCCAGATTTTTCCCAGTTCAAAGTATACTTTTTTCATGTTAAGTGACAGTATAGTTTCCCTCGGAATTGTAAAACTTATGAATCCTTTGAATGGTTATGGTTTCATACACCGGCATAGACCCTCCCGGTCCTTTAGGAACCAAAACAAAACAAAAGAGACACATTTTATAAATATCTTTGATGTGTAGCAACATGTATGCTGCATATTTTTATATTATGAAAGTATAAATTCAAATTCCACCAAACACAACATGTTAGTTTCTGAGGCATTGAAATTGAGATTTCAATGTGCTTTAGTATGCCAGTCATAGCTCAGGTCATGTAATCTCACCAGCTGGTGACGGTGGATATTCAGAGTGTAGCCAGCCAATAGCAACATCAGTGTTAAATAGTGTGAACATATAAATAGTAAAAGTTAATTGTTTAAGTTTAAATATACATAGTTTAGCTACAAGGAAAACAAAGCTTTCACATATAATATTGATCTCAAAGATTAATAAGCCGCATTGCTCATATTGATCTCAAAGATTAATAAGCTGCATTGCTCTCTTTTTTTTTTTTTTTTTAAAGATTCAGCACACAATTGTGCCAGTAAAATTTTAAATGACATAAATGTGTGATTCTGGGCTCGAAATTATTCCAAATGGCTCATCCTCAAAGTGTTGCTATTTAAATGAGAATCAAACACTCTGTGATTTTAGAAATTCATCACACATTCTTGCATGTAACATTATTCATCTTGCCTAAAAGAAAATTTGCTTTGAAAGTAATGCTTTTCAAACCATCATTCGCAATATTTTCCTGCAACATGTTAGAAATAGGTTCATTTCAGCAGTTTCCAGAGAGCGCCAGAAAATAGATGTTGTTATGTGTGTGCAACTATGATGACATAGGTAGCCCATATATTCGAATGTGTAAAACATTAAGAGATCTTACATTAAGTCCTGAAAGTAACAGGACATCAGAGGATATTCCAAGAGCATCAGAATATCTTAACCCATACTAGAATGCATAATTTGGCTTAAAGTGCACATTCCTAAGTCCAGATTCGTAATAAAGTAGGCCTCAACCTCATGTTAAGCTTTTCAGTGTGGTTTTCGGGATCTAAATTTTCTTGGAATACCAGTCCCGTATTATTTCATGTTATTGGATTTTTTTATTATGGCATGATGCCATATGTGCCAGAAGATGAAAATGTGCATTTGAAATTCAGTGAACAGTTGAAACTAGCCAATAGTGTGGAATCAAACACTTTGTTTCAAATAAATTGACTACCTCAGTGGATCAAATTAATAAAAGCCAAATTGATTAACAAACTGATAAAAAAACAAAAAAACAAAATCATTGTTCTGCAAGATGATTAATGCTTGAATGTTCAAAATATGGAAATATAATAAAATCTTAAAACTGAAACTAATACAAGGGTGAGTCAAATGAAAACCTTAAATTTGTAATAACAAATCGAAATTTTGCGCCGTTATCCTGTAAGTTGGTAAGTGTGCTACAAACAGTGCGCAGAATGGCCTGTAGGTGGCAGCATAGTGCAGATGCACACATACAGTCACAGTATCAGTATAAAGATTTTTTATTATGGCATGATACAACTTGCACCAGGGAAGAACAGCGTTCTGTTATTCGGTTTTTGCATAGTGAAGGTGTGAAACCTATTGAAATTCATTGATGAATAAAGGTTCAGTATGGTGATGCATGTTTGTCACAGCAGCAAGTCTATGAATGGAGTAGGAAGTTCCCAAATGGTGTGACTTCAGTGGAAGATGTTCCTCGTCCAGTTCAGGTACAACGAGTTGTGACTCCACAGAACATTGCACCACAGTGAAGGAAACCTGCCGAGTTACATTGAATGACATTGCAGCATGTTTACAGATTAGTCATGGCTCAGCACACCACATTGTGCATGATGTGCTCCAGTTTCACAAAGTGTCTGCAAGATGGGTGCCACGGCAGCTGACTACTGAAATGAGAGAATGACATGTTGATGCTTGTGAAGAGCTTCTTCGGCGCTATGAACAAGAAGGTGATGGCTTCCTTGCAAGAATCATTACTGGGGACGAAACCTGGGTTCACTTCCACCAACTGGAAATGAAGAGAGCGAGCAAGAAATGGCGCCAGTCCTCATCGCCAAAACCAAAGAAGTTTTGAACAGAACCATCAACAGGGAAGGTTATGCTGACTCTCTTTTTGGATGAAAAAGGTGTCATTTTGGAGCATTACATGCCTAGAGGGACCACTGTCACCAGTGCATCACACACAAATCTCCTAAAAAAACATCTGCAGCCTGCAATCAAATTAAAGTGATGTGGATTGCTGTTAGTAGGTGTCCTTTTGCAACATGACAATGCAAGGCCCCACACTGCCTGTACAACAATTGCAACAATCACAGACCTGCATTTTGAGTGTATTCCTCATCCACCATACTCATCAGACTTTGCCCCAAGTGGACCACTCAAAGATGCAATGGGAGGAAAGAAGTTCCGTTCTGATGAAGAGGTATGCCACACAGTGTATGAGTGGTTGCATGGACTACCAATAGAATTTTTTTCTAAAGGAGTTTATGCACTTTGTAAGCACTGGAGGACTTGCATTGTGGGTGGGGGAGATTATGTTGAAAAGTTATACAGCTTTGTACCACTTCTGCACAATAAATAATATTTTTAAAACTATTTAAAGTTTCCTTGTTACTCACCCTCGTAATATATTTTAGTCTTCCATAATTATGGGAATGTATTTTAATTCACTTGATAGCTCCCGGCCACAAAAATCTATTTTGTTTTTATCTGATGTGAGAGCTGTAAACTAAGATGAAACAGCAAAACCACTAAATGTAAACATTGGTCACGTGGAGATTACCCCCATCCCACTACAACTCAGGATCTGCGCATGCGGGAATCTGACGGCTTGGGCACAACAGAAAAATTTTTCCAGGTAGCATCTGGCTACTTACTGCTACTGGTCATACGGCAAACAGCCACACTTCAAGTAGCCAGAAGCAGGAGACAGCACAGCTCATACATGAATTCAGTTCTGCGCATGAATTTGAGCCTGCTGGTAACTGTTCTACCAAACCTCGCATAGCATCTGGCTGATGCTGATACAGCTAACAACCAAACTTCATGTAGCCAGAAGTTAACGAAGGTATTGCCCACATTTGACTCAACTGCACATGTGCATAAGCTTGCCGGCAACTGCTCCAATGAATCTAAAGTAAACAGTTGTCATATTCTACTCTTCAGATGTAGTTTGTTGTTATGAAGGATTGCAGTGTCTTTATCCTAAAGCCTTTGAGACCATTTCCTGTTGGCAGATGCTTGTGTGAGCACTGTGTTTTCTTGATGTATATGGCACATTTCCTTTGCAACATACATTTTATTTTTGTTTCTTCATCTCATTTATATTTTATTGCTGCAGTATTAGTCTGCAGTAGCACAATACAGTAATATTCTTTGTTAGAGTATTGGTTCTTACCAGTCAAAATTACAAAAATTTAAGTGAAAACTAAAACTTTGAAAAATTCCTGGAATTCTAAAAAAATTCTTGGGTTTTTTTCCCTGGTTTTCTCCCAGATGGAAAAATTCCCAAGGTTTTCCCAAATATCCCAGTTCTCCTGTGGCATATATACGCTGCTGGCAGTCTCTAGTCCCTTCATGCCAGGCCAGATGTGCTGGTGTGAATATGTGTGTGTTTTCTTTGCTGAAGAAGGCTTTGGCTGAAAGCTATTAATGTGTAGCAGTCTTTTTGTTGTGCCTGTCTGCAACTCATTATGTCGTCTTTGCAGTGAATAGCAGTCAATCCTTTCCTTAATATTGTTAAAATTAATAAAGGACTGCTATATTCATGGATATTTGATTAATGCTCTGCCATGTGCATTCAGTGACAACCATGTCTACAACACACATCCAGATGAGGAGAGGAAAAATAGAGAATGTACCCACACACCCTCCCCCCCCCCCTCCCCTCCCCCCAAACACACACAGGGTTATTAAAATGGCTACATCAGATTGAAAGAGCAATGACTTTGGAATAGGAACTTACATTCCTAACAAGGAATTTGGTCCTACCCAGAGCTCTGGACTTTCAGGAACAACAAGCACAATCAGTAAACATGTGCTTTAATTCAGTGAAGTTAATGAACTGCTTACTCAGCAGTGTTTTACTTTATAGAAATGACAACATCCTCATTCAGTACAGGTGTAACATTTTTATAGAAAATTCTGGTACACTCTACCAAGTACATCGAAAACCAGTGTCACATACATGAGACTTTTGACATTCTCCCATAAAAAAGCCTCATGTTACTGTTGTTTTAGAGGATTTAATGTGATGACCACTCGACATAAGTTTTAATTTGTCTTCTTCACACTCATTTGATTTCAAAGAAAGTCACTTCTAATAACTAACAGGAGATAATGATAAAATTAACAATTAATCACTATGAGTTTCAATCAGCTGATCATCCTCAAGCCACCTTAATAACTTCCTTATGATGGCATCAGAAATTAAAATAAAAACCATCCTATGTCACTGCACTTTAAGCATGGTGCAAGGTACCCTATGTCACTGAATCTACCACTAACAATAAATTTCATTATAGAAATCAACAGTAAAATACACTGATAAAGTTATATAATCTTAGTATCCCATCTGTATTCGAATTCCATGCTCCAGTGTGGAGTGCACGGTGCATAATGATGAATCAGACTGCTTAAATGACTCTGTACACGTGGCTCATAACCTGATCAAGTCTTGGTGGTCCCTATGGGAAAAATAAATAAGAGTGCTATTTGATTCTTCAATTAATACATCATTGTATATAACAGCATCATCTGAAAAAAAATCTCAGGATATTATTAACACTGTCTGCCAGGTCATTAATACAATATCAACAGCAAGGGTTTCAACATAGTTCCATGCAGCATACCTGAACTTATTTCTACACTTGTTGATGACTCTCCATCCAAAGTGACATGCTGTGTCTTTCATACCAAGAAATTCTCAATGCAGACACAAATTCCATTTGATACACCATTTGACCATTTTTTCTATAAAAAGTGATAGCATAGTACTGTGTCAAATAGTTTTTGGAAATCCAGAAATGCTGCATCCTTCTAACGCTTGATCCATGTCTTTCAGGATGACGTGAGGTTTTCGGAATTCAAGCTGGGTTGTGTGGAGAAGTCCACTCTGTTTGAAATACCTCATTACTTTTGAAACAGAAAGTGTTTGAGATTCTACAACAAATGGATGTCAGTTATATTGGAGAGTATTTTTGTGAATCACTTATGCTACCCTTCTTGCAGATGTGCGTGACCTGTGCTTCCATTCAACTATAGGGCATAGTCTTTTGTTTGAAGGATCTACAGCATACTGTGATTAAAAGAGTGGCTACATTCTCAGGTAGTATATGACAGGTATTCCACCAAGCCTGGATCCTTCTCCAATTCTAGTGATTTCAGCTATGATTTTGCTCACTGCCACTGACACTTATATCTGTAACACTCTTTTTTTTTAAGTGGTGCTGTTTTGGTTTTGCTATCCTCAATATCAGTTCTTGAGTCATTCATGAATGTCTGGACACTAGCTTTCATGTAACTGACAACCTTTCAGTATGACCATTGTAGTTTACCTTTTATGAGAGATCTTTTGATAACATTCTTTGATGGTAGTTATTGTAGATTAGATTTCATGCACTGGTTGCCCTTTTGACAGTAAACTCTTTGTTTAGAAATTTATTCACAGAAACTACATACCAAAGAGAATCCCCATCACCATGAACTATTTCACTAGATACATGTGTATTCAGTGCTTCATCAACTATTGTTACCAACTTGAGCCACAGTTCCTCTACATACTCCTTCCCAGAGGCAATTTCTCCTTGAGGTATAACACTATTGCCTCTTCATGTAATTTACTGAATATATAAATCATTTTGAAGATTTTGCTTCTGTGACGATCCACAGCCTCTAAGTATTTAATAAAGTAATATGTTGTCCATTGTATGCTGTATTGGGCTTCATTAAAATCATGCTGTTAGCTAATTTTTGCCACGGGCCATTATCAAGCACATTTTCTGTCATGTATTACATATCATGATATGTAATACATGACATAACATGATATATAATACATGACATAGCAAATGTGCTTGATAATCGCCCATGCCTGAAATTAGCTGATATCATGATTTTAATAAAACATAATTTTACAGAGAGAACTCTACAGCATTGGCCCCTTACCTAACTTCATTTTATCATGAATCCTTCAACCAGGGCAAAGCCCCAAGTGACGAAAAAAGTGTAGGTGACTCGAGTATATAAGAAGTGTGGAAGAATAGATCCGCAAAATTGCAGACACGTACCTGTAGCTTCTGTTTGCTGCAGAATTCTTGAACGTAACCTCAGTTCAAATATAATATACTTTCTCAAGACTGAGATGCTTATGTCCATGAATCAGCAATGTTTTAGAAAGCATCGCTCATGTGAAACTCAGCTTGCCTTTTTCTCACAGGATATACCGTGAATGATGGATGAAGGGCAACAGACAGATTCCATATTTCTAGGTTTCCAGAAAGCATTTAACATGGTGCCCCATTGCAGGCTGTTCATGAGGACATGAGTATATGGAATAAGTTCACATATATGTGAGTAGCTTGAAGACTTCTTAAATAATAGAACCCAGTATACTGTCCTCTATGACAAGTGTTCATCAGAGACAGACATAACGTCAGAAGTGCCCCAGGGAAGTGTGATAGGATCGCTGTTGTTCTCTGAATTTATAAATGATTTGGTAGACAAGCTGGGCAGTTGTTTACTGATGATGCCACGGTGTAAGGTAAGGTGTCGAAGTTGAGTGACAGTAGGAAGATACAAGATCACTTAGACAAAATTTCCAGTTGGTGTGATAGGTGGCAGCTAGCCCTAAATGTGGAAAAAGGTAAGTTAATGTGGATGAGTAGGAAGATCAAACCTGTAATTTTAGGATACAGTATTAATAGCGTCCTGCTTGACACAGTCCAAATTGTTTAAATATCTGGGTGTATCACTGAAAAGTTATATGAAGTGGAATGAGCATGTAGGAACTGTGGTAGGGATGGCAAATGGTCAACTTTGTTTTGCTGAGAAAATTTTAAGAAAGAGTGGTTACCTATAAAGGAGACTACATATAGGATGCTTGTGCGACATATTCTTGAGTACTGCTTGTGTGAATGGGGTCTGTACCAGGTTGGATTGAAGGAAGACATTGAGGCAATTCAGAGGCAGGCTGCTAGATCTGTTACTGGTAGGTTCGAACAACATATAAGCATTACGAAGATGCTTCAAGCACTCAAATGAGAATTCCTGGAGGGAAGACAGCGTCCTTTTCGAGAAACACTATTGAGAAAATTTAGAGGAGAGGCATTTGAAGCTGGCTGCTGAATGATTCTTCTGCAGCAAACAAACATTGTGTGCAAGGACTATGAAGATAAGATACAAGAAATTAGGGCTCATACGGAGGCATATAGACAATTGTCTTGTAACAATTCATGTGAATGTTAGTTAAGTTTCTTCTGCCTGGTCCATTGATGAATGAATGGGAAATTTTCATGCTTCACAACATTTATTCACATTAATTGACATCTGAACTGCACACTTGTCATGTAAACAAAACACTGACAGACTTCAGTGATCTCTCTGACTTCCAAGAATAACTTCAAAACTGACCTGTCACAGGATCCCTGCATCGCTTTATATAGAATTTTAACAATAGCTTCCAAAATAAAGCATTATTAATTTTGCCCAATTTTGATGTAAAAATTAAAATTTACAAAACGTAAAGAAACTGATGTTACAGCTGAATAAGGTATAAAATACAATATTCAATGACAATCTTTTATAACAATATCTTTGTTTTTCCATAAGAAAATCATTCTGAACTTTAATTACAATAATTTCTCTCATATTATTTTAGTTACATAATAATTACAGTTTGGATTTGGTTACTAACATGTAATGGTAGTACAGAGCTCGTGCTTTATTCGATTAAATACACAGAATGCATCAATAAGGCCTCACATTCTGGAAATTGGAAAACTGTGAGATGTAAACTATTGGAGAGTTAATTAGAAATGCAATTAAAAAGAATATTAATTACAGAGGAACACATAAAAATAAATAACAAATGAAAATACATCACTTCTCAAGATAGTGAGGTCTTCTGCTATCGGATTTTATAGATAACCATTTTGTTAATTAGAAGCATTGATTTTTCATGCTAACATCTCTGCAGTCTCTAGTTATTTATTGCTAAGGACTTATTACTTAAATTTCTTGATTAGTTACTTAATTTAGTATATTTACATAATTTTATCAATGACAACAATCCACCAATAATTATGACAACGCATGTCCTTCCAGAACATTCCACACACCTTCACAGTGAATATCAAGTTTTTTATCAAATAGGTCAGAATGATATACATACAGACACACATACAAGGCCTTAGGAAGCACTGAATTGTCAGACAACTACCTGGATGCATATAAAAAAAAAAGGTGGTATCGGACATTTCATATGAGTCCTGGGGGAGGCTGTACTGTTATACACCCCTACCCCCCACCCCCCAGCCACTCTTACAAGTACTACTTGTATGAATGGCTGCTAAATACATACACACAGTCCAAAAAAAAAAATTCTTTTCTTAACTGTCACTCCAGTCACTGGTTCACATTGCACATCTTAAGGAATTGGCAGCTCAGAGTCATCAGTCCTCTTGCATTGTCCATCTTGTGTCTGCAACCCCTCTTTTTCTGGCAGTCTCTACGCTGCACCCAATAGCACAGTCCACTATTACTATCACAGTTTTTTTTTCACTTCCAGTTCAGGTAAGGATCATGGTTACAGTTCTCTAGGTAGGAATAGGGATGAACCCATTACTCAAGGTATTCATGTAGGTTACAATTTAGGTCACATCAGGTATGAATATATCAAAGCATTCACATATTACCCTATACTATTAGCATATTTACAAACAAAATCACACAAAATTAAACATCTCTAAACTGTAAATTTTTAGCTATACACAGATTAAAGTCAATGAACCAAAAATGAATTATATATGTGTCCTTTCTTTTTTATTAATATTTCAGTATATTCCACTATACAGTATGTTTGACCCCCCAGATCTCATTAAACTCTTCATCATATCAAAAACACTCACAGACTGCTCACCATCACACCACCTTGTAATAACAAACTTTTCAAAAATGTCTTTTGTCACAGTGAAACTTGTCATTTTGTAACACATGTACATCTTTACCATTGTCCAATTGTTCATCTCATTTCCAAATTCATAAAATCATGACCATGCCTGTAATTCTCAAAAGAAGGACCCACAAATCAACTACATGCTCCCCAGAGTCTAACTACAATAATTGGTCACTCACTGTTTATGAAAGTCAAATTTAGTACACAGTTTACATTTTCAAATTATTCCTCAAATAATGTCACTCAATAGTCATATTATATACAGAAAACTTATACTACAGAGAATGGATAGTATTTTCAGTAAGAGATAATTTCATTACAGGTTTATAGATGAGTGAAAGATGTAGAATCCGAGAATAAAAAGAAGAAAAATAGAATGCTACATAGCTCGGAGGCCTAATGCTCACCACACACTTGACACAAAATGTGTCATCCTGAGAGCTTTTACATCATCTTAATTTTTCTTGGTGTTTTAACATTTAGTCCATATAGTTTGATAAAAATGGTTCATGAGGTCTGCATTCATAGTTTTTACTTTTTCAGGTTTCTCGCTAAACACATCTTTGTATTCCCACAACAAAGTTTGTAACTGACTTGTCTGTTCTTCATCTAGACTTCCAGCTTCTTTTAGTTTGGTGGCAACTAATTCAGCATATTTGTCTTTACTGCATTCTTCTTCATTGTCTTCCTCATTAACATCAATTTTTTTCATTTTCACCATTCTTGCCTGCACATTTTCTCTTACTTGTTGTAATTTTACTTAGAGCTACATCAGATGGTTGCTTGATGTCATGCCCCTCTTTTACACACCGTCTACTTTTCCCGGAACTGATCTCATTGTAAGCCTGCTGATTGGTTCTACATTCCCAGTTGGAATGCAGTTCTTCACAAATAATCTTGATGACTCTTTTTACTCTGTCACTGTCACTATAACCCTTGTAAGTATCCCATAAAGTTTCCAGCATCACATCTAAATCATAATGTCTGTCACATATTCTGTATCAGACATCATATTCTTCACCATTAATTAAATATTCTTTAACCTTCATATACACCATACCATCTAATTCTTTCTCCTATTCATCATAATGTCCCTATCAACATCAGGACACATACTATAATCTCCAATACTAGGCACTTCTACAACATCTTTACAATGATCATCAGAATTGTTGACAAGTACACCAGTACTTAACAATAATAGATTCTTCCTCCATTAATTTACGCAGTCCAAACTCATTGGGATTATTATCAGAACCAACCTTTTCTTTGCAAACTTCTTCACCATACTGATTATATAGACTTGAGATAGTTTCCTCCTCTAACAGAACCTCTTCAACATTCTTACAGATGCTATTACTTCTATCTTCAACACTTTCATTCATACTTTTCCAGAATTTACTGTCAAACTGTAATTTGCTAATTTGATGTGCTCTTCTTACATTAGTTCTGTCATTTCCACTCCAATCTCTTTGATTACTCTGTTTTATGTAATTATTTTCGATGTTTCTAGGCCGGTGGTGTTTAGGCTGATTTCGGTACTTATTTCTCACCCCAAACTGACAGGCTCCCAATGAGGCATCTGTCAGTTAAAATTGCTTGGTCTTGATTGGAGGTTATCCAGTTGTCTGTTATTATTCTCCCACGGTCCCTCCCTGTTGTCATATCTTCTGTTTCCATTCCCATTTCCATGGTTCATCCATCTATTATCACTTCTATTGTACCCGCTATTATTATTCTGATTTTCATTGTCAGTCCTACCTTGATTCCTGCTCTGATTCCACACCCCAGATGGTTGATTGCCAAATCTGCCATTACTTAACCTCTCATTACTCTCAAAGGCTCTATCCAACTTATCTACATACCACAAGAACTGATCTACAGTGTCATCTGGTCCATAAATCAACTCCCACTGTATTCTTTTTGGTAATCCACTTTTTAAGGCATCTGTGTGTATTAGATCATCAAAAGGTTTGTTTAAGTATACTAATTTCCTCAATTGGTTTTCACAAATAAACTTCAAGCTACCATCACCTTCCCTATACATTCGACCAATTCAAGAGCTCACTCTTAATCCTAGCTTGCTCAGATTCTGACCAACACTTATTTAAGAACTTTCTTTCAAAATCATCATATGACATGGTATAATTAACATTCTGATTGGCCCATGAGATTGCTTCTCCATCCAAAACTCTCTTAACAAATTTAATTTAACATTGTCTGTTATGTCGTTACTAAAATTATCTTGACAATGCTGTAAAAAATCAACAGGATGCAATTTACCATCACCTGAAAAGCATTTTAAAGGTATGCCACCCCATACACAATTAATATTGCTAACAAAATTTCTTTAAGCTACACCCTCTTATAGTTCTACAACTTTCTTACTTAAATCTACAACATTACTTTTACACAAATCTATTTTTCCGTCATACTTTAGTTCTACACATTTGATTGGAAATGTCTGTAAGTTTTAGTTCAGAGTTCCTTTTGTAAGGTTTTACTTTCTCTTCTAACAGTCTCCTAATCTGAACAACCTCTACTTTAAGTTCAGAATTTTTGACTTCTACATGTTTATCTAGTTTTTCAAATCTCTCCTCATTTTTGGATAACTCTTGTGTCAAGTTAGTTTCTAATATCTCCGACCTTCCTTCAACTGCTCCTACACGAGTATTGAGTTCACCTTGCCCTGTCTCAACAGTAATTTTTAGTGCTTCCAAACCCTCCTGGATTTCCCTTATCTGATTAGTATTTTCACTTAATTGCTGAGTCATGTGTTGGCCTTGCTGACCAATATCCTGCCTAATCAGTCCCATCTGTTCCTTCTCTTCTTCCATATGCTGCATTAATAACATTAACAAATCATCTCTGCCCACTCTTCCCTGTGCAATTGGAGTACTTGTGGCGACATTTTCACTGGAGCCCTCTCCACCAAGGCTTTGATCTACACTTTGATTACTACTGGGCGATAGTGCATTGATACTTGCTTCTAGGTCCAAAGTGTTTTCTACAGATTCACTACTAATATCTTTTTTCTCACTCATTTTTAAATAATCTTTATCAGCCATAGTATATTATAAAATATAAAACTTCCCACACAAATGTTTGTCACTTTCACAAAAACACTAATTAAGAAAATAAACTGTTACACATCTGATGGTTGACAGTGCTGTCCAAGAATTTGGTCCTTTTTTTATCCACACCAACTCTACCCATGCAACAATGTCCATTCGTTCTGGGCATCCATAACACAAAATTTTTCAAGACAATTTATGTTTGGCATTCGTCTTACGTTCCAAACATCTATCCCAGCTCAATTCCACCATTTGTAATGATTCATGTTGAATGTTACTTAACCTAAGTTTCTTCTGCCTGGTCCATTGATGAATGAATGCGAAATTTTCATGCTTCGCAAAATTTATTCACATTAATTGACATCTGAACTGCACACTTGTTATATAAACAAAACAGACAGACTTCACTGGTCTCTTTGATATCCAAAACTTACTTCAAAACTAACCTGCCACAGCATCCCTGCATCAATTTATGTAGAATTTTTACAATATCTTCCAAAATAAAGCATTATTAATTTTGTGCATTTTTGATGTTACAATTAAAATTTACAAAACGTAAAGAAACTGATATTAAAGCCAAATAAGGTGTAAAATACAATATTCAGTGACAATATTTTATAGTAATATCTTTAATTTTCCATAAGGAAATAATGTCTCTAATATTATTTTAGTTACATAATTAATTACAGTTTGGATTTGGTAACTAATATGCAATGATAGTACAGAGCTCGTGCTTTATCTGATTACATACATAAAATGCATAAATAAGGCCTCAAATTCTGGAAATTGGAAAACTGTGAGATGTAAACAATTGGAGAGTCAATTAGAAACGTAATTACAAAGGATATTAATTACAGAGGAAGACATAAAAATAAATAACAAATAAAAACGCATTGCTTGGTAATAACTTTTAAGCTTTTTCTCAAGATAGTGAGGTCTTCTGTTACTTGAATTTTTAGATTACCATTTTGTTAATTAGAAGCATTGATTTTTCATGCTAACATCTCTGCAGCCTCTAGTTATTTATTGTTAAGGACTTATTATGTAAATTTCTTGATTAGTTACTTAATTTAGTATATGTACATAATTTTATCAATGACAACAACCTACCGATAATTATGATAACACACGTCCTTCCAGAACATTCCACACACCTTCACAATGAATATCAAGTTTTTTATCAAATAGGACAGAATGACATACATATAGACACACATACAAGGCCTTAGGAAGCACTGAATTATCTGATAACTATCCGGATGCATATAAAAGAATGTGGTGTTGGACATTTCATATGAGTCCTGGGGGAGGCTGTACCATTATAGTCTTTTCCTTGCTCTATTTGCAAGTGGAACAGGAGAGGAAATGACAAGTAGTGGTACAGGGTACCCGTTGCCATACACTGTACTGTGGCTTGCATAGTATTTATGTATTTGTAACTGTAGTTGTAGATGTCGGCCATAAAGCCTACAGTGGACAATATATTCTTTTATAAATCTTTTTGCTTGTTTTTGTTGTTAATTGTACTTTGATAATCATTGTTCTACAGCTGTATCAATAGTCTCTGATACCAGCCTCAATGCAGATGTCTTCAAAGATGTTAGCTCTTTTTCTTGTCATTAGATCTAATATGTTTCCATGAGCAGGCTTCCAAACGTCTGTAATTTTGCTCACTAGCTGTTTGGCACTCAGTGTGCATGTTCTTCCATTGTGAAAGTGTCTTGTGGACATTTGTCAAATAATGTGCACCATACTGCAGTAATGAACATTCAGTTTCTTCATGTTTATTCATAATCAATATTACTACCTGATGATGAGCTTTGTCACATGCAATAGTCTAAGCCAGAGCTTTCTAAACTTGTCTTCATGGTGACAGCCTTCTAATACACACAGTTTCATGAGACAACCTTTCACTAGTAGTGTTAATGAAAGAGATTCTGTAGTAGCAAACAATATTTTAAAGAAATATTAAGGAGTGCAGCAATTTATTTAGTATCATGCTTGCATTGGAAAGTTTTTCTCCATATATCACACACTCCAGCATAGGACATCCCCACTTTTAAGTATTATTCATTATACAGTCTCACTTTTGTGTTCTTGCTGCTGCATGATGATGCAGAACAAACAGAGCTTTGAGACACACTATTTGATTGTTTTCCTGTGTTTGCTGATGTTTCAGACACATTGCTTGACTGATACCTTGCCTCTGGTGTTTCATAAACTGACAGAAGTGTCTTTGTGACAACAGATTTATCCATTCCTGATGACTTCTGTTAAATATATCACCTTTAAAGAAGTAAAAGAATGACACATGTCACAAATGAGAGAGATTCTGACTATAGGAAAAGTGTACAATCTCCCAATATTGCTAATTGAACAGCTTGTCAGACATGGACCAATAGAGAGCACCAATGTACAGCAGCAGAACAGAAACACCTAGCACCATAACTGGAAGTTAGATGAACACAATAATGGAATTCAGCATACAAATCACTCATCTAATGTGTTATCTATGGTTACACTGAATGAAGAGAAGGATGTTTTGTATTATGTTGTCACAAATATTTCATTTGTTTTAGATTTTGAATTTACTAATCTCATGGTACACTACTCAACCTCAATATTTTGGGACATCCAGTTTGGAACACTCTGGCCTAATTGCATGAACCAGATGAATGGTCGTACTTACAGACTGTATATCACACAGTTATTTGGTGGCATATAAATGAAGAGTCACTCTATTTGGACACAAACTGTATAGCAAAGCTCCTGAGTCACATAAAGGCATGACAAAAAGACTGTTGGAGAGTTAGCTTTTAATCAAGAAGGCCTTTGTCAAAAGTAAACAACATACACATGCAAACACTCATGCAAGTGCAGTTCGCACACACACTGCCACAGTCAGCTAGGGCCATTCTGATCATGTGTGTGTAAGTGTGTGTGTGTGTGTGTGTGTGTGTGTGTGTGTGTGTGTGTGTGTGTGTGTGTGTGTGTGTGTGTGTATGTGTGTGTGTGTGTGTGTGTGTGTGAGCTGCATTTGCATGAGTGCGTGTGTATGTGTATGTTGTCTACTTTTGACTAAGGTCTTGTTGGTATTTTTGGTGTGCCTTTCTGTGACTCAGCATCTCCACTATATGTTGAGTAGCAACTTTCCTTTTCATTATATTGTTACATTCCATCCTGCATTTCCCATTGTTTAATTTTGAACACAAACTGAGTATTTTTAATGGATAAGTTGCAAAATAGTTAACATCTTGATCGCTGAGCACAAGTGAACTGACTAATAGCAGCACAAAGAAGTTTACATTTTTGATGACTACTGATAACTGATTTATAACACATAGTTTACATTTTGGTAAGTAACTGCAAACTGACTCAATCATTATCCTACATGGCTGCATGGTACATAAGTATTAAATAACATAAAAAGTCCTAAAAGGCTAGCAAATTATATGTTCCTGTCACCAACAGATGAGTAAGGAGTCATAAATACAATTAGATTCTTAAAAAATAAAAATTCAGAGGGATAGGATGGCATATCTCCTAAAATAATTAAGTATATTTCTAAATACTTAACAAAGGCTCTCATGTTCCTTCCATTACATTAATACTTCTTCCATAGCTCATGAATATGACATTTTCATAATGGCGTAGAATTGGCGTGGAATTGCCATTCCCTGCACCATGCGTCAATTCGCCGCAGATCCTCCTGCATTTCAGCACAATTTTCCATTGTTACAACCTCTCGATACACCACAGCATCATCTGCAAAAAGCCTCAGTGAACTTCCGATGTCATCCACAAGGTCATTTATGTATATTGTGAATAGCAACGGTCCTATGACACTCCCCTGCGGCACACCTGAAATCACTCTTACTTCGGAAGACTTCTCTCCATTGAGAATGACATGCTGCATCCTGTTATCTAGGAACTCCTCAATCCAATCACACAATTGGTCTGATAGTCCATATGCTCTTACTTTGTTCATTAAACGACTGTGGGGAACTGTATCGAATGCCTTGCGGAAGTCAATAAACACGGCATCTACCTGTGAACCCATGTCTATGGCCCTCTGAGTCTCGTGGACGAATAGCGCGAGCTGGGTTTCACATGACCGTCTTTTTCGAAACCCATGCTGATTCCTACAGAGTAGATTTCTAGTCTCCAGAAAAGTCATTATACTCGAACACAATACGTGTTCCAAAATTCTACAACTGATCGCTGAGCACAAGTGAACTGACTAATAGCAGCACAAAGAAGTTTACATTTTTGATGACTACTGATAACTGATATACAGTAGGGAAGTGAGAGAGAGTGTGCTCCACTTTGGGGATGTATGAAGTTAATTTGTTTTTCAGTGTCTTGAGGTGGCACTGGCTGTTGACGGCACAAAAAGGCCCTGAAGTGGTGCTGTCTTCTGATGTATGATTGTGCCATTGACTGGTGGCCAGATTCATGCTGCCTGATTCCAGCAGGGCTGAGCTGAATCACAACGGCCTGCTTGCGAAATGTTGTGGTAGCCATGGCGGTAGTATGAAATGAGTGATAACACAGTTGGCTATCCCTCTCTTTTCCCTTTGGGGAAGCAAAAGTGATTTGGTATCAACCTCGGTATACCTACTCGATACTGGGGGCTGCCATGAAGTATGCAAGGAGGCAACATCTGTAACCTCCTGGGCATTGGAGACTGCTGCTCACAATGCAGACAATAGTTCCCTGTCTGCAGCCATAGAGCATGTATTGGAAGAAGATTAACAGTGGGCTGATACCGTATGGTGTGACGCCAGTTGCTGGGGGTGCCAGTGCCTGAAAGGGAGCCATATGGATGTCTGGCTCTTCTGGGGCAGGGAGCAGGAACATGAAGGGATGGGTACTGCAATTCATCCAGCAGCTCTGTCCACTGAGAAGGACCTTATTCACCACAAACTGCAGATAATCCTATGGGGGGGGCTGGAAAAAACGGCAGATGAGAGGACTACAGGCAAGGGGGAGCACAGCACAGGAGGCCATACAAATGAGAGAGGAAGCACTCTGAGATGTGGCAGTTAGGAGAGAAAACTAGGTTCATGGAGGTGGATCCATGCATCAGGTGCACACGGGAGTGGTGGAGGCCATTTCTCCCCCCACATGCATAAATGGTTGTGATGGCAGGTCACCAGCCCATTACCTGTCTAGCATGTGAGGGCTTGCCAAACCCACTGATCACAGCCTACAGCTGTAATCCGATCCTCACGGCGACCAAACATGCCCGCCCAGGTGGGGTGTTCCAGGCATCTAACATAGTGACCAAGGCACATGAGGCAGGTGAATGGTCAGCAATAGGAGATGTAGTATTGCACATTCCTGGCATCCATGCTGCATCTCCAGTGTGCTCTTCTCACCAATAGGAGTGGACCTGTATGACTAGAAAACGTGGAAGGCACCCTTCTGCTGCGGGTCTCCTATAAACTTCTTCATCTGCATCTTGATGGTCCATATGAGGTGTTCTACTTCATTGTTGAACACCAGGTAACACAGCAATTAAGTGTTCAGTTTCTTGGTTTTCACCTGGCCAATTGACATAGCAGTGAGCAAGCATTTTTGTCCTTGAGGACCCCAGTGGCCATGATATATGTACCAAAGGATGTCCCGTCAGACAAAAGCCAGAATGACTGCTCAGGGCACAATATGTTTCATTATCAACAAGATCACTGTAACAACATGAGTCAGTCTGTGGTGCAGCATAAAATAATTGTGGATAGGGTCTGATGCATGACTGGAAGTCTGTCAGGCCACCTTTGCTGGACATGTTGCCATATTTGGCAGAGGACAGGATTTTTGCTGATAGTGTATGCAGTATGAGAGCTCATACTAGGAAAGCCATCCACCACCTTTTGAGATTTCTCATCAAGATAAAAGCAATTGGATTCCTCCTTGCTGAAACTGGGTTGGGACCCTTAGGCAGGTGTGAGAGAGCATCTGTATTGGAGTGCTGAGCTGTCAGGTGGAAGTGTGAATCTCATAATGGTAATGGCTAAGCAACAGGACCCACTATGGCAGTGTATGAGCTGTCTTATCTAGCAGATGTGCAGGGACGCTGATTAGAGAGAGAGAGAGAGAGAGAGAGAGAGAGAGAGAGAGAGAGAGAGAGAGAGAGAGACTCAAGGCTTGTGATCCTAGATGAATCTTCATACCATATAAAATACATGAAACTTCTTGAATGCTTAAACAATAGAGTGGGCCTCCTTGATTTGGGAATAATTCTGTTGAGTTATGGTGAACATCTTTGAGGTGGATGTGATAGACCACTTCAAACTGTCAGGTTTGCAATACACCATCACAACTCCAAGCCCAAATTGGTATGCATCAGTAGCCAAGAACAGCTGCTTACCCAACTGATACACAGTGGGGTAAGATATTGAACGAAGACTACCAGTCAATGCCCTAAATGTTTGAGCACTTGCAGTCATCCAAACAAATGGTACCCCATTTTTGATAACTATTTAAAAGGCTGTGAACTGGTAGCCACATGTAGGATGAATTTATAATATATGCGACTTTCCCAGGAAATCCTGGAGCTGCTTTACATTAGAATGTCGAGGAAGAGCGTCAAGGTAGCGATGTGACTGTTTGTTGGCTGTATCTCCCGCTGAGAGATAACATGTCTGAGATATTTAGTAGAGTTTTGGAAAAAGTGGACTGCTCTTTGAGCCCCACATCCTGCAGAGTTTGAAGTAGAAGCCAAAGGTTCCACAAATGGCACCTGAGTGGAGGGACCTGTGACAACGATATTGTCAGGATAGTTGATACAACAGGGAAAATATTGTGTGGGTTTCTCCAAGAAATGTTGGAAAAGCACCAGAGTGCTTGCTCCCCCAAAACCTAATAATTTGTACTTGTAGGAACGATAGTGTGTGTCGATGACATGTAACTTCTAAGATCCCTCATCAAGTGGGAGCTGAAGGTACACCTCTTATAAATCCACCATGGAACAATACTGCCATCCCATCAGTTTGGTCACCAATTTTTCTGGATGCAGGGTGGAAAATACATGCCATGGTCTCTGTGTAATCATCACCTTAAAATCACTACATAGACAGGATTTCCAGACATTCCTTCATGATTAAAAGCAGTGTAGCCTATTAGCTGGATGAAATAGGTTCAGTCACCTCCAAGGGCTATCAACCTGTGGAGTTCCTCCTTAACTTGATAGCAAAGTGAAGTGGCACTGGTCAGGCTAAAAAACATGAGGCTATGCCATCTGCTTAAGAGTAATGTATGCAATGAAATCCTTAACCCTGCCTTGTCCCAGCAAAAAAAAGTCCAATAAGCTGTTGCAAGTTCATGATGTTCCTACTACAGCACATGGTTTGCAGCCAGGTTAACCAAATCAGTATGGTAAATTTAATTGCCCTGAAAGCATCCAAGCCATACAAGTTTTCTGTAAAATCACTATCCATCATGCTACATCTGCTGCAAATTGTCCAAGAATGTGTTGTCTGTTATAGGTAACAAGATGGCATATAGCTGGAGAAAGCAGTGAAATACTGAGGAGCAGACACATGAGAAAATTGATAAGAGATGCTGCGGCACCATTATCGACTTGCAACTGAAGTGGCTTCCCATTGATACACACACTGATGAACAACTTGTTAGAAAGCTCCTCAAGGTTGTAACATACAGTGTGGATGATGACATTAATGTCCATTGGTGGAGGGTTGAGGCTGCAGCACAAGCAGATAATGCTTGACATACTGCTACGATGTGTTCTTTGTTATGACTGTGGTGGCAGGAAGACTAATGTGTGGGGCAATTCAGCCATTCATGTTGAAAAAGAGAAGCAGGAAATGATGGAAGGGACTTGTGGGAAACAGCCCATCATGGATGTGTTTGTGCGGCATGTAGTGCACAAATGGGCTGTGATTTCTGCCTCAGAGGACATGCCCAAACATGAGTGCCTGCAATCATCTGAGTTGACAGCAGGCACGTCCACCCAGGAATCCAAATGCTGGTCCACTATATGAGAAACTTCAAATGACTGAGCAATAGAAAGGACCTCATCCAACAAGGGCTCGTCAAACTGTAGTACTCACTAGTTGACTTCTGTATCAGGGGACAATCTGATGATAGCAACCCAGACTATAGTATCAATGTAAGGCTCCTTATTGTTGAAAGGCAACAAAGTGACAATTCCAACTGGAGCCCTGCAATTCAACAGCCCAAGTACAGTATGACTGATGAGGCTGGTTCATACACTGATAAAACTCCACCCTTGAGAAAATAATGTTTACGCTGCCAACAATAAGATGACAAAAAGGAACCCATTTCATCCAGTGAGAGGGAAGTGGGTTCCTGAAGTGGGTCAGCTTTCCTAACAGAAGATACATGAGGAGTGGAAGCCAAGAGAGAAGGAGAACCTTAACAGTAGAGGGGTCCATTACCTGGAAGGTGGCGTAGTGTTCCCACACACTGTTCTTTTGTATGCTCCTCCCTCTCCCCATCCTCTGTATACTCATCATAGGCAGTGAAGGGAGTTGAATATACTAGCATTTGCTGAGACTTTGCCAGTAATCTGGCCAACACCCAGTCAAACACGACAGTGTGTTTCTGTTGTTGCAATTCCAAAGGCCTCTGGCTCTCCAGCTGTTGCTGCTGCAAAGAATGGAGCATCACCTCCAAGGACACTCTGGAGATCACTGACAAGTTGGCAAGAAACACATATGAAAAGTCCAATCATCTTCTCCACCACTCATGTTGTAATTTCACACACAAATAAGAACACAAACAATATCATGTGAACACAGTTCTGATTGTCCATGCAAGTCCAGAGTACAAAGCCTGGCCAAGCCCAAGACACAAACACAATTCATCTAGAAAGCAGAGTTCAAGTTACTGTGAGCAAATACAATAGTGAAATGATAGAGAGTCCACTCCATTCTGGGATTATATGAAATTAGTTTGTTGCTTGGCATCTGGGGGTGGTGCTGTCCAACAACAGTGCTTGCAGACCCGAAGATAGTGGTGTCTTCTGATGCTTGATCAGTGGCCATCAGTGGCCCGCCCCATGCCACCTGGCACTGGCATAGACGAGATGATCATGATTGCTCACTTCTGCGCCTCCTGAAATGTTGCATTATCCATGATGGTAGCACCAGTACAAAATGAGTGATAACATTGTGGTTACCACAGAAACATAGCATAATAAATAGGGCACTGCATGGTTTCAGAAACTGTCAATCCATAAAGACCGCAGTTTCAGACTTCATAGCATATGTGGTTGGGGCACTGCAAAAACAGCAACAAGTTTGCAGTCTATTTCTCAATGTATCAAAGACATCTGATCATGTATGTTGTGAACTTCATTAGAAAAATTAAACCATTGTGGCATAAGAGGCAAAGTAAACAATATTATCAAGGCAGTCACTGAAAATAGGCAAAAATGTATAGAGATAAAATTTGAAAAGGGCAACAGTTTGGAAAATTTGCTTTCAGCATTCAGAGAGATAAGACATGGTGGTATGGGCGCATGAATATTTATTCTATAAGTAAATGACATGACAGAAGCTGTAAATTACACAGTGATCATGTATACTGATAACACATCTCTAATAGTCACTAGTGAACCTGCAAAGGACTTTGGAATGAGGGCATGTGTAGAGATGGATGAAGCGAACAAAGATTTTGAGGGCTACAATCTTTTTATAAATGGAAATAAAACGACTTCCATGAGAATACAAGCAAGTAAGGCAGTTAAAGCAGACAATCTTCATATCAAGCTTGGCGACTCTAGTGTTTCACAACACCATTGGCAGCAAATTTCTGTGATTGATCTAGGACAGATTCATGACATGGAAGACTCATATAGATCAAGTATGTTCAAAACTTCACACAAATATATTTCTAATGATAAAAGTGTCACCAATTGTTGAGTGTGACACTAAACTAAAGATGTATTATGGTTTAATTTATCCACATGTCTCTTACTGTATACCTGTGTGATGCAGTGTAGCTAACTGCAAAATAAGGTTATAAGGTGCATTGGAAACCTATCACCAAGGCAGTCCTAAAGGAATAAATTCAAAGACATACAAATACTGGTAGTGTCTGCTCTGTACATATGTGAAACAATTATGTTCTTAAACTGCACAGCTTTGCTGAAGAAAAATATATGTAATTACAACACTAGGCATAAAGATACCAGTAACTACCACATGTATTATAATAGACGTAAGTGACAAAGATCCTGAAATATATAGATGTATATTTTATAGAAAACTTCCATGCAGCATAAAGAACTTAAAAATACTGTCTACTTTCAAACAAACACTAAGATGTCACCTGGCCTCACCTTCTTTATACAATATAAGGGAGTTCTTAGATGACAGTATACAAAATCCTTAAATAAGAGTGTCATTTACAAATTCCATGTAAAATGATGCAAAGATGTCATGCTATCCATTATATGTTTGCACAAATGTTTATATTTTCTTAACTCTGTATACTACTTTGTGTATGTACATGTGTGATTTTATTTGTATGATGTAAACTCCAAGTCCTACAAATACCTGAAAAATTGTGTGTATTCATGTTTTTAATGTAAATAATCACCAAATACTTTGTAACAAATCCTTGTATATCTTGATGTATCCAATATGACTACAAAGAGTGATTAAAGAATGAAAACTAAATAAATAAATGTGTCTCACAGCAGTCCTCCCAACATATCTGTTTGCAGCAGCTTCCAGTCACTTGACACAGTGAAGTCCATTTACTGCTGCTTATAAGCAACAAATAACTCATCATGTTCATGGATATGGATGTACAGTGGTGCAGCATTGACTCTGATGCAATGTTTTTTGGACAATAAACAAGTAACTTGAAGTTTTCATATTCTCTTTTAATACTTGGAACTGTTACACTATAATTATTACATGCTTCAAAACTGAAGTGATGGGCTTGTGTTATAACAAAGGAAATACCTGTGATAAACTTTACTTATTTGTTGAAGTTACTTGGAACTTTGAGTCCCAAACTTTTCTTTTATAAAAGTTATGCTCATGGACAGATACGAAAATCACAGAAATTTATGACAAATGCAGACAATACACTGTGTTTTTGGAGGGGGAACTTAAATTATACACAGTATGACAGTTACAATTTGTACAGTGCACACTGTTATGACACAGCAGTCATATTCAGAAGATTTATGTTTACACTGTGACCACAAACTTTCAAACACTTCCTCATAACAAACTGATAAAAGCATGGAGAGAGATGGAAATATTGCATAAAGTATGTAAATATCTACATTTTTGTGTGTATGTTTGTGTTTGTTTGTGTGTGTATCGACGTGCCAGCGCTTTCGTTTGGTAAGTCACATCATCTTTGTTTTTAGATATATTTTTCCCATGTGGAATGTTTCCCTCTATTAATAAATATCTACATATATAAAACCAAAGATGAGGTGACTTACCGAACGAAAGTGCTGGCAGGTCGATAGACACACAAACAAACACAAACATACACACAAAATTCAAGCTTTCGCAACAAACTGTTACCTCATCAGGAAAGAGGGAAGGAGAGGGAAAGACGGAAGGAAGTGGGTTTTAAGGGTGAGGGTAAGGAGTCATTCCAATCCCGGGAGCGGAAAGACTTACCTTAGGGGGAAAAAAGGACAGGTATACACTCGCACACACACACATATCCATCCACACATACAGACACCAGCAGACATATTTAAAGACCAGTCTTGGTCTTTGAAGTCTTGGTCTTTAAATATGTCTGCTTGTGTCTGTATGTGTGGCTGGATATGTGTGTGTGTGCGAGTGTATACCTGTCCATTTTTTCCCCATAAGGTAAGTCTTTCCGCTCCCGGGATTGGAATGACTCCTTACCCTCACCCTTAAAACCCACTTCCTTCCGTCTTTCCCTCTCCTTCCCTCTTTCCTGATGAGGCAACAGTTTGTTGCGAAAGCTTGAATTTTGTGTGTATGTTTGTGTTTGTTTGTGTGTCTATCGACCTGCCAGCGCTTTCGTTCGGTAAGTCACCTCATCTTTGTTTTTATATATAATTTTTCCCACGTGGAATGTTTCCCTCTATTATATAAATATCTACATACATATACTGCAGTTAAGGAGAAGCTATTTTCCAAATCACATATTGGGACAAAAGTTTTGGAATGCACAAGTGAGCTTGCTACAATCGATTTACTGTAAAATATGTTAGAGACTACAAAATTTCCAAAGGGTCTCAAAAATATATCTTTATTCACGTAGATGTACACTAAAATAAGTGGGAACTATTGTGGGAATGAGGGTGTTATTATTGCTTGAATTTGTGGAAAAAACAAATGTTGTTTACAGCTGAGGGTACTGTAGAAATTACATTTTTAATGGCACTTATTGTTTGAAAATAGACAATAGGTGTTATGACATAAGTAAAAAGATTGATACAGTCAGTGAGACATAGCAGAAAAATGACATGAACAACATGTTCTGACCATCATCTTCATGCCTGCAACTTCTTATCTGTTCACTTGATAACTATTGTTAAATAACTACCCTTTCATTCATTATCTTCTTTTTACCAAATGCCAAACTTGTACCTTAATGTAATTTGTTGGAGTTCCCTATTCTTAAATACATTCATAATATACATTTTTGAATTCTTACCTTATGAATTTGTTGAACAGTTTAACAATATTTAGTTCTTAATGCTGTTTTAAGCAATTGTGACATGTTATTGATCTATACCTTCAGTCATTCCACATCTGTGGCATGTCTCCTTCATATTGAGATCTATGGATCATGATGAATGAAGGAATGAATACATGAAAAAATGACTTCTGCTTCCCTTTCTTGTCATGCAGAAGATATTTTTATTTAATTTCTGGAAAGTAGAGGTTCAGTAAGGCATTTTAATTAGTAACACTACTGATCTTGCTTCAACTATTCCCATTTCAAAAGTTAGGGAGAGAGCTCTCCTTTTTTCCATCTCAAATACTTGTCTTCAGTGTTACTTTGAATTGTGGTTTGAGCATTTGTTTGAGTTTTTTTTTAATTTGGTTTAATTGCAGGTACATCAAGACATTTCAGCCAGCAGTGAATCACAGGACTTAAAGAAGCTGCTTGAAGTCAGACAACTACAAGTATTACGGCTTGAAAAGCTAGTTCAGAAGCAAGAGGAGCAACTGAATAAGTGGAGCCTTCAGAGAACAAGACATGAGGCACGTATTGCGGAACTAGAGAAGGCTTTACGGGAGAGGCAACGGTACAGTGATCATCTGCTTTGGAGAGGGGATTTTTCACATGTAGAGAGGGGAGTTTAAAAATAGTCTACCCGAAGAAGCACAGACCATTAAAAATTTGGTAGCACAGGAATGCAAATTAACTGCAACACTTAAATAATAATATTTGAAAAAATATCGTAACTATGAAGTTAGATTTTTTTTAGTCACTCCTAAAAGAATCAATTAGGTTTATGAAGACCATCCATCACAGAGTGAAGAAATGGTACATATCAAACTCATTTATCATGTCTAATCATGCATGTGATATAAGAATGAAAATAATCAATTATATAATAATCAATAATATAATGTAAATGAATAGATAAAAAATCTACTCACCAAGTGATGAGACTCTTTCCCTCTCATTCTGTCTGGTAAGTCACCCCTGATGTGAGGTTCTGGTTGACTTTTCTGAACAGTTCCTCTTTCCCTAAACCTCTGCAGTCCTTTTCCTTCACTCCTCTTCCTTCCCCTTCTACTCTTCTGCCAGAAGAAGGGCCACTGGCTCTGAAAGCTTGTGAAAGTTAAATCATTTTGTGTGTATGTTCTCCTGCTGCTGCTTGGTGGGTAGATTTTTTATCTATCCATTTTCATGCATGTAATATGATAGACAATCAAACACTATCAAACTTGAGATAATACATAAGGAAGAAATAATGAGGAATTAAACACACTGAAACCTGAATCACAAGAAAAATGATTGCAGCCCAACAATTTAAGTTGACCATTCTTATTTTTCCTTATTCTCTGAACATCTGTGATCAGATATTTACTTTGTAGGCTGGTGTACAGTGGAGAGATTTTAGCATCAGTATTATTTGACTTGTTACTGGAGCAAGGAATAAATGCCTGTCTGTATGCCTCCATACACATCCTAAACTCTCTTACATTAATTTCATGGTCTATATTTGGTGAATATAATAGAAGCACCAAAATTTTACCACAGTCTATCTCAAGTACCACTTCCATAATCTATGCGGTGGAGTTTGGCAAGTAAAATGTCAGCTTCGTTCTGAACCTTTCTCTGTTACACTTTTGTGTGGACCATGCTGACCTCTTATTATTCCAACAGCAAGTTCCTGAATTCCTAAAATCTCTGCTATGAAGCCTACTTGTTAATGACTCCAAATACAAGAACCATACTCTAGAGCATTTCACAATTGTATCTTCTATGCTGTCTCCTGAAAAGATCAACTGCACTTTTCTAGAATCACTCTGTCAAATCTAAATCTTCCATTCACCTTCCTACAACTGATTTCATATATTAGGCCTATTTGATATTACATTGTAATATTATCCCCATATATTTAAACAATGTGACATCTTCCAGATTAATCTGCATTTATTTGCATTTGAAGGAAGCTGACAATTATTAACAAGAACAGTGCACTGATGTCAGGAACACCACAAGCATTGATGTGGCTTCCCTTGACAAGGTAGCAGATATAGATGTGCCAACAGTAGCTGTGGACACAGGAGTGCAGCAATGTCATCTGTTCAAGTGGACATATCCAAGTGTGGAGGCTCCGAGGAGAATGAATGGTGCCAGACTAGATTCATCATCACCATCATACCAACCCAGAATGTGGCATTATACCTTGGAATGTCTTTGGGTACTTAACACAATCACCTCAAGTTTGCATAGCCCCTAATTTTTGCAGCAGTCCTTACATTTATTGTGTTTAGTTAGGTAGCTCTGTCCCATTTCTAGGTCTCCATGTCATTACCTTCAAACAACACAATGTGAGACTGAATATCTCATGCTATCCTAAGTTCTCTTATTATAGAGGGTGTTTGACTTTCACCCTTGTCAATACATTCTCCAAATCTCTCATCAGTTTAAAATATCTGGTTATGAGCTGCCAAGAGGCTGTCACACCAACACTTGCCAGCCTCATGACTGATGAAATGTGTCATGATGTTGAAGCAGCATATAGTGTCATACCCATATCTTGCACCAAAGTTCATTTCAACTCAGTGCACTACTGGGTTAGTGCCATTGTTGCTGCCAGAGGTGGCAAATCTGTGGACTAATTTTTGCTTCTTGTATACTCCAAAATCACCTAAAAAATCAGTCATGTATTTTTCTTGCTATGCTGTATATGAGCAATAACTAAAATTTTGTTATTTGATATCATTCCTAGTGTTGTAGTTGCAATGGCCAGCATTGTATAAACAGGTGTGGCCTACACTTTTTTTCAGGCTACTCACTGTGTGAGGGGTCCTCAATAAGTGAGCATTATAAGAGATGTCACTTCAGTAGGGTATCCAATGTGATTAACTAGTTCAGTTTATTGTTAATACTGGGAGTGATTATTTCAGTATTGTGATAGGTTTTGAGGCTCTCAGTTACAAGTCACAGTTTATTTTAACTTAATTTTTCTTACTGTAGATGAGATGCTGTCACGGCTCGAGCAGGGAATTCCAGTAACAGCAAATTAAAATTCCTTCATAGTTATTTATTCTCTTCTTTTACAGTTATCTTATCACCGATTTCTTTTTTTCAGTGAAGTGATTACTGTTGCAGAAAGTTGTATACTGCAATATCTTTAAGGAATCTCATTCTAGACAAATAGAGACCCCATAGTTTCAGTAATCTTGTTACTGAGTCTTCATTTAATTAAAATAATTCTCGTTACTGAAAGTAGCAAGCAGTAATGTGTTAAAATATCTTCTCAGATAAATAAAATTTAGATAGTTTACACCAAAGCTGATAAATATTTAAAAAGTACAGGTATTTCCTACAGAGAGAACAGCAACCATTAGAAATTAAAATTGTAAGCAGCCACAAGTTGCATGTAAGCTTCTTTGACTGATGTGTTTTACTCAACAGACATGAGCATTTACAGAAATTATGTGGCCAAGTACACATATCATCAATCTACTGTGTGTAGTGCCACCATCATGCATGGCTTGTATTATGGTGGCACTGTACACAACCAGATAACTTTAATGCATGACACCTGTCTACTTAACCTCTGAGGAAGCTCGTGTTTCTTGAGTGAAACGTATCAATGAAGGAAAGTTACATATGGCTTGTGGATCCTCTACAGTTTTAATTGATAAATATTTATTTACAACAATGATCAGCAGCAGCAGCAGCCATGCCAAAACTCTAGATGAAATGAGTAATCTGAAAATTAAGTACAGGTCATATTACAACGTTGAATTCGATTAAGATACTTTGTGATGAAATATTATTAAACTGTATGGCTTTTTATCATGGTATGTGCTTCTTCATCAACAGTGTTGCCTCCATGCCATTATTTATTATTTATTATGTGCTTTTGTACTGAACATTCATATGGAATGATTGAAAAACAAGAATTTCTCATGTGATAGAAGAAAATCAGTACTAAATTAGGGGAAGCAAAAGAGAAATTTGTAGTGTAGCAAAGCAGTTGTGAGACTGTGTATCTATTTTATTAATAGCACAGGCAACCAATTGACCTTTAATGTCAATCAAATGAAGTAGAAGAAAAAGAAAATGTAATTACATAGACTGCACTTCCAGGTTCTTTTGTGTTATTACAAAGAAGGTCTATGTTCTTTGCATGCAATTTTACTCCATCCTCTCAATTTTAGAATGTTTAAGAATCACAGCTGATTTGTATTAGTCCTTGTTCCTTTTATTCATTTTCATAGACTTTGACAATTGCTGATTCCTTCACTAATAAAGGGAGCATATGACAGATGAAAATACTATAGTCGCTAGATTATAGAATCACTGACAGACTCAGTTGGCAGTAAACATGATATATTTCAGCAGTTTGTAATCTGAAACACAGTGAAAAGTGAAGAAAATTAGATAGAAATCAAAAGAGCAAAGCATTATTTGCAACAAGTCAGTGATATATGCAAGATTAAAAAGGTATATTATTGGAAAAAATTAGAATGCTATAGTTAAGCCATTGGGTAACACTGAAAGGCAGGCTTATAAACTTATTATGGGAATAGAGGGACTACTAGAAAAGAAAGACAACAAAGAAATACATATACAATCAGTCTAAAATGGGTGGCATGAAAAACATTAAAGTTATTATGGAAAAAAAAACAGTTAAAAACCAAACCAATTTCAGACTGTGCAATTTGTAAATTCTGGAGAAAATATGAAAGAGAAAAGAAACAAATTGTGAGGGATGAAGGAAAGATAAGATGATATATTAAAGTAAACTAAATTATTCAGGTTTATTTAATGATGAAACATTTTAAGTATCTCTATATTACAAGAACTGGTATCTCAAGAGTTCAAGAAACATTGCTAATACACTAACGAAGCTAATACTGATTGTAGACTGGAAAATTAGACAAGTCTGTTTCAACTTGTTTGAGTTTTTTTCAATAATATGAAGTACCTTTACTTAGTTTGATTATTTACTGAATTCCAAGAAAATATCACAAACCAAATCAGTTTCAATTTTCAATCAAAAAGAAATAAAGGGTTAGCCTAAATGATTCACTGGGTTTTGAAGCACTGTTTATTTATTAGTATCTACATCTACATCTACATCTATACTCAGCAAACCACTGTGAAGTGTATGGAATAGTATACATACCATTGTATCAGGTATTTTCTCATTCCATTCACATATGCAGCTTAAGAAGGGTTATTGTTTACATGCCTATATCCATGTTGTAGTTAATCTAATCTAGTCTTCATGATCCCTACAGGAGTGATCCCTATATGAGGGGATTGTAATATATCTCTAGAGTCATCATTTGAAACTGGTTCTCGAAACTTTGCAACTAGATTTTCTCGGGATAGTTTAAATCTGTCTTCAAGACTCTGCCAGTTTAGTTTCTTAAGCACCTCTGTGACATTTTCTTATGCATCAAACAAACCTGTGACCATTTGTGCTGCCCTTCTCTGTATACATTCAATATTCCTTGTCAGTCTTCTTTGGTACAGTTCCCACACACTTGAGCAATATTCTAGGATAGATCACATTAGTGACTTTTAAGCAATTGCGTTTGTAGATTGATTCCATTTTCCCAGTATTCTACCAATAAACCAAAGACTACCACCTGCATTAACCATGAATGAGCCTATGTGTTCATTCCATTTCATATCCCTAAAAAGTGCTACACCCGCATATTTATGTTGGTTAACCTATTCCAGCTGTGACTCATTGATATTATAGTTGTAGGACTATTATGTTTTTTGTGAAACTTTTTTCTGAGAGTAATTCATTATAGATAAAAGCATCATCAATAAAAGCGTGAGGTTACTATTAATATTGGCAGCAAAGTCATTAATATACAACATGAGCAGCAAAGGCCCAAATATATTCCTGTGGGTCTCACCTGAAGTTATTTCAACATCTGTTGAAGACCCTCCATCCAAGATAACTTGCTGCCACCTCTATACGAAAAAATCCCAAATCCAGTTATAAATTTCACTTGATACCCCATATTGGACAAGAAGAGAATAGAAGCTTTCGAAATGTGGTGCTACAGAAGAATGCTGAAGATTAGATGGGTAGATCACATAACTAATGAGGAAGTATTGAATAGGATTGGGGAGAAGAGAAGTTTGTGGCACAACTTGACCAGAAGAAGGGATCGATTGGTAGGACATGTTTTGAGGCATCAAGGGATCACCAATTTAGTATTGGAGGGCAGCGTGGAGGGTAAAAATCATAGGGTGAGACCAAGAGATGAATACACTAAGCAGATTCAGAAGGATGTAGGTTGCAGTAGGTACTGGGAGATGAAGAAGCTTGCACAGGATAGAGTAGCATGGAGAGCTGCATCAAACCAGTCTCAGGACTGAAGAACACAACAAGAACCCCATATTGTCATACTTTTGATAATAAATGTAGATGTTGATACTGAGTCAAATGCTTATTGGAAATCAAGGAATACTGCTTCTACTTGACTGCCTCCATCCAAATCTTTCAGTATGTTATGAAAAAGTACAAGTTGGGTTTCATATGATCAGCATTTTTGGAATCCATGCTTGTTGACTTGGAGTAAGTCATTCCGTTCAAGGCGTGTCATTATGTTTGAGCTCAAAATATGTTCTAAGATTCTACAACAAATCGCTGTCAAGGGTACCAGATGGCAGTGTCATAGATTACTTCTACTACACTTCTTGTAAATGAATGTGATCTGTGCTTTCTTCAAACTACAGGGCACAGTTTTTTGTTCAAGGGATATGTGTTAAGAGTATAGTCAACATAGCGGTTAACTCAGCCACAAATTCAGTATAGAATCTGATAGAAATTCCATTAGGCCCTGGAGCTTTTTCAGTTTTAATGATTTTAGCTGTTTCTCAATGCCACTGACACAAACACTTATTTCATTCACCTTTTTAGTGGTATGATGATTAAATTTGGGCAATACTCCTGAATTTTCTTTTGTATAAAAACATTTGAAAATAGAGTTAAGCATTTCTGCTACCCTCAATTTCAGTTCCTATCTCATCTGTGAGTGACTGGACTCTTCTTAGTACCACTAACAGCCTCTACATTCGACAAGAATTTCTTGGTTTTCTGAAAGACCATTTTACTATATTCTGCACTGGTAGTCATCGATGGCACACACATCACCCTCTTGAAATCCAACTGCATTTCATTTAGCATCTCTTTATCTATAGCCATATTCTTTGTTTCACACCTGTTACACAATAGTCTATGTTTTTTTAGAAGTTTCATGTTTTAGTTGCCCTTTGTACTTTAGTGAGAATTGTTGCCACAACTGCCTCATGGCCACTGATACCAATTTCAATGCAGACATCCTCAAAGAGGTCAGGTACATTTGGTGCTGTCAAATCTAATATGCACTGACAGAAATAAAAACTCAACCTAAAAAATAATTAATGTAGAATAATGATATTTTGGGAACACATTTATCTAGGTAACACATTTAAGTGACGAACACTACAACATCACAGAGTAATGTAGGCATGAGGTAAGCCATTGCAAATGTGAAGTGCTGGTATATTTATAACCAGTGTAACTGCCAGAATGTTGAATGTAAGCATGCAAACATGAGTGTATTGTGTTGTACAGATGGTGCATGTCAGTTTGTGGGATGAAGTTCCATGCCTGTGGAACTTGATCAGTCAATACAGGAACAATTAATGTCGGTTGTGGATAAATCTGTAGTTGTCATCCGATGCTGCCCCATATGTGTTTGAGTGGAGACAGGCAACGTGTTGACACTCTGTAGAGCATGTTGGGTTACAACAGCAGCATGTGGGTGAGCATTATCCTATTGGACAACACCCCTGGATTTCTGTTCATGAATGGCAGCACAACAGGTCAAATTGTCAGACTGACATACAAATTTGCAGTCAGATGGAGAATGCTGATAAATTGATAACCAGTGCTTGAGTGCTCCTGCTGTCATATGAAATCAGACCCCAGAAAATAACTCCAGGTGCAGGTCCAGTGTGTCCAGCATGCAGACAGGTTACTTGCAGGACCTATACTGACCTCCTACTAACCAACAAATGGTTGTCACTGGCACTGAGGCAGAACCAGCTTTTGTCAGAGAACACAACAGACTTCCACCATGCCCTCCAGTGAGCAAATGGGGATGGTTTGGGGTCAGTGGAATGCATGCTACAGGGCATCTGGCTTGGAGTTGTCCTTGAAATAACCGATTTTTAACAGTTCATTGTGTGTCTACATTGCCAAATGCTGCTGATGTCACTGCTGGAGATGAAGTATGTTGTGCCAGAACCATATGCCACTCACTCATTGAGGTGATGATAATGGCATCTTTGTCATTTTAAAGGCATTCTTGACTGACATCAGGTCATCATGTACAATTTCAAAGGCAACAAACGCTAATGACCATTACAGCATGTATTTATAGTAAATCTGATTTACAACCTCATAGTGGCACTACTAGTGCCACTTTTATGTGACTGGGGTGAACTTTAAGTAGACATCATTTTTCGGATGTAGAAACACGTACCGACTTTCATTTATGTTGCACAACTTTTGAGTGCTGTGATTTTTATCCACAACAGTGAATATAAGGAGTATAAGATGCTACAGATTATAAGACACTCCTTAATTTTTAAGCAATTTTTTAAAAAAATAACATTTTACCATTTTTATTATTAGGTTGAAAAGTCAGACTGAAAAACAAATTCTTAGTTTATAAAACCAAACTGATCTTTAAAACCCCTGAAAATCATCATCTGAACTTACTTCTTCTTCTTCTTCTTCATTGTACTCTTCATTTACATAAGATGGCCTCCACTGGCATCAACAGTGTTACTTATGCCACACTTCTTGAAAGATTTAACAATAATGTTTTCTCTCACTCTGGACCATGACTGTTTTATCCACTAACACAGTTGTTTGATTTTAGGTTATTTTAAAGCTCCCTCCAATGTAAATTCATGTTGGTTTTCATCCATCATCCATTTGTTCCATTTCCCTCTCATATTCACTTTAAACGGTTTATTTATTGAGACATAAAGAGGTAGCAATTGTGAAGTAAGTCCTCTCGAAATAACACCAAGCTCTGGATTTCCCTGTCTCAGTTTCTCTTTCACAGAATTTTTCACGTGACTACGAAACTGATCTAGCACAAGAAGAGAACTCTTCTTCAATAAAGCGCCTTTCGTTTTTCCCACACTATGTTAATCCTTAATTTCATACCTGCCTTGTCCATCCAACCCTTGTCATGTATATGAACAGTAACACATGGCGATTTTTCAGGTTTTGGCATTGTTTTGTGCATGAAAATGACCATTGGATTATGTTTAGTACCATCAGCACAACTTGAAAGGACAACAGTGCTGTTACTCAGCACATCAAATGTCAGAGAAGTTTCATCCATATTTGCTATTTGGCTTATTTCTGCACTGGTTTTCTTTCGATGTTTAAGAATAAAGTGATGGAAAGATAATATTTTCTCCTCATACTCTTGTGGCATTTTCTGAAATATTTTGGTTTTGGCTCACATGTTAAGTCCATGACGCTTCTACTGTAGCACCAACCAAATCCATCCTTAAAGTCTGTTAAGTTCCACCGTAGCGCTAGCTTATGAGCATGTATTCAAATTATTTTTGTATTAATTCCAATGTCAATTTGATTATGTCCTTGAATCCATTTCAACGTGTCATGTTTTAGTTTTGGCCATTTTGCATTCAGTCATCTATTTGCACATGTAATCTTCCTCATTTTTTTCAGTTCTTCTTTGCTAGCCCTCCTATCTTGAATGCTTTTTTTCTGTTGTTGGAGCACCAGAATATGCTCAACTGCTCTGTTTCTACGTTCTTCTGCATATGCTATTACATTCAATTTATAGCCTGCATCATATGAATACCTTTTTATTTTTTCCATTACAAAACTACTAACAAAAATGTTGCACTGTTACTGATAACACAAATCACTTTCAATTCAAGTTCACTGGAACCAAAGACTGCATAGGCTAACAATGTCTTCAGCTTGTGATGCGAGGCAGGAGGGAGACAGTGTTAGCCAACTTGTGAATCCCCACAGCTCATGTTCGTTGCATTGGTGCACTGCTGCTGCAAGTTGAATCTGATGTTGCCACATAGAGATGCATTTCCTATGGCATTGAGTATAAGGCCATTTTTTTAAACCGTTAGGAATTTTATATCAAACACTGAACATTTTTATGTTGATTTAGGAGACAATTTTTTGAATAAAAGTGTGCATCTTATAGTCCATAAAATGCAGTACATGTGGACGCAGTTAGCTAAGTAGGATAGTGCTTCCACTGAGGTCATCTACCACAGACCTTGGCTTACGCATTGTGCAGGGTGTTCTTGCCAAGTGCTCAGTCAACAGCAGCATGTGCCAGCCACGTGTTTAGTTATCACTGTGTTTATTTCTACAAGGATTCAAAGTTTCTGTTTTCTGTAGACTGATTTGCATGGCAAGTTACCATTTCATCTTAAGGGGTTCTGTTCCAAAATTATTACCAAGCTACTGTTGGTCTGTGAAGTACCCATGCCAACTGCGTAGTGTTGTGGTGTTGTCACACCAATTCCGGATACTAAAGTGGCAATGAAGACATTGTTATACATGTGATGCCCCTACTTTTTATTTCCCTTTTCCTAGTGTTAATTTTGGGCCACCATAGACCTGGTATTTCTGCGGTGCTGGCAGAAACAGTTGTGCCTACAAAATAAACAACAGCTGCAGGAGCAGATGCAGGCACTGATGAACCAGAATGCAGAATTGACAGAGTTGCTTCATGCCCTTTCCCCAAAGGCAGTGAGCCAGGCACTGTAATGTAGTTTTCTTCTCCATCTCCAATGCCCTCAACCTTGTTTGCCAATTTGAAAGTTGGGAGAATTATCTGCAACTGTTCTTGCTGTACTGTCAAGTAAGGTGTATTGTCAGTCCAACTGATAAGGCTGTCTTGTTGTCCATCAGTATGGGTTTATATGAAGTTATCTAAAATTTGGAGCCCTCTACTGAGCCCAAGAAACTTCCATTTGAGAAGCTTTGTCAGTGGCTGATTTCAGTCAAATTCTTAGGTTTAAATGTAGATAAAAATTTGAGCTGGCAAGCACACATTGAAATCCTGGCAAACAAACTGATTACATTTGCTGCCGACATGGACACACAAAAAGTAGCATATACAAGCTACTTCAAATCCATTATTAGGTATGGTGCTGGCCAGTGTGGCTGAGCGGTTTTAGGCACTTCAGTCTGGAACCGCACGACTGCAGGTACGAATCCTGCCTCGGGCATGGATGTGTGTGATGTCCTTAGGTTAGTTAGGTTTAAGTAGTTCTAAGTTCTAGGGGACTGATGACCTCAGATGTTAAGTCCCATCGTGCTCAGAGCCATTTGAACCATTAGGTATGGTACTGTTTTTTGGGGTAACTCGACAAACTTAGTGCGGATACTAAAAACACAGAAGAAAAAGCATTTGAAATATGTGCACTGCAAATCACAAAGAACCATGTCTACCATTATTTAGAAAACTTAAAATATTAACTCTGCCATCCTTATACATATATGAGATTAGTATATTTTTGTACAGCAGACAAGAATTATTTGAGGGAATCCATTTTGTCCATTCACCACCGCATCAGACTGTATGCCCAGAAACCTCATTATGTGGGAATGAAAATTTGTAATAAATTAAAAGGGAACACGTTGATGCAGATGAATTTAGATTCACTTAAAAGAAAGCTATGTGAGGTACTGACACTGGAGTTTTATTACTCAGTGGATGAATTCGTGCAAGACAAACTGGAAATTTGAACTGGAAACAATGTGTTACACATTCCAAGAATATCCTCATAGTGTTATTATTTATTGTAGTGCTATTATTTATTTATTATTTAAAAATTATTTTAACTGTATTATAAATTTTTTTACATGTCTCCTGTACGCAAACCAAATGGATTGCAAATGTATGTAGTTGAAACTTGTCCAATCCTACTTGAGTTCATGTGGACCAGATTGCAGATTCACATGAGCTGATGGCAGTGGCAAGAGATGTCCTTTCTGATAGTTGGCAGGTAAATCAGTTTGGTGTGTCCATAGTAAACAGATCCTGCAGGGGTACCTACTTCACACAGCCTCACATCCCAATGAATTGCCATGTGTTGATGACGCTGGTGCAGTGGTCACATGGTACACCCTGTCTTCACCCACAGCAAATCTGGCTGGTTGGCATTGATCACAGCATCATAATTTCTTGTGGTGTTTTTGGGTTGTTGGCAGCTTTCTCCTCCCAATCGTTGGTTGAGTCTGTGGTCCTGGTCCAAATGTCTTTTGCTCCAAGTTCCTCAAGTTTGCCTATGGAAGCCATGTGGGGTGGCTTGCTATTTGATAGGCCATTTGGCAACTATTTGCGATAGTTGGTGAGCCATGAGTCAGTTCTTGGATGTTCCTGCCCTGTTTTCACTGGACTGTGGGGCTGCCCCTCACCTCTTGTGGGCCACCCCAGTGTTTTTTGTTGACATTGTTTGTAAAAGTGTTGGCCAACTTAATTTCAAGATGGCCCATTGAATTTCAAATGAACATGGGAATTGCGGTCAGCAATATTAAACTTGGATATGTATGAGCTCTTGGGGTGCCTGGGAGTTGCAACGGTCACTGCATCAGGTTGGGTGTTATTCTATGCAGAGCATTCCTTTTGCAGGGGGGGGGGGGGGGGGGGGGGGGAGACAGTTCTCAATCTCCATGTGTTATAAAATGTGGAATGGTAACTTTCATAGTTAGTGGCAAATTCATCATTGGCACAAAATATTTTTGGGCTAGATGCTTTTCTCTTGTCAGCTTCCAGGTTGTTGAGAAAGTGCATTTAGTGTCTCAGTCACATTCCTTTTCAAGATTTGATCTCCTTACTGTGGTCATATGGGCCACTGTTTTGATAATATTTTGGGCTAGGCTGAAACTTTTGAGTTACACATTTTTCTTAATCTATCAATGGTACCTAAATTCTTTATCACCCCTACTCCATTCCCTCCATCATGCACAACAAGGTAAAAGGCAAGTTGCAGCATTGGCAGGATCAAGGAAACATTTCTCCTGTACTGTCGAGCCAGTGGATGTTTCAAAAGTCCAACAGTGTCATGCAACTTTGTGGTGATTTCAGACAGACAGTCAGTATGCAATGTGTCATGGATTCCTATCCAGCTCTGCAGCCAGAGGAATTGTTGTTAAAGTTGTCCTGGCGGTCCAATATTTGTCATGCATTGACTTGCACAGTGCCTACCTGTAGTTGCCGTTGGACGCAGTCTCTTGGACATTCTTCATCCGTTTTTGGGGCTTTACCAGTTTAGTCACTCGTCTTTAGGAATCTCATCTGCACTGGCAATTTATCAATGGCATTTAGAGCTGTTGATTCAGGATGTTCCCTGTTGCATCAATGGCCTTGATAATATCTGGATAATGAGCACTACCAGAGAGGAGCATTTATGAAGCCTTCAATCAGTTTTCCAACACCTCCTTGAGAGTGGCCTTCATTCCATGCTGGAAAAGTGCAGTTTTTTCTCCCCAAAAATGCATTTTAGGACATGTGCTTAACAAAGATGACCTTGGCCCCTTGGTTGACCACATCAAGCTAACATCAGCTGTCAGGTGCCCAAGAACCTGAACCAGCTCCAGTCTTTTTAGGGTTAGATTTCATATTATACTGAGTTCACTTCCAGGGCCATGCACATTTGCCATCCTTTTAAGTGACACCACTAAAAGTATGTTAAGTTTGTCTGGTCGACAGATTGTCAGTGTGCTTTTCAGCCCCTCAGACAGTGTTTGTGCTCTGCTCCCTGTCTTGGTTGTTTTACATAAGGCAAACCTTTAACCATGGCCTGTAACATGTCCCAGTATGGCATTGGTGCAGTCCTGTGCCATTGAAACCTGTATGGCACGGAACAGCCCATTGCCTACACGTGAAAGACACTTTCTGCTGCACAGGATAATTATTCACAAGAGGAAAAGGAGGCACCAGCTATTACTTTTATAGTTAAAAAGTTTCACGTTTCCTTGTGAGGGCTGAGGTTCATCATCATCACTGGCCACAAGCCACTGCTTTCCTTATTTGGCCTTCATTCAAAGCTGGCCGATCATACTGCCCACTGATTGCAGAGGTGGACCCTCTTTCTTAGTAGCTATTGCTATGACATTCATTACCCTTCCACTGCTCAGCATGCTGATGCCAATGCAGTTGTGCTGTTTTAGCTACCGATCGTGCCCAATACAGATTTTGTTCAGCAGAGGGCTCTCGTATTTGCACTGGATGATGTCTTGCAGCAATCCCTGAGGTCACAACTGCCACAACTGCTGATTTGATTTTCTGGAAGTTCATTTTGGCAGTCCATATGGGGTGATCGGATTGCACCTCTTCAACTGCAGATCCAGCTGGGTGTTTGTTTTTCTCCTGTGTTCTCCAGAGGGCTCCTCATGTTGCCATGGAGGAGCAATGCTGACGAGTGGTCATTCCCATGTTGTTCCACCTTTGCAAACTCCAGTTGCTGCTTGCATTGCACTTATGTACAAATCATATGAAGGCACTGGTGTGACATCATGTCTACTGTGCTGTGATCAATTGTGAGATCAAATGCCTACTACAGGCTTGCGGGGCTTGTGCACAGAACCATGCTGCACCACTGCACAAGTTTTCTCTTTGGCTGGTCCCAGAGCACCCTTAGCATAGGATGTATGTCAATTTCACAGGTCTGTTTTTAGGAAGCATGCAGTTGTTGGTGGTTGACACATTGATCAATTTGCCATATGTAGCCAATGTGCCCCCCCCATCAACAGCTGCCACTATTTAGTGTCCCATACAAAAAAGTCAGCGTCTGCCTCTTTCCACAACAATGTATTGTGTTATTTTCTGTCTAAATATTATGTGAGACTGGTTAATGGGTATGGTCCAACAGAATGCTTGCATGGGCACCAGCAACAGGATCTCCTGGATTTGTTGACTCCTGAGTCACAAGCAACAGACCACCATGGTCTGTCACATTTTCCTCCCAGGGCTGTCATTTGGGCCTGATGCTGTGGCCAGCAACAGAGGTGTGCTGCACTGTGGTCTGTTGCATTTTCCTCCCAGCATTACCTCCACTTTGACAGCTGCCACCCATTTCATACCAAGAAGTCCCTTCCATACGCCTAGCCACCCATGGATGTTACATCTGGCGTGATGAGCAGTCCCTCTTGAAGTATACCGAGGGTCTTAATGAAGCCTTCACTGACAGTAAATATCCTCCCAACCATCTACAAAAACAAATCTCCCTTGCCTTATCTTTTGTCTCCCGACACCTCCCAAAATCCCACTGTCCGGCCACAGATGAGCATTCCCTTCATAACTCAATACCATCCAGGGCTGGAGCAACTGAATTACATTTTCTGTTAGGTTTCGATTTCCTCTCGTTGTACCCTGAAGTGATAAATGTTCTGCCCATTATCATTCTCACCACTCCCACAGTGGTATTCTGCCATCCACCGAACCTACACAATATATTGGTCCATCCTTACATGACCCCTACTCCCAATCCCTTACCTCGTTGCTCATACCAACAGGCACATACCACACATAGACCTAGATACAAGACCTGTCCCATACATCCTCCCACCACTACCTACATCAGTCTGGTCACTAACATCACCTATCCCATCGAAGGTAGGGTTACCTGTGAAATCAGTCATGATCTACAAGATAAGCTGCAACCACTGTGCTGCACTCTATGTGTGCATGACAACCAACAAGCTGTCTGTCCACATGACAAACTGGCCACTGACAAATTGCGGCCCAGAAACAAGTGGGCCACCTGTCTACAGTGGAACCTTGGGAGGTTGTGGCCGCGCGGGATTAGCCGAGTGGTCTAACGCACTGCAGTCGTGAACTGTGCGGCTGGTCCCGGTGGAGGTTCGAATCCTCCCTCGGGCATGGGTGTGCGTGTTCATCCTTAGGATAATTTAGGTTAAGTAGTGTGTAAGCTTAGGGACTGATGACCTTAGCAGTTAAGTCCCATATGAATTCACACACATTTGAACATTTTTGGAGATTGTGGGAGACTGGAAAGATAAGGGAAGGGAGATTTGTTTTTGTACAAGAATCGGAGGATAATTACGGTCAGTGAAGGCTTCATTGAGACCCACCACTGCCAAACATGACATCCTTCATTTGAATGACTGCTTCACAGCCTGTGCCATATGGATCCTTCCCACCAACACCAGCTTTTCTGAACTGCACAGGTGGGAACTTTCCCTGCAATACGTACTTCGATGCCGTAACCCTCCTTGCCTCAACCTTTGTTAGTCACTGTCCTCACCCATACAGCCCCTTATCTGTTCCTATTCGAGCATTACACAGCTGTCACTCCACCATCACACCCAGTCTTTTTATTTCTTTCCTTTTCCACTACTTCCCCCCCCCCCCCCCCCCCCCCCCCGCCCTCCATCTAACCTGTGGCACTTCACTGTCCACCACCCCTACCATACTATCCCTCCCACTCCCTGCCCCAGCCTCCTCCTTACCCTCACCCAGTCACCTCTCCCATCATGCACTGGTGCTACTGCTCACAGTGTGATCTCAGTTGCCTGAGACTGCAGTCACGTGTGTGAGTTGCATTTGCCTGTGTGTGTGTGTGTGTGTGTGTGTGTGTGTGTGTGTGTGTGTGTGTGTGTGTGTGTGCGTGTGTGTGTATTGTCTATTGTTGAAGAAGGTCTTAATGGTCGAAAGCTTTAATTGTGAGAGTCTTTTTGTTGTGCCTATATGTGACTCAGCTCTCCAATATATGTTGAGTAGCAACTTTCCTCTTCATAATATTGTTACATCCTATCCTGAATCTTTCCAGTGTTTGATTTTTGCTTAAGGACTTTTAACTCTTCTTCATTTTGTTTCATTAAAGAAATCCTCTGGAAATAACTTAAATTCAACAACAGTAATTCTAGTGCTCATTAAAGAAATCCTCAGGAAATAACTTAAATTCAACGAGAGTAAATCTAGTGGTCCCAGCTTTTGTAATATTCACCACAGAGAGGAGAGTGCTAATAGCCAGGAGCACAATGTGAAAACAATCACAATAAAAATCATGTTCCATGCATCAAGGAATTAATGAGTGTTGTCCACTGCAAAACAATCAATACCAACACACTTCTTATAACTGATCATTAACATCATTCAACTGTGAGACATGTATGCTACCTGTATGTAGTTAGTTACTTTTATATACAATGAAAAATATTTCATGCAATCAGATCTGATTTTGTTAGTAGCTACTGAATTCAGTGTCAGCAATGCTATACGTGCTGTCCTTGCCAATAAGTGAAATGTTCAGTTACAGTGTATAACATAACAAATAATAAATTTCTATTATATAAACAGAAACGAAATTGCTCAAAAACTTGGTATCTTGCCATTTTGCACTAAGTTCGAGATATTGTTATTTTTTGACAAAATGTAGTGCCCTTGGTACTGGGTGCAGAAAAAAGTAGTACTAATCAAATTTGTAGATAATTTTGGGCTCCTTTTAAGAGGAAAAAGACACCAAAGAGCTACAAGCACAAAAATGTGGATTTTTTAAATAAAAACTGACAAAAGTCCATAATTTTCAAAGTTTTTTGTCTACAGAAAGTTTAGCCAACAAAAATTTTGTTGGCACAACTTGGTTTTCCAATATTTTCACCCACATGAATAAGCTAAAAAATAAAGTTTTCTGGCATGCCTTTTGTGAGGTATAGGTTGTTTTCTGGCAATTTGGCTGGGATATATTCACAACACTCATAATTTATAAAAAATTTTGAAAATATAATTTTGTACCTCATTGTTTGAAAATTCTGGAAAACAAAACTATTTCTCACATAATTGTACACTCATGTGACGAGGACCTCCCGTCAGGTAGACTGTTCGCCGGGTGTAAGTCTTTTGATTTGACGCCACTTTGGCGACTTGCACGTCGATGGGCGTGAAATGGTGATCATTGGGACAAAACAACACCCAGTCCCTGAGTGGAGAAAATCTCCGACCCACCCAGGAATTGAACATGGGCCCATAGGACTGACATTCTGTTGTGCTGACCACTTAGCTACCATGGGCAGACAATTGTACAGTGAAAATAGGAAACAGTTGTTTCTAAATGAGGCTAGCCAAAATTTCTGAAACAGCACAATAATTTTCCCATAGCAACACCAATGTATTTTTCATATCGTTATATATGATTGGGGGGGGGGGAGGGGGGGTGCTTTATGCTCTCAAAGAAAGAGGGCTAATTGTTGATCATTTCTGTTAAAAACATCCTTTTCAAATAGCTACTGATGTTTAAGTAGGTTTCAGTACCTGAAAATATCTTTTAGCTCAATCTTAACAACACCAATGCATTTTCCATATTTTGTTTACAAAGAGGAGGTGTACAGATTTTATTAACTATCATTGAGTTTTATTCATAATGTCCTTTTTAAGATATATAGATGTAAAAGAAAAGTCCAGAAGTTGAAAATATTTATATGAAATTTGTTGCAAAAAGTCACATTAACTCCTAAGACTTAAATTTTTGTTTTAGATATTATTGAAATCTAACAGAGGATCAGATATAAGAAATCATTAAAAACAATAGAGATATATTTCAAAATTTTACAATGTAAATTACAAGACGAGATGACAACATTTTCAGAAGTGGGGCACAAAGTACCCTCCCCCATCTGTCTCACTTGTTATTGTGGTGGTTAAGCCTACAATTGATGATACCAGTATGAGTTTATTGTGGCACTCTCAAATGTTTGAAATTTTGCAGTGTATCATGATACAAACAAGCATTGAGACAATCACTAAAAGGTGATGAAAAAGCAATGTGAAAAGTACAATATTAGAATCTAGTATCTCAAATCAGCATAAAAATGCAGCCCATGAACGCTCACATCAAAGAAAATTCAAAGTCAGTATTTATACATAAAAATGTTTGAATTATGTGAATTTTTTACTTAACTGATTCTGTGACAATTTGTAAGTGGAATGCCCATGATGAATACTGCAGAGTCAGTTTATCTCAGTCAAAATTGAGAAAATTGTGCAGCACCAACAAAGCATCTCCCTATCTCTCTCTCTCTCTCTCTCTCTCTCGACATTAAGAGATGAGTGAGCCATAAAAAGATAGATACACTCACCAAGGCTACAAAAGTTCAGTATGTGTGCCCTTGATCACCTGGCACACACCAAAACAGTAATACAGTTCTGTCCATACAATCATTAGCATGTCAATGTCTGTTCTAGCAGCAGTGGTGCATTGTTGTTGGCATTGGGAGTACATAAACTTTGTTCTTATGATAATTCCACAGGAAGTAATTATATAGCATAAGATCTGGTGACCTAGGGGGTGGGAGGGGGAGAGGGGTGGGTCTGGCAACAAAGGAACATCACCCGTGCCAGTGTGCCCTATCCATCCATGTTGAGAAAGACATGGAAAATTGTGTTCCAGTGAGATGGAGCTCTGTCCTGTGGAAAGAGTCTCCAGTCAAGGAGTCACCAGTCAGTTGCAGCATCAGCCACAACTGCTACATATCCAGGTACACAGAACCTGTCACGTTCTACTTGACGAAGAAAAAGGGGCGATACACCTTTGTCTTGGATATGGCACAGAAGACATTCACTTCTTGCAAATTGCTTTCCAACTCCACATGGACATGTGGCAATGTAGTACCTTGCACTCTCACACTGTGACAATTCACATTTCCCAACATATGGATAGTTGTCTTGTTGCTGAATACTGATGCCTCACAAAGTCATCATCTTTCAGAGCTATCTGAATCCAGGTACAAAACTCCAATTGTCAGGCAGAATCATCTGGAATCAGGTGTGGTATCAGCTCAAACATTAGTTTTTGAAATGCAAATGCTACCACAAAGCATTCCACACTGTTTTCTGCAGGATGCCCAGTTCATTGCTTGAATGATCAGTTGATTTTTGGGGTCTGTGCACAAAACTCTGTCCTGTGCACTCCACAATTTCCTCTGAAATACAGTCACCCCATGCTTTCCCCTTTACAAAGGCAATCAGTATCACAAAACTGGCAAAACTGTTGCAAAATGCTCTGGTGAACTGGTGCAGCTTTTCCATAGTTGCATATGGATGTATGCTGAATGCTCATATCTGATGAAAACTTTGCATGTTGTAACACACAAAAACTATTCTCCTGCATTGCCGTCATTTTGTAGGATTCTGTCACAGGCTCCCATCTAACATGTGAGCTTTTTAAATTTGGTGATTGTATCTGTGGCGCCGATGAGTTTGACACCAGAATCGATCTGAGTATCGTCTTTGAACTAAGCTAAACATTATCTCTGTGCAGTGCCGCCATGTCAGTTCTGAGTAAACCTTGCTTGTGTAAAGAGGTGAATAAATGAACTATTGCAAAATGGGAGTATTGTTTGGTAACCAACCCAAACTTTTCCCTCATATCTATCTTTTTATGTATCACTCATCTTTGTTCATCATTTACTTGACAATAAATAGTGCTATGAAACCTGATGAATCATTTAGGCTCACCCCATATTCACTTTGTTAGCGGTTAACATGTTTCTGTTAGTGCCACTATAATGTGGTTATTTAAGTATTAGAATTTAGGTTTCCTGGGGTTGCTGCTTATTGTTTTATACAAAGCTGAGAGTGTTGTAGAAACACCTTTGATTGGACTGTAGGAGAATAAGGATTTACAAGAGGATAGTCTATAAGATCTTATGTCAGAATGGTTGATTCAATTAGTGGAAGTCATGAGGTACTGTGAAGCATTAGTACTAGAAGACAGTTGCAACAATGGCTGTCCTGTTGAATGATCTCTGGTAGGATCTAAATCTAAAGGAAGAAAACTCAGCAGACATATAATGAAATTAAAAACATAGTCACTTGGGATCTAAATCACTGGATCAACAAAACTGATAAAAGTTCTCCTGTTACACTGTAAAATATGTTCTTTCACATGGTACTTTTTTATTTGTTGCTTTGTGTATATTCCTTCAATGCTATATATTTTTATGGAGTTTTCTGGAGTTGTCAGACCAATCAGGAGAGCTGTTGAATTACAGCTGAAATGTGACTCTTCTACAATGCCCGTTACCAGTAAAACTTGACAGGCTTTGGTTGATGTACAAACAATTATTTTGTAACCAAACAAACACTGGTTTTTTGCTTTGTTTCACAAATTTTATTATTAATGTTACTGCGCAACCTGAGTTGCAGGTTATAAGACTATTTCCAAATACATTACTGATTTCCAAAGATGGTAATGCTCAGATAAACATGATGGTAAGGAAAAGTTAGTCATCTCAACTTCTTAAGGTATTGATTCATAGCTTAATGTAAAATTACTTTGATGATCATTTTTTAACAAATTACATATGGAATTACACAATTCAGCAATTACACTGACAAGACAGGACTAAAGCTATGCATCAGCCAAGAACTTATAATGTTCAAAGTTTTGCTTCTATCCTGGTGTTGTGGTCTCATCTAAAAGATATGAACAATTGAATTTGGTTTCCTTCTTTAATAATAGGTGTGGGGATGTACATATTTGTCTTTTATTTCTAAAATTTCTAATTTTTAACCCCCTTTTCCTCTGTGTGTAAGACCTGTACATCTATTATGTATTGTAAGACCTGTACATCTATTATGTATTTGTGGTTATTGTTCAGGCAATGTTCTGCAAAGGCTCAATCAGGCTTCTTCAATCTCCAGCTTCTATGGTGTTCTTGAAGCCTGGTCCAGATTGACTTCCCCATCTGTCCAGTGTTGCAAGACTGACACGGCATGTGATTTATAAACCCCATTTTTTGTGATGGCTGGTGTTTGTCTTCTGCATTGAACAAGCAACTACCTATTGTCAGAGGGACATAGAAAACCACAGACAAACACTTTATCTTCAAAATGTTACTTATTCTATTTGATATTTTCCATATAAAAGGCATTCTGCACCATTTCTTTTCCTGTTTGTCTGTGTCTTTCATTGGGGGCAGTAGGGGACCTTGCTTGCTTCTTCATCTTTTTACCTAGAATTTTATCAGTGATGTTGGGATTAAATTCATTATGTGTGGCTATTTTTTATTGTATTAAGTTCCAGTTCAAAGTCTTCATGGGACATATGGATAGATAGGAGACAGTGGATCATGTCGTGGACTGCTGCATGTTTATAGGTTTTAGGATGTTGGGAGGAAGCCGGGATGAATGTGTCAGTGAAGGAGTCTTGATAAATTTTAAATTTATGATTACTGTCTTCTATCTTTAAGCTAATGTACAGAAAATTTATGCTGAGCACCAAAATTCCATGCTGACCTTTATGTCAGTGTGCCACTGGTTATATCTCTCTGTAGTCTTCATAACTGCACTGACAGGAATAAACCTTCTACTTTGCTTATATGATCTGTTTTATTTAACACCACTACAGTCCTTCCTTTATCTGCCATAGTTACAATCACATTACTGTTTTCAGTCCTAGTTTTAAGTTCCTTCATGACTAAGAACTTATTGTTCTTCTGATACTTTGTTTATTGTAGTAGTAGTAGTTGTTGTTGTTGTTTTTGTGCCTGGTTGATTTCTTCTACTCACTGCACTTTCATTACTATATCTTTCTGTAGGGCTAGTTCCAGATCTACCCTTAGATGGTCTAACACCTGAGGTTTTATTATCATGTCTGGAGTGTATTGGTGGCCTTTTGATAATAACTTTTCTTCTGATTCTGAAGGGGTTTTAATTGTGATAAATTAACAATTCTACCTGCAAAGTGGATTGGCATTTTTGGGGTTAAGGTTCTCTCCTTCACAACACAAACGTCAGTATGGTTAAGGGGGGGGGGGGACACATTTCCTGTGCATTTGCTTAAAAATAAAATACAGTAATCATAAATTTAAACTCTATTGGAAAGACTCCTTCACTGACACATTCATCCCGGCTTCCTCTCAATATCCTATTACCAATAAGCATGCAGCATTCCACCACATGATCCACCATCTCCTTTCTATCCCTATACCCCAAGAAGACTTTGCCAGGAATTTAATGCAATAAAAACAATAGCCACAAATAATGAATTTAACCCCAACATCATTGATAAAATTTTAGATAAAAAGATGAAGAAGCAAGCAAGGTCCCTAGTGCCCCCAACGAAAGATACAGACGAACTGGAAAAGAAATGGTGCAGATTGCCTTTTATAGGTAAAACAACAAATAGGATAAGTAACATTTTGAAGACAAAGTGCTTCTCTGTGTTTTCCTATGTTCCTCAGACAATAGGTAGTTACTTGCTCAATGCAAAAACAAACAACCACTCATCACAAAAAGTGGGGTTTTAAACTCACATGCTGTTAGTGTCAGTCCGCTATATTGGTCTGATGGGGATGTCAATCTGCACCACGCTTAAAGAAGCCTGATTCAGCCTTTGCAGAACATTGCCTGAACAATAACCACAAATACATAATAGATGTATAAGTATTACACACAGAGGAAAAGGGGGAGGGGGCTAAATTCAACCAATTAGATATTTCAGAAATTAAAAGAGAGTTGTGTACATCCCCACACCTATTATTAAATGAGCAAACCCAATTCAGTTATTCACCTCTTTTAGATGAGTTAACAATTCCAGAATAGAAGCAAAACTTTGGATCTCACTCCCCCACTAGATAAAAAGTTCTGGCTGATGCATAACTTTAGTCCCATCATATTAGTGTAGTTTCTGAACTGTGTAATTCCATATGTAATTTGTTAAAAAATGGTCATTGAAGTAATTTTACATTGAGCTATGGATCAATTCCTTAAGAAGTCGAGACAATTATCTTTGTCTTATCATTTATTTATTTATTTATTTATTTATTTATTTATTATCACCCCAATGATCACATTTGTGATATAGGATTTGCCAGGGTACATTTTAACAACTATATAATATCTTTACAAAATTTTTATCTGTGCTGAATTCATATTAATCTATCATATGTTTAATACAATATACAACTAATAAGTGTTTTTATAACATAATTTCTTATGCACTGATGTAATTTCATTTGTCACATTAACTTAAACATATATTGTTATAAGTTGCTTGGAGATATTCACTTATGCTGTAATAACATTTGTCAAGCATGTGGTTCTTTATAACAGTTTTAAATTTATCCTCATTTTCCAGCTCTTTGATATCTTTTGGTAGTGCATTAAAAAGTTTGATGCCTTGATTACATACATGTTTCTGACTTTGGGTCCTTGTTACTGCGTGTATGTGGAGATGTTTACATTGCCGTGTATTGTAATTATGGAAGTCTGTATTGGTTTTCATTTTGTCCTGATTTCTTTTGATCACCAACAGACATTTCAGAGTGTATAATGATGGAATTGTTAAAATTTTCAGTGCTTTAAAAAGGGGCCTACAATGTGTTTGAGGTGGGCTGTGGGTCATTATCTGAATAGCACGTTTTTGTAATTTGAAAATCTCATCTAAACGACAATTTGTTTTTCCCCATAATACTATCCCATAGGATGCAATGGACTGAAAATAGCCAAAATATACTAATCTGGTACAGTCATTACTACAAACTCTTGAAATTATTCTAAGTACGAAACATGCTGAATTTAGTTTTAGTGCTAAGCTCACCACATGGTCCTTCCAGTTAATCTTCTCATCAATGTGCATACCCAGGAATTTTGCACACTGTACTCTTTCAAGTTGTTTGCCCTCCATGGTGGAATTTAGGTTGCCATGTTCACTTATTTTTCCATATTGCACATAATTAGTTTTTTTTGCATTCAGTGTTAGCTTGTTAGCACTACACCATTTTTGTATATCTTGCAGGACATGGTCATGACTGATTCATATCACTAACTATTAAACTAGTATCATCAGCAAATAACATGATTCTAGCTTTTCTCTCTGACACCTGAATATCATTAATGTAAATGAGGAACAGCAAGGGGCAAATTAGGGATCTCATATTAGTGACAGTAAGTTTTTGGACCTCATTATTAATGAGTCCCATTAAATAAATAAATAATTTCTTCAAAATTAGTCTTTGTTGAACTAGCCATCCTTTCATAAGACTGAAAAAAATGACATAGAAAACTACTTTTTCTTTGGTAACAATCAAACAATGGAAATTCCATCATGAAATAACAACAATATGGAAAGGACAGACTGCTACTCACAACTTATTGAAAGGATAGAATGCTACTCACCACATAGAGAAGGTGTTGAGTCACAGACAGACACTATGAAAAAGAATGCTAAAATGTTATTTTCTCTAGGGAAATACATATATGAAGTGCTGTTGTGTACAATGTCACATGTAAAATAAAAATTTGTTCAGAACTGTTTTTGACATAGAGCAGGTAACTCCAGCCCTGTTCAGCATTTATTGGAGCACTTAAAAATGGTTGTTGCAAATAATTTGGAGAAACTCTTTATGACTCTTCCTTTAATTACATGACTATTTCTTCTGGCTATGTGAACCAGAAAACAAAACTTTAGTGATGTTCATATTATTTGAAATGTACACTCCTGGAAATGGAAAAAAGAACACATTGACACCGGTGTGTCAGACCCACCATACTTGCTCCGGACACTGCGAGAGGGCTGTACAAGCAATGATCACACGCACGGCACAGCGGACACACCAGGAACCGCGGTGTTGGCCGTCGAATGGCGCTAGCTGCGCAGCATTTGTGCACCGCCGCCGTCAGTGTCAGCCAGTTTGCCGTGGCATACAGAGCTCCATCGCAGTCTTTAACACTGGTAGCATGCCGCGAAAGCGTGGACGTGAACCGTATGTGCAGTTGATGGACTTTGAGCGAGGGCGTATAGTGGGCATGCGGGAGGCCGGGTGGACGTACCGCCGAATTGCTCAACACGTGGGGCGTGAGGTCTCCACAGTACATCGATGTTGTCGCCAGTGGTCGGCGGAAGGTGCACGTGCCCGTCGACCTGGGACCGGATCGCAGCGATGCATGGATGCGCGCCAAGGCCGTAGGATCCTATGCAGTGCCTTAGGGGACCACACCGCCACTTCCCAGCAAATTAGGGACACTGTTGCTCCTGGGGTATCGGCGAGGACCATTCGCAACCATCTCCATGAAGCTGGGCTACGGTCCCGCACACCGTTAGGCCGTCTTCCACTCACGCCCCAACATCGTGCAGCCCGCCTCCAGTGGTGTCGCGAGAGGCGTGAATGGAGGGACGAATGGAGACATGTCGTCTTCAGCGATGAGAGTCGCTTCTGCCTTGGTGCCAATGATGGTCGTATGCGTGTTTGGCGCCATGCAGGTGAGCGCCACAATCAGGACTGCATACGACCGAGGCACACAGGGCCAACACCCGGCATCATGGTGTGGGGAGCGATCTCCTACACTGGCCGTACACCACTGGTGATCGTCGAGGGGACACTGAATAGTGCACGGTACATCCAAACCGTCATCAAACCCATCGTTCTACCATTCCTAGACCGGCAAGGGAACTTGCTGTTCCAACAGGACAATGCACGTCCGCATGTATCCCGTGCCACCCAACGTGCTCTAGAAGGTGTAAGTCAACTACCCTGGCCAGCAAGATCTCCGGATCTGTCCCCCATTGAGCATGTTTGGGATTGGATGAAGCGTCGTCTCACGCGGTCTGCACGTCCAGCACGAACGCTGGTCCAACTGAGGTGCCAGGTGGAAATGGCATGGCAAGCCGTTCCACAGGACTACATCCAGCATCTCTACGATCGTCTCCATGGGAGAATAGCAGCCTGCATTGCTGCGAAAGGTGGATATACACTGTACTAGTGCCGACATTGTGCATGCTCTGTTGCCTGTGTCTATGTGCCTGTGGTTCTGTCAGTGTGATCATGTGATGTATCTGACCCCAGGAATGTGTCAATAAAGTTTCCCCTTCCTGGGACAACGAATTCACGGTGTTCTTATTTCAATTTCCAGGAGTGTAGATTTTCTAGTAGCATCTGGTGACGGTATCAGGAAGAAGACAATTACAGATTGAAATGAGAAGCCTGCAACTCAACCTATAAATCAAGGACATCATAATGTTAGTGAAGTTATTAGCTGAAATCTCAGGCCAATTCTTGAATGGATAAGAAGAAGAACACATACTGTTGAAAAAATGTGAATCCTTCATCATACCCCATGAGATCTAGAGATTCAGGAGGGTATAACAACGGTCTGTCCTGACCAATCTGATGATTTGGGAATGTTTGATCAAGAGAACCATGAATGGAATGAGCAAAAGGGGGTGGGGCACCATCATGTTGGAAATACTGTTCTCGTAAGTTTTTGGGGCATATTATCAATGGCAAACTCATTAAGCATTTGTAAGTAGTCATGTGCACTCATCATTGAGGTTCACTTCACCACTGAAAATTATTTGCCTGACAGTGCCCGGCTGCATCTGTGACATTTCTGCTACAATCTCAGAGCATTCGACTAGTACCTGTTTCTGTTGAGTAATCCAACCTTGAACAGTTTGTAGTTGATAAGGGCACATGCCTACAATATGGTTCACAGTCCTCTGTAGAATCCCTGTTTTCAGACTGCAATGTCACTTGATTTTGACGGACTCTGTAGCATGCCCTCCTGCACTATAGCAAAGTTTACTTCCCTTCTGCGAGTCCTAGGTCGCCCCGTTTTTCCATCATAATGGTTTTCTACTGTCCAGTTGCTAACGACTCTTATAAATGTAACAAATTTTTAAATGAATTGGTGGCTGTCTATCTGAAAATTGTTTTGGGAAAGACATTTCTGAGACTGTACGTCTGAAGTACAGCATTGTATGGTATTGAAACATGGACTATAGGAAAACAGGAACAGAAGAGAATCGAAGCATTTGAGATGTGGTGCTGCAGAAAAATGTTGGAAATTAGGTGGAGTGATAAGGTAAGGAATGAGGAAGTTCTGCTCAGAATCAGAGAGAAAAGGAATATGTAGAAAACACTGATAAGGATGATAGGACATCTGTTAAGATATGAGGGAATGACTTCCATGGTACTAGAGGAGCTGTAGAGGGCAAAAACTGTAGAGGAAAGACAGAGATTGGAATACATCCAGCAAATAATAGAGGATGCAGGTAGCAAGTATTACTCTGAGATGAAGAGGTTAGCACAGGAGAGGAATTCATGGCAGACTGTGCAGTGATTCATGTTGAATGTTACTTAAGTTTCTTCTGCCTGGTCCATTGATGAATGAATGGGAAATTTTCATGCTTCACAAAATTTATTCACATTAATTGACATCCGAACTGCACAGCCGTCATGTAAACAAAACACGGACAGACTTCACTGATCTCTTTGACTTCCAAGAGTAACTTCAAATCTGACGTGTCGCAGCATCGCTGCATTGCTTTATGTAGATTTTTATCAATAGCTTTCAAAATAAAGCATTATTAATTTTGTTCAATTTTGATGTAACAATTAGAATTTGTAAAATGTAAAGAAACTGATGTTACAGCCAAATAAGGTATAAAATACAATACTGAATGACAATCTTATACAGTAATATCTTTAGTTTTCCATAAGAAAATCATTCTGAACGTTAATTACAATAATGTCTCTCTTATTATTTTAGTTACATAATTAATTACAGTTTGGATTTGGTTACTAACATGTAATGGTACTACAGAGCTTGTGCTTTATCGATTAAATACATATAATGCACAAATAAGGCCTGAAATTTTGCAAATTGGAAAACTGTGAGATGTAAACTATCGGAGAGTTAATTAAAAATGTAATTACAAAGAATGTTAATTACAGAGGAAGACATAAAAATAAATTACAAATGAAAATACATTACTTGGTAATAACTTTTAAGCTGTTTCTCAAGATAGTGAGGTCTAAGGTTACTGGATTTTTAGATTACCATTTTGTTAATTAGAAACATTGATTTTTCATGCTAACACCTCTGCAGTCTCTAGTTATTTATTTCTAAGGACTTATTACTTACATTTCTTGATTAGTTACTTAATTTAGTATACGTACATAATTTTATCAGTGACAACAATCCACTGATAATTAAAACAATGCATGTCCTTCCAGAACATTCCACACACCTTCGCAATGAATATCAAGTTTTTTATCAAATAGGACAGAATTATATATATAAATACACACATGCAAGGTCTTAGGGAGCACTGAATTGTCTGATAACTATCAGGATGCATATAAAAAAAGGGTGGTATTGGACATTTCATATGATTCCTGGGGGAGGCTGTACCGTTATACTCCCCCCCCCCCCCCCCCCCCCAGCCACTCTTACAAGTATTACTTACATAAATGGCTACATAAGTACCTTGAGTAATTAGTCCAAAAAATAAAAAAATAAAAGTTTCTTTACTTAGCTGTCACTCCAATAAATGGTTCACATTGCACATCTTAAAGAATTGGCAGCTCACAATCATCAGTCCTTTTGTGCTGTCCATCTTGTGATTGCAACACATCTTTTTCTGGCAGTCTCTACACTGCAATAGCACAGTCCATTATTAGTTTCACATTTTTTTTTTTTTTTTTCCCAGGTCAGGTAAGTATCTCGGATACAGTTCTTTAGGTAGGAACAGGGATGAACTCATTACTCAATGTACTCTCATGTAGGTTACAATTAAGGTCACACCAGGTATGAATATATCAAAAGTATTCAGATATTACCATATACTATTAGCATATTTACAAACAAAATCCCACAAAATTAAGCATCTTAAACTGTAAAGATTTAGCTACATACAGATTAAAGTCAATTAACCAAAATGAATTATATATGTATCCTTTCTTTTTGAAAAATATTTTAGTATATTCTACTGTACAGTATATTTGACCACCCAGATCTCATTTAACTTTTTATCATATCAAGCAAACTCACAGACTGCTCATCATCACACCATCTTGTAATAACAAACTTTTCACAAAATGTCTGTTGTCACAGTGCAACTTGTCCATTTAGTAACACATGAACATCTTCACCATTGTCCATTTGTTCATCTCATTTGCAAATTCATAAAATCATGACCATGCCTGCAATCACAAATCAAATACATGCTCTACAGAGTATAGCTACAGTAATTGGTCAATCATTATTGTAGGAAAGTCAAAGTTAGTACACAGTTTACATTTTCAAATTATTCCCCAAATAATGTCACTCAATAGTCATATTACATACAGAAAACTTATACTACAGAGAATAGATAGTATTTTCAGTAAGAGATAAAGGTTTATAGATGAGGAAAAGATGCAGCATCCAGAAACAAAAAGAAGAAAAATAGAATGCTACATATCTCAGAGACCTAGTGCTTTATTTATTTATGTACCATCCAATAGATCACACATGTGATATAGGATTTGTAATTTGATTACACGTAACACATAACAACACATACACATAATAAATGGACAAATGTATACAACCAGCAAAAAAAATTACATACACATAGTACATAAGTAGTGTACATTAACTTATTACACATAAACAAAAGTATGTGCTCATGATAAACAATTATAGATTATGAACTACACCTTATACACAAAGTGTATTACGGATATTTAACAGATTTTTCATTAGTACCATAATTACAAAGTTGAAAACATAATTAAATTAGTTTAAATTTAAAAAAAAATAAGTACAGGTTTCAATCCACAGTCTGAGACAGGTATTCATTTACACTGTAGTAGCATTTTTCCATCAAGTATTTTTTTACTTCACGCTTGAAATTATTTTTGCCTTTCAATTCTTTAATTTGAGATGGAAGTGTATTTAAAAGCTTTATTCCTAAGTGGCTAACATGTTTCTGACTTCTAGTTTTTGCTACATAGGGAATGTGGAAGTCTTTACAATGCCTTGTATTGTGATCATGGTAGATTGAGGGGTTTGGAGATCGCAGTTATTTTTACTGATTATTTCCAGGCATTTAAAAATACTTGTTGATAGTATTGTCAATATCTTTAGTTGTTTGAATGAGGGTCTGCAGTGAGTTTGTGGTGGGCTGTGCGTCATGATATGAATAGCTCTTTTTTCTCTTTTTTTTTTCATAATAAAAATGTCATTTAGTCTTGACCTGGTTTTTCCCCAAAAACTTATGCCATATCTAGCAACTGATTGGAAATAACTAAAGTAACCGCTCTAATACATTCCTTGCTACATACCTTGAGCTAAGTTTCTGAGTAAGATATACACTGTGTTCATTCCAGTTTAAATCTTGGTCAATTCGCATTCCCAGAAACTTTGTGGTGCACACTTTTTCTATTTGTTTGCTATCCAGCATAAGGCACATGTTTTCCCCTTGACATTTGCTTCCATACTGTATAAAGTTTGTTTTCTTTGTATTTAATGTCAGCTTATTTGAATAAAACCATGACTGTATGTATGAGAGCCTTTTTTCTGCTGTAGTACACAATGATTCTTTTATATAACTAATTATGATACTCGTGTCATCTGCAAATAGTAGAATTTTGGCTGAGCTGTCTGGAGCCTGTATATCATTGATATAGATTAGAAATAACAATGGGCCCAGAATGCTGCCCTGTGGAACACCTAGTTCAATTTGTTTTGGTTCAGATATGAGTTTAAAATTGTGAAGATTGTTGGATGACCTCAGTTCAACAACTTGTGACCTGTTTTGCAGATAAGATTCAAACCATCGCCACACACTTGACACAAAGATGTGTCTTCCTGAGGGCTTTTACATCATCTTAATTTTTCTTGGTGTTTGACACTTACTCCATATGGTTCGATAAAAAATGGTTCGTGAGGTTTTAGATTCTGTCTACATTCATAGTTTTTCACTTTTTCAGGTTTTTCACTAAACACATCTTTGTATTTCCACAACAGACTACCTAATTAATCTGTCTGTTCTTCATCTAGACTTCCATCTTCTTTTTGTTTGGTGGCCACTAATTCCGCATACTTGTCTTCACTGCATCCTTCTTCATTGTCTTCCTCCCTAATGTCAAGCTTTTCATTTGCACAAATTACTCTTCCAATTTGAAAATTGCTCTTTAGGCAATTTTGGATGATTAGTTCAGTCACATGTGTTACATCTGTCTTGGGATTGGTAAGTCTTAACCTTATGTTATTCCAGTCAAAATCTGCATTTACTCCTTGTATCCAGTTAATTGTGAACAAAATATTTTCATAGAGGTCAGGTACTACAAAACATTCCTGGTTATGCTGTACATCATTAATGGTGAAAGATATTAAGGCGTGCCTGTTCACAACTTTGATGTGCCTACCAGTTGCTCTCTTAATTTTGATTCCAATAACAGGATATTCTTCAAAGCCAACACTATGTCTTATCTGCTCTTTAAATTTTTCAGAAATGGCACAGACAGGACTACCCGTGTCTAAGAGGCAAATTCCTTCATAATTTGCAACTTTTATATGTATATATGGGCAACTCAAACCTTTTTCCTTCCTGCTTTCCTCATCTTCATGCAAAAAATCAGCCTCAATATCTCTAAAGTCCAAGTCGTTTATACCATTTTTTCTGCACAATTTCTCTTACTTGTCTGAATTTTACTTGGAACTACATCAGATGATTGCTTGCTGTCATGTCCCTCTTTTACACACTGTGTACTTTTCCCGAACTGATGTCACTATAAGCCTGCTGATTGGTTCTATATTCCCAGTTGTAACGCAATTCTTCACATATAATCTTGATGACCCTTTTTACTCTGTCACTGTCACTATAACCCTTGTAAGTATCCCATAAAGTTTCTAGCATCATATCTAAATCATAATGTAGATTCATGTGTTCCTTATCTGATGATACCTTCCCAGTTTTCATTGGTACAATCTGGTCCTCATATTCTTCATAATACTACTGACATCATCTTCTGCACCATTAATTAAATCTTCTTTAACTGCCTAATTCTTTCTCCCATTCATCGTTACTACTGTCACTTTCACTATCAACATCGTTACATATGCTATCATCTCCAATACTAGGCACTTCTACAACATTTTTACAATGATCATCAGAATTGTTGACAAGTACACCAGTACAAGTATCATAACTTAAGTGCTTAACAGTGCTAGATTCTTCCTCCATTAATTTACCTAATCCAAACTCATCAGGACTTATCAGACCCAACACTTTCTTTGCAAACTTCTTTGCCACACTGATTATATAGACTTGAGATACTTTCCTCCTCTAACACAAGCTCTTCAACATTCTAACAGATGCTATTACTTCTACCTTCAACACTTTCATTCATACTTTTCCAGAATTTACTGTCAAACTGTAATTTGCTAATTTGATGTGCTCTTCTAACATTAGTTCTGTCATTTCCACTCCAATATCTTTGATTACTCTGTTTCATGATGTCTCTAGGCTGGTGGTGTTTAACCTGATTTTGGTACTTATTTCTCACCCCAAACTGACAGGCTCAAAATGAGGTGTCAGCCAGTTTAAATTGCCTGGTCTTGATTGGTGATTATCCAATTGTCTGTTCTTATTCTCCCATGGTAAATCCCTGTTGTCATATCCTCTATTTCCATTCCCATTTGTATGATTGATCCATCTATTATCACTTCTGTCCAACTTATCTACATACCTCAAGAACTGATCTACAGTGTCATCTGGTCCATAAATCAACTCCCACTGTATTCTTTTCTGTAATCTCCTTTTTAAGGCATCTATTTGTAGTAGTTCGTCAAAAGATTTGTCTAAGTGTGCTAATTTCCTCAACTGGTTTTCACAAAAATGCTTCAAGCTACCATTACTTTCTATATACATTCAACCATTCCAAAACTCACTCTTAATCCTAGCTTGCTCAGATTTAGACCAAAACTTATTTAAGAACTTTCTTTCAGATTCATAATAAGACATGGTGTAATTAACATTCTGATTGGCCCATGAAATTGCTTCTCCATCCAAAAATCTCTTAACAAATTTAATTTTAACATTGGCTGTTATGTCGTTACTAAAATTATCTTGACAATGCAATATAAAATTAACCGGATGCAATTTACCATCTCCTGGAAAGCATTTTAAAGGTATGCCACCCTATACACAATTAATGTTGCTAACAAAATTTCTTTGAGCTACACCCTCTTGTAGTTCTACAACTTTCTTACTTAAATCTACAACATTACTTTTACACAAATCTATTTTTTCATCATACCTTAGTTCTACATTACTTATTTGATTGGAAATGTCTGTACATTTTAGCTCAGAGTTCCTTTGGAAAGCTTCTACTTTCTCTTCTAACAGTCTCCTAATCTGAACAACTTTAAGTTTAGAATTTTCGACTTCTTCATGTTTATCTAGTTTTTCAAATCTCTCCTCATTTTTGGACTACTCTTGTAAGAAATTAATTTCTAATATTTCTAACCTTTTTCTACTGTTCCTACATGACTATTTTGTTAACCCTGTCCTGTCTCAACAGTAATTCTTAGTGCTACCAAATGCCCCTGGATTCCCCTAATCTGATTAGTATTTTCAGTAACAGTATTCTTTAATTCTACCATTTGTTGACTGAATTGCTGATTTAACTGTAGACCTGGTTGACTAATATCCTTAATCTGTCCCACCTGTTCCTTAGCTTCTTGCCTAATCTGTTCCATCTGTTCCTTTGCATCTTGCCTAATCTGTCCCATCTGTTCCTTCGCTTCTTTCATATGCTGCATTAATAACATTAACAAATCATCTTCACCTACATTTCCCTGTGCAACTGGAGTACTCATGGCGACATTTTCACTGGAACCCTCTCCACCAAAGCTTTGATCTACTTTTTGATTACTATTGAGCAATAGTTCACTGATACTTGCTCCTAGGTCTGAAGTGTTTTCTGCAGATTCACTACCAACTCCTTTTTTCTCACTCATTTTTGCATAGTCTTTATCAGTCATAGTAAATTATAAAATGTAAAACTTCCTATACAAATGTTTGTTACTTTCACAAAAACACTTATCAAGAAAATAAACTGTTATTCACCCGGCGGTTGACAGTGCTGTCCGAGAATGTGGTCCCTTTTTGATCCACACCAACTCTTCACATGCAGCAACATCTGTTCATTCTGTGTGTCCATAACACAAAATTTTTCAAGACAATTTATGTTTGGCATTTGTCTTACGTTCACCTGAAACTGTCACTTGTTAAACATATTTCCACATTTCAAACATCAATCCCAGTTCAACTCCACCAAATTTTATGATTCATGTTGAATGTTACTTAAGTTTCTTCTGCCTGGTCCAATGATGAACGTATCGGAAATTTTCATGCTTCACAAAATTTATTCACATTAATTGACATCCAAACTGCACAGTCATCATGTAAACAAAACCGAGACAGACTTCACTGATCTATTTGACTTCCAAGAGAAACTACAAATCTGACTTGTTGCAGCATCACTGCATTGCTCTATATAGAATTTTAACAATAGCTTTCAAAATAAAGCATTATTAATTTTTGTACAATTTTGATGTTACAATTAAAATTTACAAAACGTAAAGAAACTGATGTTACAGCTGAATAAGGTATAAAATACAATATTGAATGACAATCTTGTATAGTAATATATTTAGTTTTCCACAAGAAAATCATTCTGAACTTTAATTACAATAATGTCTCTCATATTATTTTAGTTACATAATTAATTACAGTTTGGATTTGGTTACTAACATGTAATGGTACTACAGAGCTTGTGCTTTATCGATTAAATACATATAATGCACAAATAAGGCCTGAAATTTTGCAAATTGGAAAACTGTGAGATGTAAACTATCGGAGAGTTAATTAGAAATGTAATTACAAAGAATGTTAATTACAGAGGAAGACATAAAAATAAATTACAAATGAAAATACATCACTTGGTAATAACTTTTAAGCTATTGCAGTCTTTCTTGGTGTATTCCACTGATGAATTTTTCTCGGGTTATCAGCCAAGTGGTGGCATCATCATGTTGCATCGTTTGAATGAGTTTTGTACCCATCATCTTCTGGGGCCAGAAGATGATGGGTACAAAAATCATTGACACTTTGCGACAAGATGACACCACCACTCGGCTGATAACCCAAGAAGAATTCATCAACTTTTAAGCTGTTTCTCAAGATATTGAGGTCTAAGGTTACTAGATTTTTAAATTACCATTTTGTTAATTAGAAGCACTGATTTTTCATGTGAATGTCTCTGCAGTCTCTAGTTATTTATTTCTAAGGACTTAGTACTTCAGTTTCTTGATTAGTTACTTAATTTATTATATGTACATAATTTTGTCAATGACAACAATCCACCAATAATTATGACAATTCACGTCCTTCCAGAACATTCCACATGCCTTCGAAATGAATACCAAGTTTTTTTATCAAATAGGACAGAATGATATATATAAAGACACACATATGAATCCTTAGGAAGCACTGAATTGTCTGATAACTATCCAGATGCATATAAAAAAATGGTTTATTGGACATTCATAAGAGTCCTGGGGGAGGCTGTACCATTATAATCACATCAAACCAGTCAGAAGACTGATGACAAATAAACATCCCCTTGGCCACATCCTTCACTAGTTCCTGACATCTGCCTTTCTATCCCCTTCCATGCTACTACTGCTCCTAATATGGCACTACACATTCCACCAACACACCTACAGTATTTTCCCCTTCTCTTCATCTCTCCTCTGTCTCCTCCCTATCCCCCCGCCACCACCACCACCAGTACTGTCTCCTGATTCTGCACCTAGAAGCCCATCCTGTGCCCACCAAATCCCGGCATGCTCTCATGTCTCACAGGCAACACATCATCGTCCCTCAAGTTTACCCTCTTCCTTTCCCCCACCAGCCGGAGACAGTGAAAGGTATGCTTGCCTGAATGTGTGTGTGTGTGTGTGTGTGTGTGTGTGTGTGTGTTTTCTATTCTAGAAGAACTTTTTGTCTGAAAGCTTAAATGTTTAGCAGTCTTTTCATGGAGCCTGTCTGGAGCTTAACATTTCCTCTATGTGGTCCATCCTAGACTTTGCATTGTTAGATCATGCAAAATATATATTTAATTTTTGAAGAGGAGAAGAATAGCTGAATTAAGTGATGAAGTGCTGAAACACTGAGTGCATCACAAGCAGATATCCAGCCTTATACAGAATAGAAATGTGGGCAAAGAGTTCAGACAAGAAGAGAATAGAAGCTTTTGAAATGTGGTACGGGAGACTGCTGAAGATTTGGTGCATAGATTGGATAACTAGTGAGAAGGCACTGAAATGAATTGGGAAGAAAAGAAATTTGTAGCTCATCTTAAGTAACAGATGGGTTTGGCTCATAGGACACATCCTGAGGATCCAAAAATTGTTAATCTGGTAATAGAGGAAAATGCAGAAGGTAAACTGCAGAGGGCCGCCCATGCTTTCCTGTAGTAAGCAATTTCTAACTGATGTAGGTTTCAGTAGTTATGAAGCATTTTGCACAAGATAGACTAGTGCGGAGAATTCCATCAAACCAGTCTTCAGAAGGAAACCACAAGAACAACTCCGTTTCCTCCTAATGTCTTTAGAAATTGGATTATACCATGGAAATAAAGGCTAGGGAACGAGAATGCCAAGATTAATTTGTATGAAATCTCTCAAAAAATATTTCTACATATTATGAAGACTGAAAAGTTATTTACTGAGAAAAACTTATGTGGAACAAACATTAAGAAAACTATGTTGCTGTAACAAGTTTTCAGGCACCAAGGATTTACTAGTTTTGTAACACAATTATTAGAGTAACGTAAAATCTTGAAAGTGGTGACTGCAGTTAGAATGTAGAAATGAAGACCCTAGTAAAATATTATGAAATATAATGGTCATATCTGTTCAGTCTGCTGAAGAGGGTTAAAAGTAAATGAAAGTTTGTGGATGCTAATATTCATTATTAGACTACTCAACAGGATGTAAAGCTGTATTTTTGCTTCGTCATCACCATTTAATCAAGTCTGACCACTAGAAAATACAAGTAGTTGAAACCTGTGCAGTTTCTTTAATTAAACCTCAATTACTTGGTTGCAAATGTTACAAATACAATAAGTGAAACCATGTTTTGGATTTGATATAAGAAGGGCTGTCACAAATGTTAGATCAAAACAACCATATATTGCAATGTGCTTAAAATATTTTTGCTACAACATTTACTGCAGTCATGCAAGCTATTATAGAAATCTTAGAAGTTGAGTGAACATGTCCAACAATGTTTGTCCATAAAATTAGTTATAGAAATTAAATACCATTAGTGATGTTTTCTCTATAATATTAATCTCATTTGACAAATGTGTGACTTTCTCCATGCCAATGCTTTATGTAGTTCACAAGTTTCTCGTATCAAGTAATAATATTTTTAACTTGTAATGTGTCTGAAATGTGAAAAATACCAATTTCTCATGTCAGACTTTGCTTTTGTGATTATGCCAATAACATTTTGAAAGTTACCTTTTTCAGATATGGAAAAAGGCAACCAACACTTTCTTTTGCATAATGTGAGTTAAACACCAACTACATTTTAAATGTTACCTATATAAACAAAGAAACACAGTCACATGTGAATTAGAAGTAACTTTTCAAGATTTATGATTATACTGGAAATCCGTTTCACAGATCAACTTTCAGATATAGTTTCCTATTGTGTTTTTGTTTTACTGCCCCTGACATCAGTGTTTAGAATCCAGTATCTTGTTGGAAGCATTTCCCTTGCTCTTCCAGGTACACTCCTGTGTACTCTTTGAACTTATGTATAAGAGAATCAAAAATATGTACTTTGAATGACATCCTGCATCCCAAAATGCTGAAGTTTTTGCTACAGGCTTGACCTGTTGCACATTGTTTTTGGCCTTATTATTCTCCAAAAAACCCGGAACTACTCAACTGTTGTAAAGCAAATCCAAACAAAGTTCTCCTTCCCAATGAGCTTCTTTGAAATTCCTTGCATTGTATGATCTGCCTTATCTGTGGTACTGGTAAAACACCAGCCTTGACCGTTGCCTCAGACAACCAGGGGAAGAAGCCTAGGAGTTATTCGACAGCTGTCAAGTCCTAATGAAACCTCTAGCAAACAGCTTCATGAGACCCAGCATTATGTGTACCAGAGGCATCAGCACCTCACCTTTGTTGGGTCTATCATTAGTTCACAATGTACAACATTCTTTCCCTCACAGAATTCTTTTCGCTTTTTCCATTCTTGCCACTTATTGTGCGCCTCCATTCCCCTGCTATACCAAAAATAAAGGAAGCAGTGTAACTTAATAAAACTACTTGGAAGACCCACTACAAAAGAAAAAATCTTTTTTGTTTTACTGCCCCTGACATCAGTGTTTAGAATCCAATGTCTGCTTGTGTCTGTATATGTGCGGATGGATATGTGTGTGTGCGAGTGTATACCTGTTCTTTTTTCCCCCTAAGGTAAGTCTTTCCGCTCCCGGGATTGGAGTGACTCCTTACCCTCTCCCTTAAAACCCACATCCTTTCATCTTTCCCTCTCCTTTCCTCTTTCCTGACGAAGCAACCGTTGGTTGCAAAAGCTTGAATTTTGTGTGTTTGTTTGTGTGTCTATCGACATGCCAGTGCTTTTGTTTGGTAAGTCACATCATCTTTGTTTTTAGATATATTTTTCCCACGCGGAATGTTTCCCTCTTTTATATATATATATTTTTTCACTTTTGAACAGAAAAATCCAACAACTAAGCAAACAATTCATAAAAATGTTGTTGAAAATGAAAATACAATAAAATATTGTCCAGTGTACTTTCCAGAATCTTGCACTTCTTACAAGCAAAATGTGCCATCCAGAGTTTGTTCTAATTCCCTACGGGAACACCAAAGTATGTTTTGTAGGACTCTCACATCTTATGAGATACTGAACCATATTAATTTGTTGAGTTTGTCTTGATAAAATGACCACATACATAGCAAAATTTATCTCTTGGCTATTTGCCATTTTTTAAGAATGTAATTAACCCTGTATGAAAACTGAAGATAAAACTGTACTAATGAATGGGAGGCCATATTACATTACTAAACTATCAGAAATACATTGAAAAATGGAATAAAATATAAAATCACTAAATGTCAGTGTCCTAGTAATAAAAGCAAAGTTTATGAGAAATAATGGATATTTTTCACACTCTTTAGAGGAAGGCAGTTAGGAAACAACAGTTGAAAGAAAGACAAAAAGCTAAAATTTGTTATGCTACTGGTATGTAATTATTTCCTTATGGTCAGATTTCAATTTTGTATTCATGTTGATTTATAGAGCAATAATTTGACACTATGAATATAATAATTTGAAATTTGATTTGTATACTATGTCACACTGCCTTATATTCATAATGCACTGTAGCATTACATTTTTCTTTTATTGCAGAATAACAAAATTCCCTTTTTCCTGCGCAAGTTCTACTCCAGTTAAATGAGACAAAAATATAACGTTTTCTCCTCAAAAACTATGACACAAACAAGAAAAATTATGTTAGGTGATGTAAATTAAAATAACTGTGGCTGTTTACATTCATTGTTTTATAAGGAAATATTTTCCTTCATTTAAAATAGTTGTCTAGCTGTGTATGTATTAGTGTTTGTGTCAATAAATTATAGTTGTTTGTACACAATATGATGTCTTCTTGTCACTGTAATTCTGAATACTGAAAAATAAATTCTATACTGAGCCACTTGAGTATTCAGGCCAATGCCTTATTATATCGGGTAAGGTCCTAGTGGAGATGGTTTACCATTGTGCCCTTCCTTGGTGGCTTCGTCACAGTTTTCAGATTGTACTCCCTGTTAAAGGCAAAGTATAAATTATAGTGCCAAGTCTGTACAATGTTTCCAGTGAATGTGGCAATTTTTGCACGGGACAAACTGTAGACCATGTCACAAGCTCATATGCTGAAGGCACACCAGATAAGACAAATGACGCTAGACAAGTTGACCATAGCAGGATGTTGACCAGATGATCATCTCAAAACAATGTTGGAAAAATGAAAAACTTGGCCAATGCAACAACTTGTAGTGATTTAATTGTAAAAAGGTGACAATTATTCAGTTCTAGCATAATAATTTTATTAAATATCAGGGGTACACACTTAATAGGAAACGGGTGAAGGTATGGTACACTAAGCAACAATAAAACAATGATACATATAGTAGACAAGAAAGCTAGTTTCAAAGATGGCATTGGCTACTTGTACTCCATGAAATCATGTAGCCAGATACTTTTTGACTCAACTTCAGATATATGTGTAAGTTTCGTCCACCTCTGAAACATTCTGGTTTCCACCAAGTAGTGCACTAAGGTGGACACTTAGCTATTCCTGAAACTCAAGAGCCTTAACTTTTATAGATGACAGTCATAACAACTGTTGAAATCTCAAGAATTTTAACTAGTCAACTTTGCTTGAGAAATGAAAAGATTTCATGCAACTATTTGACATTTTCTTCCTTTGACTTTTTATGAAGTGTGTAAATGTGTGTCATGTGGCTGACAGTGCTGAATGCTTTTGTAGTTTTGTGTTGTGTTTGTGTTGTCATGGACAGATATTAAATCAAATTAAGGAAGAGGTTAAAATCAATCCAGTGCCAACACATTGCCTACTCTTCTCAAATATATCTTAGGGGGCTTCCAAGCTTAACATTGCAATCTGAAGACTGGAGAACCATCATCACTGTGACATATGACATAACCACAAGGCACAGCATACAGGTATTGAATTCAACTTACGGCTTTCACATCCAGTTATATTATCATGATCCTTATGTGACCATCTTATCCCACCTCAAAAGTCAAATGGCATAGTGGGTATAAAAGTATCTCTCATCTTTCAGATTTGAAGTTGCAGTTGAGCACTGTTGCCTTGTCATATGTCTGTGAACTCATTTACAAAAACAGGAATTTTAATTGTATACAGGTGTTAAAGAGGTGCTAAATAAATGTAGTGATACCTTACATAAAACATCAGCTTACATATTCAAAATATGAAGCTCTGGGATGTCAGTTCAAGTGAGTTCATTGAAACTGTGTACCATTTTAAAAAGACTCGCACTCTCTCATTGTTCACTAGAAAGTGAAATGAAATAACTCAACTCATCAGGTACATCAAGGGGTCACATTCTACTACTTTTCCATAATACGTGTTCATATTTAGGTCCTCAAAAATCCTAGATGATAAATCAACTTAGTGATTCTGTAGCCAAATAGAATTTAGATCATTGTTTATTGTTTACATATGGAATTTGCAACATATTTATCATAGAAAGATTGGAAAGTGAGAAACTAGATAGAAACAGGCCAATATAATCAACAACTTAATTTAAAATTGTTAAGGCTTTCATGGCCACTTAATGGCAAACTGACTGTTGTCTTCTGTCTCAGGTTCTTCAGCTGATGTTTGTTAGATGATTTTCAGACGTCTCACAAGCACTAATGGCTGACATCATCAAAGCTTCACTTTGCATTGTTAGTGGAGGACTGAAATCGAGCTCACTGCCACAAATTATATGTATCTAGCATGCCAATATCCTAGGGCTTTTCCATGGTCATTTCCAGTGCCATTCTCCTCTTGTTACCTGCAACAGTCATTTGCTGCAGCATGGGAATCCAGGATCCATTCACCTTGAGGCTTTCTTCTTTCTAGTTGAAGCTATTCTAATGTTTTGTATTTCTATAACTTCTCTGAACAAGTGGGTGTGATAGCTCTTCTCTATAGCCAGAACATCTGTCATCGAATTTTATTATGCGATTGGCCACACACAGTGTGTACTCTACCACAGATGGAATCATTGGATGAGCAATCAACACAAGGATCACAGAACATACGTGGCACTGTAGGTTGGGGCAGGTGGAGAAATCAGCCATGGCAGAGCACACGCTGTGTGAGGCTGACCACATAGTAAAATTTGCCAACACAGAATTTCTGGTGTAGAGAAGAGCTGCCACACCGGCTTGATCAGAGGAACAATAGAAATACACAGATGTGAGAGCCTCAAGGTGAATGGATTCTGGATTCCTATGCTGCAACGAATTATCAATTCAGGTAACAAGAGGAGGTCACACCAGAAATGACCATGAGAAAGCACTCTGATGTTGGTGTGCCAAGTACACAAGCTTGTCTCCAGTCCACTACAAGCAATAGAGGGAAGGGTTTGACAATGCCAGCCACTTGTGCTGGTGAAACATCAGAAAAATTATCAAACAAATGTTGGCTGAAGAATCCAAGACAGAAGTCAACAGGCAGTTTGTCAACTTAATTTAAACTTTTCATTTTTAGAAAACTTTACTTTATAGTAAATAATGTACAAAAAATTAAAGCCTTTATGAATATAATAATTAATGTCTTCCCATTCTCTTGATAATAACTGACTCAACCAAAAGTTATACTTTATGTTCATTATAAAATCAAATACTTATTGTTAATTATTGTTGGCTTATATTTAAGTTACAATTCTTTTTTTATGAATATGCGCACAACAATAACCTGTGTAGTTTTGGTGAATCTGTAAGTCAAGAGTTCCATGGATGCTGTTTTAAATAAACAGCATATCTATACTTTTAATCCCCCCATGAACCATGAATCTTGCGGTTGGTGGAGAGGCATGTGTGCCTCGTCGATACAGATAGCTGTACCGTAGATGCAACCACAACAGAGGGGTATCCACTGAGAGGCCAGACAAATGTGTAGTTACTGAGGAGGGGCAGCAGCCTTTTCAGTAGTTGCAGGGGCAACAGTCTGCATGATTGACTGATCTGGCATTGTAACATTAACCAAAACAGTCTAGCTGTGCTGGTACTGTGAACAGCTAAAAGCAAGGGGAAACTACAGCCGTAATTTTTCCTGAGGGCATGCAGCTTTACTGTATTGTTAAATGATGATGGCGTCCTCTTGGGTAAAATATTTTGGAGGTAAAAGTAGTCCCACATTCGGATCTCCGGGTGGGGACTACTCAGGACGACGTCATAATCAGGAGAAAGAAAACTGGTGTTCTACAGATTGGAACATGGAATGTCAGATCCCTTAATCGGGCAGATAGGTTAGAAAATTTAAAAAGGGAAATGGATAGGTTAAAGTTAGATATAGTGGGGATTAGTGAAGTTCAGTGGCAGGAGGAACCAGACTTTTGGTCAGGTGAATACAGGTTTATAAATACAAAATCAAATAGGGGTAATGCAGGATTAGGTTTAATAATGAATAAAAAAATAGGAGCATGGGTATGCTACTATGAACAGCATAGTGAATGCATAATTGTAGCCAATATAGGCATGAAGCCCACACCTACCACAGTAGTACAGGTTTGTATACCAACTAGCTCCGCAGACGATGAAGAGATTGAGGAAATGTGTGAGGAGATAAAAAAAAAAAAAAACATTATCCGGATAGTGAAGGGAGACGAAAATTTAATAGTAATGGTGGACTGGAATTTGATAGTGGGAAAAGGAAGTAGGTGAATGTGGAATGGGGGTAAGAAATGAAAGAGGAAGCCATCTGGTAGAATTTTGCATTACTTAATCATAGCTAGCACCTGGTTTAAGAACCATTAAAGAAAGTTGTATATGTGGAAGAGGCCTGGAGACATTGAAAGGTTTCAGATATATTATATAATGGTAAGACAGAGATTTAAGAACCAAGTTTTAAACTGTAAGATATTTCCAGGGGCTGATGTGGATTCTGACCATAGTCTATTGGTTATGAACGGCATATTATAACTGAAGAAACTGCAGAAAGGTAGGGATTTATAGAGATGGGACCTGGGTAAACTGAAAGAACCAGATGTTGTAGACAGTTTCAGAGAGAGCATTAGGGAAAAATTGACGAGCAGGGGAAAGGAATACAGTAGAAGAAGAATGAGTAGCTTTGAGAGATGAAATAACTAAGACAGCAGAAGATCAGGTGGGTAAAAAGACGAGGGCAATTAGGAATCCTTGGGTAACAGAAGAGATATTGAATTTAATTGATGAAAGGAGAAAATATAAAAATACAGTAAATGAAGCAGGCAAAAAGGAATACAAACATCTCAAAAATGAGATCGACAGGAAGTGCAAAATGGCTAAACAGGGATGGCTAGAGGACAAAGGTAAGGATGCAGAGGCATATATCACTAGGGGTAAATTAAAGGGATCCTTGGAGGAAAGAGGTCCACTTGTATGAATATCAAGAGCTCAGACAGAAAAACAATTCTAAGCAAAGAAGGGAAAGCAGAAAGGTGGAAGGAGCATATAGAGGGTCTGTACAAGGGTGGCGTACTTGAGGACAATATTATGAAAATGGAAGAGGATGTAGATGAAGATGAAATGGGAGGTATGATACTATGTGAAGAATTTGACAGAGCACTGAAAGTCCTAAGTTCAAACAAGGCCCCGGAAGTGGACAACATTCCATTAGAACTACTGATGGCCTTGGGAGACCCAGCCCTGGCAAAATTCTACCATCTGGTGGGAAAGATGTATGTGACAGACAAAATACCCTCAGACTTCAAGAATAATATAATAATTACAATCCCAAAGAAAGCAGGTGTTGACAAGTGCAAAATACTAACATGAATTCTTTACAGACGAATGGAAAAACTGATAGAAGCTGACCTCAGGGAAGATCAGTTTGGATTCCATAAAAATGTTGGAACATGTGAGGCAATACTACCCCTATGACTTATCTTACAAGATATCTACATCTATGTGATTACTCTGCTATTCACAATTAAGTGCCTGGCAGAGGGTTCAATGAACCATCCAAGCTGTCTCACTACCATTCAACTCTTGAACAGCGCACAGGAAAAATGAGCACTTAAACTTTCCTGTGCAAGCCCTGGTTTCTCTTATTTTATCATGATGATCATTTCTCCCTATGTAGGTGGGCGCCAACTGAATGTTTTCACAAATGGAGGAGAAAGCTGGTGATTGAAATTTCATGAGAAGATCCTGTCGCAATGAAAAACGTCTTTGCTTTAATGATTGCCACTCCAATTCATGTATCGTGTCTGTGGCACTATCCTCCCTATTTTGCGATAATACAAACTGAGCCGCTCTTATTTGAACTTTTTCAACATCGGCTGTCAATCCCACCTGATACAAATTCCACACCATACAGCAATACTCCAGAATAGGGTGGACTAGTGTAGTGTAAGCAGTCTCTTTAGTAGATCTGTTGCACCTTCTAAGTGTTGTGCCAATGAATCACATTCTTTGGTTTGCTCTACCCGCAACATTATCTATGTGATCATTCCAATTTAGGTTATTTGTAATTGTAATCCCTAAGTATTTAATTGAATTTACAGCCTTCAGATTTGTGTGACTTATTATGTAATCAAAATTTAGCGGATTTCTTTTGTTGCTCATGTCAATAACTTCACACTTTTCTTTATTCAGGGTCAATTTCCACTTTTCACTCCACACAGATATCTTATCTAAACCATTTTGCAGTTCATTTTGGTCATCTGATGACTTTACGAGATGGTAAATGACAGCATCATCTGCAAATAATCTAAGAGGGCTTCCCAGATTGTCTCCTATGTCGTTAATATAGATCAGGAACAATAGAGGGCCTATAACACTTCCTTGGGGAGCACTAGATATTAATTCTGTATTACTCAATGACTTGCCATCTATTACTATGAACTGTGACCTTTCTGAGAGGAAATCACGAATCCAGTCACACAACTGAGACGATATTCCATAGGCACACAGTTTTGTTAGGAGACGATTGTGAGGAATGGTTTCGAAAACCTTCTGAAAATCTAAAAATATGGAATCAATTTGACATCCCCTGTTGATAGCACGTGTCACTTCATGAGTATAAAGAGCTAGTTGTGTTTCACTAGAACGATATTTTCTGAATCCGTGCTGGCTATGTGTCAATAATTCGTTTTCTTTGAGGTACTTCATAATGTTCGAATACAGTATATGTTCCAAAACCCTGCTGCAAATCAACATTGGTGATATGGGCCAGTAATTTAGTGGATTACTCCAATTTCCCTTTTTGGGTATTGATATGACTTGAACAACTTTCCAGTCTTTAGGTACAAAACTTTCTGTGAGCAAGCAGTTGTATATAATTGCTAAATATGGAGCTACTCTGAAAGGAAACTGACTGGTATATCATCTGGACTGGAAGTCTTGCCTTTATTAAGTGAGTTAAGCTGCTTTGCTACACTGAGGATATCTACTTCTATGTTTCTCAAGTTTGCAGTTGTTCTTGATTGGAATTCTGAAATATTTACTTCGTCTTCTATGGTGAAGGAGTTCCAGAAAACAGTGTTTAATAACTCTGCTTTGGTGGCAGTGTCATCAGTGACTTCACCATTGTTATCCCACAGTGAAGGTATTGATTGTGTCTTGCCACTGGTGTGCTTTATATATGAGCAGAATCACTTTGGGTTTTCTGCCAGATTCCGAGACAGAGTTTTGTTGTGGAAATTATAAAGCATCTCGCTTTGAAGCAATTGCTATATTTTGAACTTCTGTAAAACTTTGCCAATCTTTGTGATTTTGCATTCTTTTAAATTTGGCATGCTTTTTTTGTTGGCTCTGCAACAGCAATCTGACCCGTTTTGTGTACCATGGGAGATCAGTACCATCAATTATTAATTTATGTGGTATATATCTCTCAATTGCCATTGATACTATCTCTTTGAAATAATTCCACATCTTTTCTATGCTTACATGATCATATCGGAAGGAGTGGAGACTGCCTCTTAAAAAGGAATTAAGAGCATTTTTATCAGCTTTTTTAAATAGATGTACTTTGCGTTTCTTTGTGATGGTGAAGGGTGTTATGGTATTCAGCCTAGCAGCAACTGCCTTGTGGTCACTAATGCCTGTATTCATCATGATACTCCCTATTTGTCCAGGATTATTTGTTGCTAAGAGGCCAAGTATGCTTTTGCAACCATTTATGCTTCAAGTAGGGCCATTAACTAATTTTTCAAAATAATTTTCTGAGAAAGCATTCAGCACAATTTTGGATGACGTTTTATGCCTGCGGCCGACTATAAATGTATAATTTTTCCAGCATATCAAGGGTAAATTGAAGTCACCACTGGCTATAATAGTGTGAGTAAGATACCTATTTGAAATGAGACTCAGGTTTTCTTTGAACTGTTCAGCAACTATGTCTTCTGAGGTGGGTGGGGGGGGGGCAGTAAAATGATCCAATTAATGGTTTAGTCCAATTGTCAAGTATAACCTCTACCCATACTATTTTGCAGGATCTATCTACTTCAGTTTCACTACAAGGCAAACTACTTCTGACAGCAATAAATACTCCACCACCAACTGTATTTACTCTATCCTTTCTGAACACTGTTACATCATTTGAAAAAATTTTGGCTGAACTTATTTCTGGCTTTAGCCAGCATACTGCACCTATAACTATTTGAGCTTCAGTGCTATCTATCAGGGCTTGGAGCTCTGGTTCTTTCCCAACACAGTTACGACAAATTACAATCACAATACCAATCGTTTCTATAAGTACCTTACTGTGTTTAACCTACCCCCTTTTACACAGATGTCCTTTCTGTGGTTTCCTGAGACCCTCTAACCAAAAAACCGCCCAGCCTCTTCAACACAAGCCCCGCTACTGAAGTAGCTGCTTCAGATTAAGAAAAGGCAAACCTATGTTTCTAGCATTTGTAGACTTAGAGAAAGCTTTTGACAATGTTGGCTGGAATACTCTCTTTCAAATTTTGAAGGAGTATGGGTTCAATTACAGGGAGCGAAGGGCTATTTACAATGTGTACAGAAACCAGATGGCACTTATAAGAGCCGAGGGGCACGAAAGGGAAGCAGTGGCTGGGAAGGGAGTGAGATGAAGTTGTAGCCTATCACCAATGTTATTCAGTCTGTATTCTGAGAAGCAGTAAAGGAAACAAAAGAGAAATTTGGAGTAGGAATTAAAATCCATGGAGAAGAAATAAAAACTTTGATTTTTCCCGATGACATTGTAATTCTGTCAGAGACAGCAACCTGGAAGAGCAGTTGAATGCAGTGGACAGTGTCTTGAAAGTAGGATATGGAGTGTAGCCATGTAAGGGAGTGGAACATAGACAGTAAATAGTTTAGGCAAGAAGAGAATAGAAGCTTTCAAAATGTAGTACTACAGAAGAACGCTGAAGATTAGATGGGTAGGTCACATAACTAATGAGGAGGTACTGAATAGAATTGGGGAGAAGAGGGGTTTGTGGCACAACTTGACTAGAAGAAGGGATTGGTTGGTAGGACATGTTCTGAGGCATCAAGGGATCACCAGTTTAGTACTGGAGGGCAGTGTGGAGGGTAAAAATTGTAGAGGAAGACCAAGAGATGAATACACTAAGCATATTCAGATGGATGTAGGTTGCAGTAGTTACTTGGAGATGAAGATGCTTGCACAGGATAGATTAGTGTGTAGAGCTGAATCAAATAAGTCTCTGGACTGAAGACGACAACAACAACATACTTTTAATGACAGAAAGTTGATAATGTCTTGTTAGAAGATTGACTTCCTGTCGTCTCTGCATAATGTACTGTCTTTCTTTCCAATATTTCAACAAACTGAACAATTCCTGTCATTATTACAATTAACATTAATACTTCATGATTACTGCAAGAAATGTAAATCATGAATACTTTTATTGTAAAATTATTTAGGTCTTGTCAGGTGTCCATGCATACATTTTTACTGACCTGTAAACACAGCATTAACAAAGACACATATCACTTAGAAAATAATGATTTTTACCATTAAATCTTTACGCCCTTCTATCTTCCTATTTTATTGTCTGTTGTTACTTTTTCATATAGCATCAATCAAGAGCTATTATTCTGGTACATGGGAAAATATGTTCACTTTATATCAATTTTTGATGATTGCTAATCATCACAGAAACAATGTTATTATCTTTATCAGTGTACACAGAAACAAAAATGACCTGTAAATTAGGGTGATCTCTATATGAGGGCTACAAAAAATGTGATTTGAGCACATACTCCCCTATTTTATTTACTTTTGGTATATTTTCATAATGTAATTTTCTATCGGCATATAAAATGTGTGAGTGCAACATAAATCAATACTAGTTTCAGCACAGTTATCAGTGTTTATTTTTTATTTATTTATTTTGCAAGTAGGACATTGCCTCTGCTAATTTTGCACACATCACAAAATGAATTCTTTTTGTTCTTCATTGGCCATTAATAACCCAATGAAATCTTGCATTAACTTCATTTCTCTCTGAGCCATATGCTAAATCTATTTTCATTGTTTTCAAAGCATTAGAATTGAAAATATCAAAGAGATAATTTAGACTTGCAGAACACTTAGGTTCCTGTTCTTTGTGAGTGATTCTCTTTGTATGAGCATTTGTTTGCAGATTACATCATTCTGAATGCATGCTTATATGTTTCTTCATATGATGAGGTAGAGCTCTTGTAGGACTCCTAACCTTCTCCCAAAATATTACACATTCATGCATAACTAAATTAGCATTTTCACTGATTGTCAATTTCACTTTGTGTATGTCATAAAACCTGTCAATTACATAGTAATTTATGTCCACTGATCTGGTGCCTAATTTTACTGACTAAATAAATAACTCTATCATTGCTTCTTGAACTACTTGCCATGAAATAAATATACATTCACAACATCACTGAATGGAAACATGCACAACTGAAGGTGGACAGTATGACAGCAGCTGAGCATACGTGTAAGCAGTAATAAACCAACATGTAGTGACACAATGCAACTTCTCGCCAACTGCAGCATGGGTTCCTCGTCTTCAATTTCAACAGAATACATCTTAAAATTTTTCTTAAAACAGATGGAAAAAACTAGGGGTGTGTGTGTTAAGAAATACATAAATTGAAAAATAAGGACCACCCAACTGTACACGTACTAACTTGCAAAGTGAAACAGAACTCTGCAAAGCAGTGACTATAAGAAAGTAAAAACCACTAGCAATGAGAAAATGATGCAACAATACACTGATAACTTAACATAAGAAACAGTTGTAGAACCAATTCAGGCTGTCCCACAAAGAGAACAGGGGAAAAATTTCATTTGTATAAAATTAATTTGCTTGTTAAAAAAAAAGAGAGAGAGAGAGAGAGAGAGAGAGAGAAACTGTTGCCACTATACTACACGAACTGATTTAACAAAAGAAAGAGCTATAAAATCAGTTAATGAAATAAGATTTATGATTAATGGCTATATTTACCACTAATGGACTTCCTATTTTTCACCATGAAATATCTGAGTGTTTGTTGTTGATATTGTTGATATTTATTTACATTTTCTTAAACTGTCACCTAGTATCACATCCATTTAAAGTGTTCTTTGCTTACTGTTATGATTTGCAGTGTCATTATCACATTTCAAGTAGAGCTTGTACATGAGAAAGATTTTTACCTTTGTATGCTATTTACAAAGCAAGCAGATCTCTTATTGAGATTGGGGATTTTTATCAAATAAGATGGAAATTTTGTTGTAGCAAATTCTGAAAATTCCAGCATATATTTGTAAGACATTGAATTTCTCTTTTTTATAACTCTGGACCAGATTATTTTGAGTGACTGTTGGCCTGAAATATATCCCGACAGCATCCTGCTCTGAAAATACACTTACAACAGTTGTTGTAGAGGACAAGGACAGTGTCAAATTATTAACCAATAAGAGGATTGTTACCTGTGGAAAAGTCACTTACAACACTTTCTGACCAAATGATTGTTCATAACTCCAAGGTTGTTATTGTTCCATTACAATTAAAAAGACCTAAAACGTCCAGGGAAAAATTGTGATATAGATGCTCATGTTTTTAATGATTTTGCAGTGGTGAAATCAAATTGAGAGTGCACAGCAAGTGTGGCCAGGACATTTGCTACAGTGCACTTTGTACTCAGTCTTGTCCCAGTCATATAAGATTGTCCCATATGTAGTCCACTGCTGTTCCACATACAATATTCTGCAATCATTCATTTCTTGATGTCTGGGTTTTCTTATCATGCTCTGGCATGACAGCTGCCACCCAGAGTCCAGGAGTTCTCTTTTCAGTTTGTTCCACAACTTCCACAGAGTCTGCTTCCATTACTAGTGTAGGGACAGTAGGTGAATGAATATCTGCCTCTTCCTATGTTTTCAGTTTTTTTGTTTATAGTTCAATCTTGTTCTAAATACTGAGAGTTTCAGGTGTTGCAAATTAGCACTGGAGGTAGGGTGTACACATTATCCATGTTAGTCCCAACTGCTGCCCATATATATGTATGACAAATGGGGAGGCTCATCTATTTTGAATTCACAGCTCCCCTAGCAAGCTAATTGAAGGCTTCCAAATCTTGGTCAGTTGGTGTCCTACCTATCTGTTAGTTAAGTTTTCTGATGTTATATGTATATAGGGTCCTTTACTAAACTATTTGGGAATCCTGGAATAGGAGCAGAATTTGAATTGCCCTACACTCCTTCTCATAGTATAGTTTGAAGTGGTGCACTATCACAGATGATTTACTACATAATGTTAGCATTGTGTACCAAAATCATGGTTGACTGATAGACAAGAGAGATTTGCAGTTCTGTGACCTACAACATTTAATCTGGAAGCAACTGCGTAATCAAGCACATGCCCTACCAAGATTGCAAGGACTTAAAAAGTGCAAAAGGTGGATATTCTAGTGCATCTCATTGTCAGCTACAGCAGAGTGCCAATCTATGATGTTGCAAAGTGACTGAAGACTCTGTTTAGTTTGTCCATCAGGAAATGTGATCGACATATCAAGACCTCTTCTTCAAAAGATCAAATTTCTTTGTCTCTGTCTTTAGAAGAGAGGAAATAATGTATTAACAATGAACTAAAATTATGTCCAGGAACTTTGCACTGAAATGTGTGAAAATAATACTACTAATCATATTTCACTGTAGACTGAAATATGTTCTGATATACCCCATAGTGGAAATGGCATATAAGAGATTTGATCTTAAGTATCTTGTTTGATACATAGATACTGAGGAAAATGAAATGGGTACTTCAAGGCAGGAGAGTAGCAACCTTGACTCACTCCACATTAATGTAA